>NC_066616.1:16636406-17248125 GCF_025231255.1 Drosophila biarmipes | reverse complement strand
CCACATGTACATGAATAGAGATGATAGAATCTTTTTTACGTTTCCATATACTTTATATCCCCCTACGTTACGCATTGCAATCATCTCTATCCAACATCTACGCACACACTTGCTCATCAATGGCCAAATGTCGAGTATGTCAAGCAACCATTCAAATCGCAATTTCGGGTGTGCAGCAGGTGCAACATCCCCTCGGATATTGTTAAAGACTGTCTTTGTTCTAAAAGCAAAAAGAAATGTGGTTAAATTTACACTTAACTTATGCGTGAGGAGTTGTTCGTGAAGAGTGAAATGCTAGCATAAGTCAATTCGATTGTTTCCATTGTATCGTGATCCAAATTCTTTGACAAAGACAAGCGCATCTCACACTAAAACACACGCGACACAAATATTCATTGTGATAGATATAGAACAAACAGTATGTACGTTTAACTAAAACGAAAAGTTTAAAGAAAACCCATATACTTATAAAGCTAAAAGCTGGTGTTTTTTATTTAATGGAGCTGGTTGAAAAGGGGGTCTTTTATTATACTTTATTGTACTGAAATATGCCGCATTTCAGGTCGTGTACTAATGCTTTTTTACTATACCATAATTTTAATTAAAAAAAGTTTTTTTGAAATTCTTAAAAAAACTTGTTATAATTATTTCTATCAGTGCTGCTTTGAAAAATTACAAGTTCAGTTAACCTAAAGTAGAAACTTTTATACAAAATTTTAGTTTTAAAATATTTAAATAATTTAAATGTGTATCTTTATTATATTACCTTTTTAATTTCGCGGTAAAATTTTCAAACTAGAAAAATTGAATCTTTTTAAATATTAAGTTTTGGGATTTCCTTAGAAGTAAGCTCTGGTAACACCGAAAAAGTACGTTTTTCCAAAACACTTGGCGGATAACACTTAACAATGTTTTTAAATGATATTGGCCAGCCTTTAATTCTTCAGAGAGGTGAAAAATACGGCATATTCGATGAGGTATGTAGTATAAACTACTTGGTAGACCCATCAATACCTTTTGTCCTTCCAGCACAGCGGAGCCCTGCTCCTATCAACAGCCGCCTTCAACGATCCCGTGGTTCCCCAAAACTGGTGCAAATACGTGGTAGGATCTGAGCAGGAGGTCCTACGGCTATTCATTTCCAGCTTCCCAGAGAAGTGTAAATCCAAAACCCTCAAACCAAATGAACCCACTCAAATAGTGTACAATCAAACCGAGATCACTATAACTTTGATACCAGCGGGGAAGAACGAAAATGGCTTGGAGTCGCGCCTCTTTTATATAGACAGTGGGTATTAACTGTCCTTAAAGTTATGTTTTCTTACCAATCGTATTTCTAGATGGCCAGGCGAGATATCTGATTGTGGACCGCCTGTCCGGCTATCTGGACTCCTTGCCCAAGGCCCATGGATCCTTTCACGTTGGCCTCGGTCAAGGAATCGATGTTCTCTACGTGGACGAAGATCTTTTAAGCGAAACCGACTTGAACGAGGATCTCTACAGCTTTGTGCACCTGGTAAAACCAAAGTTCATCTATGGCTTGCGGCAGGGTGAGCTGCCCAAGTGGCTGCTCGATCTGCGGCAGATTTGAGATGAATGCAGAAAGTAAAAGCCAGCAAGTGTACAGTACAAAATGATGCATTTAAAACAAGAGACCTGCTAACAGTCAAATAAATCTAGCTAAGACCTACTACCCGCTTAACCCTTTGTCGCCTTGGCCTTGCTCTTGACCTTCTTAACCCGCTTCAGGCCGTCCATCTTGCTCTTCATGAACTGCGAGTACATGCCCATCATCGCGGGCACATCCTCCTGTCGCACGACGGTGGAAATCTGCGCGAGAATTGTATTTTTTTAAGGGATTTTAGGATGGAACTCGATGGGGTTACCTTCTGGGATTTGGACTGGGCTCGTATCAGGCACATGTAGGTTTCGGGCTTGGGCAGCGGGGGTCGTCCAGCTCTTGGCACGGGTTTATCGTTACCATCATCTAAGGAATATTAATTAGGTAGCAATAATTACTCTGCAATTTCCATGTTTTTCAGGTGGCTCGACTCACATCGCTTGAATGTCAACGTGAAGGAGGAGTCCTTCTTCGCCGCATTGGCGATCTTCTCCAGGCGCAGGATGAACTGTAGGGAAAAGGGCTTATTAAACCGGTTGCATACAAAGTTTTTTATTTATTTACGTTCGAATTGTCCAGCAAAACCATTTCGTGGCAAATAAAACAGGCGAAACGAGAAAAGTGACACTGACAGTTGCTGGGGGATTTTTTAGTACATTTTAGTGATATTTCCAGGGCTGCACAAGCTCTTCATCAAACAATCTAAAAACTTTCTACAAAATTATAAGTGTGTAATAATTACATTACTAAACCTTTTTTGTTTATTTCGGTTTTATTTAACTTTTAAAAATTAAAAATGTAATCGATAGTTCAGTCGTGATATTAGCGATGAAGGCCACCCCCGTTCGATACTATCGATGGTGCCATCGATGGTTTGACAGCTCTAATTGGTTGAGAAAGCAGCAGCAAAGGGAAAAAGGCCAGAAAAAATCGTAAAACTACGAAAACCTACAAGTGCGGGGCAACCGAGGAAGCTGTTGCACAAACACCGAGACACACGCACGCACGCCGTACCGCGAGCCGCACGCCACGCCCACCCGCGCCCGCCCCCAACTCCGGTCGAGCGGGAGAGAAAGAAAAAAGAAGCGCCCAGCAGCGGTGGTGCAAGCGAAGTAGAAGCAGGAAAACCCCAGCCGATCGAAACGAACGCCCGCCAGCGCCAAAGGAAGCGCCGCCCACGCCGTCAGTTGCCGAACGCACATCGCTAGCCATCGCCACCTGGTTAACCCACATCCGAGCAGCCGCCGCCGCCGCAGTCCCAGCCAGCGCCACAAACTCCGCAACATGGTGAGTGGTGATGGTCAGCCAAGCGCAGTGCATAGCCCGGATGCCGTGCATCCATAGAGACCTGTGATGTCCCCAAGCACAAACCGCCTTGGTTATTGCCATTCCAAAAAGCATGACACACTGAAAAAGCGCCACTGAACTTTGACCGAAACGAAACGATTGCCTTACCGCACTCTTTTTTCCAGGACGTGTTCCTCATGATCAGGCGGCAGAAGACCACCATCTTCACGGACGCCAAGGAGAACACAACGGTGGCCGAGCTGAAGCGAATGATCGAGGGTGAGTGTGCCGTGGTCATCTATTTATAGAGCCAGCATTATTGGGTAACTCCATGACTGACCATCAATAAACCATCCCCCTCGATTGTAGGCATACTGAAGGTGCAGCCCGTGGATCAGCGGTTATACAATCAGGACAACGACGTCATGGACGACGAGAGCACGTTGCAGGACTACGGCGTGACGGTGTCCACGGCCAAGGCGCAGGCTCCGGCGCAGCTGGGTTTGACATTCAGGTGAGAGTCGCTGATAAGCCGGGTGCGGGTTATCTAGCGTACAAGGCGGGCGAGCGGCACGTGTACCGCTTACAACGGAGCTTACAGCGGGCCAGCATTAAGTCCTCTCGAACTCTTCTTTTGTAGGAACGAGTTGGGCGACTTTGAGACACTGGACATGACACCCTACTCGGCACCACCAGACTTACCCGAAGTGATGAAAAACCAAGAGGCCTCGAACGGACAGGAGCAGGTTGCATAAAGCAGCAGTCGCAGCAGCAACAGCAGTCAGTCAGTCAATCACACCCTACGAGAACAACAAACAGCAGCAGCAATAATAACACCATCAAAAGCAACAGCAGAAAAAGCAGCAACACGAGACAAACTAAATCCGCTAAATCCTGAGACACTTAACTACTGTCGCTCGCTTGTCCCCCGCAAACGAAATGTACGAAAATCCGGACGGAGGAGGGAGATCTGTCTGCGATTGCAACCTCCCTGCCTGGCCAGGAAAGCAACAACAGCTGCAGCCCGCAGCCGCAATAGCTAAATATGCATTTTTCGTTGTTTATAGCAAGGAACAATTCACTATGGTTCCGACACAAAATTGTACTTTGGAATGGGATTTATAATATTCGGCTTTAATTTTACCCTAACCTCCCCCACTTGTTTGTTTCTTTTTTAATGGAATTTATACGAATTTGTTGAGAAAATACACAAAGTCATAAAAAAGTAAATGTGCGAACTGAGCGAACGTGCAGCAATTTCAATACCCCGATCCGCTTGATCCTTCGTAAGCAGAGTGAATATTTAAATAATATTGGGATCTAATTATATTATAATTTATAATCAAATCATTATTTTTGTAATAATAAGATTTAATTATTATTAAAAACGAACGAAAAAACCCCCGTCCACCGGCTAATCACTCTCGTCCAGCTCGGCCGTCATGGCGGCCACCTCGGCATCGTTGTCGTCCTCCGCCCCGCTGTCCACGAACGAGGCATTGCCGCTCTGCTGCAGCTCCTGGTGCTCCAGATACTCCTGCAGCCGGTCCTGGAAGAAGTTGATGAACGTCTGCTTCTGCTGCGCCGTCGCCGGAAAGTAGTGGCCACCGCTGTGCTCCAGCACCTCGGCGTTTTTGAAGCGAGACGCCAGGGACTCGCTCATCTCCTTGGGAATGATCTCATCCGTCTGGCCGTAGATGTGCAGCGCGGGTATGCTGATGGCCTCCTCGTAGGCGCTCATGTGCACCAGGCTGCCGGACAGGAAGCCAGAGGCGAGCACTGCGAACTCCGGGCGGATGGAGGTCACTGTGGGTTTTAGTTTAGGTTAATTAAACTAGTTATTCCCTTAGTTAATCAAGACCTACGCTTCTTTTTGGCCAGGCCGCAGATGAGGCCCACGAAACAGGCGCCCTGCGAGAAGCCCAGGAGTCCCTGGAACGGACCCTGCGTCCGCCACGCCTCCTCCACACAGCGCAGGCTCTCCTGGAAGCCGAAGGCGGGACCGCCCTTGTTCGTGCCCTTGAAGGATCCGTCGTCCTTGTTGGCCCACCAGCTCCTCTGCTCCGGCACAGGCTCCGCCGCCGACTCCAGGGCTGCGGCCACGTGCGGCGCCGTGATGAACACAAACTCCGCATACTTGGAGGCGAACTTGCGGAAGGAACCCAGCTTGCTTTTGAAGGCATCTCCGTTCTGGCGGTAGCCGTGCAGGCAGAGGACACGCACTTTCTCGGTGATCTCCAGCTTGGGCTGCTGTTTGCTGCCGCTAGCTCTGCTGGAGCCGGCTGTCTCCACCGCCGCATCATTGTTGGTCATCGTGTGGCAGTTTAAGTTATATTTGACTAATGTTTTTATGATTTTAGCGAGAAATAATACAAAATAAACAAGGTTATGGGCAGCTAATAGAGATGGCCGAAAATCGATTACAAAAGCTCGAGACTGTCTGGCAGCCCCAAACTTAGAAAACCAGGTGGCAGCACTTGGCCAAGAATGCCGCATTTTTTACGTAAAACTTATTTTCCGTAAATGCAACAAGTTTTCCGTGCCTCCCAACTGGATAAATTACAATCTTTGTAGCTGATATACTAACTGACTACTAAACGAAGCCGTATCAGCATCAGGACCATGATCTACACCACCACGCTGATGTCCTCGCGCGGCGGCCTCATCGGCTCGCTGATCAACAAAGTCAGGCAAGTTGTAGCCAAAGATCGGCCACCAAGTGCTCCGTCTATAGCCAATGACACCGACCACAGACCCCTAACATCCCCCAGGCCCCTCGCCGTCGCCAGCATCAGTAATTCCCCGGTGGTCCAGTCGAAAACGCTGGAGGAGCAGGTGGGCCTGCCGCCGCGACCAAAGAAACCTCTGACTCCCTATTTCCGCTTTATGAGGGAGCAGCGGCCCAAGCTGAAGGCCTCCAATCCGCAGATCACCACCATCGAGGTGGTGCGCCAGCTGTCCAAGAACTGGTCCGACGCGGATGCCCAGCTGAAGGAGCGCCTGCAGGCCGAGTTCAAGCGGGACCAGCAGATCTACCTGGAGCAGCGCACCAAGTACGATGCCACGCTCACCGACGAACAGCGGGCCGAGATCAAGCAGCTCAAGCAGGACCTTGTGGACGCCAAGGAGCGCCGTCAGCTGCGTAAGCGGGTCAAGGAGCTGGGCCGCCCCAAGAAGCCCGCCTCCGCCTTCCTGCGCTTCATAGCCAGCGAACGCACCAACACCCCGCAGGGAGCCAAGCAAACCTACCGCGAGTGGCACCAGAAGACCACGGCCAAGTGGACCCGCCTGTCCGACTCCGAGAAGGAGGTCTACATGCAGGAGTCGCGCAAGGAGATGGAGCTCTACAGGTGCGTTGACCTTTTAGGATTTGTTTCCGGGAGGGAAATCAAGTTTTTCATTCATTCTGGAGAGTACAAATTATAAATATTGTTTGCATGGGAAACCATTTATAGAACTCCGAAATCAAATGATTGAATCTCTTCTTAAATTTCAATTATATAAAAATGAATCTAATTAGCAGCTTTATGGCAAACAATATTTAAATTTTAATTTTTAAAATACAAGTAGGTGGCATTAGTGCACTCTTCTAAAGTACCAACATTATTTTCTAATTTTTGATTTTAGCATAGCGCTAGATCTTTTACAATGACATTTTTCCCAGTCCTAAATATAAGTGATACACGTGATTGTGTGGTGAAATTTTCTCATGTGCTCGCATATCCAGATATTTTTTTACTTAAAACTTTAAGAACTTCAAAAATTCAAAGTGCATACTGCATCTCCTTCATTTAATTTCTACAACTTTTAATTATCACTCATCAACTCTATCACCTACACCCATTTTTATTCGTCGAATTTATTTATAACCTATATATTTTTGTTAACTTTACAGAAAAGCGATTTCCGTTTGGGAGGAGAAGATGATCCGCCTGGGCCACATCGACGTGGTGCGTCATGGCAACCTTATCGACCCGCCTGAGCCAAAGCCCCGCAAGACGCAGGCCCCCAAACAGAAATTGTAATAGCTGCTGGGCCCACTGGCTGCCATCACACACAATTCATAGTTCCCAATTCATTTTGTTTTTCGTTTTTCTTCTTTCATCGCAAATTGTTAAGGTTAAGGCATTAAAGATTAAATGCTAGCCCGCATAAGTATAAAATAGAATCCCTTGTTCCTGAAGTTAGTTTTACGAAAGGTACATTTAGTAATTCTTCTGGTCTCCGCCAGCATTACAAATATAAAGACAGTTTTTGACGAAATGCTGTACATTTTTTAACTGAATAGAGAGCAAGAGCATGTGGCCATCTCAGGTAAAATCTAGTACTACTACATAAAACCTTTGTAACTTTAGAGCTTCCGCCAACACGTTGCATATGGAGCAAACACGTGGCATGGGCGAGTCTTGGTTTCAAGGCGAGCTGACCAGAGAATAGAGTCTTTGGCAACACGTGTCTGAGTCTTACGGGGTTAACATCACACTGATTTCTAGTTGATTTAACACGGTAATCGACACAGTTTTAATCTCTCTGCGTAGATCACGGTAAACAAATATGCGTTGGATTTGTCACCTCAAATGCGCAGATTGCAAAGGTTCTAAATGGTACAGTCAAACGTGGCCTGGGGACTACAGTAAGGCCTTGGCTATGAGACGGGCACAACCGCTCGCTGCTCGCTTCAGTTTCCAAATGAACGCACTGCTCCGCAGCCGAAATACGGCTGGGTATGGTCAGGCTGGAATGCTGGCGACTGGAACGATGTTTCCGCTCTCCCTCTCCACATATATCTCTCCGATCCGACTTATGTAGTGCTGAGGTCGGTGAATTCGGCGTACAAGGCAGGCAGCAACAATTGATAACCGTTCGAGTGTTTTATCAGGGCCGGATTGCACATATACTCTTGCAGTGGCCCCCTTAAAATAGTTAAAAAGCTTGATTCCGGTTTCGAGATAAAGTGGATTAATAGAAGCCTGCCCTTGGCGAAGATAAACCTTTGCTCAAGAATTCGCGTTTTGATCTAGTACTTTCTAAAGGGCCTACATTTTGTAAGTTCTAATATTATTTTACAGTATTCTTATACTTTTTAAAGATCTGAGGCTTATTTATAAAGAGTATCTTTTAATGTTATGAAATGTTTTTATAATTTCATGTATGTATTTATTCCTTCTAAACCCGTATCTGTTCGCATCGTGTCTTATTGGAACGCCTCTCACTCCAGTTTTTCTCGATTTCGAAACAGTTTCAGCTCTCTGGAGCGCACAGGTATCTCAGGTAGACGGCCTTCCAGGGGGAGAAGACGGTCGGCTGTGGAAAGAGCGGCTTCGCCTTCCAGTAATCCCCTGGCAGGTAGTCGAATCATGACTCGAGATTTCCATAGTTTTCGTCATGCCGCCTTGCGTTTTCCGCTTTAGACTCTAGGTAATTGAAAATGTTTTCACCTAATTTCGAGGCGAAGCACTAACTTTTTTTCGCCTGGCATTGGCCAAAACACTTCGCCACAGCCAACGACCGCCACATTCTTGGGCAAGAATCTGAGCTACCTCCGAGTTTTCTGGCCAAATACCACGTTCGGGCCACCGCCAGCGGCGGAATTGCGCAAGCCATATTGGCGCAACCTTGGGCTACTCCAAAAGCCGAAAACTAACCACATACACACGCACGCCAAAATGTATTTTTGCAATAGAAAACTAGTAAACAACTAGCGAACTAGCGAGCGCCAAATCCAACTCCAAATTCGCCCCAGCCCGGCCAATAAAATGTGCACAAAATTCGGCATTTCGAATGACAAAATGCATTAGAAGTGGGCACTTGGCTGAACGGGCAGCTGGGAAAACGGCTGCGCATGCGCACGATTAAGGCTATTAGATTAGATTTCCCAGTCTCTGGGCCTTTTGGGCAAGTAGGTAGCAACTACAGTGGAACTTCAACTGAGGGAAACTTCATTAAGTGTACTTTTAAACTTAACTTAATATGTTTTGGATTACAAATATCAAAAAATAATAATGTATTTGTATTTGGTATATTATAAAGCTGTTCCCTAATTGCCATAAAAGAGAAGTTTTCTGATAAAAAAGGTTGTTCAATAGTTGGATTTGAAATTTAATATATAGAAATCATTCTTTCTAAATATCTTGTCTGCATCACTTACAATAACTAACTAATAAAAACATTTGTTTTTTTAATTTAAAGTCGGTACATTTACAAAACAAATCTACAAATCTATTTCTACCCCATTTTTCATAGCTCTTAATTGGACATTAAGAATCAGTAATCCCTGTACGATTAAAGTAAATTTAATTGCAATTTCCCCAAAAACAGGCCCGACTGTAGTAAGATTCTCCATGCCAGGGCAGCCAAGTGGAACCATTTCTTAAGTGGTACATGTATCCGAGCGTGTATTGTCTCTAGTAGCCGTCTAATACTTGTTTTATTTGTCTTCGGGTCCGCTGCTCAGGTGAGCCCAATTTCGAAGCTCTCGTGGATTTGGACTCGGACTCGGACCTCCCTCGATGGCTTCCAAGTGGAGGCCAACTGCTTTTCGGCGGCAATTGCGCCACAGAAGTTGAAATTTCGGTTAATATTTTTTCTGTTACGTATTTATTCAACGAATTTGGTTCTTTGCAAAAGTCGTAAAGTTTTGTGTTTTTAAAGTTGTTTAAACGAGATGCTACAAAACGTACATACATACACATACTGGTTATATTTATCGATCTCTGCCGGACGCGACATAAACCTAACACTTAGAGGCTAGACGAATATTTACATATAGGTAAAGATAATACGAATACGAATACGATGTACAAGCTCTGAGGAGTTTTTTGACAATAATTTAATACAATGGGTAAATGACGCGAGATTATTAATTTCGAAGGTCCCGAATGCTGTGTGGCGGTGTGATGTATGGGTAAAGTTAAACAGGTTGCTCTGGGGATGCCTTTCCTTTCTACCATTCAACCAGTTAGCCGGCTGATAACAGTGATTTGTCTAAATCCATCTTAAAGTCTCTTCTGGAATTCCCTAACTACTCGGACAGTGGGTACAATTAGCTAAAAACAAAACAAAGTACAATTGAATCACGCACAGGTTAAAGCTGAAGATCCCTAGCCACGTTGCTTGCTGCTCCCGCTGCTGCTGTGGCTGTCCTCGGACGGCGGACGCACCCAACCGCCGTAGCGGCGCTCCATTTCGCGCGCCACCGCCAGGCAGAGGTGATCCTGGCCCGGATTGGCCACCACCTGGATGCCCATGGGCAGGTTGCGCCGGTCCAGGCCGATCATGCAGTTGGTCACCGGCAGGCCCAGCGTATTGAAGATGGCCATGTACATGGGCTCCAGCAGCTTGTGGTAGATCTGGTAGTGCTGGTGCGCCGTGTTGGGGAAGGTCGGGTAGAGGAAGACGCCGTCGTTGCCCAGCATCTCCTTGAATTCAGTCTTGAGCGCCTCGATGATGCTGGCCAGGTGCTTGTGCCGCGAGTTCGGTATGATCTTCATGAAGTTCTGCAGGTGGCCGAAGATCACCGACGGCAGGATGCTGTCCGAGCAGCCGAAGAAGTACTTCACCGTCTCCTTGCACACGGTCTTGGGCTGCTCGCCCTCCTCCGTCTTGTGGTAGATGGTCTCGATGTTCTTCATGGTCAGCATGGCCGACAGCGAGATGTCCAGGGACCACTTCATCTTGCGGATGTTCACCCGCTTGGCATTGAAGTCGGTGGCCACCCGATTGATGGCGGCATGCAGATCCCGGCTCAGGGGACGCATCATGCCCGACGGCCCGTCGTTGTCCATGAAGAAGAACCGAATCCCATTCACGCTGATCGCCCTGTCCAGCGTGAGCTTGGGACCCGTGGGGTCGCTCATGCACTTGAGCAGCAGCGGCAGATCCTTGGCGTAGCGGGTCATGGGAGCGATGGTGAAGAAGTCGCCCCACTTGGGGAAGTCGCTCGTCGGATGGTGACCCCGGAAGGAGACCGCATAGGGGGTGGGCTTGTGGCCCCAGATGCCACTGAACATGGCCGGCAGGCGCGAGGAGCCGCCTATGTCCGAGGTGAGGCCCAGCAGGGAGGCTCCGCTGGCCAGGAGCGCCGCCTCGCCGCCCGACGATCCGCCCGGCGTGCGCTTCAGGTCGTACGGATTCTTCGTCTGACCCGTCACATTGTTGTACGTCTCCCAGAGCAGGCAGAGCTCCGGCGTGTTGGACACCAGCAGGATGATGCCGCCGGAGCGCTTGATCTGCTCCACCACGGGCGCATCCGACTTGGCTATCTGCGGCGTTTTGAAGACGCGGCCAGCCTGGTTGGTCAGCCCCTTGACGGCGATGCTCTCCTTGACGGTCACCGGGATGCCCAGCAGCGGGGTCAGCTCCTCCATCGACTCCACGCTGTTGATGCCCATGGCTATCACTCTGTCTATCTCACGGGCCTCCTCCAGTGCCTCCTCGAAGCGATCCTGCACGATGGCGTTTATCAGCGGATTCACCTGTAAGTCAATGAAAATCGCTTGTTCAATAGTGGAGCTATTTTGAATATTAATTTTATGGCATAATTTAAAACTATTTTGGGCTCAACCTATTTATTAAACTAAAATTACTTCTAAACTCTATAGTTTAATCAATTTTCTGGAATTAATTTTTTTAAAACATAGTTGGATAAAAGTAATACTTTTTGAACTCTTATTGATAATATGCATGGAATGCAATATATATCAATTTAGAGTTCTTTTTATAAATAAAAAAGTGCCGATTCATTCATTTCCAAGCAAAAAAACAATTATAATAAAGATATGGGTAGATCATAAAATTGTTCTCGTAAATTGCATAACTTATTTATTCTCATTCCCTAATTGATAAACGCCAAGCTTAATGATTAAGCCATTAAAAATTTAACGATTCTGTCGAATTTCATTATTTTGTGCAAAAAAGCGTAAAAATTTAATATATATATTTCGTTGCAGAAGTCTATAAAAGTAAAAAAGTATAAAAGTATAAATTCAACTAACTAATTCATTTTAATTGGCTTGATTTGTTTTCTTCAATAACTCACCTGTCGACATCGTTCGATGTAGGCTTCCACGACTTCTTCGCTTTTAATCTGCAAGCAAAAGAAAGCAAAGAGTGTTTCAGTATTTCCGCAGTTTTCCCGGCATTCCTCCCAGCTCGCATTCCACCCGGATTCCCATACCCATACCCATAACCATACCCATACCCACACCCCAACCCATTCTCATTCCCGGCAATCAATTCAGAGGTCTATTGAGCCGCGGCCAGTGCCAGTGGCATAGCGAAAAAGCAATTTGTGTTAAATTAAAATCAATAAAAAGACGAACTCAACACAACTTGCATTCGTGACGTTCAGTTCACGCTGCATGCAGTGGCCCCATGACGTATGAGTAATGTCTGAGTGGCATGGGGGTATGGAACTCCTCAGGTCTGGGTTCGGGATTGATTCACTCATCAGTCCCGACCACGGGTCACATATGCTAAGCAGCATAAGCCAGTGACTTGTGACAATCGAGATATCAATCGATGGCCTTCGGCTTGATTTCCGCGTTACTCTCCAGTGCAGAACCTTTGCGACGTTAAGAGTTCTTTGTGCTCTGACCCATCAACAATATATCTTTCAAATAGGCATTGAGGAAATAAAAGTCTTAAATCAACAAGAAGATATATGAATAGGATATCTCAAGCGGTTAGACAAAGTAGAGTGGAATCGAAGCTAGATTGAAGCCAAACAAAAGATAAAAATGATTGAAAACAAATGTTTAAGAATCAGTAAATAACAATATATAACTGATCCCCAGGCTTAAGCACGTATCGATCACATTCATGTGTCACAATTAATTCACGATGAAAGAATTTCAGGCAATAAAACGGCACGGGCTGGCAAACAAACAATATAATAAATACAAATTAATAATAGATCCATATGAAGGGGAAACACGGATAATAAAGCGATCAAAGATCAAAGCACGTAGCTCTCGAATTGATCTCCTGTGAGTCACCTGCCACCCATTAGTTTAGCAGCCAATAAACTAATTAGTATAACTGGAAAAGCCTCAATTAAATCACCCTTCAACAGTGTTTAGAGTCGTAATCAGTAGCAGATCCTATAATTAATCACATTTCCAGGCAGCGCTAATGCCCCGATCTAATTAGTTGATTGAGGGGGAAACACATATCAATCAATTCCACATGCCTTAAGAAGCAATCAGAAAGCGAGCTTGCCCGCGTTAAGGCATCAATCAAATGGAAATCAAATAGCTGGCCATTTTATGTAACCACAAGTGGCAATCGGGTCTCACCTCTGAACTTGGTTGCAGTTAATCTGGGTAATCGGAGGCAGAAGGCCTTCCACGGGGCACCCCTGCACCTTGGATTGAGCCACCAATTGCCTTTAATACGGGCTCGTGCAACGCACAAACGATGCATCGGCGTATGTAAAACCCCGTCTTATGTACCTGCCCATAGCCATGTATAATTAAAATTAAGGCTACTTGACTTTTTCAATGACTTCCAGTGTAATAATAAATCACAGCCGGCCAGGGAGGGGGGTTCCGAGCAGGTAAACACAGTGCAACAAGACAACAACATGCAACGCACAATGGGGTCTCGAGGGCCCCACAAGGGGGGACGCGAAATCAGCGACCGAAAAGCTTTCGACTCCGACTCCGATACCGATACCATCCCGCGTTCGATGCCTACAAAGTGGAAAAGATCTTGTGGCACCACGGTACAAAGAAATCGCGACACAGCGACACAGTTCCAAGGGGTTTATATAGTATAGTATAGTATAGTATAGTATAGTATGCCCGGCTCTGTATGCCTTATGAAGTACGTGCTAAAAAGAGTCGACTGGCAGAGCAAAACAAACCGACGAAAACGAAGCACGAATTATGCGATTCAAGTACGAATTTCACATGAGCAGACTTCAGATAGCTCATCTGAGCCCGAAATAGTACCGGTCTCCGCGCCACCGGGCTATTTTTAAGACCTCCTACTCGGAAGCCAAGAGCTAATAGATCCAATTAAGAGTCGACGACAATTAGCAGTGGCACTTTCTTAAACGCAGTCTCGCCGTCGTTAGCACAGCGATTATTATTTAATACAGTTGATCGGCTAACTAGATGCGGGTTCTGATATAATGCCAATTACAAAATCATTACGCTCGGCTCGGCGTGAGGCAATGCTCAACCTATGACAATGAAACAGCCGGCAGTTAAGAGGGGAAAAAACATATAAAAAGGCATAATTAAAATAATAATATTTGGCAGTCATATGTGGTGCGTACATGAAGACAAAGGCAGTTAAAAGAGCCACTAAAAGTTGTTGGAAAAAAATATAAAACAAAACTTTTGTACTTCAGACGGACGTGCATTAAAACAGAAACTATCCAGGCAACCAAACGACCCGAGTGCATGCAGCACATGCGATTGAGCAAAGGCGGCCCACGGAGCACAATATGGTCACTGGAGGGCGGTTGGCGCTGGCTCGATAAGGTCTCTCCAGGGGTGACCTCACACGACGTGGATGTGGATCTGGCCGAGGCGCACATGTGGCATGCAATTGATGGCAGCCAAAATCTGGGCCCGGTTCAAAGATCTCACGGACTCGGTTATGGATTTGATATGGATATGGCTATGAATATGGATACACTCTGCGCTCAAGCCTCGACGCCTAGGCCTTGTGTGAATAATAATGCTTTGCGAAATTTCTGCTCGCCTCGTAAAACTGCTTGGTAATACTCTAGATGACTAAGCCGCCGGGTTTCTTCAATGCCCGCCGTCTATACTCCCCGGTTTTGGGCCAATTGGCTAAGTGCCTGTGACGACAGCAGAAGGGGAGGCAAAAAAACCCAAATTGATTTCGATTTCATCTGGCGGTAATGGTCGCCGGCTTCGCTCGTATAACGCTTGTTATGCTTCTCGAAGAGTCGCATTAAAAACAGGATTATAATGAAATACGTTTTCATTTGACTGTCGGCAAATTTCGTCATAGGAATTTTTTCTAAAATCTTCCAATAACAAGGCAACGTCAAATTAAAAATAATCATTTATCTCCTATAAACTTATAAACAAGCAAACAAGGTTTTTGTTTTGCTTCTTTGCCTTACGCAGCAGCTGATCACTCTCGAGTGTTGTGAACTTTGGATGGTTGAACCCAGCTTATTGACCCCAAAGTTTCGTTATTTATGGTTACGGCTAGAAAACTACCCGAATGTGAAGCAATTGTGAGCTAATTACGATCTCAAAAAGTAACCTGACCCTTTTTTTTATTCTTTTTAATCAATTTATTTCTTGTAACTTAAAGCAACAAAATATTTGTTAAGTAATAACATTAAGAAAAATCGAAAAAATCCTAAAATGCGAAGAAATTGGTAGCTAATTGCAAACTTAAAAATACTGCGAAAGTATGTTACATTTTCAAATCAATTTATTCCAGATTGAAATGGCGACATAAGCCACAACAATATTTTGTAAATAATTATATTTATTGGAATCCAAAAATATACAATATTTTAAAGTTATTTTAGCTTTTTTTTAACCCAAGAATAATGTTTTATAGCACCTTCAAATCAATCTAGACTGAAAAGAACCTGAAGATCACGAGAGAACAAAAAATCATACTTGCAAATCATCTTTGGCTTTGAACTTCACCCTGATATGGTTCTTCGTTTCTGCTTAAAGCAGTTTAACATGCTTATAGGGTATTTACCCCTTAGCTTGGTGGCCAAGCTTCTAGCCTCGACCTTTTTTATGGCTCACGCGTCTATTTGAAATGCCAGGGTCCAGCGTCTGCGAGTGTTTTAAAGTGAAAAAAGAAAAAAGTCATTGTCTTTTATAGGTTTTTACTTTCTGAGGAAACGCCTTTTCCCGACTCCCGAAGTGATGGCCGCAATCAATAGCAATGGCCAGCTTTGCACACCGAGTGGCTAATAAATGTGTGGCAAGAGAAGCAAAAACAGAAACCGCCACTGTGGCAACAGACTATCCATTGATTTGGCAAGATTTCGACCAACCCATTTACCCGGTTTCTTTGCGTAAGTGACCCATTTTGGAGTGCCAGGGAGAATGGATTACTGGCTGGACGTACTCACCTTTCGGGTGCGAATCAGCTTGGCCAGGTCGACGGCGGGTATCTCGAGCAGGTGGCTCCGGATGGGCGGCAGCTTGCGCCGGATCACCTTGATGTTGGTGTACCGGCTGTAGGGGACGACGAACCAGCTGAAGACGATCATGGCCGAGCGCAGGAACCGGCGCATGATGTACCCCAGGATCCTGGAACAGAGTAGCACAGCAATTTTGATGCCTTTCCTCAACACACCACTGGCTGGGGGGAACTATAGGTTGACGGGTGTATCTTGCAGATACACGGTAAGCACACGGATGGATAAACGCACACACACACGCACACAGCAGCCAGCCAACAACAATAAGAACAACAACAGGTTGCCAGGATTGTGCAATGCGCAATCGGCAATCCGCAGCTGACGACGACTGCAATCTTGGCTTGGCTTTTTGGCTTGCACAATTTTTTCGGGCGCCGAGTGCTGCTGGCAGAGTGCTGGAGAGCTGGACGAGATGCTTTTGGTCAGTTGGCTAATAGTAGTCGAGTCGAGTCGGGGCTTTCTTGGCTGCATCGGCCACTGGGCCACTAGTATCTGGCCGTATCTGCGGGATGCACTCGCGAATAGCTCGAGTTGGGGCGCTGCCGACGCATGCGCAGCCTTTGGCCGGCTTTCATTTTGTTGCACTCAGCAACCACTGGCTATCTCAATCTGCATCTGCAATCCGTCTCGGTATCGGTATCGCGTTCGGTTTCTGTATCTCTCTGCGTATATGTACGTGTATATCTGGCGGATGCACGAGCCGAACCGACGCGAACGAGACGAGCTGAGTAAATAAACGCTGGCCAAGCTTGCCCCCGAGTATTTAAAGCCCCACTCTCCCAGCTCACGATCTCTCAGAAGCTCCATCAGCTCGGCTAGCCACTTCTCTTCGGCTCTCTTAAGACCGGCTTGGCATCACGACAATAATTGTGATTCCCGCCTGGCCCAAAGGAAATGTGGCCATAAAGCCCGGTAAGTGCGTCATGTTCTAGAGTTCAACAATTACATGGCCTGAACCCTTGATCCCGAGTGATTAAAATCGAATTCGAGTCGGGCAAAGCTATCGCCTTGTTTACCGCGCCGCGAACAAAGGGAGGATCGGACGACTCCTATCGTTAATTACACAGATCGGCGGCAGCCAATGGGCTATGGTTGGTATGGCAGTTGAGCCCCAGTTCCAGCGGCCCGGCTCAACCTGAGATCATCACGGCGCACATCGTAGGTGCAACGTCATTCTGAAAATAAATATTGATGCCACGAGGCGAGGTTTCCGGGGGAAATGCCACCGCTTGAAAAACACTTCCAAGGAACTAGAACCTTGAACTTATTTTTATACCTTGGTAACGAGTGAGTGACTAGGAACAGGTATTATCTAAAATTAGCTAGAATCTTACACAGGAGAAAAGGTTTCGTGGCCAGGGGCATAGGAATTTGAGCTGACTTTTGAAAAATAGTTGGAACTCCAAGTCCGAATGGGATATAACTCATTTTTGAAACACCCAATATGGAGATTTTTACCCTTATTATTTTTACTTATATATTACCTATCTAAAATTTTTATTGAAACTAGAATCATACCGACTTTAATAAAAATGTGGAAAGTAAAGTGCGAAAGGAGTATAACTAATTTTGGAAAATATACTATCTGGATGGATATTTGTACCTTATTCTAATATATTTCTTATTCAATTGAACGGATTTCAATAATTAAAGATACAAATTTAAAGGTAAAGTCTGAATAGATAATAACTAATGTTTGGTAAATTATAACGAAGACTTTTAAGCCTTGATGTGATCATATTTTGTATGCCATATTATTAGCTATCTAAAACAATAATTTTAATTAGCATTGATCGGACTTTAATTAATAGTTGGAAAATTCGCTACGAATAATTAGATTATAATATCTGGATGGAAATTCTCACTCTTATTTAATTCCAAATTATTGTAATGAACCTATTACTGGCAAAGCTACCTGGGGTAACATTTTAATTTTATTCCTTTGATCCTAACCAAAATCGCCTTCGTAGGCCCTTGAATATTATTTGCATACATTTCTGTTTCTGTGCATGAATCTTAATTAATCGCCTGCGCGTGGACGAACCAGTTGTGTCCACTAATTAAGATCTCAAAACTTAGTATTTACTGATCACTGATCTGTCCGACACTCATGGTGAGCATTCAGGCGTGAGGCATCCAGCCACGACATTTAAATTACATTTTAATTGTGCTGGTCATTAGGAAATAAGTGCCCCACATTAGGCTCTTGGCCTGTCAGTTTTTCAAGAAAAACAAAGTGCGCGATTTGCCCCTATAAGTGGCTTTCAGCCCGATTCGTTTAGCCCAAGATCACGCTATCCAAGATGTCAGCGAGGTGATATAATCGGAGTACAGAACACCACACAATGCAGCCAGGTGATTACTTGTCTCGATCGGATTTTAATGATACGCCATCGCGGATGACTAACCTCTTATTAACTTGGCCGTTCCCTGTACAAAACCGAAAGGATTCGAGACGTTCTCGGGGGGAATTCCCCAAGGTGAATCGAAAAGAGAAAGAGAGTGTCTTGTTTTATTTTTTTCCATTTTAAAGGGGGTTCCGACGGTTTGTTTATCTGCGAGCTAAGATAGTTAA
Organism: Drosophila biarmipes; assembly: GCF_025231255.1. NCBI lineage: Eukaryota > Metazoa > Arthropoda > Insecta > Diptera > Drosophilidae > Drosophila > Drosophila biarmipes. The sequence goes on along the minus strand of NC_066616.1, from coordinate 17,229,483 downwards.
AAAGCTTCCACTCTTAGGTGGGTCTTAAGAGAGACCACCTCCAAAGAGATACGACTACGAGCTTCTGGGCACTTTTGGATGGAGGGCCACTTTCAGTGACGATAAAAGTGGCCGCCGATCAAGTTGTTCTGCAAAACTTTCCATACACATCGCATTATATGTACACACAGCCGTCAGATTAGTTGACCCACAAGCAACAACAACTGAACCGCAGAACCATGCTGTCACGGAACTGGCGACTCGGCCGGGGATTTGTTAATTACGGAGTTTGCCGGCAGAGCTTGAGAAACTTTGCAGCCGCTGGCGATAAAAACAAAGGCCCCGATAATGCCAGCGCTGCGGACGAACGGCACCCCCTACATGGCATCCGGATTTTGGACCTATCGCGCATAATCGCCGGTCCCTATTGCACCATGGTGCTGGCCGATCTAGGGGCGGAGGTCATCAAGGTGGAGCGCCCCCATTTTGGCGACGAGGCTCGCAAGTGGGGTCCACCTTTCCTGGAGAACAGCAAAGATGCCGCCTACTTCCTGGCCCCCAATCGCAACAAGCGGAGCATCTGCATCGACATTAAGAGAGGCACTAAGCTCCTCCACAAGCTGGCCGAGATTAGCGATGTGCTGGTGGAGAACTATGTGCCTGGTACTTTGGAGCGCTATAATTTGGGCTACGAACAGCTGAGGAAGGTCAACCCCAAGCTTATCTATTGCTCTATGACGGGCTACGGCTCCGTGGGTCCGTATGCCAAGCGACCGGGCTACGATGTGATTGCCTCCTCGGTGGGTGGGCTGATGCACATCACCGGCGAGCGGGATGGACCGCCCAGCAAGGTGGGCGTGGCCGTGACGGACATGTCCACAGGGCTCTACGCCCATGGCGCCATTCTGGCAGCGCTCTACCAAAGGACCCGCACTCAGCGTGGCCAGAAGATCGAGGTGGACCTGCTGTCCACCTGCTGCTCCCTGTTGCTGAACGTGGGCAGCAACTATCTAAACTCCGGAGTCGAAGCAGGAAGGATGGGCACTGCCCACTCGAGCATAGTTCCTTACCAGAGCTTCAAGACCAAGGATGGCTATCTCACCCTGGGCACTGGCAGTGATGTTCAGTTCGAGGATCTGTGTCGTCGCCTGAAGGTGGAACACTTGCCGCAGGATCCCAAGTTCAAGACCAACAAGGATCGAGTCATAAATCGGAAGGAGCTAATTGGTTTCCTGGAGGAAATGCTAGCTGGGAACACCTCCCGCAACTGGATGAAGCTCTTCGAGGGCGCCTCCTTTCCCGTGGGACCTGTGAACTCCATTCCCGAGGTTTTCGAGGACGAGCACATCAAGGCCATCGGCCTGGTTAAGAGCCTGCGGCATCCGAAGGACGGAACCGTTAAGGTGGTGGGTCCTCCAGTGGTCTTTAGCGAAGCGCGGAACGATGCCCGGACAGCTCCTCCGACTCTGGGACAGCACACGGATGAAGTGCTGGGGGAACTATTGGGCTTTGGGCCGGAGGAACTTGCCGAGCTGAAGAAGGAAAACATTATTCAGTGAATGCAGATCATTATCCTGATTCTCAGAGTTTTAGATCCTAAGTTTTACGAGGAAATATTTTAGTGATAACCGTGCATTTATCGTAAAGTCTTTTACAATCATAGAGCGATATGTAAATTTAGCAAATGATGTTTAACTATACCAAATACATCCCATTTTTAATGCAAATTGCCTTTTATCTGGTTATTATCTAAGTAATCAACAGAGTAATTAGCAACACTCAACGAGAAACGATTTTCTACAAATTCGTTAGGAAGGTCGGAAGCCTATAAAAGAAATGCATAGATTATTGTTCGCACAATCACTTCTGAGTCACAATTCTTAAACCCCCCTATCTACGTATAAGAAGCCTCTTCAGAGATTCTAATTTCCAAGGTACAAAGTACAAGCTATTTTGAAATAATCTGTTTACGGCAGCACTCAAAGCCTTAATCTTAAACACGTTTCTTCAATATCGTCAATTAGTACCTCAAAGTAAGACTCCATGTATTGGAATAGAGATCGAAATTATGCTAAATTGGCTTGGTAGTTTCCGTGTACGAATGTTACATGATGTGTAAACGAGTTTTAGCTATGACGCGCGGAATTATAAAATAAGGCGATTGGAAAATTTGGTATGCATAATTTTTAACTGAGCAATGGAAACTTATTCTTAATGAACTTGTGTACCTGGTACCTCAAAGTCTATTGGCCACTCAATGGACTGGTTTGCAATCTTATACTCATTTCAACAGCCTCTTCGAAGGTAACTTAATGATCCAAAAACAAAAACTAAGTGTCATTTCATGTAAAAACATGTTCTTTTTAAAAGAAAGTAAATTGAAATACTTTTATATTAGTTTAAGAAGAGTGAGATGTAAAAGGCTTAACAAGTTTTTAAAAATATCCTTCTTGAAAATCCATTAGTTCCTTTACATCAACTAAGAATTTTACTGATTAGTAGACATTGACCCTGCCACTGAGAGTAAGCCGGGCTGGATGGTGTTCCCTTACCTGACCACGAGAACCCCCACTGATCCCGCCACATTCCCTGACGGGAACGAAGGCATAAAGTGTTAATCGTGATCTTCTAGGCCTGATTTTGATCCTGGTCGTTAACGTGGCCGGTTGACTGGCCTTTCTGTGTGTGTATCGCGCCAAGGGAGGGCGACCAAGGGACCAAGGTCACCGGCGGTTCGCTTACCTGAGCCACAGCTCCTCCAGGTGCACACGGACCACGGCCAGTATCGATTTCACCACTGCCAAGAGGGAGGATGATGAGGAGGTTTGAGGGCAGGTGGCAAGGCAATGGGTGGGAGAACTCACTCGCAAACCAACGTAAAATATATATGTAGCCAAATTATAGTACTATCCAGTGGCGCGTCCGCTCGCCGAGAACCGAAAACCAAAACTGAAACTACAACCGAAAGTGCAGGTGCTGTCCAAAACTGAATAACAACAAGTGTGCTGCCGACGTCGACGTCAATAACAGATTGTTTGCTTTGCCACTGTCGTTGTGTGCGCAAAGTGCATAGACCGCATCCGAGTCTTAGCCTCCAGTTTGGCCCACAGTAATCCCCCGCAGCCGAGCCCGCCCCCGACCGCGATGCGGGTGTGGATTTCGCACTTAATGGGTTGAGCAGGGAATATGGGAAAGGTTGGTTGGCGACGCAGTGGGCTGGTAATTAACAGTTAGTTAGTTTCTCCAAGTGTGACCAGAAAGGGATTTCAAGTTGGAGTTTAAAACCTATAAAGTATATCCTTAGGTTTAGTAATACTAAATTCTAATGTTTCAGTTAATTTTCTAGATAAATACCTATTAAAACATACTAATGCTTCTTAAAAATTCGACTACACCCAGAATATTGGATTATTTGAAATCAATTTATAGTTTAAAATCATTACATATAAAATTTTTTTTTAGAACTTAACTTGATAACTAAATTGAATGAAAATCTTTAATAAAATTAAATTATTTAAAATTGAAAAGCCCTATTATTTACTAATCATTTTCTAAACTATTTTTATTAAAACTTGAAATATTATCCCAAGACATTTTCATAACATAAACAATGTGTGCACCTTGTATACCCACAAACAACGATATCACTATACAATGTAATGCCATTGATCTTTTCTGACCACATTTGCTATCAAGCCCAGCCACCGCAACGAGCTAATGACAGATGCTTATCTGCTAAAGCAACCCTAGTCCCAGACAAAGAGCCAGAAGTCTTTCAGTTTCCCATTATTATCCCCGAAAACTTTGGACTTTGAACCGAGCTGGGGGAGATAAAAACTTGATTCAAACATAGCGCAACTCGGGGCCCGGGCCCCACTTTCAGTTTAGTATTTTCGGCAAACAAGATTATTTACGTTCCCCAGTGCGGTCACATCCCCCATGTTGTTTTTGATAGTTGTTAAATAATAATAATTTCGTTTTACGCACTTTGTAGACATGTCCAAGCAGCCCTCGTTCGTGTCGCGCAACCTGGTGGCCATCGTGATGATCCCCAGTCTGGTGGGGATCCATCTGGGCTGGAGCTACATGCAGAGCAACCGGAAACTGGTCACGGAGGCGGAGCAGATCGAGATGCCGCCGGTTACGGTACGTTAGTCCCAATCCCAAGGGTGATCCTCTCAAGACAGCAGCCTTTCCTTCTTCAGTTTGCCAGGTTCGTGTGGAACAAGCTGTCGGGCGGCGGAAACCCGGCGGAGTGACGACCCTTCTTGTAATGAGCTTAAGACATACAATCTATTTATTGTATAGAATAATTAAAACTACATACAAACGGTATGGTACAATCAGCTACTGGCCGGCCGACGACACATGGCCAGGCTGGAGCTTGGGGCACAAAGACAGAGACAGAGACTACATAAACTAAAACTAGGGACGGGGGAGATTACTGCGTGAGGGCCGAGTTGACGGTGAGGTTGTCCAGCTGGGCGTTGAACAAAACATCGCTGATCAGCTTCTCGGCCACGATCCGCTGTGTGGGATTGATGGAGCGCAGCTTGCTGGCCACATTCACGCCAATTGCATCGTACTCGTCGTCGTGCCGGTGCGAGCTGGTCGGAGCTGCTGTGGTGGTGTAGGCAGTGGTGCCGGCATTGCCAAACAAAGGCTGGTAGTGGTCGCGTCCTATTTGAATGGTGGGCACTCCCTGGTGCTGACCATTGGCCTGCTGGAGGTGTAACTGCTGTTGATGGTGCTCCAAGTGGTTTACCGCCTGGATGGAAAGGGGGCTTATAAAGGGACCAAGGAAGTCCTGGCTTTTCTGGGATTACGCACCTGTTGTATCTCGCGCTGGGAGTTGGAGTCCAGGGAGGTAATCTCGAGGACCTTCACGGCATGCCCCTGAGCCGCCGCCGCCGCTATGGAAGTCTGGGCCGCTGCGTGGGCCACCAGTTGCTGGTGCGCCTGGGCTGCTGCAGCCGCCGCCTCGGCTGCCTGTTGCTCCTCGCTCTTGACCAGAGTCACACATTCCGCGGGCGTCACCGAAATGGTGCTCAGGGTGGCGCCCTGGCTGCTGACCACCACATTGGTGGCCGTGGCCGCCACCTCCTCCACCTCATCGGGGGACGTGGGAATTATGGAGTCCATGTGCTGTGACTGGGTGCCCGTGTGATGTGAGTCGTCCTCGAACTCCATGGACTCCTCGTCGTCGAAGCTGATGTGGAGCTCCCGCTTGGGCTTGGTGCCCAGTTCGTGGCGCTTGGGCTTGTGATCGGCGATGAAGAGCAGCTTGTCGTAGTACCACAGTCGCGTTTCGTAGTCGTTTTTGCTGGTGGTCTTGCGGAATTCCCGCCGAAAAGCAGAGCGCAGCGAGTTGATTTTCCTGCAGAGCGTAAATGTGAGTTATAGGTCACAGACAACGTTTTGGAAAAGTGAATCTCACCTTACAACCATCGCCCTGTCCGGATTGGGCTCCACTTCCTTCAGTTTCTCCACCAGGCGGTCGTAGGACTTGTTCCGGGCTGCGTGATTGCTGTAGTCGTTGTGCTTCGGCTGCCACAGGCACTCCTCCTCCTGGTACTGCTCGATGAACTCCGTGAGCCAGTGGCGCGAGTACGATCGCAGGTCTACGTTCATGGTCCTGTTCGGTCGCTTTTTATTGGGTTTCCCTCAATTATTTTCAGTTTTTTTGTTTTCGGTGCGTCTCGCGTGAAGTTGGCTGCGCCAGCTAGGCATGGAGTTGCCAGACCGCCAACTATCGGCGAGACAATGTCTTGAGATTTGAAATGTGTATGGTGGAATGATGAAAACCTGTCCTTAAATAGTAATTAACGCCAAGAAATTAGCATTATATTTTTTAATGTGTTAGGAGACATATTTTTAATTTTTTTATTTATCTGATTGAAGAAGATTTTATGTGTGTAAATAAAATACTATAACTTAATCATTAAAAAAGAGTTCAAATATTTCCTATAATGGCTAATACATTTTTTTTAATTATACCTCTTTTTAATTTTTGAAAAGGAGTTCATGGTTTTTTTTGCAAGTAATATAATAATAAAATAAAAATATTTGTGGTTCTTTCCCACCCAGCTCTGTTAATAAAGGAAGCGAGTATTTTTGACCACTGTGCAACCGTTAGCATGCTCGCTAGCTCTGGCAACGCCGCCGGTCTGGCAAGGCTGTGCCTCCGTTCTCGATGTTTTTGTCAATTGCTCTTTGGAGCTTCCCAGGCGGAGTCGAAAATCGCGCGGAAATGTTTGTTAACAAATAGGAGGCTGCCGAAATAGTGAAAAAGAGTTAACCTGCGGCACAGTGAGAACAGCACCTGTGATTTAAGAAGTGAAAACCAGTGCGGGACAGCCAGCAACAGTACTGCGTTGTGGTTGTTATTGTTGCCAAGGCCGAAGGAGCGAAGAGAGAGGCCGAAAAAAAGAATCTGTGCTAACAAAAACAAAGGTGCGTGTAGGCCCCACATAGAGCCACTTATACATATAAGTAAATAATTTGTTGTTCTCGTTTTGCCCAATTATATAAGGCGTCCGTGTGTGAGTGTGTTTTTTGGATGTTGCAATAGGCTAATCGGTGTAAACAAGAGAGCTAATTAGTGATTACAAAGAGAAGGGGTGCACATAGCCCCCCGCCCCCTGCACCTCGTTTTATCCAAAAGATTCAGACTAAAGAGAAATAAAAACAACAACAACACTTGGCAGGCAACAGCTGTTTTCTGCCTCACCTGCCCCGCCCTCCTTCTTCCCTTTCATTCGCTCCAATCAGAATTAAGTCACGTAGGATTCCTATACGACTTCCAACTTACTTTGTAAACAAACAACAACAAAGCGCTTGGCGAATCGAATTATTTTTTAATTAAAGTGGAATGCAAATAACATGTGTGCAAGTGTAGTTCCTGTGCCATTTGCATAGATTTCCATTCCCCCAGTTGTTTTCCAAGGGGTACAAAGTCCAGTTCGGCCGATGATGTTGTCGCCGCCTTAGTATCTCCTCCCCCTCCCCAGCCCGCTATTTATAGCAAACACATTTCAATGCCTAGAACCGAAATGGAAAACACTGCCTGGATAAACTGGATCCCCGGGGCAAGCCTCAACCTTGACTGAGTGCAGGAGAGCGGAGAAAAAGTGCACAAACACCGCCTAACGAGCTTGTTTACGTTTACCAAGCGCCGGCAACAACAGCATCCAGTGCACAGTGGATGACAGCCGCGCTCCACTGGTCAGATTCCTTATCAAGAGGTGGTTTACGGGCGGCAGATATCAGATATCCCTGCAAATCATATTTAAGCCGCGTGGCTGGAGTGCGGAGTATTTGTAATACTATTTTGGACTTATGTTTTTGAGATAAACAAGCTGAATTTGTCAAGTACAGTGATTACTTATGATAAACCACTGTTTAAAATGGGCTTAAACACTTTATTTATTGTTAAAATCTTGTGCAACAATATTAAAGATTTTTTATATATAATGTTCAGTAAAAATATATATATTTTTTTTTTGATAAGGAAAATTAAGATCTTAAATGAAGTAATTTTTTAATAACCAGCAATGGAAATTTGTTTATGTTTTACTATATAAATGATGTAGTATTGTGATAAAAATAAGACAAATTTTGAAGAACATAAAGAAAAAATCAATACGTTTCGAAATGAATCACTCATATGTATCTGTAAAATACATCTGTCAATGAAAGAGTATAAAAAAATGGTTCCCTAAAAATGGGAAACAGTATATTTTGCATAGATTTTGTTTATATTATCCGAACAAGTGTAGTAAGTGGGGCGACAAGATTATAATCAAGTATTTAAATTTGAAGTTTTTTGGGCAATATATTAAAATATAATTTTTGTAGGATTTACCTTAGCGCATATCTACTGTACCCTCAGAATCTGTACCTCTAGAATAGCCACAATCACGTTCAAGGCTGCAATTTTCTACTATATTTGCTTTCCGCTGCGTTGACGAACGCACTAGCTCTCGCTCTCAAAGGTTCCTGCACCGGGGGTTCAATGAAAAGCGTTTAATTTTAGCCGCGCTCAGCCGCCAAACTTGGAAGGGTGCCCAACCCCCCAAGAAACCGAAAAGTACACACCACCCCCCACAACACACGTGCTGTATGCCACGCATTTGTGCGAACCGAGTTCGCATTTAATATTCGGCATGATAATTGTTTTGGAGGTGTGTGCCACACATTGACAGGCTATACTATATACCAAATGCCCATTGTGCTGATAATTCGGTGCTGTTTGCTTTTTATATAGAGCAACCGGTTTTGCGGGCTCGCTTAGCACTCGGTGCCAGCAAGCCGCGAGAGCAGGTCGATCGATCTCTTTTATTCTGGAACCCTCCGCCTATCTATTGTAAGACGCAATTGGCGGCTGGGCGAACTCTTATCAAGTCCGGCTGATTAACCCGGAGCACTTGATAATGACAAAGTTTCGCACTCCAGGGGCAGAATGACTCGACTTGGGGCCGAAACAAAGTTCAATTGCCAAGTTATATTCAATATTGGTCAACAATAATGGTTTGCCGGCTGGTACAAGCATTTTGAGTGCCTATTTTTGAACCTATGCCAAGGGGAAATGCTTCTGTCAATTACGAAACAATTGTGAGATATGAAAATTTGCATGAACTTGCGAAATATTTTGGCTATCATAATGTTTTGCAGGGAGCCACAAATACACTAGCTTCTAAAAAAGTAGCTCTGAAAGTATTTACTTTCCGCAATCAATATCAGTCAAGGGTAGTTGTTTGTTTCGTTTTTAATCAATTGACACACAAATCACTTTCCTCCGAATCCCGAACTTGTGCTATTGTTGTGGATCCGATAACAAATCAAACAACTTTATGGGAAAGTGCCCCTAACTATTAATTACAAATATTAAAGGCCTGCTGTTTGTTAATCACTTGTTCAGTAATTATTGACATTAAACTTTTCCTTTCGACACTTTTTAGGTTTTTAAATATCTTAGATAACTGGCTTTGCTCATATAACTAGGTAAACAAGAGAATATTATTATTATTATTCTATTTAATTTTATAGATTTAATATTAATATATAGTTGTTACTTTCTCGTGCTATTATCTTGACCACAACTGTTTTTTGCACCCAATCATCAAATTATGTCTCTGCTGGGAAGTCTTATAAAAGCAAGGCAATTTCGGGATGGTTTAGATTAGTTTTTGGCCATATTGAGCTCTTATCAGTGGTTGCGATAAGCCCCCGCTTTTGTGGGGCAATACACTCGACTCGGATTGATATGCAAATTGATTTCAGGTCCCCAGCCAGAGTCTGCCATGAGCCGTCTCCTGGAGAAGCCCAACATCGCCATGTCCATCAAGTCAACGGGTAGTCAACTCTCGAGCACCATGACCACGGCCTCGACGACGATTCCCGCGGACCTGGAGGATGCGGACACGTCCCGCACCCAGCTGACCCCATCCGAAACATCGGGATTTGCCCCCACACCCGCCACTACACTCACTCCCAGCGTCAAAATCACACCCAGTAAGTAAATTCTCTATTTGCATAAACTTCTGGATTTATTTTTAATCTCTTAGATAGTTTGTGTCTCAGTAGGCTAATGCCTATATTTTAAGGGGCCCCATTAAGTCAAATTATAATTGCAAACTCATAAATTTTAGTGTTCTAAAGACCATTTTGTAGCAAATGAAATGTATACACACATAGATGTCTTATCCCTTATTGATCTATGAAATTGACGCGCATTCTGGTATGATAATATGGATATTATAGGATATTAAATTAAAATGTGTATTATCTTTAAAAAATGCAGTACTAAAACTCAACTTCTTGTGTCCTTTCAGTGCGCCAGAAAATCGACCAGGTGGTAATCAGCCTGATATCGGGAGCGGCGGCGGGGGCGCTGGCCAAGACGGTCATCGCCCCGTTGGACCGCACCAAGATCAACTTCCAGATCCGCAACGATGTTCCCTTCTCGTTCCGCGCCTCGCTGATCTACCTGCAGAACACCTACAACAACGAGGGCGTCCTGGCCCTGTGGCGGGGGAACTCGGCCACGATGGCCAGGATCGTGCCCTACGCAGCCATACAGTTCACGGCCCACGAGCAGTGGCGTCGCATCCTGCATGTGGACAAGGATGGCTCCAAGTGAGTTTAATCATTCTCTTATATGTACAAATACTTAACCATCTTTTTCCCTCGATAGCACTAAGGGACGACGGTTTCTGGCTGGTTCCCTGGCAGGAATCACCTCACAGTCCCTGACCTATCCTCTGGACCTGGCCCGCGCCCGCATGGCTGTCACAGATCGGTATACGGGATATAGGACCTTGAGACAGGTCTTTACCAAGATTTGGGTGGAGGAGGGGCCGCGCACTTTGTTCCGTGGCTACTGGGCGACGGTTCTGGGCGTGATTCCCTATGCAGGGACTTCATTCTTCACCTACGAGACCCTCAAGCGGGAGTATTATGGTGAGGATTCAAGATTATTAATACTATTAGCGGGGGGTGATCTATGTACCCTACTTATTATAGTAAAAGTAGCATCTTGCGAAAGACTTTCTGGTCCGATGTTGTGTTTTAAGTGAAAAAGGGTTCATTATCATATTTATTATTAGATTATTTGCAGCTTATGTAAATTTCTAAAAATAAAAACTTCAAAAATTGAGCCCGTCACATTAGGAGGATAAGTAGTCTAAAAACAAAGAACTAACCAAATAATTAACCAATTTCTAAAGGGATTTTCTAATTTAACCTTTTTTTTGCAGAAATGGTCGGCAGCAACAAACCCAATACTCTAGTCTCCCTGGCCTTTGGAGCTGCGGCAGGTGCGGCTGGACAAACCGCGAGCTATCCATTGGACATTGTGCGGCGAAGGATGCAGACGATGCGGGTGAATGCGGCCAATGGAGAGCGATATCCAACCATCTTGGAGACTCTCGGAAAGATCTATCGGTGCGTTTATATCTTATACAAGAAGTTAAAGCGTATTTAAAATGATCTTCTTTTTGTTTACAGGGAGGAGGGCATCAAGAACGGCTTCTACAAGGGTCTCAGCATGAACTGGATCAAGGGCCCCATTGCCGTGGGCATCAGCTTCTCCACCTACGATCTGATCAAGGCGTGGCTCACCGAGCTGGCCAACTTGAGACGGGTCCACAAGTAGCCCCTGCCCCACCGTTCGGTCATCCGCAAACACCACACCAAAAACGCACTGCTTTGTTCTTAAGTCTCGTGATCGATGAATAAGCTGAGGAGATAGGAGAGTGCAGCACAGACATGCTCTAATTGTTAGATATTTTTAGCTGTTAGTTGTGAGGGAGATGCGACAAGGAGAAGACACCCGAGAGCGCTTAACTTTGTTATTAACCATAATTGATTTATTATCGCCATAAGCCGAAAGTATATCAGCCAATAAACTGTCTGAATAATGACTCGCCTGGCACCTGCTGCTCTTGATATCCTCGCTCCGATGTGCGGATCGTATTCAATGGTGTTGCTTTGGACAATAACTTAACCGTACACGCCACTCGTTTACTCTTAGACTAAATGATAATGATTTACCCCGAACATTTTGTATATCCTGTGTTTTTCCACCTCGATGTCAATGCGCTGCGACTGTAATATTGCCATGAATTTAAGGGTGTTCACCAGCGAAATCATCTTATGCATATACTATGTAATTCTTGTATGTTAGTGTGTTTTTTATTATTAAAATTTACAAAATTGTTTAAATATTCGGTTTTGTGGCTTTAAATTAGCGCGCCAAGAATTGTGAAATGTGGCAACGCCACCGATTAAGCGATAACTTTTCTTGCGGGGGTGCCGCCTATCGAAATCTCTATTGGCTGTCGCGTTCGCAAAAAGTACGCAGAAAAACGAAAACAACACATTTTAATAGTGTTAAAAGAGTGCTGTTGAAGTCTAGTTGCATTGCAGATAAAGGGTTAAACAGCCGCGTGCTGCAGGCGGTGTTTGTTGAGTGTTAAAGAAGGGTTTTTCCCCGCCACCTGCCATCGCGAGAAGGCCCTAACCAAAAAGCCAACGTAAAGGTGAGTGCTGGGCCGGAAGAGGAAAAATTAATTATTTAAAGCCTATTGATTTGACGGGGCCCATCCTTAAAGCCCCCTTCTCCCGAACTCCTACCCCTCCCGCGCAGAAGGGGTGGCATACCCATGGTCGCTTGTTGCTGCGCACAACAGGTGAAATCGAAGGACCTTCTGTTTATGTGCAGCATACACAAAATGCGACAGAAAGTAGCATTTCTTCTGATTTTCTGCGGCGTGTGTAACCTTGACTTTTGGTGGACAAATCAATTAAATGCAATTAATTACACCGCCATATGTGCATAAATGAGGGCACGTATGTGTTTGCTTGTGTGTAAAACAACATGCGCACTTTCAACGGCAGCGCCACAAAAGTGGCAAAAACATGGTGTAAACCCCCTTTTGATAAATGTTTGTTTATTGTCATTAGCTGGGCAAATTGTTTATCTTATTATTATTAGCATTCGTTGCTGTTAAGTTAACAGTGTGGGTTCGAGTCTGTGCTATCCAATGTTTTCACCTGCGCGGTTCTTATGTATTTTGGTTCTCCATATATTTAAGCTTAAAATATATAAAAAGAATGATAAAAATGAATATTTTAATTCATAGAAGGTGCAGAAAGTGCAAAAGACTTGAGTTCCCAAAATTTTATATATATATTTGCAGCTGGAAGTACATACGTTTGTGTTATCGTTTACCTATTTGTTTTTAACTAAGGGCTAAGTTTAATTTATTAAATTCCTTCACGTTTTTATCAATATTTTTAAGTAAGCTTTACAAATTTTTTTTAAATAAGCGACGGCCCTGGTTGCAACGATTCGATAACCGATTACGTCTGGCAAACCGATACAAAGAAAGCACCCTGTACACAACGAGTACCGTCCCAGCTCTATAAACGCATCAGTCGTTTTTTAGCCACTCAAAGAAATTGTTCGAGAGCGGACCGATTTACAAGTGCGCAACCAGTTGAATTCTTTGCAACTGCACTTTGCTTTCGAGGACTCGCTGGCCAGACAGAATTTGCTTTTGGCCAGGACTCAGTACTTGCTTAAACTCGGATTGCGTGCGTGGGTGTCCGTGTGTGTCCCGTCTCTCTCGCACTGCGTGTGTCTGTGTGCGTGAGGCGAGCGCGATTTAAAAATAAAACGGCAAATACATAATAAAAAAATATCGAAGAGCAACAGCGGCAGGCGTACCAACACAAACAAACCGATACCAGCCAGCCGTGTGTGTTTACACAGTGTTGTGCGTTGGTGTTTGTGTACCAAAGGTAAATAGAAAATAGGAAAAAAGAGCAACAGAAAAACGGTGGGGGGAATGGGGCGGTATTTATGCACGTGTGGGTGGGAGGACCCCACTGCATTTGTGCACTGCGCAAAACGAGTGGGTGGTTCTCGGGGGTGGGTGGGCCAGCGGGTGGTCCTGCGAGGCCTTCCCGAAGGTTCTTTGCATTTTAGCCACGAACCCAATGCACCATCATCATGTGTTTCCACTTGAGGCTTTATTTATACACCAACGTACCCATACAAACACCCATGTGTGAGTCTTCCACGCTCCTGTTTCTCGTTCTTCTTCGCCGTTCATTGTTGTTTCCTGGAAAGCCCATAAAAACAAAGGCAACAAGAATTTCGAGTGCAATAGCACAAATGGCAGCAACAACAACACTGATATCGAGTATATTAGCTGTTCGCCATCGCCCCATCCCGCTCGCACTCCTGCACAGGGAAAAAAGGGGGTAAAATATGAATATAAATATTATCTTAGCTCTGTCTCTGATAGGAAAATCAGTATTCAAACAAATGTTGTTTTAAAAGTTCTGCATTTCCATATGGGCATGCACATTTTTTTTGTTAAGAAATATTAAAATTCATGTTCAAATTTATACAACAATTTGTCTATTTAACATTTTTAAACTCTTGGTTTAAATGGAACTGGAGTAGGACATGATATACTACATTTGTTCCATTAAAAATAACACATAAATTAGACAATAAATGTGTAAAATGCCTTAACTTGGCACAAAATATAGGTTCAAGTACCAACGCTGCACTCTGCACCTAATCTTATTTTTTAAATTTCATTTTTGGTACAGAAATATACGAAAAACAGTTTTACTTAAATCTAATTTCTCATTTCAATTTTTCAAACGTATCAATCTGTTCAAATTTTCAATCTTCCAATTTAATTTTCCATATGTATCAACCTGTTTATATTTTTCTCCGTGTCTGGCGTACGGGTCCCTATCATTCTCATATTCACATGCTACTCTTGCTTTCATACGTCGCCGACTTCTGCGCGCTCGACACTTTTATCTTGCTCACTGTCGTCGGCCGTGCCCCGCCCCCTCCTCCTACTCCTCCTCCTACTCCCCAGACCCTGACTTCTTGGCCTGGCTATAACCCGACTGGCTCTTGGCTCTTACCACTTCGGACAAATTACGATTGTCAGCGACGCCAGCGTTAACCCCTTGGCGTCTCACATTTGATAAACCCGATGGTTGTGGGCCCGGTAGATTAATAGTGGTCATAGTATGGCCTCTAATCGATGGCTAAGTAGACGGGGAATTTATGACAGTTGTCAAAAGGGCTTGCCTTTATGTCACGGATATTACAATCGTAATTTTTTCCTTCTTAGCTGCATACACATAAGTTAAAAAATATATATTAATAAATCTATTAAAATATGATGTTTTATCTTTAAAATTAGTTGATTTCTATGTTATTTGAGGATCGCATTAATTGGTTATTCCTTGGCTAAGAAATCTTAACCATCTCATTTTAATTATTTTCTAAATCAAATATACATTTGTAAATTTAAATGGAGGTTCCAAGCATAGTACTTACAAAAAAGATATCATAGGCTAGTAGAATTCATTAAACTCAAAAACTTCCCAATGCTAGGGTGTTTTAAGATCCCGTCTTCTATATCTTGAACGAGCCAACACGCGTCAGATGCGAACATATGCAAAAAAGATTATCGCCGCAAATCCAATCCACATGTGTTGGAAGTTATTTGCGGACCTCAGATATGGGCAGTGCTAATTATGACGCGCTTATGCGAATCTCTATCCCCAAGCGCAAATTGAGCTCTGCTTCTTATCGGCGACTCCCCTTGCTTACGTTATTACATTGACACCTCCTTATCAAAGTCGCTTATTGCGTTGCATTTAATCATTTGTGCTGCAGGCGTAAATGGAGCAGTCTTGATAGATTGGGTGCCTACTGTACCTACACTTATCGGTCGCTTTATGCTTTTCTATTGTTAATCACAGGCCCGGAATTCCGGCGAGGGAAAAACAATGCTTGCCCTTCAAGTCTTTGGGTTCAGATACATGCCTCTTATTTTGTATGAAAATGTTAAACAATTTCAACGACGTAGGCTGAATTAAAATCGTACCATTATAGAATACTTGTATAAACCATTTTTTTCAACAAAATTTGTGTACTTTTCGTGGAATCCAGATCGTTAAAATAGGTGTATTGATTGCATGACATTCCCAAACGTATTATCCCAGATCTTCAAAAAGTTATTATATAATCAAATAAAAAATCTATAAAACGAAACGAGCGCCAGCCAAATATTGGTGACAGGATGTGGTTTATTATATTAATTGAAAAACCCACAATAAATAATATTGAATGTTTAGCAATAAAAGGCAAAAGCCTTGTTTGAATGTTTGATAACCCCTCTGATCCCAGACAAAAAGAACATTAATTTTAAGCATCGACAGACCTTCTAAATCTACATGTTCTTTGACAAATTTTGATAAATGCATTGAAATTACTTTATTTTTTGACAAATAGACTTGGTGTTTTTATAATGGTTCTCCTGAACTACAGTTGTTTATTGTATTCTACTGATAAGTGGGGTCAAGAATGTATGACCAGTTTGAAAACAAACATTGAGATGTTTTCCCCGCCAAGTGCGGCGATAAGAAGCCATGTGCTGGCAAGCTGCCGGCCGGTCCCGATATACCCCAATCGATCCGAGGCCTGGCCAAGGGAAGCGAAAGCCGACAAACATCGTGCAAATGTCAGGCGAGCAACGACGATAAATGATTGCTTAAGTAACACTTTGGGGATGGTCGGGGGTGGTGCAACGGTGGGGGCTCCACTGCCGACGTACGCCGTACACCCACACATCCACGGGCCCGAGAACATCGAGGCATGCTTATTAAACTTTTATGAGTGCAAAAACAAATGCCACAAACGGCACCCTCCTCGCAGGGCAGGAGGCGGCCTGAGTGTGTGCGTTGTTTATAAAAAATTGAATAAGAAAAATATAAAATGTACGGCTGGCTGGCACAAATGTCGAAGCAGCAGAAAGCGAAAAAGCGAGGCGAACTGCCAAGAACAACAAAGGCCAAAACCCCGGCTCTGGGGTGTTCGAATCGAGGGTTTGGAGTTAGGAGTTTGGTCAGGAGTTAGAGAAGCCACCAGCGGCCGGGGAACTCGTAGTGGCTACATGGCTGGCCAAGCAGTCCGACTTCTGCCCCACCATCTGAAATTTTCTTCACCCATTGCATGACGAATATTTAAAATGGGATACTGGCGAGTCATGAAAAGAAGGCAGAATTTAAAAAGTTTCGAATAGACTTTTATTTATTTGTTTATTCTATTTTTAATAATGATATTATTTGAAGATAAAAAGTATCCAGTACTAACATATTTTTTGACAACTTTGTAGATGATCGACAGCAGAAGGTATAGTTTTTACATTTTTGATTACAATTTTTAATAAAAACCTGCGAAATCTATAAAATAAGCAATGAAATGCATTCAAATATGGTAAAATGCAGCCTATAGAGAGTTTTCCTGCCGCAGAGGTACCACTGTCTCGCCCAGTTGTCTCACGTTTTATGATACGTAGTTTCAAACCGACTTATCAGTGCGCGGCTGCTGCCATAAAACTTTCCACTTGCGGCACTTGGATTCCAGGGAGCTTTTCAATTCGCCTGAAAATGGGAATCTCTTCTATCTGGCGGCCATATCTTGTTTAAACGCCCACCTTGCAGATAACACGTTTTTCAGAATTTTCGCTGTGGCAATACGCCTAACGCTGTGTGCATACAACTTTCGGGGATTATTCTCAATCTCAATCTGTATCTGCAGATTGTATTTGTTAGATTGTTTATCCCACGGATTTCGCAGCGCAGATATCCAAAGATAAACAAAGTGGCTCGGTGTGGTGGAGTCAAGTTGGCCGGTCCTCTAGCGTAGCGATGAG
Source organism: Drosophila biarmipes (assembly GCF_025231255.1). Classification (NCBI taxonomy): domain Eukaryota; kingdom Metazoa; phylum Arthropoda; class Insecta; order Diptera; family Drosophilidae; genus Drosophila; species Drosophila biarmipes. Next base: position 17,212,243 of record NC_066616.1, on the reverse strand, counting down.
TCATCCGGCAAATGCTTATCTAAAACGCGCCTATTTGGCATTTTGTAGCCCAGCATTAATCACACACGGCTAAAACTGCAACTGAGCTATTTTATTATCCTCCTCCCTCTTTCTCTCTATATCTAACTCATTGTGTATTTCTCTGTTTGCTTGCGATTCGCTTTTTGTTTGTCGAACGGGCAGCAAAAAGTCAACTTTTGTGTGGGCAGCTGGCCGGCAGATACAGATACTCGTGTTTATGTATACAGAACAGCCGATCCGTTGGTCAAGAATGTATGTATGCACGGACGCCCCAACAATTGGCACTCAATTGTGGATGCAGATTACTATGAACTGGGTGGTTTTTCCCCGGCTAGCGCCTGAATTGACTTACATTTTTCTTGGATCCAGTGCTGCTTTACATATAGCCCACAGACGGATGCATAAAGCGGCCCAACCAGTTCGCTTTTCACTGCCACACAAACAAAACCACTTTCCTTAGCGCGGCACAGGTTTTTCATTGTGGAAAACGCAAGGCTCAAGGTCGCGCTGGAGGCACTGCAAGATTAGAAATTGACTGGCAAAATTGACATCCACGACCCCTCTACTGATTAAGGAAATAACTAATTTGCATTATCAATTCGGAGAACTCTCGAAAACCTCTTCAAGTAGGTATGTGGCATGCTAATACTTCGTAGGATGCATAGTAACTGCCCCATTTCCGGGCCAAATCCAACGATTTGTTTAGCTCTTGGTGCGAATATCATACATAGTATATGCATTCGATATACGGCGATTCTCCGAACGCTCGTCCAAAAGATAGACGTCAATGCAAATTCAAGTTTTGCAACTGAAAACAATTTCGCCGCCGAGAGATCGAAATGAATTTATACATACATTTAAGAAATGGGGGGAAAAAAGCTTCGTTACACATTTTGTTGTGGTTGAAATATACTTGTGTTTGCGTGTGTGACGACGCTCTTTCGCGGTCTGAGTTGTATATCTATACTTGTTTTTAACCCCCTGAAGCCGGCAAGCATCGGGGTTTTCTCGCCAAACCTCTCCACTTGGGCCCAGAAGCCCCGCGCTGGACATTCACAGCCGACAAAGGTGTGCGGCTGCAACTAAGTAAATACGTTTGCCCCCCCCTCCGAACTAACACACATTCTATGCGGTCTATATGGCGCTATAAATCGCCAGTGTCGGCTGTGCGGGGGAGGGGCTCCAGCAGAGGTTTGCGGTGGGTAACTACCGGTTATCGCGGCTTTTGCGGCGGAGTGAATGTCGGCTGATGTGGTACCTCCAAGGCGTAGCGCGAAAAAAACACGATTTATAATACAAGATGATTTTCCCTAAAGATTCATTATATTTTGCAATTTTCTCTTGTGAACCTATACTTTTCTACTCGTTCCGAGAAGTAGAGCTGAAAGCCTTGTACACGAACGTTGTAAATTTGTTATTTGGCTTAAATTCGGACAAATTATTTTTGAATTTACATACTCTCTACATACTTTCACTTACTTTAAATCCCTTAATTAATAAAGAGATTGCTGATGAAATTTGTTTATCGCAGGAAGTCTCTGATAGGTAATCAAACAATTTTTTTTAAGAAGTATTCTTATTTTTTTAGGTATAAGACCGCCAAAACTTGGAATTTGAAAGGCACTTTTAATTATTTTTAAATTTTCATATCCTCCTATCATCTTGCCCACAGTTTTTCCTGACTTTGCAAGATATTTTCCCTCATTTTATACACTGATTTTTCTCAGTGAATCCTCTGCTGACGTCACTTGGCGGAGATATTTCTCGCTTTTAGCACAGTCAATACCGAAACTTAAAATGCCGCAAAACTTTTTTATCGCGTCTGGTTCTGTGCCTCGGTTTGTTTGGCCTTTGTTTTTGTTTCCATCGAGCTCTGCTGCCGCTCGTGCGGATGGCGAAACGAAAACTGGATTTCTTTGGACCCCGGCATCGCCGAAAACCGAGATAAATTCGGAGCAGCAAAAGGATTTCTCTCGATATCACAAAGTTCTGACTAACTCCCCGGAGGCAATTTGCGTACTTTCAACAATGAGAAACTATTTCGGAATGCGATTAGTTTAAAGTGCGCCGCGACGCTGAAACAGCCTACATGGCGCCCCGAAAATTCAACTTCCCTGTAGTTGTGGTCCCAAGCGACGAACCTGGCCCCAAAACTGCTGCGACTTGGAGTGCTGATGGGAATTCGGTGGCCCCCAGGAGGGGCGGTGGCCACCTAGTCATCCATCCATGCAGTTTGGGCTTTAATTATGGACCTGCGGTTGGTTATTTTCCTTGATAATACACACGAGCGGCTCCCCAATTATGACCCTCGCAGAGGAGGCTATGTGCGTAAATTAACATATTAATTCCATTAACCGAATTTCATAATAATATGTTTATTGACGGCAAGCATTTTTACCATACGCTAGTTTTTTGCAGTTCCCAATAAACGAAAAACTCTATTCTATTTTCCCCGAAGCCGTTGAGGGCTATTTAAAGTTAGCAAATGGACCTGATAAGCGACTTGGCCGCTTGCTCGACAAGTTTTCCACCTAATCCATACGCAATCTTTCACGGCAATTGATTCATCGATCCCTTTTGGCCAGCGCGTTATCAGAGCATGGTAATAATATATGGAGTAAGCCGAATTTCCAGCAAACACTGATTATTCTAACTGCTTCGGCGTAATTTTCATATCATTCCCTTAATGGTGCGCCACTCTTACTTTGTCATTCGGGTTTCGGCCTTATCAAATGAAAAGTTTGGCCTATAAAAGTGGGCAGTGAAATTTGCGTAGCCTTCAGTTAAGTTCCTTCAATCGATCGGTAAAGACCTGCAAGAAAGCGCATCAAATTCAACATTTATTTGTTTATTTTTCTGTGATTTGCTATCGTTTCGATGGGAAAGTGATCCCCCAAAGGCGACAATATTACACAAACTGCTATCGATGGCGGATTGTTTGTAAACAGTCTGCCCGCAGCCAGCTGACAGCCTCTGCTCATCTCAGATAACCCAATGGGGATCAGGGAACTGGTTGGTCAATCGATCCGAGGAATCAAAACAACCGTGCTCCTCCGTTTCGCTAGAAGCTCTTCCATTGATAACCCCCACGAGTGGGTGACTCACCTGCGATGCAGCTGTGTGTCTATAAAGCATTTTGCAGCTTTTCAAGCTGATAATAAGCGAAAGGTAGTACTTCTAAGGCCGCACGCCTTGCCAGAGCTCCTAACAAGAACAAGCGAAAAACTTTTGCCAACTTGCTGCTTCCAACTGACTTGGCACATTAGAGGCTACAAGCAGACCAGAACCTTGAACTACTTTGCTGCGGACCCAAAAAGCGGTGGCGAAGGGCACAGAAGAAACCCAAAAAGAAACGGCAGCGCAGCATTAACTTATGAATAGAAAGAAACCTGCCTGCGCCGGTGGAGTATACCATCCACGCTATATCCACACACCATCGTATTGGTTCCATCTACCTAGCGACCGACTCCCTGACTCGCATACCTAGTGAGCCGCACATCCGAGTGCGGTTCCTGGGGGCGCAGGTATATATCCATATCCATGGCCGCGACCTGTTTTCTGATCATCCCAAACTACTCTCCTTCGCAGTGGCCGCCCTATCCCTTTGCTTGGACTGCATTTTCGGGCCTGTTTCGGTCATTAGATCCTTATCTAATTTCGTTGCCCGGACTGGTTTGCCTTGTTTACACCACCAGCACTCCACTCCTCGTCGAGCTCTTCGTTTTCCCGGGCCATTCATATTTGCTACGTGAGCGTCGCGCTGGCCTTTTTTCCGGGTAACTACAGAAATTAGCGTATCGACCACAAAGGCAAACATGCTTCGGTTCGGGTTCGAGTTTGCCCTGTGAGCCTCTGGACCTGCGTCTGGGTTACCGCTCATTTACGGTCACGTTTCGACGACAAGAAACTGTCGCCGGTGGTGCGCGGACCTGGCCATGAACAAGAACCTGAATAAGAACCACCGAGGCAGCCGAAAGGAAGGGCTTGGCTTGACATGGCCTGCCTGGCCTGTTGCCACCGCCACCAGGCTGCCTTATCAGCACTATTTAGCATGGCCATAAAGAGTCATATTCCCCACGGATCGCGCAGCTCGCCCGGCGGTGCAATTAATTTTCACACCTGTTGTTCGGATCGTCTCGAATTCACCTCACGCGTTGTTTGGCTTCGTTTTTTGTTTACCTTCTCACTTGCGTGCGAGCTGGTTTTTCTCGCTGTGTTTGCCATTTGCAATAATTTTTTGTTATGGTAATTAAAAAGACTAAAGCCGGCCTAGTCGGTCGCATTCTCATCCAGCTCTTTAGCGCGCTCATAAAGTGGGCTTCTTCCATGACCTCACGATACGTCTGCGGTATCTGCTTCCTCCTCTCTATTACTCCCAATTATATTTCCATTACCCAAATTGAATTGGAATTATTTTGGAGCAAGTAAGCAATCAATTTATGAATATAAAACTGTGGAAATCTTTAAAACAACATGGAGTGTAAAAACATGCAAGTGCCCTTACTGGAAAAGCTTTAGTTTTGAATAGTGTAACAATGTTCCCAATGTAAACCCCCATGATTATCAGTTGTTTTTATGAAGTGTGATAGTTCTGGAGGCGTAACAAAGATGTCTTACTGATTACTATTTACTTTACCTTTCGTTGTGACACAAACAACACTTTGTTTGTGTGCATTTGGTGTATTTGCCCAAGGGGAGACCCCAAACCTTGTAGATAAGTAAACAATTGGCTGCCTTTATGGGCTCGGGACTTTGGGGTGAGAGCTGCAGTGCAAATATTGTCTAAAACGCATTGCGATCAAATCATAGCGTCATCACATCGCATATTAATCAAATATTAGGAGACATTATCTTGTCAAAACCTCGCACTTACCATCATCTACATATGCTTGTGTACTTATAGTTTCCTCCTAACCATACTAAATCCAAACCAAATCACAAAGCCACGATCTCGTTCGCATGTATGCCCATGCATTTTATGGACGCCTCAGACTCATTTGCCTGTGGAAGCCAGCCGGACATTGATCGGGCCCAGAGCTTCGTCAAAGGGTCCCAGAACAGAAACTGAAATTGAAACTGAAACAGAAACAGAAACCGAGCCAGAAACCAAGTCCCAACCGTTGCACTGATCACCATACACATTCAGCTGTCATAGCTAAGCATCCAAAATCACAATACCATCATCATATCCATTGGGGAGAGCAAGAGCATGAGCCTGTGGAAGCGCATCTCCAGCCATGGCGACTGCGAGCAGCGTATGGCGGCTTACTACGAGGAGAAGGGTCTGCTCGACCTGCGCCTCTGCTTGGCGCCCTGGATCGAAGACAGGATAATGTGAGTAGAGTGGGGCGTTGAGGGTAATGGTTGCATAAAAGCCAACAGCAGTAGGATTCGATTTACTCCTTTTAAGGCTATTAACAGAACAATATATAATGAAATCTCATATCTACTTATCCCCCACAGGTCCGAGCAGATTTCACCCAACACCCCCGAGCAGTTGGAGCGCGTGGCCCTCAAGTTCAACGAAGATCTGCAGCAGAAGCTTCTCTCCACGCGCACCGCCAGCGACCAGGCCCTCAAGTTCCGAGTGGTGGAGCTCTGCGCCCTCATTCAACGCACCTCCGCGCTCGAGCTGTACTCGTACCTGCGCACCGGCCTACAAAAGGAGCTGCAACTGGTCACCGAGAAGAGCGTATCTGCCACCGCAGGCCAATCGATGCCGCTCAATCCCTACAACATGAACAACACGCCCATGGTTACCGGCTACATGGACCCCAGTGACCTGCTGGCGGTGTCCAATAGCTGTAATCCGGCCGTGGTCCAGAACATAGCTCCCATTCACAATGTGCAAAATACGGGCGGCATTGCGTCCCCAGCCCTCGGCATGGCCACGCCCAAGGTGGAGCTGTACGATGTGCAGCACCAGATCATGCAGAGCCTCAATGAGTTCGGTGGCTGTGCCAACGCTTTGAAGCTGCTTGTCCAGAACTACGGATACATGTTGAACTCCACATCCTCGCCGAACGCGGAGGCTGCCTTCAGAAGTCTGATTGATGAGAAGGCGGCCATTGTGATCACAATGCGTCGCAGCTTTATGTACTACGAGTCGCTGCACGAGCTGGTCATTCACGAGTTGAAGAACTGGCGCTACCAGCAAGCACAAGCCGGAAACGGAGCCCCATTCAATGAGGGCTCCCTGGACGACATCCAGCGCTGCTTTGAGATGCTCGAAACATTTATAGCCCACATGCTGGCTGCCGTTAAGGAGACGATGCGCGTCCGTCTCGTCACAGAAGAGCCGGAGCTAACACATCTGCTTGAACAGGTGCAAAATGCGCAAAAGAACTTGGTCTGCTCAGCCTTCATCGTGGACAAGCAGCCGCCACAGGTGATGAAGACCAACACACGGTTCGCAGCTTCCGTGCGCTGGCTTATAGGCTCCCAGCTGGGTATCCACAACAACCCGCCCACTGTTGAATGCATCATTATGTCAGGTAATATTAAAGGTGGCATCTTCTGGTTAATAAATAGTTCTAACTTTTGTCTCATTTCAATCACAGAAATGCAGTCGCAACGCTTTGTCACTCGCAACACACAGGTGGACAACAGCAGCCTGTCCGGTCAATCATCCGGCGAGATACTGAATGCCTCCAGCACCATGGAGTACCAGCAGAACAACCACGTGTTCTCTGCCAGCTTCCGAAACATGCAGCTGAAGAAGATCAAGCGAGCAGAGAAGAAGGGCACCGAAAGCGTTATGGATGAGAAGTTTGCCCTTTTCTTTTACACCACCACCACAGTAAACGATTTCCAGATCCGGGTGTGGACCCTGTCCCTGCCCGTTGTGGTGATCGTCCACGGCAACCAGGAGCCCCAGTCCTGGGCCACTATTACATGGGACAACGCGTTTGCTGAGATTGTACGCGATCCCTTCGTGATTACCGACCGTGTTACCTGGGCCCAACTGTCGGTGGCACTTAACATAAAATTCGGATCATGCACAGGGCGCTCACTGACTATTGATAACCTGGACTTCCTTTGTGAGTTGGATCTTGAGTTTTTGTCGTCGAACGATCATAATTGTCATTGTTTATATAGACGAGAAGCTCCAGCGTGAGGAGCGAACTGAGTACATTACGTGGAACCAGTTCTGCAAGGAGCCCCTGCCCGACAGGTCGTTCACCTTCTGGGAGTGGTTCTTCGCCATCATGAAACTCACCAAAGACCACATGTTGGGCATGTGGAAGGCTGGCTGCATCATGGGCTTCATCAACAAGGCCAAGGCCCATGCTGACCTGCTGCGTTCAGTCTATGGCATCGGTACCTTCCTGCTCCGCTTCTCCGACAGCGAGCTGGGTGAGTGCAGATCATTGGTTTGAAGGTCAAGAAAAGAGTAATATTTCCCTTGCTTATGCAGGTGGAGTCACCATCGCCTATGTAAACCCATTGGGAGAAGTCACCATGCTGGCCCCATGGACTGCCCGTGACTTCCAGGTGCTGAACCTGGCCGATCGCATTCGTGATTTGGATGTGCTGTGCTGGCTGCATCCTAGCGATCGTAACGCGAGCCCCGTGAAAAGGGATGTCGCCTTCGGCGAGTTCTACTCGAAGCGTCAAGGTATGCTTGGAATTTGAGATAACACGGTCCAACACTCCTAATCAGAACCCGAACCCCTCGTTCTAGATCCCGTGACCGGCTATGTGAAGAGCACATTGCACGTCCACGTTTGTAGCAATGGGGACAACGTATCCACTGCTGGAACACCGCATCACCACGGTGCACAGGAGAACATGCAATTGGGAAAGTAAGTTTTGGATGCCGACGCCACAGCTCAGACAACAAATCGACCGCCAACAGCAAAAGAAAAAACAAAAAAAAACTATGATTTATTTCTTACCTATTGAGTTTATCCTTGCTTGCTTAAGCTCAGCGCTAATCCTGGGGCCGAGATGATCGATAAAGCCTCTATACCATGGCTGATCCGCCTTGTTTGTTTCTGCTTATTTGCTTTACCTTACGTTGATTATGATTGTTTTTGACAAAAAGTTTAATCAGATTGCAATACTTTGAATTCGAACAAGACATTGTGGAGGGACAAACAAAAAAAGACGAATCCGAATGCGTTTCTTCCTGGCTAACCCGAAATTGAGGCTCTTTTGTTAACAAACTAATAAAATTAATTGGACAATCTGTCTGAGCACCTGGATGGGCTCACAATGTCACCTGACTGTACTTATTTATATACTTATACTTAGAAACTTACCCATCCTACTCTCTGTTTATTTTCATTTACAACCTTTTGCGGCTATTGATTTTTGGGTGACGGTTCAGTTTCTCGCCGCAAAGCACCTGCATTTTCTCTAGCCCAGCCCCACCAGAGGAATCAGATTCCGATGCTAGCGAAACGGCCGAGGCCCTAGCGAATTATGTGAATACCGCTCCACCCAACGACCCCCTGCTGGGTGTAATCAGTAATGCCCTAATGAAGAGCGTCAATTGTCCGTACGTCTTTTAAATGTTAATCGTATGCTGTGACATCGCTTGTTATTCAGTCTATCCACAATTGATGGCTGGGTACTGGTCGCTAGTTACCGAGAGGTATAACATTTTAGTTAAGTTTCGCATTCAAATCACTCAACCCCAATCACTGCAACCCGTTTGCTTGTTGATAATTCCCGAGCTGTTCGTCCGCATTCACTCATCCGATCGATTCGTCCTGACCACCAACTCCTTAACTCCCCCGACTGAACAGCCGCTGGTCACCTCATGCTCATTCCATTGCATCGCCTCATCAGCAGAACATGCCAATGGTCACGCGTGATTCATGAATTTCAGATGGGCTCTCCAAAGCGATGACTAACTCCATTGATGGTTCGCAATCTAGTTATAAGTGACTTAACCAATTGTTTACTTTACGTTTACGTTAAGTGAGCCCATTTTATCGTTCTCTTTTTGTGTTCAAAGTATTGCCATCTTTTTAAACTTTTCAGCTTCAACACGATACTGTAAGATACCAAAACGTTTTCAAATTTAAAATGATCCCTCTAACCGCTTATATCTACCCTCTTCTATATATTCCGCTTTGAACGCAGCTTGCAGAATAGCACCATCATGCACCTTTAAATCTGATCTAAACCGATCTGAGTCAAACGAGCAACCGATTAGGAAGTTTCAGATTAACAAGAAAAAAGAAGCTAATACATTTGGCAAATCATCGAATTTGATTGCTACGCTAGATTCAAAATATTTCTGCATGCCCTTTTTGAGGGTTGTTGTTCGATTATTTGCATGTTCGTTGCTGTTGTCATATTTTATTACCATTTTAAACTCAATTCGATGTGATTGTTATTATACTAAATGTTAAGGGAACCGGTATCTCTTAATTGTTAGGCACTGGCTTCGAAAGGAGCTTAGATTTTCACTTGGCGCCGCACTTCTGTCATTTCATCCTAATATGACCCACATCTCAAGCATAATTTCCACCTTTTCCCCGAGCCCGCCCGCATGACTTCGATTTATTTAGTCCCGGTTTTTATTATTTATTAATGTTTTCTTTTCTAATTCTTTACCCCAATTCATTTGCCCCCTCTTTTAGTGGTGACTTTGGAATGACGGACTTCGATTCGATGGGGACCTTTGATAACTTTTAAAACTAACTAAACTAGCAACTAGAGAAGCCTATGTATAAACGAAATCAGATAGCCACCGGCGCTATCTTGGAAGTCCGACGATGATGTTGACGCCACCTCAACGATTGCAACGATCTGGCGCATGACTCAGTGTGCTATTCGAAAGTTTTATTTAATGTTATCTAGATGTAATTATTAGATTTGCGAATGCATCGTAGTGGAAGGTTTTGTTTTGGTACGTATTTCATCTCTTGATATTGTTGTTACACCTAAACGCACTAACCTCTTTTCGCACTCTGAAAGAAACGAAAGAAATGAGCTGTAGTTAAATGTTATATGTAAAGGAAATAATTTATTGTAACGAAGAGGTTTACTATGCTACGTATTAAATGTTCATGGTTGTTCGGTTAATTGTTAAAACGTATTTGAACGTTAATTGTCGTTTTACGCTATTTACATACATACGTTATACAGAAACAATTTTGAGAAAGGGTAGGAACTCCGGCACGGAAGCAAGCTGGTTTCAATGGTCAAGGATCCGATAGCTTTTTAGGACTAGCTAGGAGAAGAGTTGTAACTCTGCACAGGGAATGAAACGAAATTACGAATTTACATGCAGATTATCTATATATTTATATAAACGTATATATGTACACAAGCGCTTTCTCGTCGCAGGTGGTGAAACTATTTTTAGAAACCAAGTTAGCTGCAGATTTTAAATGTTACTCGTGTACCTACTGCGTACTATACACTACTAGGAACTAACTATTTTCATATGATTTTATTTGATCAATTTTAAAGTGAACTCTTACCTTTATCCTTGCAGCTTTTTGTGAAACGCCAAACCACAGAAACAACATCAAACCAACAATACCAGGGCAATGCATGCTAATTGCGACACCTCAACACACAAACACAATCCACAGCACACACAGCCAGAGTACTGTCTTTATCGTGATTATGATTGTGTCTGACCCATGCAGAATTTTGAATTTCTGTGTTGTATAAACCTTTGGAATGTGTCCGCATGTTATTCGTTTTATATTTTTATATATACCTTTATATATGATGTATACATATGATTTCTTTTTTGTACTGCGACGTGTTCGTCTGTGACAAAGCATTACGTTTAATTGATAATGATGATATGAGAATCGGTTTAGTTAGTGAGTAACTAATTGTTGAATCTAAATTTTTGATTTTGATTTTAATTTTAATCGCCTAATTTTAATTATTTGAAATACAAATTACTTCGCGTGCTAAGCCTATGCTAAACGAAAGATGAAAAACAAATCAACGAGAGCAGCAACGCAGGAAGGGAGTGCGTTTAATTTAGTTATGATCTAAGTACCATTGTGAATTGCTTTATAACCCATCCTCTATTGGCTTCCAATGCTGAAAATGCGCTAAAATTTAACGAGTCCATGTATATTTTTTTTAACTTGTTTGTTTGAGTCATCAGGGCACTGTTTGCAATGCATTTCAAATGCGCCAAATGCGATTGCCTTTTTAGTCAGTTATTAGAGACACACGTTTGTATGCGAGAATCGTAAACATAATCATTTATGTAAACAACAAAAATAACACAACACTACACTTAGCTTTGTACGTGAACCTTAAGAATTTTATAAGACTTAAGTACAACACCCCAAATAAATAAACAATTCAGTAAACAATTGAAACACTCGAAACACTTGAATGCGAATGAAAGCGGATTTCCTCCTCTTGTGTACTCACAGATTGCGAAACAAAATGTAATATTGTGTACGTAAAGTTTTTAATGTTTAATTGTGAAAGCTATCGCACACACACATTCCCCCCAGAAACTATACACAAACAACCACAGAACACAGATACACATGAGAAAGCTCGCCAAAAACAATGTTGATATTTGGATACTATTTGAATGTCCTGTACTCACTGTGTACTTGAATTAATTGTGTACATTGTGTAAGTGTTTTAAATGTAATTTCAAACGCTAATTGGGTGTGCAATTTCGAAAACTAAAGTGGGAAATAACTAAAGAACTATTCTTGTCAAAACGGCCAATAAAGATTTGATTTTAAACATTAAACTGCGTTGATTGTTGATTTATTTTGATTTCATAAGAGGTTGTACATATATCACACAAGGCCAGAGGAGCTTGAAAAGGAGGGTGTGCTTGTGTATTTAGTTTTTGGTGGAGCAGCACTTGTCCTTGGGTCCGTTCTTGCAGGAGCACTGGCACTGCTGGCTGCAGGCGCAGTTGTCGCCGCACTTGGTGGCCGAGCACTGGCAGTCTGGGGATTAAATGGGATAATATGGATAAGTCAGGATATTCTTTAATTGAAACCTAAATAGTTACACCCCTTTCTCGTAATATAGTAAAATTGTTCAAATCAGACACGTTATTAAAAAGTTATAAGCAAATAAAGTGTGCCATCTCGGGAACAGCTCCATCTCCCTCGCACTACCTTCAGCTGGGTAACTTAACATATATAGACTATAGCTAATTTTCTTGTTTTATACTCACTTGTTCCACAAGCCTTGCAACCCATGTTGTCTTTTTATATATATTCTTTGAAGATAGTTAAATTAACTCGATTTACTTTGCTGTTAGCAAGCACTGTTTGATAATGGTCAGCTGAGAGGCCCAGCCTTCTTATAGTTCCGCCAGTGCTTTGCGCACCACCAAACCAATAACATTCTTATCAGTTCGTGCGCAAAGTAGCCTTATCAGCTGGGCATGAAAAATCATTATGATTTTGCGCACGCCGATCGAGCGCAGCTGCACACGGCTTTCTTATCTTATCAGCCAGCACGGCCCATAGTTTCGATGGGTCTGGATGGGGTATAAAGAGCGGAGTGCTTCCGACAGAAGGCATCACAAAGTTTCAAAGCTTCCAAGTTTCGGTAACTACTACAGCTAACCACCACAAAACCAACAAGATGCCTTGCAAGGGATGCGGAAACAGTAAGTACCAGACCTCCTAACTAGAGGAAATCGATCTATTAAAGGCAATACTAAAGGAAAACCCTTCTACCTTTAGACTGCCAGTGCTCAGCCGGAAAGTGCGGAGGAAACTGCGCCGGAAACAGCCAATGCCAATGCGCCGCCAAGACGGGAGCCAAGTGCTGCCAGGCCAAGTGATTGGTGTCCACAAATAAGCTAATTTAAATAGTTGTTAAAAAGTTAAAATCTCCGACTGAAGCTGAATAAAGTCCATTAAATGTTGTAGTTAAATTAATTTTGTATTACTAAAAAATTTTTATGATATGATGGTAATGCACAGAGGATGGTTTAAAATAATATTTGAATGCTAAGCATTGCTGGGATCTTAGATACATGTATACGTTTAATGAAATACTTATATAATTCTTACAATATGGTGCAAATATAATAAGTTAATAATATTGCATTTAGAGCATTTTCTTTTACAGGGTATAATGTATTGTAAAAAAATGGTAAAAATTTCTTAATTTAAACTTTCACGAATAGTTCAAAGGTTAATTAACAAACAAAACATTCTAAGAAGACCTTCAATTTTATCTTCGATTCTTCTGTTTTTAGTTTTGTTGTCTTAAAATTTACTTGTAGACTTCCATAGATACAAAAAAAGGCTCTAAGGCTTCCAATTCATGTCATTATTTCTCGAAAATGTTGTATACCAAAAATAGCCTAATGATGTGGAACAGCCAATTAAAACTGAATTAAACAATTTCAGTTTGGTTTAACTCCAGAAATAGATTTCAGTAATCTGTGAACTCTTCCAAACATAAATTTAACTTTAAACCTTTAAGCCACCTTAAAGTTCGTTTTATTTTCACCCATGGCAGCCATTTAATCTCCATGAGTAAATGTGAAAAATGAGTGAAATAATTTCTGAGCATTTGTGGCGGAAGTTTTCATTCGCAGCCCGCCCGCACTTTGGGCATAAGTTTATAATCTTCGGGGTTTATTTAATTTGCAGTCGAGCAAAACAGCTCGCAAGCGCCTTCTGTGGCCCATTAAGCCAAGTGTGGTTGGCGGTGCAGGTGGTGCGTTGGGTGAGGGCCATCCAGCCGACGGAGAAGGGCCCTCGAGTGGCCGCAGTCTTTAAATGTGCAACTTGGAGGGGCCACTACTCGCAGTGGTTGCCAGCCGAGCGGCGAATGCATGTCTGAGTGCCACAGTCCTTGGTCCTTCAGGATGCGTACCGTAAACCAGCTGACAGAATGGCAGGATAGCATGATGGCTTGATGGCAGCTTGGCAGGCAAGTGGGCAAGGTAAGCATCTGGCAGATTGACAGGCGAGAAGGACACGCTGTCTGCCTGTCAATTCGCATCCGAAAGATGCATTAAGCTCGCGCTAATTGCAGTTGACAATCTTATTTCACTGCCAGCCAATCGAGGAATTGGCGCATCCGGGCCACCAAGGGGATATTGCTTCTATTTTCGCCAGCTTAGTTCGACTCAACCGAAATTTCAATTTCAATTTTCAGCACTCTTAATGACGTTAAGCGGCGGAAATGGAATCGCGCCAGGTAACTGCCTTTCGCCTTTTCCGCCAAGTCATCAAAGTTAATTCGTTGGAGCTATGATGTTTTTACAGCCATTTCCGGTTTTCGGGAGCCAGAAATGCCAGTCAGTCTTGTTTTGCACTATTTGCTTTGTTTTGCCTGCGGGCCGGAAATTCGTGTCACACCATTTGCCAGATTTTAAGCCTGATAAAGTGACACGCTGGCATTGAAAGTTGCAGCCTGCAATGTGGGTCACGCGATGCGTTTAAATCTCGGCTTACGGGGCTTATTTTTTGCCTGGCCATCTTAAAGCTCAAACGCAAACAGTTAATTACGACATTAAGTTTTCATGGGGCAGCCAAGGGAAACGAAGCAAAGCGGAAACAACTGCAATGCGGGCACTTCGTGAGGACTTTGTCGCCAGTTGAAAGGCGAAAAAGGACGAGGCGCCAGGACATCACTTATGCATAAGAACATTTTAACTTTTCGTTGGCCACTTTCGACCCGGTGTGGGATAAGGGATGGATGGGGGATTCCACATTCAGGGATACAGTATTCCGGATTAAGGATACAGGTTACTGGATACGAGACAGGGGACAAAGCCGGCACAACCTCGTGTTTATCTTTGCGTGTGAATCTCGCCTCCTGGCTGTGCAAAGTTGCTCTGCGGAGAAATCAAATTATCCACACAAGTGGCGAGAAGTTTTTGGCAGGCAACGAAACATAAATTAATGAAATGCACAAAAACTGTGACCCTCCTGCGGCCCCTCGTCCTCAAACGCCGCCCCCCCCCCTTTTTTGTGCGCAAATATTCTTAATAATTTATTGCAATTTGTTTGCTAAGCGCTTGAAAACTTCCTTGAACTTTTCAACATAAATTAACAGATTAGTCGGCAGCCGTCGCGTCTATGTGGGTGTGCCAATCCCCCCGGCCCATTTTAGCCAGGTGCCAGGCCACTTGGCTTAAAGACTCCCGAAAAAGCAGACCCACACAGACCTGGCCCAGACAGGTCCTGTTTTGGTTTCGGCCCAGCTGCTCCGGCTGTCCCTGCGTTAATTTCCATCTCTCAGCGAGCTGGGAAAACTTTTTACCAGCACGCACTGAGGTGCGCCTGCGAGCCAACCGCTGTGGCTAACACTATAAATCTTGGCCAATTTGCAAATCTCTCCTCTCCAGCCGCCTCTTGCGGTCCAAATCTATTGGGAGAGGCCGGCTCGGCTGGTTGGGTTTCACACATTCACCATAAAATATTCCTTCTAAATTGGTTTCATTTTGCTGACCACTGAGGTGAATGACTAAATACTTTGAATATTCTGGGAATTAAAATGGGGAAGATTACCTCCAAGTAATTTTATTGCATTGAAATAAATACCCAATGCAAATATTTATCGAAACGAAATACAAAAAATAAATCTATTATATTATATTATATATATAACATACGTTTATATATTTTTAAAATTATTGGTTTTCTGATGAAATTATTAGATATGTTATTATAAAAAGTAAATAGTATAGTGATAGCTAGTCATCTCATTAAAGGCTACTCCTGTCTTTTGTTTTAATGCCAACTTTGTAGTGTTTTATTTGATTTGATTAAACTTAAATCCAAGCCAAAGTGAAATCTGCTTTTCAACCATGTTCGCTTAGACTTGAAAATTTAATCATAAAGGATGCACTAAAATCCGTCAAAAATAACTGAGAAGGGACTCGAAAATGCATCATCTTTATAGATAGCTTTTTCATTTGAATATTTGCCTTAATCCTCAAACCTTTGGAGTAATATATCATCATCATTAAGGTCGCTGTATTTTTTTGTAAAGTATTTTCTCCAAACCTTTCATCAATTTCCACCTGCATTTAACTTGGAAAATTAAAACTGTCAACAGACACATTGATTTGATGTGCTGGCACACATTCGTGTGCAATTTGAAAGGTCCCAGGTGCGTAATCAAACACGCCCCCTTGCCAGTTATGGGCCACCCACCGATTGGGTGGCCAGGTGGGTGGCCTTGGGGGTTGCCTGTCTGCCAGGGCGCTTATCAATCGCGGCACTCTTCGCCCCGGGCTCATTTTATTTTTTCGTTTCATTTTCACATTTCGATTTGCCACTGATTTCCCCAAGCACTTTAAGGCTATGGCTCTGGGTTCAGGGGTTAAGGGTATAGGGGTCAGGGGTCAGTGGGCGAGTAAATGTGTCACCTCGTGATTGCCATAACTAAGGCCAGGCAAACCCATTAGGGCAGCACATCCTGCGGTTGCAGGAAGTCCTTTGCCCTTTGTTGACAGCCATTTCATATGCACGAATGCACCATTAGACGATGTGTCATCCATGGCAAAGACAAAGGCGGTCCGGGACACGCCCCCAATCCCCGCCTGCGTGCCTGTCAGACGAGCCAACAAACCAAATTACAGTTTTGTCCTTGTTGACCATTAGATTTATTATAAAACTTTAATGCAACTTTCACGGCACACACAGTACCTACAAAGTACGAGGTGTGTGTGTGTTAATGCCGTAATGTTGTTAATTAAGTGAACATGGCAGCCGCCCTGAACTGGCAGCTGTCCAGCATGTACACATCCTGCCAGCCCCCTGCCCTGGGAAGCCCTTCCATTCCTGCAACCTGTCAGCTGCAACCGGAGAATATGGGTCCGGGAAAAATGCAGAGCGTCAGCGGCGGTTCCAAAGCATTTCCGAATGCCATCCGGCGGAGCTTTGGGTTCGTCCGTGCCTCATTAGCTAACCGTGCACGTGCACAAATCAATTTGGCTCTGCCGGGCTCGCCCTTCTGCAGCCAAGCTAAAAACAATCATACGACGCGTTGTCCAAACGGCAATCAAAGTCAACTGCTTTCACGGGAGAAGGAAATCCCACACCGCGCAAAATTATTGCACTCTTAAGTGAAGAGGATAAGAAGTTGAACTTGGGTAGTAGAGTCTATATATTTTTGTAAATTTCTGTAAGAAAAAAAAGGTTATTTTAAAAAAGTTTAATTAGGTGGAAAGATGATTATCACTAATTTAGGTACATGGATCCAAATTAATTGGGAAATTCCATTTACCACGAGTTTTGTTTAGTTTTTGGAAAGAGGTGGAAGAATAAAATTGGTTTTTGGCCGAAACCGAAGGTCCTAATTTTGCACCCAAAAATAATCACTATTTTGGGCAAAACAAAAAAAGTAATGGTCCAAAAATGGAATGTCGTGCCTTGTTGAACTCGTAATAAAATTTCCAATCTATTGGCATTAATACATAAAAAATTTTATTTCTGACCAATTTTTGCAAAAATAGACGATGCTACCCCTTGTAAAAATGTTAAAATTTGCGAAATTTTTTAGTTTTTGGAATCAGCCAGAAAATAACTGCGATCAATTGTCTAGCTTGTTACCTGTCCAAAACAGTGTGTCTTTCAGATTTTTGACCATTTTTTACCAAGTTACACAAAAAGAAAACAAGAAAAATATCGGGTTTT
Organism: Drosophila biarmipes; assembly: GCF_025231255.1. Classification (NCBI taxonomy): domain Eukaryota; kingdom Metazoa; phylum Arthropoda; class Insecta; order Diptera; family Drosophilidae; genus Drosophila; species Drosophila biarmipes. The sequence goes on along the minus strand of NC_066616.1, from coordinate 17,194,640 downwards.
CGCCAAAAAATTAAGGGTTTATTTTTCACCCAAAAATAATCAGTAATTTGGGCGAAACAATAAAACAAATGTTTTTAAAATGATGTTCGTATTTTGTGGAAAAAGGGAATACATCTGCTCGGTATCTGCCGCCACAGAAACATTGTTATAATTAGATGTCTTTGCAGGATATATAAAAAATGCTAGTAAATGAAATAATAAGTGAATATTTTTCCGAGTGCAAACAAAGTCAAGCCACGGGGACGTCGTGGTATGTTTTAATAAGCAATGGCTTAGAAAGAGCCAGGAGGACGGCACATTGGGCGCTTCATCTGCTCAGTCAGCCAGTCAGCCGGCAGGTTCCAAGATTGCTTCAGTTTCGGTAAGTATAATGCAGTTTTTGCCAGCAAACACACACTCACTCAGCTGATGCTTATCTATGGCAGTGCTTGCCAACCAGCGCCACTGATAAGTGCACTTCATGATGTTCAAATTATATGGTTGCCCGGGAACGAGCTCCATCGCCATTGCCATCAGCATTACGCCCATGGAGCACACACATTCACATTGTTGCATAGACTATTAAACACGCTGCAAGGAACGGGGGCGAAATGCATTTTTAATGCAGCGCAAATGTGGCAAGTGCTTGGTCAGGCTTAGAGGATGCTTGCTTTTAGTTAACCAGAATTCGGGGTGGTGTTTCCCCCAGCCTCTCGCAAACTTTCCACTACTTTCCCATTCTCTGCCCGGAACCCAATTAAACACCAATTAGTGGGGGCTAAAGTTTTGGCTTAGCCAAACTTTTGATTTTTTCGGCATTGATTTTTGAACTCTTGCCCTGCGCCTTCTATACTTAACGACCCTCGATTGGGCCAAGTAAAGGGCTCGTTTTCACGTAATCCCCGCTCTAATTGTAAGTGGCTCTTGAGGACAGCCGGGGCGGAAATTAAATCAGTGCGAACTACTCTAATGTGGTTGGAAACAATCACGTGACTTGGGCGCCCAATGCCGGATGATAATGTCATAAATTAATCAAACCAAGTCTACGCCCCGGAGTCCACAAACTAGAGCTGTTGATTGGGTGGGTAAATATGGAGGTCAAGCACCGGGAATAAAGTATTAGGCTTGGGAAATTACAGTCTACCTTTATTTTCATCTGAAAATCTAGAAGTTGGATATTATAAAAATATACTTAGCTGGACCTAGAAATTAAAAATTCATTTACAATTTAATTTTTGAAAATGGCCAAAAGATGTATTTTTAAATGTTAAATACATCTACTTTCCGTACTTCAACCTCCACAACTTTTGCAATGTAGAGGAGCGATACCCACAGCCACTTGTGACTTATTTTTTGTGGCTATGTGACTGTGTATTTATTTAATTGCCAGCCAAACAGCCAGCACGTTGAGTCAACACTGGAGACGAGCTGCTGCTGGTAATCTGAGTCCTCCGACCTCCGTGCTGCATACAAATCCCGGCCACGAAGTCCATTTGCATACACCGAGATGTGGCCGCAATTGTGATTGGTTGACTCGATTCAGATGCTCCTGGGCGATGGCAAATTGAACTCTTCAGTGCCGCCGACTTCGCCGAATCCTCACACTAATCAGTGGCTGGAAAACAGCATGCATCACGTACTCGGGCCATTTCCACAGGATCCGCCAGGAGTTCACAGGATGCAATTTGGCCCGTATCAACAACAATGACGGCGCGGAGGCCAAAAACAAACCCAAAGCTCGGCAGTAAAAAGCGAATCAGCCGGGGCAAAAGTAGATCAACCAAATAGAAAGGCACTTGTGAGACCGAATCAGACCGAGGGACAAAGGCACAATGTCCATGCCAAATGAGCAGGAAGCAGGAAAAGTGTCCTAGAAAGAAACGAGCTGGCTTCATTGTACTCTGTTCCCCGTATTTCCTATATAAGCAAGCAACTGGCAAGCTTATCCCACAATGCCGGGATTTTCTGCTAATTTTGGGTTAGGTGGAGAATCCCCCAACTCAAGTGCATTAAAAATTCCAATAAACTTTACACGAAAGTGCAAGCCAAGCACCGACTTCGCCGCAATTTATTTTTAGAGCCACCCGCCTTTATGGGGATATTTGTTTCGGCACAGGGCACATTTGTCGTCTACTTCCGCGGTTGCCCGCCGGGCTTTTTCCCCAGATGATTTATAAAGTGCAATATCTGCGCGACAGGCGGAGCGTAAATACAAACTTATGTGCCATCTTTCGCCCGCGGCTTTATGTGCCAACTCTTTCGGAATTCACTCCGCCAGAAAGTATCTCAAAATCCATACGGAAAATGCAAATCGCAGAGCGACTTTGTTTGATAGGCCGCCGTTCGAGCCGAGGCTTTATTGCGTGGTCGTCGAGAGCAAATGATGTTCATTCATTCGCCAGCAGCCACTAAATAATGCAGCAAGTGCAAACTTTATTTTTGGTCTTTATGTGCCGCTGAAAAAGCCTCTCTGCGGCTGCCTCCTAATGAAAAATACATGTTCCACCGCCTGCAATTGAAGATGTCGCCGTCTCGTGTGCGAACATGGAAAGGCTTTTCGCCAGTTGCAAGGTGAAGGAACAGACATTTATAGATACCTTTTGTAAAAACAACAGCAGATCAACCGAAAATAACCACAAGCAATCAAAATTAAAAAAAAATTCAAAAACAAAAATATTTTAAAGGGGTTTATAGTGTACTTATAGTTTACTTGATAGTTTGATCCGAATAAGGAGTGTAAAAAATATTTTTAAAGGCAGTAATTTATCTAGTTTGGCCTGAGCTGCAAGGGTTTTTCCAAAATAAAAGTTTTTTTGTATATTAAGAAATACAAAAACAGACAGATAATTCAATAATTGTTTAAATATTTATATTAGTTTAAGTAGATTCTTATACAACTAATAAGATATATTAATTATAATATTATGTTCCAACATTTGTAAAGCCAACTTTAAAAACGGTTTAACAGAGATAAGAAATGGTCTAAAAAACAATTTCGGTCAGTCAATATTTAAGTGTTTAAATGATTTCCCTATTTTATAAAATATAAATTTTAGTATAAAATTTTAGATCTATATTTTAAAGTGCAATCCATGATTTTATACGATTTTCATTTGCTTCAATTCTGTTAAAAAATAAAACCTTTTAAATCTAGCAGACTCTTTGAAAGACTGAGAAAGAGAGGAAAAGCACGAGAGCCGAGCTTCTGGCACTTGGTATCTAAAAACTTAATTAAAGGAGTGTCAATTATTTGCCGGCGGGCTCAATTCAAATGCATGAAATTCCTAGACAGCTGGACCAGCGTGCTACGTGCTGGTTTCAATGAAATGAAAATATAAAATATGCATTTACAACTTTTCGTGGCTGCCGGCGATGCCCGGATAAGTATGCTACGGGCAACGTGATGGGGAATTGCGCCAAAATCGTTCTCGCCCTGCATTCAAATAGATGGCCCTGCTGGGGTGCCAAAAGGGGGTAGATCTAGGGGTAGATCCAGCGAAACATAATCCCGACAGTGGGTGCAGTGCATCCGCGCCCAGCTCATCGTTCGCCTGTCTGCCGGGCGACAAAGCCACTCAATAATAAATGCAACGAGCGCATTTCAAACACTTATGGCAAGTTTAAAGTGCCGCCGCCGTTGCATGGCAAATGGTGTATAGAATTGAATGTGGCAGCGACTCTGGCCATATGCCCGTGCCAACTGAACTGTGTGGCATAAGCACTGACTGCCGCATAAATAATTGCACAGTTGCTGCAAATAAAATGGACATCAAGACACCAACTTAGTCAACTAGTCTGTGTCGCCAAGGGTTTCGCTCGCTCGCTCGCTCGCTCGCTCGCTCTTTCCCCACTTCTCCGTGTGGCAAGTGAAAACTTGTCCAACTTTTGTATTGTGCTGAAAAAGTGGTGGGCGGAGGTGGTTCGCTTGCACTTGAAGTGGAAAAACTTTGCTGCATTGCGTTAGGAGAAACTTTCGACTCTAGTTGTAGTATAAAAGCAAAAGTTTGCCGTCAAAGCGAAAGTTAAAGCCGTAGCGGAATAATTTGAATAAGGCGAAAAATAAAGTATAATTCAGCATTTACTTGGCCAAACATGAGCAAAATCCGAGCGAAGGTCTCAATTAACCAAATTAAGGGCAAGCATTTTGGGGTGTAAAGTGGGGTCAACAAAATCACACATGAAAGTCTCAATTAAATTAAATTAACAAAATTATTTTGCATAGTCATAAAGGGGTGGGGAAAAGGGGGTGGACGGGGGCGAAATCGAGAGCGAAATGGACACAAGCACACGTATCCAAATGGCACAGAAACTTTCTCGAATTCCCCCAGCAAGTTGCACGAAGCGAAAAAAAATCCCCCACAATTGGCAATCGAAAATTGGAAAACTTTTCCCTATATTTGTTTTGGCTTCATTGACTTGATTCCCAACCCCCCAAAACCCACCCACATGGCTTAGGCACGGCGTGTGTATATAGTGTACATCCACATATAGACAATCAACTCCCGCTCAGCTGCTGTGCTATTATCAAAAGTTTTCCTCGGCACCGGGCTCTCAGCTCTAACCGAAAGCTAAGCGACGTCGCAAACTTTAATGGAGCCGCTGCCACTGCGACGGGGGATCGAACCTATATATCCCTGGGATTGCGACTTTAATTGCAAACGGCAGTTTCCAATTCTTTTGCAGTGGCCAACGAGAATTCCCCCAGCCAAAATGGCCGCAAAAAATTGGCGATTGTACAGTAAAATGCTCTGCAATTAGAGTGCAAATAAGTGACGCTTTATGGGCTTGTTTTGGCGGAGTTTCTCCTTGGTTTTTTGTCTCCTCCATGAATTATTAATAGGCAGTCCTGGGCCAACATGCCGAAACAGCTGAAAACTGTGGGTATTCTGCCGACATTTAGCCAAAGGCCTGCACCACGCTGCGTATGCGTAATAAATGGAATGCCAAAAGGTGATTGTGGAAACGAAGTAAAAACTTTGAACGCTCGAATTGATTCAAAGCTGGTGAAAAGATTTAATTACATGCCTGATGGCAATTGCTTGAAAAATGATTGCTTTCAAATTAATAAGAAGTAATACAAATACTGAATTAAATATTACAATAATTTTAGCTAAATGTGAATTAAATATCTATAAAAATGTTATATATTTTTGAATTGAAGCCCAACTTAATAATATATATACAAGCATTATATCCTTTTTATTATTCATTAAGTTAAGTTATAACAAAATTCATTTTTTCTTTTAATTTTATGGTGAAAAAAAAAAAATATTTTTTTTTAATTCAAGAGGAGCTAAAAGTATTGGGTATTACAAAATTTCGAATTACATAACATAAACACAAGACAAATGTACCTAACATTTTATTTTTTATGAATATTTATTTTTTACCTTTTTTAACACGAATATAATGTTCTGAAATATAAAACCCATTTTCCATTAATTGTTTTAAGTGAAGAAATAGTGCAAAACCACCAAGGAACCAATCGACACGTTCTAGTTCACAGCGTATTAAAACCATATATATAGAATATCTGTGAGCTGCGTGATCCCGATTCACTTTGCCGCCGCCGCTGATTTCCCCAAGCAGCCACCCCTTGCAAGACCCTTTGCACCACCCGCCCAGAGCCACCCCCTCTATAACCACCCTCGCTAACCCCCCCATCGAGAGGATATAGCTATCAAAGCGAGTGTGAGTCTGTCAATATGTTCGGGCTTTATGGCAAAAGCTTTTCGCTCGACTATGATTTAGGTAAGCGTCTCCCAGGACACCGTCGATGTGGATGAGGATGAGGATGTGGATGTAGATGAGGATGTGGCCGTGGTTATGGCTGCAGATTCCGCTGGTGACACTTGCGACTTGGACATGGCGAAACCAGTTAGTGATTTTATTATTTATTGTTCTGCGTCACACCGCAAAAGGATTTAACACATAAATATTTCATTCCCTCGGCTGCTCTTTTGCATTTGCTTGGGGGAAAACATTTTCGAGAGCTGTCAAAAATGTTTGGGCATTTGCATTATAATCGCCGTATACAATATAAATCCATGGCCCATGCATATTTTATAAATGGTCGTCGGACATATAACCCGTTCTGCCCCTAACCCAATCCCATCCAATCCAATCCAATTCCCATTTGCCATTTTGCCAGTTCCCCCGGAATGTGAAAGCGTTTTACTTGAACGAACGAATTATATTTCATGTGATAAATTCTAATGTCCTGGGCAGGGATCTAGGTGGACGACGAATGTGTGTGTGTGGCTTTGACAAATTGAAATTAAATTTCGTTTGTTTGCAGATCACATTCCGAATTTCATGTCAGTCCGGCGAGGCTTTCATTTAATTAGAAAAATGTTGAAATACGCTTTGCATGGGAATTGGTTCTGCAAACTGTGCATGCCCTTCGACTCGATTAGTCGGATTAATTGCCTTTGACAGCACACACAATGGTTGGGCACGACTCACGACCTTTTGCCAGGCTTAATATAGATACAACTAACCCAAAGCACTACACAAAAAAAAAATTCTATGGAAAACACAAAATAAGAATTAAAAAGAAATGGTATCGTTCACAAGAATATAATAAATTACCATTTTCTTTTGTAATTAAATGATTAAAATAGCTCTTTCTATTTTTTTTATTATTAGTTATTTGTTTAAACATATTAAGAAATGCAACAAGATATAGTGTCATTAACTATTTAATACTAATGCCCAATATATATTACTTCAAATAAATAATAAATAATTTTTCATAAACTTTAATTGACATATATTTCATTAATTTTACTTAGTTATTTTTATCTGTGTATCTTTGTATATATCCAAGGGTTCAACCATCTCATTCGGCAAACTCGTGACATAATTAAAATACAAATAATTGTTAATTAGTTAATCATTGCGGTAACCGCATCTAAACAATCCAAATAGTGAAATCAAACTAATTATAATTAAAGGTAACTAATTGCAATTAGAGGCGACCGCAAATGGCAATTAATTAGGCGGAAACATCGACCCAGGCTGAGGTCACTCGACCCCGTTTAGAGCTCTGGCCAACTCTATTTTATTATAATTCTATTTGCGGACTTTTTTAATTTCATTAGAACCATCCCCCCCTTGTATTCCCCCGCCCCTTGTAATTAGAATGCCACAAAGCGAGGCGGCTTCAGCCCCAGGAGAGCTCATCTTTTTGAACAGTCGACTGCGGATTGTGGACGCGCCCACGCATTTTCCTATTAAAAATTTCAATTGCCGCGTAAAAACGCGCGTGTCGAAAATAAACTCGCCCGAAATGGAATAATTAAGCAGGTTCAGGTTCATTCATTAAATTCTGCGAGGCAAAAGTTAAATGTAGATCACCCTCCACCGCTGGCTTTCAAATTTGGTTTAGAATATTTTTGGCATATTTTACCCGTTTCTGTGCGGAGCAAAAATTAATAGAGTTGCGGCAAAATCGACTGACCGCTCCCCTGTAATTACAGGGCACAGAGGTTCAGGTCCTGGCTCAAAATCGTGTCAACAGAACCCCAGTCACCGCAGTGGGGAACAAGAAAAAACAGGCTACCAAATTGCATAGGATGAAAATGAATTTTCCACATGAGACAGCCCCGTTCGGAAGGATCCAGTTTCCTTAGCACCAGGTGCGGATTATGCATAAACATAAAGCAGAAAACCAAAAACAAAACCAACTGGCCGACCAGTGGAAAAGCAGAAAAGTCTCGAAACGAGAGCCCGGCAGACAACAACTGCAACTTCGCAGGGGCATAATGCATGCAAACTTGCAATAATTTTCCCTGGCTGAAATCGTTTTCATTTTATTTTTGCTCTTTGTAAATTTCACAACCAATAAATTTTATGCTTTCTGTGCAAGCGCCAAAGGCGCCACTCACGAGGACCCCTGCATTTGGGGGCGGGACAGTAAAAACATTTATGGTCCTTGGTAGATAATTAAGTTTTCACTGGGTTTTCTCTCGAACCCATGGCAAACTGAGCAGCTGTCTGTGTAGAAACTCTACGCCTGCTCGAATGGGGAAGAATTTTTCAATGTCTTTTGTAATAGAGGAAATAACGAACTGACTCAAACAACTTTAAAGCGATTTTTATATTTTATGGCCTTTTTTTTATTACTATTTTTAGGTCACACTCAATATTAAATAGTAGTTATTAAAACATTTTTATTTCTCTAATTCGCGTACTTAAACAATACTAAGATTTTTAAATCAACAAATTAAACCTTATTGTTGCATACTTTTAGAGACCTTTATAAATAAATTTAAAATCGTTGGCATAATAAGTTTTTAAATTGGAACGTCAACTTTTACATCTTTTCCAAAAATATCATAAGAAATGGTTAGGAAACGTGACCCATCTTCATTGGAAGTTTGTGTAACCTTGGGAGATTTTCAGCAGATCTTCTCCCGTAATCCGAAACAAACTGCATTTGTCAGCAGTTGCCAGAAGTTGGGTCAGCGAACAAATCTGAAGTGAATTATGCAAATCCATTTCTCCACGTCGTGCGATGCGCATGCATTATTTACCCAAATTTCGCCCACTTGACTGCCCCCGGAAAACCAAATTGCAGGTGTCGGGGGTGTGTGGGGATGGGTGGGGATGGGTTTTCAGCATACATATATGTGCGACTGACAGAGGGATTGGACTTCCCGGCCAAGAGCTGCCACTGCTCAAGGGTGCTCAGAGCTCAGCACAAATGTGCAAAGCGAACTTCACAATCGTGGCTTGGATGGCAGTGGGAATGGTAATGGGACTGGCGCTGGGACGAGCATCCTCAGTGCCCACCGCAAGCAGCCAAAATAACAGCAGGATGACGTGCAGCAGGATGAGCCACTTGAGCGGCAGACTCTGCGGAGCAGCAGGTCCACGCACCAAACTGGGTTACTCTGAGCCCAGAAAAAAGGCAAGGGAAATGCTCTAACGGCGGAGGCAAGTCAATGACGTTCATGCGGAAGCACTGGGCACAACAATGCAGAAGGTAAACAAAAACACGTGCTGCAAAATTATCCGCAGTGGAGAAAGGCTGGGCGGAGCGCAGGTGCGGATACTGCGGAACTTTCTCTAGTGCTCTGCGAAGAGAAAGCAAAGAAAAGCTGGCCAGCGAGTGAGGATAAAAGAGAGCCCGGAAGGACACTGCGGCGTATACGCAATTGTTTATGTTACTTCACCAAGACAGGCATGCTGTCGGCTTAACCTCTAGTTCTAGATTTTTGTTGCAATGCCCAGAAAAACTGGGCTTTTCAATAGAAGCTATCTTAAATTGGAAAATGGCTTCTACTACTTAACTTAAAATATAAACAAATATATTTTTTTAACTTTCAACATTTATAAAAAATAATAATACCATTCAAACTATTTTCTTTAACTTAAGTTGTTGCGTCCATCTATCGAACGTATTTGTTATTTAAATTTAACAGATGTTTTTTGTTATCAAACCATCTTTCCACATCCTTTAAGACTTTAAACAACACAAAATGTACATCTAAATTCGATGAAATTAAATTAGGAGTATTTTTAATTTTAAATGTACTTTACTAAGTTTTCAAATAGCTGCGTTTAAATTTTAAACTTTCCCCTTGACATAACACAATGGTTTATTTTTAGTCCCCATTTTCGCATTTCTATAGTTTGCAAGCCCCAAAGCAACCACAGATCATGGCTGCCATCTTATGCAAACAACCATTTAAATTCGAGCTTGTAAATCACCCACCTTGATTTGCATAGGTGTAAACGTTAAACGCCATAAAAATAGTTTCAAAGTGTTCATTGAAAACTTATTGAGGCGTAATGCCAGATGCGATATATTCGCTTTAAATAGCACACGAGCACCTGGGAAGTACGTACGTACACGACTACGTACATGTGTTTGTGTTTTTGCACCTGTTCGAGAGAGCGGAGGAGTGTGAGTGTGAGTGTGTGTATGCAAACAGGATGCCTGCTGTGCTGGGTGGCTTCCATTTATAGCCCGCCTTTTGGGGCGGCAGGAGGCTGTCCATAAATTAGATATTGCTGTGGCAGGAGGTCAGCTGTAAATAAGGCCTGTGCACAAATCGGAGCCATGGCAATCGGATTCATTTACTTTGAAAATTCAATTTCGATTTAGTGACAAATGCAATTTAATTAAGCGTTTAGTGCCGCACTTGGAATTGAGTCGTTTCGGTGTTTGCTCCCCTCGATGTTTAATGTTTTGACATACTCGTACATCTGATGTTGATTCGTTTGACGGCAGTGCACCATAAAGACTCGTAATGCGCTCGTAAAGGCATGTCAGATGGCCTGTGGCTGGCAGTCCATTAAATTTTCGTTGATAGCCCCATGTGCACATGCGATAAATTGGCGCGATGCCGTCCTCTCTGGGTGGCTCAGCCTTTTTGGGCTCCCAATTTAATTAGCCAGCCAGCATGCGCGTCATATTTATTTTTAATTAAATGGTTGTGCCAAACTTACTCCACTTATTGACACGCAGCTAGGGTATTATCCACATATAGGCGATTTGAGCGGCCACACTGCGTATGATTGATATGGCCACAAGCTGTTAGGGGCCTGCATTGATGGCATCTCAATGGGAGTTGGGAACTGCTGCTGCCACTTCCTATTGTCAATAAGATATTCATGAACCTCAGTTTGAAACATTCTGTCTAACTGTCGGAGTTCGTTGACCCCTCTCAAAGCCCGACAATTGCCCAGTTTTCTCCCTTCCGTCCCAGAAGCGATGTCCTGAATGTTTAATGAATTTGTTGCCTGCCACTTTTGTGTCCAGTTTTTGCATTCTTTCCCCTTACTATCCATGCGCTTTGTTGCCTTTTGTTACCCATCATCACCAGAGTGCCTGTTATAAGCCTTTCTCATCTCATCTTAGCCCCGGCTCATCCGCTTCTCATCGCAGCAGCAGGAGGAGGAGGAGCTCTCGCCTCAGTTGGTCTGTGGCGGTAAAACGCATTAATTCATTTTAGCAGAACATTATTAAAACTTTGCCACACAAAGCTGCAGCGAAAGTTCAGCCGGCAGCTGCGGCGGCCGCTCACCTTGCCTTTGTGGTCGAGTCGAGTATCTGGGTGATGGCAAAAGTTGTGCACTAATTAAGCGCTAATAACATTTGAGCACAGTTTGCCGCATGCCGTGGGCAACTTCTGCCCGCAGCATGCAAATATGTATGATCGACCGCAGAAGGGTGGATAAAAAAGTGACGCTCGGAGGGCGTGGCACTTGGGTCAGCTCCAAGCTTCGAGCTCCCAGCGCCAAGCTCCCAGCTCCGCAATCAATTTCACACAGCCGGGGTTAAAAACATTTTAATTTCCATTTGGCCAGAATGGCAGGCTGGCCAAATTGCTGCGATTGCCATCGGAATCCCAAGGCACTGGAAATTTCTCGGCAAGTTTTTAGGCAGCTGCCAACTGTCACACAGGTGGGCGGGGCAGGTGGGAAGCGGGGCGACAGCAGGCCAGGACAGGTTGTGGCCCCCAGCGATCTCGGTGACTACACTGCGAAAAATATTGCATTTTACACTCAGCGGTTGATTCTGTAAATACGGTTAGACTGCTTTAAAGCGCTTATGTATATTTCTAAAAATGATTGTTAGAATTAAATTTTAATTTTCAAAGGCTTCATAAAAATATTTTTATAAAGTGTCTAAAAGTAAGCTTTAAAGATTACGTTTTTTGATACATTTACTTTCATCTAGTCAGGTTCTGAAAAACTGTGATTTTATATTATAGCAACTCGCAACCGAACATAGACCCCTTTAAAATTATTTATTAAGGTGTTCAAAAGTTTGCAAGATTACTCTTTGATCGCATAAAGATGGATTTATATTTTTAAAGCCTACTTTTAAGCACAGCTATAAATAAGTTAAAATTGTTTTTTATTTTTGAGATGATTTCAACATAATTTTTTTCTCTGTAAGGGCAGACAAAATAGGTACAGAGAGAATAAAAACGTTGTTGCCATCTCGCAGTCAATTGAGTCTGCTCCTGAGCACCATGTGTGTGTGTGGGGTGAAGGGTGAATGGTAAGGGGTGTGTGGTGTGCGAGTGTCAGTGCACTTTGCATGTGAGCAAATAGCAAGTCCCCAACTGGTCAGGGTTTAGTTTTCTTGTTTGCCCTGCCTCGTGTGGCGTGTGTTGGATGTTGCATGTCCTCGTGTCCTCGGTGCCTTGAGTAATGTTGTTTAGCCGCCTCTGAGTGAGCTGAGCTGCTGCCTTTGCCTTTGCCATTGCTCTTGCTTTACCATTGCATCAGTGGCTGCTGCAATGGATGCTGCATGCTGCAAATGCAGCTTGTTGTTCGGTTGTAAGCGTTGCTTGATTTATGGGCCAGCAAATTTCACTTGACATAATCTTGGGCAATTTTCTTCCGAATATGGCTCCCCGGCGACAATGAGGCCTGAACCGAATTGAATTCTAATTTCGCAGGGGGTGCCAACGAGGTCAGTTTAATGGCATCTACCCACTAGGCTCTCCCCCTGCCTTTGCCAACTCCCTGGCGGCTGTCCTGTCTGTCTGGCAAGGCAAATAAACGCTTATTTGCACACTAATTGCACCTGCGACGTGCTTTGTTATTATAAAATTCTATATTTACACAAGCGGGCTGCCTGCCATTCTGCCTGCTATCCTGCCGCACCTCCCCTTATTTTGTTTTCGCTATTGTCACAATATTTGCCGTTGTCGTTGCGCCTCGCTTGTTAGTGCTGAAAGGCTTTTCGGCTCCTGCTGAATAAATTTTTCAAAGTCTTCGGAGCCAACGTGGCGTATGATTAACCATGCGGATGTCTCTGCTTCTGCGGTTGCTGCGTGCTCGCAGCTTAATTATGCGCAAGGTTAGACCCCAGTCTTATGTACTCGGGATATGTGCATATATAGCTGGCATATGTATGTTTGTGCATCCTTGACCCAGGATGCGTGTTCGCCCTGCAGCAGCAACAGTAGCTGCTGCACCTAAATTATGGTCATTAAAAAGCTTTCAGCTCGTGGACATATCCAGTGACATTAAAACATGGACGCAAATGCATGATTCCAAATGAGTATGACCTCTGGCCTTTGGCGTCTGTTGAGAACTCTTCAAGTGCGTATCAAAAGTGGGTGATTTAATATTGTTATATTGTAATTTGATAATCATATCAAAGTTTATTAAAAGTAGTACATTGCAAAATGCGATTAAATGTAATATATAATAAAAGTTTATTTTTTAAATACCTCGTATAAAGATGCCAAAAAGTATGCAATATATTTTAAAACGCATGCCAGAATCAACATATTGAAGCACAGAGCTCAACTTAAGAGATTTAATAGAAAGTACACTTTCGTTGTCTTTTCTTTATTAAATTTAAGGCCATTTATATTAAGCCCCAAACTTCGACAGTAGAAATCTGCGCAATCAGCTTGCTTTAAATTGCTTGGTTAAAGCTCGGTGAAGTAGGCCATCAACTCTTTGACAAGTTGTGTCGTGGGAAAAAAAAAAAAAAAAAACAAAACAAAGTGCGTGCTTACGCGTTATTATTTTGTTATCTATTCTTCGTGTGCTAATAATAGCACAGATCATAAAAATTCGGACGCTGTCTAGCGCAGTGTCGGCAGTGGGACAACAACAACAACATAAGTGTAGTGCGACAAGACTGCATTTGTGCCCGCTAGGGCATCGCTGTTCCCCTCACACTGCGCGCAGCCGTACAAGAGGGGCAATAAAAGCAGTGATTGACTTACATTCGACTTTGCATAAAATCGAGAGAAATGGCAAATACCAGAGAAACAATGCTTCTGGGCGAAGCTCTGAGAAAAGCCGTCATGGACGAGGTGATTCCAGGAGAGTTAACCCTGGCAAAAAATCTGGCCACTAGCGGCAAGCTTAACTCATATGGTATAGCAGTATCAAGCAGTAATGCAGCCTGTATCACCAGTACTCTGACAACAACTCACAGTCCAATATATACCTACACTACATCATCACCCAGCATATGCAGTGGCATGCGCTCAACGCCTATGCCTCCTAAAGCATTAAGCACTTCTATAGACTTCCCCCCTCTATCGGACCTCAATGAATCTGATTCACCCAGATGGCAAAAAATCCAGAGCCAGAAGAGGAAGGGGTCATCGAACTCACCAATAAGTCAACGAAAACGTGCCGATATTAGAAATTTAGAACCCAGTGACCCTGTGTCAGCAAACAGGTTCGAAACACTATCAGTTGATGACGATGAGATGGACTGCAATAGTGTGGACGAACCATCGACTAGCGCTGCAGCAGCGGCTTACCGTTCTCACACCGCTTCTAAGGCTAAAGACAGCAATGCACATAACAAGAACGCAAACGTACAAAGTAAAACTGATTCATCTACGGTAAAATCTGCTTCTACTGGTAGTCCAAAACCACCACCAATCGTTCTTATGGACGTGACAAACGTGAACGAACTTCTTATCGCTATCGAGGAAGTTACAAATCTTGAAAATGTTGAAATCAAATCCTCTGTGGGCTCCACTCACAGAATCTACACCAAAGACGCAAACACCTACAGGGCTGTAGTACGACAACTAAATTCCCTGAAAATTGAATTCCATTGCTATCAATTGAAAGACGAGAAACCATTCAGAGTTGTTGTGCGAGGATTACACCATTCACAGCTCCATCATAAAATCAAAGAGGAATTACTCAGACAGGGGCATAAAGTTCTATCAATATATAACCCAAAAAGCAACAAGAGCGGTGAACAGATGAACCTCTTCTTCATTAATGTAGAAAAGAATCTAAATAACAAAGATATACTCCAACTACGATCTCTATGTCGCCAACGCGTCCGTTTTGAAGTAGCCAGAAAAGCACAAGACATAGTGCAATGTAGGAGATGCCAATCGTTTGGTCATACTGCAAGATATTGCTACAGACCTTTTATCTGTGTCTCTTGCGGTGACTACCATAAATCATCAGATTGTCCCAGAAGCAAAGAAGCACCAGCAACTTGCACTCACTGTGGTGAAAATCACCCAGCTAACTTCCGTGGCTGCAAATCCTATCAAAAATTGCTCAAAATGAACGAAAATGTACAGAAAACCCCAAAAGTGAGCATAAACAATAACTCTACACCCAAACATTATGAAAATGGAGTTTCTTATGCTCAAATAGCCAGAAATGCAAATCCAATCACGGAAAAACAAAACAAACGACCAGGAAACCTAACAAATAGGCTACAGGACGCCATTCAACAGCAACATCACTACGGTGCAAAAAATCATGCGCACTTTTTCCCAGATGTGTCACAACAGCAAAATGCACAAGAATCTAAACTAGAAATGGCAGTTGCATCGCTCTCAAAAGCTATCGAGGGTCTATACGCCATGCAAGCCCAGATGCTGAAGATGCTGGTTGCAATTAACGCGCAACTTACACAATGTCCCAAATAAAAATTCTCACCTGGAACACGCGAGGTGCTGCCGGCAAAATGACGGAAATCGGCCACCTTGCGGAGAGAGAGAATATTGACATTCTCCTTCTCACTGAAACGAAGACATCCAACCTTCAACTATTTGGATATGAAGTCTACACTTCAAATCTACCTGACGGCAGCCACAGGGGTGGAGCTGCAATCCTGGTTAACAAAAAGATCAATCACTTTCCCATCGAGCCAATCGTCCATGCTAAAGTCCAAATCGTGGGTGCCAGAATCCAAACATGTATAGGACAAATATTCATCGGATCAATCTATTGCCCTCCGAACTTCAGCTGGACTCAATCAGAATTTGATGACATATTCGCTAACTTCAACTTCCCAAGATCATTTATCAGCGGAGACTGGAACGCCAAACATCCATGGTGGGGTTCTGCGATCACCTGTCACCGAGGTAACTTACTTGCCGCAAGCGCCATCTCAATTAACGCCAACATCCTGGCGACTGGAGCACCAACATACTATCCAAGCGCAGTAAATCGAAGACCATCCTGTTTAGACTTTGCAATTTATCGCAACATTCCACACGACAAGCTAAGCATCAGAGACAGCTGGGACCTTGAATCGGACCACCTATCTCTCATCACTACATTAAAAACAGAAGCCATACAATGCACTCAACGTAGACAACTTCTTAGCAAACACACAAATGTAGCTGTTTTCAAGGAAGAACTATGTAGATCGATACGCCTTAACATTGAGCTCAACTCTGCTGCTGAGATTGACGACGCTGTAGACCTCTTCACTACCAACGTGACAAATGCGGCGAGGAGTGCAAACGTGTACACTGCAAACAATCATGGCAGAGCCCTCATACGCCACTCGAATAGAATTGACCCAAACATTGCAGAGATTCTAGTCCGTAAGAGAGCACTGAGAAGACGTTATATTCGAACGCACAGTCCTGAGGATAAAGCTCAATGGCATAGATGCGCCAGAGAGCTTCACGTTGCCATGGCTGAATTGAAAAATGCGCAATTCGAACATATGCTGACCAATATGGACTATTCTAATGATTCCATTTTTAATATGTGGTCCTTTACCAAAAAAGTAAAAAGAATGCCACAGAAAGTTACGCCTCTGAAGAACAGCAATGGTAACTGGTGTCGCTCCTTAGAAGAGCAAGTACAAACATTTGCGGAACACCTTGGCGACAGATTCACTGCGTTTAATTTCGCATCCGAGGAGGATATCAACAGAATAAACGAAATACTACAGCGCCCTTTCCAGATGTCACCTCCAATAAGACATATCCGTCTGGAAGAAGTCTCAAACATGATACGTACCCTCAAAAGTCGAAAGGCGCCAGGTCATGACCTAGTAAGCAACGCAGTACTTAAAATCCTTCCCAAGAGAGCACTATTATTTATCACATTGATATTCAATGCGATACTTAGAGTGCAATACTTTCCCAAAAAATGGAAGAGTGCTAGAATCAGTATGATTCTAAAGCCAGGGAAACCGGAACAGGATCCATGCTCCTACCGGCCTATCAGCCTCCTGCCCTCTTTATCGAAGGTAATGGAAAGGCTGATAGCTTCCCGACTTATAATACACCTAGAAGACAATGATACTATCCCAATGCACCAATTCGGATTCAGAGCCGGCCACAGTACGATTGAGCAATTGCACCGTGTAGTCAATCACATCCTGAAGGCCTACGACAATAAAGAATACTGCAACGGCATCTTTCTTGACATACAACAGGCATTTGATAGAGTTTGGATCCCGGGACTACTAGCCAAAGTCAAAACAGCGCTGCCAGCCAACCTGTTTAAGCTCATCAGATCGTTTCTCACAAACAGAGATTTTTGCGTCCAGTCCAGAGACGCAATCTCTGCAAATGTTGCCATTACAGCTGGCGTTCCCCAAGGAAGCGTCTTAGGACCGCTACTGTACTCCATCTTTACAGCAGACATCCCCAAGCCAAGCTATGAAGAAATGACCTACGACAACAGCAAAATGCTGCTGGCCAGCTTCGCTGACGACGTCTGCTTTCTCAGCTCCTCGAACAGTGAGACCGAGTCTTCACAAACGCTGCAAACCTACCTCAACGAATTCGAGAAATGGGCCACGGCGAACAATATCAAAATCAACGAAAGCAAATGCGTAAACGTTTGCTTTACGTTACGCCGAAAAACAACTCCGGTGGTCCACATTAATAATGTGGACATAGAGCAAGCGACTAAGGCGAAATACCTAGGCCTCACACTGGACAAACGCCTAACCTTCCGAGAACATATTGCCAGAGTCGTCAAAATGTGCAACCTAAAGCGGAACCAATTATTCTGGATGCTAAACAAGAAAAGCAAACTATCTCTAAGATGCAAGCGGCACATTTATCAACAAATCATCGCACCAACTTGGAGATATGGAATCCAAATTTGGGGAGTGGCGGCTGCGTCCCACCGAAAACGTTTCCAAACCGTCCAGAACAAAACATTAAGACAAATCACTGGCTGTGAGTGGTTCGTTAGCGGCCAAACGCTTCACAATGACCTAAACCTGAGTCTTGTTGAAGACCAAATATCGTTCTTCTCAAGCAGGTACAACGACCGTCTAACTGCCCACCGTAATCGTCTAGCCCGGAGATTACAGGGGGCTATCCCAATTCGCAGGCTCAAAAGAAGACATTTTGGGCTGCTCCTAAGAGACTAATATGAATATATTATTTACTTGAAACTAGTCGTAATTTGATCTACTCCTATATACCAAGTTGAAAACTAATTATAATTTATAATTAAGAGATTATTTACTTAAGAAAACATTTAGGTTAAAGGCTTTAATTAGATCTGTTCCTGGATTATATTAAATAAAGATGTTAATTAAAAAAAAAAAAAAAAAAAAAAAAAAAAGCTCGGTGAAAATCCTTGACTGCTGACCTCCTTCCGGTGTAGCCTACTTCACGGCGCTATCTGGTTGGCAATTAGGCAAAGTTTGGCTATGCAGCCGGCTGAAATATTTAAACAGCATCGGCAGAGCCGAGCTGAGCACAGAGTCGAGTTGCGTTAACCTTCGGGGAATTACGTGTGTCCAAACGGAATGAAAATGAAATGTCCAACTGCCGGCGACTGGGGATCGAAGAGGTTTAAGACTTGTGCTTTTAGTTCGCTGGCTGGCTACAGCGGCAGCTGCTGCATTTCAAGTAGGTAAAAAGCGCAATGGCACAAGGCGCCCCTGGATCCTGGCTGCTGGCTGCTGATGCTGAATCGTGAATCCTGAATCCCAGGGAATACAAACGAGTACAAACTCCCATCTGCCACCCATCTTCTGTGTCCGAGAAGGGGCCTTTGTAATATGCGCTCAACTCGCTGCGAACTTTTGTCAACTCGAAATCAAAGGGGACGGCCCAGGAAGTTGAAAAGTTTCGAGTTTTCTACTAAAAGTTACTAGCAGAAAAAACCATTAAAGGCTCACGTAGTCAAAGTCAAAAGACAAATTTGCATTGGAACGCTTTTCTCCCTTCCCTTTTTGTGCATTATTTTTGTATTTTATTCCCCATTTTTCGGCTTGAAGGTGTAGCGAATTCGGAGAAGAAAAGTCCGCTTAAAGCATTGCAAGCAATTTTCTGGTTTTGTTTGTCGCGCATTCAGCTGAAATTGTTTGCACTTAGCTGCGTTTGCTTTGAGCGCACAATTAAAATGCAATTTGGCAGAGCAGCGAGCACACAAAGGCGCAAACAATGGAGCCACCGAATGCAAAGCGCTCGCCGAGCAGCAAATTCGACACCTGGTCCGAGGAGCTGGGAAAAATGAGCGCAAATCCCCCGGCAAATGGTGGCATTTAATAGAGGATTTAGAGCTGCGGATCCAATTTGTTACCATTTTCGGCTTGCCTTGATTCGGGCTTGGCCCTCTTTTTATATCGGTGACAAACAACCCGGCCCCAAACATTTTTGAAAGCGAACACGACTCGTTTTCGATTTGCATTGGGGTGTGAAATGATCGCCCTTGGCGCTAGTTTAACCCGCATACGCTGACGTGTGCCGGGATGGACCCCAAAAATCAATTAATTGCAGTACACACATATCCTTCGGGCATCCCGGTGGCTACAAGGCGACAGGCAGCAGCAGTTGTCATTCGGCCAATCAATTCTGGTTATTTTCTTTCCTTTCTTAATTCAACATGTCCACATGTTGCTGTTATAGTTGCGTATTTTCTTTATTTTGGTTTTGGCCAATATTCGGGGCCGGAATGTGCAGTGTTTTTGTCACGTGCTGCAGCCGCTCGCAGCATGTAAATTGAGATGCCACACATTGTTTATTTGTTCTGCAGCACGTGTGACTGCGGCAATTGTTTATGATATGTCCGTGCCCGAAAAAACGCGCAGCAGAAGGCTTAACTTCAATTCGCCACTTTTTCAATGTTTCGATTGGTGCACAGAGAGAAGAAAATTAATTTTACACGTTTCTAAAAATTGTATAAAATAAAGAATGTATTTTTTTAAATAATTTAAGTAAATTTTTGATTAGAAAAATTATTAAATAAATCTGATAGTATATACATGAAAGAACTAGTACTTAAATTAATTATAATAATCTTCCCATACTTTTCACGTATATAAATAAAAGATTATAATTAGCAAAGTTTGTTTCAAAATATAATAATACATATCATTTTACACGACGTTAAATACGTTATTTTTATCTAAATAGCATTTCTGTAACCTCAGACATTTCTTTTCTGTGTATGCATTTTTTTGATATTATATATCGCAGTATTTTTCCGTATATTATTCTTGTTTGTTGCAAAAATATGGCAAACAAATAACTGCAATTATTTCGGGCCAACGAGGCGTATACGTTATGTATACCTAATGGGTCAAGCAGAGCCGATAAAGCCCACCTGCTTTCCTCTGTTAATCGCACTGCTTGCCGCTGTTAACTTTCCGTAACGCCCCAGCAGCCGAAAATACCCCATTAATATCCATAAGCCCACATGTAGGCACCGCTTGGTGCCGCCCATTAGTGACCATACGAAAATCACATTAAACGGATGTCTTAGGATAATAATAAACCACTTTTAACTGGATATTTATGCAACCTGTTTGTTTGCAGATAATTCACAAGCAATTCGCACTTGCCAATGAAAATAGATGACATTAGTTAAGGCGTAGGCAGCAGAATAGTCGTGCCCGGTTGCTAATTGTTAATTTCTGCGGTGGGCTGCATGCTAATTTTTTTTGCCACCGATTTTTTTACTGCATTGACAAAAAATAAAAAATAAATTAAAAATAAATCAAGATATTTCATCTGAGTTCATTGAGAGATACTAAAAATAGTGTTTAAAAAGGTCTCAATTCATTTACATCCTCCTACACTTTTTGTCAATTAGGTTTTGGCATAGTTTTATATTAATAATTACAGTTAATTAGGTTTGCTTACTTACTGATAGCCACAAAAACAGCTTATTAATTCAATTAAAGTTGCTAATTTAATTAGGAAAATATTTTTTTCTAAAAATAGGTTTTTTATCATGAAAGTTTAATTATTAAAAGTGTGGTTTTTGAAAAATGACGGCAAACTTTAACCCTCTAAGTTATGCGTTTTTTGGGTTACAAAATTTTCTTAGTACTTTATAAATATACAATTATTAAAATATTTTAAAATTCGTATATTTTAATTTGCAATTCGTAATTGTATTTGGTTTATCAAGACACAAAATCTTAAAATATCTATAATGTCTTAAATCCTGTGCTATAATAAAAGCTCTAGAAAGCGGTACCAAGCACGCCCAGCTCATTTCCAGTACTTTCTTCATTAACCTCCATTAAAGTACGCTTTCTAGATCTCGAATATCACGCATACCCTTTGTGCTAAAAGTAGCTTCCGAAATTAGCTGCAAATCTCGCAAATTCAATTAAGCCAGCAGAAACGCTGGATGCGTAAAGCCCGCTGGACGCTGAAATTGCCGAAACAATTTATCTTTACAAGCGCCACATATTCCGCCTAATCAAACGATAAGCTTTATGCCGATTATTATCAGTGCTGGCGTTTTAATCACGCCAAGGTTCCTGCCTCTTTCTCCCGATTTAGTTCTGGCTTTATTACCTGGCAGCACCAGTGCCAGTGCCCGGTCTCAATTGAAGTTAACTGAGCGGGATGGAAATCCCAGCTCCCGCTCCCGAAAAGAGCACAGCTGATGCGATCGAGCTGGCGCCGCTGCCGAGTTGAGCTGCTGGATCGAAAGCGACTGGATACTTCAGTCCGCTGCCAGCCATCGGCGACTTCACACCTGCCTGCCCGCCCACCTGCCCGAGGCCCCCAGCTGCGGCAAGCAGTGCTGTCGAAAGATTGGATCGATCGAGGCCAGAGAGCAAGCAGTTCTGGATTCCAGTTTCCAAGAGGCGCGCTTTTCAGTTTCAACTTTCATCGGTGCGTTTTGACTTAAACTCTCGTCTTTCGCCTCGCCAAAAGTTTTGGCCGCAGTTTGCAAAGTATCTTCGGTTTTTACAAA
Source organism: Drosophila biarmipes (assembly GCF_025231255.1). Classification (NCBI taxonomy): domain Eukaryota; kingdom Metazoa; phylum Arthropoda; class Insecta; order Diptera; family Drosophilidae; genus Drosophila; species Drosophila biarmipes. The sequence goes on along the minus strand of NC_066616.1, from coordinate 17,172,761 downwards.
GTGTTTTCGTGCATACATGTGTGCTGGTGCTTATTGAACCATCTGTTTGCTCAACTGTCTTTGATGAAGTTTTAATTAAAGACGTGTTGCCGCTTTTTGCCTGGCATGCAGCTGCTGCAAGCCCGATTCTTGTAAACCGCAAGTGTTGTTTGATAACATCATAGTTCATGTGTTTTTATTAGACTTATCAAGCCAGGCTTTTTCAGTTAGGAATAATTTATTAATTTGTCAAATGACAAAGAAACAGTTGTGAAAAAACAACTATTTCTTTTAAATCAAAAAAAGTGGAATTTGTACTGCATTTATTATCAATTTACTTATTTTATTTAATGTCAATTGCAAGTATTTGTTTTAAAAAACCTCATCTGTTTTCACTGGACTTGTGTATATGAGATTTTAAATTACTGTTTGATTATCACGTGTTATGTTTTTCATTACTTCTTCTGATTATCCACTTTTTAAAGATAAAAGGTAAATATTTTTTTTCGGGCTGCTACTTATCAGGGGCCACGGGTTTCTTATGGAGCTGTCGAAAGGTTTGCCCCAGGCCATTCCATCAGCCAAGGCAGGAATTTATGACATCCAAAATGGCACTCCATAAAACAAAAATCTCAGCAGGTTCTCTTGTTATTCTGCGTCCGAAAAATGAAATTTGCAGTCGCCGAAGATAACCATGTGGCAATAAACGGCCAAGACCCAGCTATATATATCATTTTATAGTCACTAATCTGGCATCATAAACAAAAGTTTAAAGTAGAGCCGTAGGAAATAAGTCCATTAAATATCAATTAGGTTTTCAACCCGAGCAACGGATTGTTTTATGGTACACCTTGTGGAAATATTTGATAGCATGGAAAACTTTTGGGGATCACTTTCCATTGGTTTACGGCAGGTGATTGCACGGTAGTTGTCGTAAACGTATAATGATAAGCGGCTTGTAAGGAGATATCTCTGAGAGTAGAGGTACTGGTGCACCTGACAGGGAAAAAAGCGTAAGATCAAATTACGAAGAATATATATATATATAGATACTATATCTTTTGATGATAGTCTTATGTAGAAACGTAGAAACGGGTACTTTCCCTGATTGCAGATAGACCGGTTCTCAACACGTGCGTGCTGTGCAATTGCTTCAATTTGGAATGACATTCAAAGGCAGCGCGTGTTGGCATTGCCGAAAATTCGTGCAATTTGCAAATCAAACCGAATCAACTCGGCCAGACTTGGCTCACTTGCGCCACAATTATTAGATTATGGCATCCAGCGTGAGGATGAGGCTCTGTGCGGGATTTCGCGTGCCACAATTGGCGAACCATTCGCTTAATAGGCTAAATGGATAATTGAGTTAAGATGCGTTCCCGCGGCGGATGCCCGGCTCACAGTTCTATTCCCATCTCGAAACTCGCATCTTTGTCGTATTATGTTTCCGCATTAGAGGGCCACAAATTGCTTAGCAAAATGTTTGCTCTCCGTTCAGTGTCAATGGCGATTGCACGCCCGGCACGCAACCGATCCCCGCCTATAAATACATTTAAGTAGTTTGGGGCGCTACTCGAGATCTAACAAATCGCGGAATTATAACACGCTTTTGTTTGCGTCAGGGGAGGCATCATCATCAGCGGCTTCGCTGCACTTGTGTGCTTGGGTCAATCAGCGTAAATTCGAGTTTAATGAATCGCCAGCACGCACACGAGTTGCCAGGCCCCACAACTGCCGTATTGTATAAACAAATTAAATGTATTTCAGGCTCACGTTGATCGGCTGGCACCATGACCGACTTGGAGTCCCCGAAGAACGGCAAGCACCTGGAGCAGGTGCACCACAACAAGTGAGTACCGCCCGCAGGCCAATCTACTTCTTTCTAATTGGTTCCGCATAACTCAGGAGGCCAAGAATTCCAATGTTTGTAATGCAAAAGAACGACAAGCTGTAGCTCTTTTTAGGCATCTGTTTTGTTAGGCTATAAAAATATTTTTAAATATTTTTTTTATTTTTTTTTAAACTTGTTTATTGAAGATAGATAGAAAAGCAAACAGAATATGAAAATAATATAATATTATATCACTTTTTACCACTTATTTTTAACTGTGTTTAGACTTTAAAAACTTTTTAAACACATTCTTAGAATAATAATTTAAATAATTTTTTTCATTTTAATATAATTTTTTTTTAGTAAAACATTTTAAACGGAATTATTATGGTTCCTATATAAAATTCATACTAAATCTTCACCATTTTTATTTCATATAAATTATTTTCTTTTCTGATTTATTATATTAACGATAACAAACAACCCTGCAAAACAACACAGTATAAATATATAAAGCCGTTGAAATAAATAGACTCCTCGGTGCCCCGAGGCGATATGGGTTGAACAAACCAGTCGATAACACAACTGGAAAACTGGTTCGGGAGCTAGATGCAAAAAAGGTGTAAAAAAACAGACTAAGCTAACCGAAACCATAGAAACCAGCAGCAATTGCTGGCTAACCGAAAGGGAAAGTAACCCTGCCGGCTCCGCATTTGCATGGCTCTCACCTCTGACGAAGAACTCTACTGACCTAACAAATTTTTGATTAACCTTTCAGCAATGAAATCACGGAGAGTGAACCACTCACCTGGCGATTCTGGCGAAAGCAGCGCTACATTGTGGTGCTCCTGGCCTTCTTTGGATTCTTCAATGTCTACTCCCTGCGGGTGAACCTCTCGGTGGCCATTGTGGCCATGACGGAGAACCGAACGGTAGTCGATGGGGATGGCAATGTCTCCTACGAGCAGGACTTCCCCTGGGACTCCAAGCAGAAGGGCCTGATCCTCAGCTCCTTCTTCTACGGCTACATCCTCACTCAGTTCCTCGGCGGCTACATTGGCACCAAGATCGGTGGCAACATTGTAAGTTTATTGTGATATATATAAAACTTAATAAGTAAGTAATCAAGTTATTAGGTCTACTTATTCTTATTAAAAAATGGGTTTGCATTGTGCTAATGGGTCAATTATAAGATTTAGTAGTTAAATAACATTTTATTGTCAAAAAAGTGAATAACTTCGTAAACAATAGTTAATAAATTAAATGCTTAATTATGCCAGCAAAGCAAGTACAAAATTGATTTAGTTTTGCTGCTGTGAACTTATTTAAGTTCTCAACAAAAAACCTATGGTACAAATAAAATGTAAGAGCGTTTAAAATATTGTAAAAGAGTACCAAAATGAGAAAATTTTATTATTTTATTTAGTATGTATTTGTAAAATTTATTTTTTTTTGTGATGAAAACACTTATATTTTATTATATTACATTTTCTATATAAATCCTAGGTATTCGGCACTGGAATTGGTACCACTGCCATTCTGACCCTTGTCACTCCGTTGGCGGCCTCGCACAGTTTGGAGATGTTCCTCTTCATCCGCATCATCGAGGGCTTCTTCGAGGGCGTCACCTTCCCCGGCATCCATGCGGTGTGGGCTCGCTGGTCTCCGCCTCTGGAGCGATCCCGAATGGCCTCCATAGCCTTTGCGGGCAACTATGCGGGCACAGTGGTGGCGATGCCGTGCTCCGGCTATCTGGCCACCAAATACGGTTGGCAGAGCGTCTTCTACGTGTTCGGCACCATCGGCGTAATCTGGTACATCACCTGGCTCGTGTTCGTCAGGGCCGGACCCGAGCTGGATCGCTTCTGCTCGAAGGAGGAGTGCGATTACATACAGAAGACCATTGGCTACGTGGGAACCAAGCACATCAAGCACCCCTGGAAAGCCATCTTCACGTCCATGCCCTTCTACGCCATCATGGCCTCGCACTTCTCGGAGAACTGGGGCTTCTACACGCTGCTCACCCAGCTGCCCAGCTTCCTTAGAGGTGAGCGTCTATGGGATTAAAGTACCCTCAAATGTTTTTTAAATTTAGAAGCGATAAATATTTAATTAAAATATTAAAAAATATTTTTTTTAAATATAAAACATTTACTTTTTACATTCCAGATACGCTCAACTTCGACCTGGGCAAAACGGGCATCCTGTCGGCCGTGCCCTACCTGGCCATGGGCACCCTGCTGGCCGTGTCCGGCTATCTGGCCGATTGGCTGCAGGTGAAGGGCATCTGGACAACCACCCAGGTGAGGAGGAACTTCAACTGCGGAGCCTTCCTGGCCCAGACGGTGTTCATGATGCTGACGGCCTATCTGCTGGATCCCACGTGGTCGGTGGTGAGTCTGACCATTGCCGTGGGACTGGGAGCCTTCGCCTGGTCTGGATTTGCGTGAGTTTTGTTTGCTTGGACTGGGGAAATCTCTACGAGATGTGGTATTCATTCGGTTGTCTCATTCACAGGGTTAATCACCTGGACATTGCGCCCCAGCATGCTAGTGTGTTGATGGGCATTGGCAACACTTTCGCCACCATTCCCGGCATCGTGAGTCCTCTCCTCACCGGCTATGTGGTAACCAACCAGACGAGTGACGAGTGGCGCATCGTGTTCTTCATTTCGGCGGGCATTTACCTGATCGGCTGCGTCATCTACTGGTTCTACTGCTCCGGCGAGCTGCAGGAGTGGGCCAAAACGCCCGAGCAGAAGGCCCAGGAGGCCGAGGAGAAGGCCCAGCTGCAGTTGACCCAAACTGCTGGGTTTGTCAACGCGGGCGCCGAGTTGAAGGACTGAGTTTTCAGGTCCGGCGTGGTCATCACATCATGAATTTGTGCTCTAGTATTTGTCGTTGTTACGTTTTTGTGATGCTAGCGATATGCGCACCATTGTGTCTTTATTTATGTATGTTAATCCATTTAGTCTTTCCCGACACTCGCTGCGAGTGTCTTTGCGAATAAACAAGGCATTTTATTACAAGTATCTTTGGAAATTTGTATGTCTGATCTAGAAAGTGTGCTAAGTGATGGGATGAGTAAGTATCTGGACGAGGGTGCTATCGTTCAGTCCAAAAGTATGCTATATAAATTTACACATCCGCTGTTAACGTAATGTTAACTCTTAACAGAGTTACCAAACATCCAACTCTCTTTTTTGTTATTTCGTCGTAGAGTATCTCAAATCCTTAAAATTAATTATAAAACCATGTTTTAAAGTAACATAATCTATTACGAAAAAATAAATTCTACTTTGATATAGGTATTTGAAATATTTTATAAGACTTGATCTACATATCACATTATTTTGAAATACTTGGGTGTTTTTTACCCCTAAATTTTTTCCATTTTGTTTATGATTTCTTCTTGAATATTTGAAAAAATTCTGATTTTCTCTTTAATTATGTTTGTGCTTTTATGATTTATAAGCTGAATACATAAATTTGGTAAAATTAGCCGAAAAACTATATTGCTTAGTGAACCACACTTGCAGCTCGTTAAATTCCCGCTGAGTTTTCACCCGGTTGGCCTAATTTATAGCGCGTTTTGTTTCGCGGCTAATTTTTAGTCGCATTTTTAGCTGTTAAATATTTATGACTTCTTTTATGGGGCTCTCATTTCACGCAGCCATTTTTGGGAAAGAGTTTAAGAGTTAAGCGTTGGCTAAATTAAGTGCTGAAATTTGGTTTATTATAAGAAGTATTGTATTTCTCTTCCAGCTCGTTGGTTAAGCATGCCATTCGGTGGTGTGCTTATGGGCTGACTCACGAGTCATGATACGTATACGCACTGTTTCCAGCTGATAAGCTGAAGGGGAGGTCGTGTGCAGCCAGTTGGCGAGTAATCGCGTGCGCAAAAAGAATTGCTCAGCCTATCGTCTGATAAATTGCGAGTCACTCGCCCCCAGGGCTTGCACACGACCTGATAAGGCGGGTCAAACAAACAAATTGGTTCTGGATTTGTGCAATTTTGCACCCGTTCGCAGGCGAGCAAATCCAAATGGGTATAAAAAGAGGGGGAGTTGCTGGATTGGGTCATCAGTTGAATAGCCAACAAGCAAGCAAGTGAACTTCAGACTTCCCCGGCCAAGTAAAAGTCAGAGATACATCCGTACAAAATGGTTTGCAAGGGTTGTGGAACTAGTAAGTGATACGAGGCAGCAGCAAGCCGAGTAATTGACAAGCTTTCTCCATTTCTCCCAACAGACTGCCAGTGTTCGGGCCAGAAGTGCGGGGACAACTGCGCCTGCAACAAGGACTGCCAGTGCGTCTGCAAGAGCGGGCCCAAGGACCAGTGCTGCAGTAACAAATGAAGGCAGCCAACTAACTGTGTATAACTTCTAAACTAAGGCTCAACTCCCCACCGGGTTGGCCAGAAAACCAATAAAGTTTATGAAGATTTTGGGCATTTAAAAGTTTCCATAGTTAATTTTCCACTCGTTGGGCTATCGCTGGCTATTTGACAAATCCGATAATTATATTTATGGCATTTTCCGCCTAAAACCAATTAAGGTGAAATAATAAACGTGAGCTGGCATTTCAGTTAAGCAAACCGCAAAATAGAATTACATGAAAAATAAACAAGATCCAACGCAATGCGACAATTTGGCTGGGATTGCAAATATTTGTGTGCGCTCGGTGACATCTGCACCACCGGAATTAAAATCCAATCCATCAGCGGTGATTTGGATGGCTAGCGAATTGAAAGTCCGCTGAATTGTTGCCTAAACGAGACATAAACAGAAATAACATTCAATTTGCCATCGGCCATCGAACTGAAACCAAATTATTTAGCCGCTTCTACAAATCTGAGACCAGACTGTGCATTTTGTTTGCAGAAAATACAACCCATTTGTCTAGCATAGAATGTATTTGGCTTTTGAGGCAATATCCCGAAAATGTGTTTCTGCCAGTTTTATTGCATTCCTAAAAACATTTAGCCCCCTCCTGTGGCTGCTCACTTCTCCAACTTTAATGGTCCAACTTTAATGGTCTGCCAACTGAAATGATGTGTTTCCGTATCGGCTAAATAATAACTTTCCGGACCAGGTCTATTTATATTTAAAGAGCGGTCGAGCCGTCCATTCGAGTGGCCATAGCCCAGAGGCCTGAGCTTCCAGCTGTCAAAACCAAATGACCAATTAAAATACAGGCACTTGTGGACAATTTCAAGCGTCCGTTTCCGGTGCTTGAGCTGTCAAAATATTTATGAAGCAACAATGGTTCAGATCCATTAGCATAATCAGAGGTGCGTGATTGAGGCGTTTCTCCGAGCCTTTTGTTGCGTGCCACGCTCGTTTTGTTTCATTTCGCCTTGTTCTTGTGGCCGGAAATGAGTCTCAGACCTCGGCTAATCAGGTGTGAATAATGTGACAAGAAAACGCTCTCAAACCTGGACTAGCTAAATGTATACTGTTTACTTTATAGGTCATAAGATGTAATATAATACATTTAATTTAGTGTACAATGTAGTAAGATGTTTTATGTTAATTTGAGCTGAAGTTGCCTTGCCTAGAGTGTCATATACAAAAATTTATTTAAATGGATCTAAAGATGGATGAAAAAATTACAATGGAACTGGGGATCATTGAGAATGGGCTATCAGAGTCAACAGATCAAGGTAAGTAGAAAGCCATCCTAATAACATATTGCCTCAATTTACCCTACTTTTTCTAGATGATATTTCCAATAACAAGAACGATCCCAGGAGAACCCTTAGACTTATAATCATGGTGATAATAATAAATGTTTGCTTAATTGCTGGGACCATTCCCATCTTGCTGTATATGAATACGCTTACCAAAGTGCTGAGAGAACGATTCTTGGACTTTTTACTGGTTGGTGGAGGCCTCATTTCAATTCCGATGTTATACAGAATGGGAGTAAGTATTATCAAATATTATTGAATCCCTAACTATGGAGGAATGATATTTTCAGGATCTCTCGAAGGGTCGACCTAATTTCTACTACATTTAATCCAAAAGTGATGCAATACCCCTGGGCTCCAAATTCTAAAATACTTTGAGTTTATGTTCAGATTTCCCTTAAGATTAAATTTCCTTATTAATCATACTCTCTCTGCCTTTAAACTCACTACTTATAGTTTATACTCCTCAATTTCTCTTAACATATACACGCAACATACAAGGAGATATCGTGATTTATAACTAAACAAAATTTAGTGTAACAAGTAAGCTTATAAACCAGCAACATGTCGCTCAGGAGAGGTGGACTGATGTCCTACAACCAGAAGCGCATTGCGCGCTGGTACTTTGGGGGCGTGGCCAGCTCTATAGCCGCCCTGGTGACCCATCCGATTGATCTGATGAAGGTGCTCATGCAGACCCAGGCGGAGAAGTTGTCTATGGTGCGGACCACTCAAAAGATAGTCCGGGAGCAGGGCGTTCTGGCCTTGTACAATGGCATCTCGGCGTCGATGCTGCGCCAATACACCTACACGCTATCTCGTTTTGGGATTTATACAGTGGGCTCTGGCATGATGGACACCAGCACCATGGGCCAAAAAACGCTACTGGCGGCGGTGGCCGGCGGAATTGGTGGCTATGTGGGTGCTCCAGCGGATCTGATCAACGTCCGCCTGCAGAACGATGTCAAGATGCCGAAGGAAAAGAGACGCAAGTAAGATTTTTCGCTATTATATTATCAGATCTAGTAACATAAAAGTATTTTAATATAATATAAATATATAAAAAATTAAATAGATTAGTGAATTTTATATAATTGACTTGTATAAAATAGTAAATTAAGTAAAGTTATTAATGGGTTCCAAACGTATAGCGTTTGTAAAACACTTTAAAATTTTTTTTTTTAAACTATAACATGTTTGTAGAAGACATTATAAAATTCTTAAATTTAATTTTGATTATTGATTAATAAATGTAATCCTTTATAACAGCTACAAACATGCTATCGATGGTCTGGTTCGCATAACCCGCGAAGAAGGTTGGCGCAGTCTTTTTAATGGCTCCTCGATGACCGCTCTGCGGGGAATGCTGATGACCGTGGGTCAGATCGCCTTCTACGAGCAGAGCAAGTCCTATCTGGTTCACCTGGGAATGCCGGAGAATATGGGCACGTACATCACGGCATCTATCATCTCGGCCACTGTGGCTACCTCCCTGACGCAGCCGATCGATGTGGTCAAGACCCGGCGGATGAACGCTCCTCCTGGTGAATATTCCGGGCTGGCGGATGTGTTTATTAAAACCTCTAAAGAGGGTCCACTGGCCTTCTTCAAGGGCTATACGCCCTCCTTAATGCGTCTAATGCCGCACACCGTATTACTTTTCCTGGGCCTCGAGTTTCTGAGGACCCATTTCGGCTATCTACCCGAACCAAAGCAGGTTGGACCCTATTATCGCTATGACGATGTGGATGATGATTAATCTGTTTTTAATTTGTTCCAAATTATCTGTCCTATTTTATGAGTCCAGTTAGTGTATTGCATGTCTGAAAATAAAATTAGATTGGTTATATTGAAAGAGATTATGGTCAGAAGAAAATTCCTTTTGGCAAAGGTACAAGATTATAGTAATTCTCAAAATTAAACCATTTTAAGATGTTTGTTAAACTGGTATGTTTAGAATAACAATTACACATATTTAAAAATCTCACCGATTGCTTTCTGCGACGATTGAGAACTAATCAGATTATGTCGTGCTTAAAATCTTCTGGGATTTCATGATTAAATATAATGGAATGCTTTTTGTTTGCCAACGAAATTAAATCTCGAATTTGCAATTTGCATTTTCTTTTGGGTGAACTTTTTTTGCCCAGCTTTTTATTTCGCTTTCACGATTCAGTTCTTTTTATTTTGGCATGGCCCCGTTTTGTTTGGGCTGGCACACTGAATGAATGCTTTATGAGGTGAGCTACTCCATTACCCAGATGAATGCTTTAATGGCCTTTAAAGCTAATGAAGCTGCCGTGCGGCAGTGGAACTGGGCGAGCATTTCGGCAAGGAAGTCATAATGCGAGCGCACAGGGCGGATGTCGTGTAATCGCATTAAAGCCATTAACAGGCTACACGAGAAATGGGGAAATAGAAGCGAGAGTGAGTGGCGAAAGTGAAAGGAGTGGAGGGGTAAGCCAGAAGGAAAGCCCAGCCCGTGTAGAGACACGTGGTGTTGACACGGGAAAACAATCATGCGCCCCGTGTGTCGGACACACGACACAGGACTCAAGGTGAGTGCCATTCCGGCTTCCATCTATGCCATCGCCCATGCAATATTGATGCCGGCCAACGAGCTTTCAATGTCCTAAACACTGTTAAAGTTCTGACCAAAAAAGTGAGCTAACTTTTCATCTCTTTTTCAGCCATCCGAGCCCGAGGCCTTTGCCTCACCAAAGTTAATTACATTTCGGAAACATTTAAAATTCACCGCGTCCCCAAGCTTCTCAGAACTCAACTTGCTCATGTGAGTGGCTGCGGAAATTATAATAAATAATAATTATGACAAAGAATTTAATTTCACCGGGCAATACACAGGCGGTATGTTCAATATCCTCATGTGTGTGCGCACATTAAAGCGGCGAGTTGATGGCGAAATTGAATTTAATCGGAAACACTCGGGTTGCACAACGATTGCGGTGCGATTCCCCCTGTAAAAATATTCCCTGTGTAAAATAAAAGATTTTATGGCACGCTTTTCGGTAGTTGATAAACATTTAAACGGTGTCTGTGGTGGATTAATTGCTTTGAAAGATGAAACGGTTAAAAAATCAATTGTCATCAACACTCGTGGTTATTTCGTGCGATGCAAAAAAGAAAGGAAATTAATTGTTATTTTATTGCACATTGAAATGTTTGAATAAATACATTCAATGAATATGTGGGCATAAATACGGAGTTTAACTTTTGTTCGAACAAAATTCTCTTTAAAGTTGTACCAAAAATTCAGTTCTCTAAAAAGGCCTAATTAAAAACTAATTGAATTCCCTAAAAAATACCTTTAAAATGAGTTAATCAACATTAAACAGGCTTTCTTGGTTGTTTAATTATTTGCCTGGAAGATAAAATTATGTTTTAAGACAGCTGTTGTTAGGTTAACCGCCTTCTCGCAGTTCTGAGCGAAGTACCACCCTCAAACTTTATGTCGCCGATTTGATGCCCAACCGAAGTACATAATAAAAGTGCCATTTGGCTGCGCAAAATTTATGCAAATTTCGCATGTGCGGAAAAAGCGGGTGGAACAAGAGTCAAAACAGCGGCAATAACGACCGCAACGACAAATGCATAAATCAGTTTTAATGCAAATTTCGTTACATTCCATGTTGTCGTCTCAATAAGCAGCCATTAATATGCTGCGCCTGCTGCATAAATTGTGTGATTTTTGCGGTTTTGCTTAATTGTACGCATTGTCGCAAGGACTACGGCCAATCCTGGTCCTGGTCCTGCGCAATTATTCATGCGATGGTCAAGGACAACAGCTACCAGTTGCCGCACATTTGCGGTCTGCATTTTGCGTAGCAGTTTGCCATGAAATTACTTCAGTGCAGTCAAAGAAAAGCCAAGTTTAGCCTTGATATAAATTGGAAAATAAATATTGACGGGCTCCATATATAAAAAACATGTTTTATACAGATGTTTTGGTAAGTTACTTTAAAAGAAAAGGCAATGGCAACATTAAAGGAGAGCTAAGATCGATTAAATGTCAAAGTCGAAATATATTATTCTTATCTTGCGAGACTACTTTCGTCTTGAAGACAAAATCAAGAACACTTTTGCCTTGATTTCCAGAAAGGTTATTCCCAAAAAAGTTAGAGCACGAATTCTCGAATTGAGATCATTTGCTTTTGGCCTGGTTTTCGTTTTAAATTTGTCTGGATTTGGTAAAAAAAAGTTTGTATATGGCAAAAAATATTAAATATTTTCCTTCTTGATAGGCCTTATTTAATAAAGAATTTAAACACCGATTTCTATATTTTTCCGAGTGCATTTATGACGGAACCCAGTCGCAGCAAGGCGTTCGCAGTTGTCGGCCATTTAAATGCAGGCCAATAAATTCAGGCGCAATTTGAAGTGGCGCTTTGTCTGGCCGTTCAGGCCGGCATTATCCGCTTTATGCACGGAAGTCCATTTATATTGCCAGCCGGCGACGGGCGAGACACAAATGAAGTGGAGTTCCCGGCACGGAACACGCAGAGGAGCCTTTAAATACCTTCGTGGCCGGCTCCATTTCCCCAGATGCCAGAATGCAATAAACTTCTAAATCAGTCGATTAAGCTGCGAACTGCAAATGCCCCTAAGAGCACGCGGATACGTATGTGCGTGCACAGAAAGTTTCTGAAAAATGTCGAGCAATTAAAATAAGTAGCGTGAATCTCCAAGGGAGTGGGTTGCCATTGGAAGTTGGAACTTGGTTTTGCTTCTGTTTGGTTTTCTCTGTTATCTTTCGTGTGGATTTGGCTGTCAGCAGAGTGCGCAGCTAACCAGGGGGTTAAATTAAGTGGGGGTGGTAAGGGGGCCAGCAGTGGATTAAAAAGCGTATTCTGGACCATTTAATTACGCTTTAATTTAATTTCAGGGAAAATAACTTTGATCGAGCTTGAAAGTGCTCAGGGGAATTTGCAGGTAATTTAAAAAACTAACTTGTAAAAAATCTCACAATACTATACTGCATATTAACCAGAAAAAATGAAGGCATAGAAAGGCTTATCACTATTATGTTGCCAGAAGTTTAGGCAAAATGATTTTATATGTTTTTTTTTAGTGTTTTTCTTAGTATATATGTCACTTTGTCTCCGATTTCTGCGCTATAAATTTACATTTAAACGCATTTATTTCTTTAAAATATTTCGTGAATTGTTAGGTATTTTACAAATAGATTATGGGCTCAACTTCTTTTGTATACCTTTTAAAATATCTTCGTTTGCTATCAATTGATTTCACAAAATATATATTCGGTCAATTATCTTTAAAACCAAATCCATGAATTTGTGAAATTGAACTGCAAATCCTTTAGATTCAGTGTTAGTTCGTGGCATCAATTGCCAGCATTTCTGTGAAATGCTCTTTGCATCCCTTGAAGTCATTTTACGAAATAGCTGAAACGCAGGTTCACAGATTCGAAACACATTGGCTGTTATTTGGCATCTGTCTGCCGGAGATTTGTTGGCCATTTGAATGCTCGCCACATACACGGGGGCAGGAAGCATAACAGTTAATCTTTATAATTAGATCTCATCGTATCTATCTTTGGGGGGCGAAAAGGCGAAAGTAGTGCACAATGGCGAAAACCACTTCCACAGCCATTTGCCCCGTCACGGGGTCATGCTGTCTGGTTACACGTACTCCGAGCCACTCCGGAGGATATGGCCATAACGGGCCCCGAACCCGGAGGCACGGCCAGGAACCCAGCGAGAGCCGAACCGCGAATCGCGAAACTTGGCTCATTAAAGATTAAGACGCCTTAACACAAATGGTGTGGGGGGCTAGCAATTTAAGAGCCATCAGCATAAATATTTATGCAAATTGGGATTACAAGTATTTTGTTGGGCCGCCCGGTGGAAACTTTCGGCTCTGCAACTGCGATGGCTTCTTCTAATACCCGAAATTGAAATTTAATTAGAATTAAAGCCCTGAGTTTCGCCGCTGCGATTGCCCAAAGTTGTGCTTAAAGCATTGCCGGTTTGGGAAAAACAGTGACCTTGCTAATTTTCCTTTTTCGGCTGCACTTGCACTGCTGCATCTTTGAGTTTTCCCTCTCGCTTTCGATTTTCCCGCTGGCTGATTTCGCTGCAGCTGCTCTTTGTTTCGACATGGTAGTTTGCATTCCCCGCACTCAAGGCCATCGCCGCCTCGGCGAATCAGAGAAAAAAAATACGAAAACTCTGGTCAAACAAATGCATGCGGTATAATTTATGCTGCCACGGAGCGCAACCAACTTCCAGCTCATAAAATGCCGAGGTAAGTTGAGTTGAACGGCCAAGGCTGCCAGGATTTAGATAAATGAAATGCATAAAGATCCCGCTGCCGGCAACTGACGAGGTCAACTGCCATGCAGTCCATTCCATTTCCAACTGGATGGCCATAAAAGGTCGCAGATTTCAGCGCTCCGTGGCACACACAAAAATATCAATTTGAAGTGCATGGCCACCGTTGAAATTTCAGCATTTTATTCGTTATTTGTGCTGTAAAAATATTAAAACTAGTCAAATATGAATGCGGCTGAATTTTTAATTAAATTCAAATGATTTTGTGATATTTTATACAGAAGTTCAGGCGAAATATAATAGAACTTATTGTTTAAATTTAAATGGTAAAAAAGTTCACTTATCCACCAGAAACTACCATATGTTCATAAGTAAAGGACAATTTGAATATCCTTCTTATGCTAAAGAGTAGCAGAGTAATGGATAAATAATCTTATGTTTTTTTCTGATGCTTAACTCATTTTCCTTCACAATATTTACCAAGATAGCTCCAATTTGAATTATTTTTCTGTGCTGTTATGCTTTCCATCAGCGGATTAGCCCGCTTATCGCTTTTCGCTCCAAGCTGAGCTCATCAATATGCATTGAATTTGAATTGAGTGGGAAAACTTGTTGGGTGCTTTGATGTCAGTCAAATGCTTATTGGCAACATTGTATCCTAATGCAATTAGCCGCATTTATGCGCAATTTCGGTTGGCCCACTGCCCCGCACCCTTCGTCGTAGACATGGCAATTTCCCAGCTGCTTGTTTGTTGAAATTTCATTACTTTGTGTAAACAAAGTGCACGTGCTGGATGGCTTTCCTCCTTCGGCCTCCCAGTCCTGCAGCATGCTCTCCTCAGGAGCGGCGCATGCGCGGATAAACGCGAAAGAGTTTCCCTGGCAAACAGCATGAGATGTGGCATTAAATCATGCTACGCTTTCCTGTGCTTCATTCAATTATCAAAAATAATTTAAAATAATTTTATGTGCCGCACACACACACACAGACAGGGACTCCTAGACAATCGCAGAGATAGACTCACTTACTTTTCCCGCCTGGTCACGTCGTAATCAGCAAAAGGTTTCGCCTAGTTGCGGCTGTAAACTCGGCTACGTGACTCAAATGGCCGATGAGCCAGAAAGCGTTCGCATAAATACAAAAATTCCTAATTTATGTAGTTTACGTTTTGGATTTATGGCGTCTACTATTCGGCTGTTGTATATCATTTATCTGTGGCGGGAAGCAGCAAAGTAGCAGAATAGCAAGCTCGAAATGGATACGGATGGCCTTTTAAGCGTTTAAGCATTTTACGCTCCACACGGCGTATGAGCAACGTGCTTAAAGCCTTTGCGACCCACATGGCGTATGAGCAATGTGCTTGAGCAGCACATTTAATGCGTGTGCCAATTTAGCGGCCTGAAGAGCCACTTCACTCGAGTGCAACTGCTTGACTTTTGGAGAGTGCGGCTCTTGGCCAGAAAGAAGAAAAAAACGAAAAGCGAAGGAATCACCCAACTGCAGGCTCTTCATCAGCTAATTAAGCAAATTACCACGGCTAATGGAACAGGAATACTATAAGATGGAGCTGGAGGCCTTGACACGTTTAGGCACTGGGACTAGGGACTGGAATCGATCTTTGGGGAGCCCTAAAGCGACGACATGTCGAGGCGTGTTCTCGTGTTCCCCCCAAAGAAAGCACTGGAGTCACACCTTCTTTTTCGGGGGCCCCGCATGAACAATCTCATAATCAGCATAATTTTCCTGTAAATACAAGAAGTCAGAGGCACTTGACTCGCCTGGCTGACTGAGCTTCCTGGCCAGAGGCAAGGCAACCAGCAGCAAGATCTTGGCCCAGATTATGTGCACTGAGATAATTATCTGGCCACTTGCCGCCCATCCCGGCGATGCCAATTCCAATTCCATTTCCACTCTCGACGCTTTATGCCCCTCGTCGCCGGCTGTTGGCAAGTTGGGCCCTGGAGACCAGTTGGCCAAGAATAATGTTGGCCGTGTTATTATCTTTTGGCCAGCCGGCCGGCGTGGGCGTGGCCAGCGAGTGTCATAAATAAAATGGCAACTATATGCCGCAGCCCGGATTGCCTCCTTTTCCCCCCCACTTAAGCACCATTATTAGGCAAATATATGTAAGGATATGGTGGCTTATTTAGCTTGGACCGCCCGTTGACCAGTTTGCTGGCCTGCTAGTTTTATTGCCGCTGCTGAAATTTGATTTCGTTTGCACTAATTGCTGGCAGTGTAGAAATATGGCCGGCCATTAATCACAGATACAACTCCTGACATGCCAGCGCCAACAAAAGGCAAACAGAGTGTGCTCGAGTGTAAGTCGATTGCCGCAGGGCGGTGGATTTTATTGGCTGTACTCCGTGTAAACAATTATAGTTACCCACAATAATATTTGCCCGCCTCGAGGCTGTTTAATCAACGGTGTGAGGTACGTGTGTGGCGGGGCGAAACTGCCACGGAGGCACATATTAAATATCAGATCACTTACCAATTTCCTGTCTATATGCATAACGCCGCGTCACCCTCATTTGGCTTCTCTCAGACAAATGAATCGCAGGAATGTCAAAAAATTCATTAGCTCAAGGATGCATAATAAATGGGTTTTCCTGTTTACCGCTCGTGCGAGTTAATGGCTAAGCAGAGCTTTTATTTGCACACTAAAAAGTCAAGCATAGCCAGGGGAAATAGGAAAGCTATTTTCATGGGCTCACTATATTTAGAAAAAAGAAAAAGCCTCGGTCGTACACTCTTTATGAACGTTGTCACTATTAAAGTAGAATTTCCAGGAACTTATTCATGAACAAACGATCTATCAAAGTAGGGTACTCTTATATTTTGAAAATCATATATTTCTGTTTTTATATATCACCCCTGAAGGGCCACTTGAAAAGTTGTATATTTTTAGTGATTGTATCATATGTATAAAGTACGAACAGGTTCCTTAATTTATACAATTAACCTTTTGAGGCATTTAAATGCTTTATTCATATGGTAATACAACACAAATCATATAACTTAAGCGACCGCCTTGTGTTCCTCTTCACACGCGCTCGACTTAATGTGGACTCATAAATTGTCCATAAAGCAACTGACTCGAAATCCTGGGACCAAAACATTCAGGCGAACTTACATTATTCTTTATTGTTGGTGGCGATAGTACAAGTCATGGGGCCAAACGTTTTCATGCTCGAAGTTTCCCAGCCGCGCTCGTGGATTCCGGGAACTGTTTGTCATGCCAGAGTCAATTTACTCCATTCAAAGACACTTTATTGGTAACTCGACAAATGCAAACGGCGCGAAAGGATGTGCATGTCCTGCGGGCAAGGGAGAGTTAAAAGTTTGCATGTCATTCGAGCCGCACTTCATTTCATCGCCCGGCAGCCGTGCTTTTCCTTTTTCCCCTCCCTTTTTTTGGCCATTTTTCCCCTTTTGTGGGCCACCAAGGTGTGAAACAATGTGTCAGGCTGTCGGGCAAAGGCGGAAAAGGAGAAAATTATTTGCACTCTCAGGACTCAGAACTCAGGACTCGGTTTCTGCTGCTGCTATTTTCGGGGGTCTGAGCAATTTTAATGCACTACCTTTTTGGTTACAGATTTGTTTTGCTTATCCCAGAATGTAATGTTCTTTACAACATGTTGAAAAGTTTCAGCCGAGAGTGTGTGCTCCTCCACTATTTTGAGTGCGTGTGTGGCTGTGTTATGAGCTAATGCACCAAGGAATTCGCTCAGCTACATTTTCATATGCTCAATTATTTAATACACCAGGCGAGCAACAGCTTCACTTGCAGCTCCGGTGCTCTCAACTTTATCTGCTCCTGTTTATTCGAGGGAAACAAAGTTAAATTGTTTGCTCTTGAATGGCTTTAATGTGGAGCCACGTGGTGGTAAGGTGGGTGGTGGGTGGCCTATGGTGGAGTACTAGCAATTATAATGCTGGCTGTATCGCCTTTGAACAGCTCGTTGTCTGTCATAGACACGCCATCGATTGCAGCCGTTCTGCCTGGGCCAACTTTCTGCCCCATTTACTTCCTATTGCCTCTAAGCACTCAGAAAATAATTATATAAAACAAACATGTAAGACCATAACAAATACAATTGTGAACTAAAGTTATTACAATTTAGAAACTAACGAAAGGAAATCAATTCTTATC
The DNA here is from genome assembly GCF_025231255.1 of Drosophila biarmipes. Taxonomy (NCBI): domain Eukaryota; kingdom Metazoa; phylum Arthropoda; class Insecta; order Diptera; family Drosophilidae; genus Drosophila; species Drosophila biarmipes. Next base: position 17,154,795 of record NC_066616.1, on the reverse strand, counting down.
AACATGTATATTTTTAACATTTTAACATGATATCATAACAGCTATATAAGACGTTATATATTTGAAGGGTGTACTAAACATAAAAACAATAAAATGTATTACAAAAGATGAAAATACTTCTTAAAATATGACACTTTTTCTACTAATTTATAAAGTATTAAATAATAAAATATTCGTCAAACAAACTCATACGAATATCTTTTATTTATAATATTTAAGAATCGCTTTTTATACAATCAATATATTTACAAAGTTCTTTTTGTTTTAAAGAGCAGTTTAAGGCAGTTTAAGGAAATAAGCTTTGAAAGTGATTAATTACTAAAATGAAGAATCATAAAAAAATGATAAAGTACATGAATACGTATATTTAGTGATTAGTTGCTGTACAATCGCAACTTACCAAGCTCCCAATTTAAAAATCATTTTAAGAAGCCTTTAATTTACATTTTCTTAACGATTTAAAAGTCAGAGTCCCTATTTGTTTAGTGTAACCCAGGCAGCCACAAAGAAACGCTGGCCAGAAGAACAGCGGCAACAACAAAGAATAAAGGCCGACAGCTGCAGAGCTTAAGTAACATAAGGTGCCTCATTGCCTCATAGTTTGCTTTATTTATGGCCCGCTCCGGCTTGCTTATTGCTGGTCCGCCAGGCGGCATGGAAGTGGCTTTTAAAGCCAGCTCCTCCACTGCCCATTGTTTGCCTGAATTATTGATTTTCATTAGTGACTTTCCCGTCTTCGATTACGGCGACAGTTTCGGTTTGTCTTGTTGGTGCCCTCATGGCCACCTCTTGGCCACCCGAAAAGCCCAACCCACTGTTGAATTGTGTATTTGATTTCCTTTGAAATCACTGCTCAATGGCTTCGCCAGTTGGACCGCCCCATGAGCCGTGGTGCTGATTTAATTACGGCCGCCACCGCCGCCGCCACAATTGAAATGTTCGGCAGGCTTTAACCTGGCCAAAAGCAGCCAGTCGGCGAGTCTTGAGACAGCCCAGACCGGCAACTGGGAATTTTTTAATTTAATTAAAATGTCGACGGTGACGGTGAGCGGCAAACGGAGAACGGTGAACGGTAGACGACTCCTCGTCTACCATGCTGTCCCAGCGGCCACAATGCAATTGTAAGGTTTCCATTTTAATTAAAGTTTTTACGCGCATTTCACTTACTCGAAATCGCAGCGACGACAGAGCCACAAACAGCGCCCAACATCCGCCGCCGACTGGCAGCCAAAAGTGGCAAATTTCATATTCCGTTAGAGCCCTGGCAACCTGGATTGTGGATCCGGATAGAGTCGGAGTAAGCCAGGAGGGAAAAACGCAGGGGGGACTATTTAAATAGGAAAAGCGTACAAACAGGGGACTTCTGATGCTCCACTCAGAGAAATTAATATTATTAATGTTTATAATTTATAGCTTCTGTTACAGAATCCCGGTTTTGTAGTTGAATACCTCTATGATTTTGTAGCCAGTTTTTTTTCGTGATTCCCAGGGCCTTCAGAATTGAAACCCCTTAAAACCGCACTTCTATATTCCATAACTTATGTTATTGTACTCCGATTTTGAAGGTTGGTACCTTTTTGTTTTGTTTGTTTGTTTGTGACGGAATTCTCTTGTGATATGCATTTAAATTTTTAACTTTAGAGAGGGTCAAAATTTTAACCCGTTTTCATGTCAGATTTTTTGGTGATTCCCAGGGACTCCAGAATTAAAGCCCCCAAAAACCGCACTTCTAGATTCCATAACTTAAGTTATTGGACTCCGATCTTGAAGGTTGAGACCTCTATGAGTTTGTGGCGGAATTCTCTTGTGATCTGCATTTAAATTTTTAACTTTAGGGAGGGTCAAAATTTTAACCCATTTTCATGTCAGATTTTTTTCCATAACTTATGTTATTGGACTAAGATTTTAAAGGTTGAGACCTCTATGAGTTTGTGACGGAATTCTCTTGTGATCTGCATTTAAATTTTTAACTTTAGAGAGGGTCAAAATTTTAACCCATTTTCATATCAGATTTTTTGGTGATTCCCAGGGACTCCAGAATTAAAACCCCCAAAAACCGCACTTCTAGATTCCATAACTTATGTTATTGGACTAAGATTTTGAAGGTTGAGACCTCTATGAGTTTGTGACGGAATTCTCTTGTGATCTGCATTTAAATTTGTAACTTTGGGGAGGGTCAAAATTTTAACCCATTTTCATGTCAGATTTTTTCGTAATTCCCAGGGCCTTCAGAATTCAAACCCCCAAAAAACCGCACTTCTAGATTCCATAACTTAAGTTATTGGACTCCGATTTTGAAGGTTGATACCTCTATGAGTTTGTGGCCGAATTCTCTTGTGATCTGCATTGAAATTTGTAACTTTTGGGAGGGTCAAAATGTTAACCCATTTTCATGTCAGATTTTTTCGTAATTCTCAGGGACTTCAGAATTGAAACCCCCAAAACCGCACTTCTACATTCCGTAACTTAAGTTATTGTACTCCGATTTTGAAGGTTGATACCTCTATGAGTTTGTGGCGGAACTCTCTTGTGATCTGCATTTAAATTTGTAGGGAGGGTCAAATTTAAACCCATTTTCATGTCAAATTTTTTGGTAATTCCCAGGGACTTCAGAATTGAAACCTCCAAAACCGCACTTCTACATTCCGTAACTTAAGTTATTGTACTCCGATTTTGAAGGTTGATACCTCTATGAGTTTGTGGCGGAACTCTCTTGTGATCTGCATTTAAATTTGTAACTTTTGGGAGGGTCAAAATTTTAACCCATTTTCATGTCAAATTTTTTGGTAATTCCCAGGGACTTCAGAATTGAAACCCCTTAAAACCGCACTTCTATATTCCATAACTTATGTTATTGTACTCCGATTTTGAAGGTTGATACCTCTATGAGTTTGTGGCGGAATTCTCTTGTGATCTGCATTTAAATTTTTAACTTTAGGGAGGGTCAAAATTTTAACCCATTTTCATGTCAGATTTTTTGGTGATTCCCAGGACCTTCAGAAGTAAAACCCCCAAAAACCGCACTTGTAGATTCCATAACTTAAGTTATTGGACTCCGATTCTGAAGGTTGATACCTCTATGAGTTTGTGGCGGAACTCTCTTGTGATCTGCATTTAAATTTGTTACTTTAGGGAGGGTCAAAGTTTTAACCCATTTCATGTCAGATTTTTTCGTAATTCCCAGGGCCTTCAGAATTGAAACCCCCAAAATCGCACTTCTAGATTCCATAACTTAAGTTATTGGACTCCGATTTTGAAGGTTGATACCTCTATGAGTTTGTGGTTAAATGTTGTGTAATTTTCTTTAAAGTTTTTGCGTGAACGACTGCCAATTTTGAACCCTCCAAAAAGTTGAGTGTATTGATATCCCAATTGCAGTGCAGGAGCTTCCCCTTGATGAGATCAGGTTATCTGCTCCATGGGAAGTCAGTTCCCGCGGCATCAGCTGCTTTTCACACTCATCTTAAAGTTGAAACTGGCAATTGGCAATTGATTAAACACGACTCGCAACGGCAGGTGTTTAATTCGTTATTGATGTGTTGTGCTGACATTGCGCATACGCCGTGTGGAATGCTTGGATCCCATAAGAAGCGAATCAGCCGGGGATAAGATGGATAAGGGAACAACTGGGGCTTCAGCGGCTCTTCTCGCGAAACTTTTAAAGCTTCCTAAGTTTTGAGGAAAAACTGCCTTCCCAAGCTACACATCTATGTGGAACTTGCCCGTCATTGTCTTGCATAATCGAGGCAATTATGCGGCGCAATGATCTGGCAAGGTCTCTGTGCAGGGCGACATGAACTTGTCATTAAGGGTCTGCTATCTGCGATGCCGGGATATTAATTGGCCAGCCTGCGCTTGTGCAACCTATCCCCATCGGTACAACACCCACCTCGGCAATTACCCCTTTGTCTTTCCCAATTAGACCAGTCAATGACCTCTCCTCGCAGTCAGCCGGCTGTTGATGGCAAATAATTGGCGCAGATAAACCGGCATTAAGCCACATTAAATTATGCACTGAGGGATCCCCTTTTGGCCCCGCCGCGTGGAGTGGAAGTGGCTATGCAGTTGGGGCAGGAGCAGGAGCAGGAGCTGGAGCAGATTGGGGTAAAACTGGAGCGGTCCTGGAGTTTCGAGTGTGTCAGCAAGGAGCGGCGGGCGTCGCTGGTTGTGCAGCGATGACGGCAACGCAAACGCAACGGCGGCGAATAGCAATTAAAATGTCAATTGAAACGCCCCCCGGTCCACGAAGAGAAAGCAGAGGAAAGCGTGGGAGGGAAAGTCATGGGAGAAAACTGTTGCACAGTGGATCAAGCACCCTCTTTACTTACCATTCAATGGAGAAGTGTGTGAATAACGCGGGCAGGTTACTATGAAAACTTGGGATGAAAGAAAAACAAAAAATTGCAAAGGCAGCTCCGAATTACACCTTAATTTTTTTTTATTTGGGTTTTATTTGCACCAATGTTAATATTTAAAAATTAATAACTTCCTTAGATAATATTTCCTTAGATAATATTTGCCATAAAAAGTTAGAAGGTGCATGAAAACGAAATTAACTTGAAATCAAATTTGAAAATAAGCAAAGATCAGAATGAACCTTGGTATCTTGAATAATACTTTTAATAAAACAAATTGTATTAGCGAGTTTTTTTTAATTCGAAATAAATTTCTGTTTTTTAAAGATTTATTTTAAGAATTGAATTTTCTTTTGCAGTCGATCCACTATGAGGCAATGACTGATATTGCAAACGGCGGAGCCTTCTGGTCCTTGTCCGTGTCCGGGAATCGTTTCTGGTTGCGGACTAAACAGAGGAGACGGGCAAGACGCAGGACGACGATGAGGACGAGGCAAACTCAAGCCAAAGGCAAACATTCCAATTTCATTTGGCTTGCTTTGGGGACCGGGTGGCTTGTTTTAGCCCCTGTTTTAGCTGCCAACTCCAGGCCTTCCATTGTCAACTAATTTCGGAGCGGTCGGAATCAAAGTTGCATTCGCCTGGCGCCAGCCAAGTCCATTATAAACTTTCGCTTTTGGCTGTACCAGAACCCAGTGACGGTGCCACCAAACCAAGTCGGAGCAAAACAATGGGATCAGGTGAATTGCACCCGGCCAAAGGAAGTCCCCGGCTCGAAAATGGGGCCAAGTGTGGGGTTATTATGGCCATTGTTGGGCTGACAAACAGCCAGCACGCTAAAGGCCTCAAATCCGTGCCGTGATGTGGAAATCTCGTGCCCTTGGATGTGTGGGTATAATTAAATTCGGCTTTTAAGTGCAACACCGCTGGACGGTGAAAATAGTAACTAATGTGCCAAACGAGCCAGTCGTATCCCATTTTCGTGGCTCATTGGCTCGGCTTAATTTCATTTAAAATCGTTAAAGTCCTAAAAATACCGCTTGCTCGGTTCACCGAAATGCGAAAGGTTCAGCTTGTCATAGGTCAAGCCGTGACCCGAGTCTGGTTTCTCGGCGCCCTTTTCCATTTTCCCCCCCAAATAGGGCAGAGTAGCAGCAGGTGGGAAATCATATTACACATACGTGGGATTTATTTTCTGCCTTGCACATTTTGAGTTTACAATTAAATTAGAAACTTTGACTGTGCTCCGTAAAGTTTTGGAGGCGACGTCAGAGCTTCGCCAGTTAGGCGGACAGTTTTGGTCCGGCTTTCCCCGCCCCAATGCAGTCCAAGTACCCCCGATTCCCTGACATCTGACGAAATAAAGTACGTGACACAATTCCATATGAGAGTACAAGTGCCCGAGGAGCAACAACAGTGGCAGCAACTGCTGGTGTGCCTTGTACCATATAATCCCTGGACTTCAGCGGAGTTCAGTAAACTTTTAAGTCCGGCAAGAACTAATCCAGCTAGGAGTTGGCAGCAAGAAATTGATAGATCAATCGGAATATAGACTAAAAGATGTAATAACTTATCACTAATTACTAACAATATACTAAGATTTCGAGAGTTGGTTAAATATAAATTAAACTGTACTTAGTTCTATTGAAAAATATTAAATATTAGGGAAATGCTTAAAGTAATGAAAACCCTTTTTTCTTGATTTATTTCCTTAACCATCTACTTTAAGAGGTTACTTCATAAAAGCCCACTTTAAAACCCTGGTATTTTTTGCTTTATGTATGCAGCACACTCCACCAAAGAGTTCACTGAACCATAAATGCATGGAAACTCATGTCGTACATATGTATATTTAAGTGTGGCAGGTGGCAGATGGGGCAGACACTTGGCCCCATTCTTTTTCAATTCGTTTTCGTAGTCTTAGCTGGATTTTATTTATTTATATGGCCAAATGTTGTCTTTCGATTCGGCTGCTTTCATTTCCTAGCCGGCTGCCGGGAGCTGGGAGCCGCTTCCTTGTTTGCCCGGCCCCCATCTATATATTTTCCTCCGGCTCGCTGCACTTGCGCTCATTAAACATTTAGCTACATTGTCTGGCGTATCTTGGAGATACGGAAAGGGGCACTGAGATGGCCGGTTTCCAGGGGAAAACTGCTTAGGCGGGCTGCAGACAAAAGATATGAGGCAAAAGCGCAACGTCAAAAAGGAAATTGTACGCCTAATGGTCATTGCCGGGCCAAATGAAGCTGCCATTGGGCGCCGGGCAGGCTCCTTCTGGCTATTGAAATATTTAAAAGGATTTCTTTTTTTTAGCCCTGCTGCCTCTTTTGGCCATGTCTCTCCAACTCGCCCGCTCGGCGAACGATCTGGGATTAAGCAAATCAAAAAGTCAGTGCCCCAACATCACTTTGAACCACCGACATCGACAACTGGGCCCCTTCTGTGCACTGAGAAATATAAAAGGTATTTTTATTATAAGAATAATTAAGTTAACCCGCGTAAAATATAAATGGACTGAATAAAAAAAGTCTGGTTTACACACTATACAAATAAAATGGATTTGTTCAGATTTGAAGGAATAAGTGTGAATATTTTTTATAATGTTTAAAATAAATTGTTATTGCACAAGTGCTTTATACAAAAAGGAATAGAGGTCTTTGAAAAAATAATCATAAGATTTATATATACAAAAAAGAATATTGCATTTACCGAGTGTTTATTTGAAACAGTTCCTAAAAACATATACCAAACTGTAAGAGAACGACTTCTATCTTTGTATATCCAACAGCTAAAAAAATAATTATAAAGAAATATAGTTATAAAAGATTAAGTGTAGGAAGTTCCTCAAGAATATACGACCACAACCTAACAATTATATTTAGAAGATCTAGAGTATTTTGTTCGAGTGTCTCTAGACCTCTTGGGGCGGGTTCTGGAACGGTTCGCTGTCCCTGTCATCGACGTCCCAGTAACAGTCACAGTTGCAGCTGCACTTGCTGCCTTGTCCGAATGCAATTAAAATGTCAGCGATGCAGAAGCGGGGCTGCCCGAGGGCGGGAAAAATGGCTGGCTAACATGCGAGGGAAAAGAGCTCGAAATGGAGTGCGAGCCACGGGTATGTACTGCGCCGCCCGCGGGACTCTGGCCGAACACGCATTTGCCATGCCAAAAAGACTGGACACTTGACGCCCACTAGGACGAAAGCCGGGAGCAGGAACAGCAGCAGGAGCAGAACCAGGTCCAGGACTCACTCAACTGGATTCGCAAAAACCAAAAGGGGAGTGGGCGGCCAGGGGCCACGCCCATACACGCCATTAAGCGCACTTGTGATGTACGTAAATTAATTTACTGTCGGCCATTTATGTTCGCCGGCAACCAATGAAGGAGCAACATCCATATCCACATCCACGTCAACATCAACATCAGCCGCACAAAGATGAAGAACCAAGCGCGTTGTTAGCCGCTTTATTGACAGACAGAAATTTGTAGCCGACGCAAAAAAAAGAAGAAAAGCCGCAAAAGTTTGCTAATAAATAACATTTAGCACCAGGAGTTGGCCATAAAAACACGACCCAACTGTGAGAGACACATCCCACATAATTATTGATTCGACAGGCGGGATATATGTAAGCAGAATTTATGATTCAGGTTGATATATGTCGGGGGATTTTGATTCCTCACAGCCAGGCTATCAGAGGGCTGAACATTGGAAATTTGCAAAGCACGATATGTGGAATATATGCAAAAAAAAAACAACTACCTATGATCAATGTTATATTTTAGATTGAGTTCTACTTTGTTTATTATATTTTTTTGTTAACTATTTTTTTATATAAAGCTTACCTTAAAATATCATCAACGATTATTGGCTAAATATTCAAAACTCACCAATAATATGAACGAAAAACTCAGTTTTTAAATCCTGTAATCCGTAATCAAAAAACAAAAAAAAATAACAGGCTAGGTTAATGGTTAACCGTTTGCACTTAAGAAGTAAACATTGATAGTCGCTCACTGCTCTTAATAATTCGTAACTCATTACTCTAATAGCTTCTAAAAACAAGTAATACCTAAATTAAATATGTTAAAAAACAAAAAAAAAAATGTATATAGACAAAATTTTAATAAAATCAAAAATTTGTCATTTAATTCAGTATTTATATTAACCAAAAGGTTTTACAACAAGAAACCTATTTAAAAGATAAGTACTGAAAACAATACTGTTGGTAAATATATTTTCGTAATAAATTACCAGAAGGTAGTTCCCGGATATGTAAGAGGTTCAACTGCCTCCCCTCTTTTTGGTTTGCCCCACATAAGAGTTGGCGCTGCAAGTAGTCATTATCAACGCCGCTATTCAGGTGGGCCACGTGCGTTATGAACGTGAGTGTGTGACGCGGATGTCGGCCGCAAGTTGCGGATATTATCTGGAGGGTGTCACTTTGTCGGCAACAGATACTTAAGTGCTGTCCGGCGGCCCCGAGCGCCGCATTCCGGCCAAGTCCAACCGGACTGTCCAACGGAAGCACGCGACTACGGCGGAAATTGCTGCACATGCAACGCACGCAGCCACTTGGTAAGCCCCAGCGCCAACCCGATCCGCCCCTCACTTTTCCCAAACACCACCTCTGGCATCGAGATGCCATCAGCACAGGGCCATGCAGTATCGGAACGCCGTTCACCCACTCGCCCGCGCCTTTTCGAGTTAACAAATTAAAGTAAAAATTACAATGCATGGCATGCCATAAATACGAAAGTTTAAGACCTTGACAGCCATGACCAATTGACCCAATTGTTTGCCCGTTTTTCCCGCACTTTGCATGTGCGGAGCTCGGCGGAGGTGTTTGTGTGTGGGTGGGGCTTACGGGGGGGTGTATTTTCGGGGGGCCTTCGAGGGCCCGAAATTGCAGCAGCCAATGTGAGAGTGGCCAAATTGAATTTGAAGCGCCGGCCCAAGCCGAAATAGGGCCATTCCCAAGGGCCCTAAACCGACTTTAAGTTTGCTTTGAAGCTAAGAGAGAGGGGCAACATGCTCCCTTAAAGCCGCCCAACTCCTCTCTTAGCTCTTCTGGCCCGCTTTTATCCGGCCAAGAGCTCGGCTTTTTGGGCTTCGGCAGCGACGGACACGACCTAGGCGAACGGAAAATGGAAAAGCGGCGGGCTTTCCTCGCCTGTCAGTTTGCCGCAGTCGAGCAATGAACACGCAGCGCGCGGTCACAATTCCCATAGCCAGTCCATCGCGGGGATAACTCAGCCAGGATAATCATACATCGTGCGATCCTTCGAGGGTCGCCGGAAAGGTTAAAGCTCGAAAGGGCACAGTACCAAAAAAAAAAGGAGTGATAGTGAGTGAATGTGAGTGTGGCACTATGAGCACTAGCGGGGTCACCACCCACTCTGACCCCTTCCACGCCGTTTGAACTTGTGGCAAAGCCGCAAATGCAACTGCAGCGGCAACGGCAGCGGCAACGGCTAGTTTGTGAATTTGCAACGTGCCACGGGCTAAACACTACTGACACCTCCAACTCGTTCGGTCCCCGAAAAAAATCCCTGTCCATCGTAACGCGTTTTTCGCCATTACCCGTAACCCGCGTAACTCGTTTCGCATCCGTATTCCGCGTTCGCGTCGCAGTCCGTTGAGCTGGCAGCCAAAAATGTCGGTTTAGTTGCGCCACTGCTATATTATCTATATGCACACCGAGGGCCGGGAACTCGACTCGCAGATATTGCATCCTATAGCCGCGGAACGTGTCACCGTCGCCATTGCCATCGCCATCGCCGCACCGCTGGCCATGTAAGTGATATCCGGATGGGTTTTGAGTTGCCACAGAAACTCTGTGTGTGCGCCACAATAAATTACCTTTGCAACTGACATGTTTCCGAATCGAAATGCAGTTGCGCCTACCGCCCCTGGGCGGGGGGGTCCTATCCGTAATTAAATTTCGGTGAATTTTATCACAATTTACGACTCTTTTGCAGCAGAGGCAGTGGCAGTGGCAGCAGCAGCAGCAGTAGTTGTAGTAGCCCTCAGTCTTTGGCCTTATCCTTTCGTGGCATCCTCTGTGCCATAACAATGAAACCATGTCGAAATCGAGCCGCGGGCCATTTTGCGATGCTGCTCCGATACACGTTTTTGTGTCAGGAAAATCAGGCAAAAAACTAAAGCCAAACTCCATTAGGACGCTGCAAAAGCCGCATGATTTATACAAGGGTCATGCATCATACTCCTAAACACGACAACGTGTTCAGGGCCTTGTGTATATTCGGACAGTCACCTAGATAGATAATGTTATTGATCTTTCTGACAGACTTTTTGCTGGGAATTAAAGAAACTACAGAGGAGATATCGTACAATACAAAATTTTCTATCTCAGGAAAAGCAACTTTTATCGCTGGATCCTACTGCCTGCCAGCCGTAAATGTAGGCCATTACTTCGGTACTAGCCCCAGCAAATCGCAATAAATCACAGTTCTTCTTGCTCAAAATTAGTAAAATGCAAATAACATGACAATATTAATGATTTCGCCCAGGGAGACATGCACACACTGCACATAATAATAAAATGTGAAACAAGGCAAATACCATTCGGTGTGTATAGAATGTCTTAACGATGACTGGGCTGCCTTGGCAGTGACGGGAAATATCGAATACCCGGTGTTTTATCAATTGCCATATCGCGTGCTCGAGCGCGCAAATATAAAAAAGAAATACACATATATTTCGGGGCAAAATGAATGTAACGAAAACGATGGCGAAATTGTTGCGAGTGGCAGCCATCGAGTGGAACAATGGACTCCTTGTGCCGCGAAGTGTGCGAACCGTTTGGCTAACAAGAAACCTGATAGCGACCCGCACAAAAGAGCACTTTCAGTTGCGAATGGCATGGGCCTCCTGCCATTTGATGGCGGCCATTAGCTATTTGCTGCCGCTAATCGAAGTTTATGTTTTGCATTCATGTAACTACCCCTACTGCGAATCAACCCCCTCCCGAATAACACTTTCTGGAGGTAGGGGTGGGCAATGACACGCCTTTGATCGACCCACTATCAACCGGGCTCTCATGTTGCGACTGTCAGTTTAATACAAATGAACTGTTTATGTTAATAAATGAGCTCACCGGTTTATGCCATATCCCGGTGTGGGGCAAGCCTCCCGAAGGGGGGCATTACATCATTAAAGCAACACCTGCTGTGTGTGTAAGTGTGTGTGCGGGGTGAGTCGCCGGCTGTGTGTGTGTGTCAATGTCAGAGGACCCCTGCTCCCCCACATCCCAAGTAACGTTGCAAGCAAATTAGAGCTAATTAACATTTTCTTTTTTTCAATTTGCGCCGCAGATATTCGGCCAGGATTCTCTGAAGGCTTACACTAAAATAAGGGAAAATAGATTTTTGGAGCAAGATAGGGTTTAATAACTTTATCCAGAAATCTATTAACTAAAAACCATACTCAAAATAAACACTTGTTTAAGTAATTCAGAAGTATATTTGATTTTCCGCTTTGAAAACTTTTAAGAGTAGATTTAGTAATAGAATAGATTACAAAGAGAAAATAGATTTTTAGGGCAAGATAAGACTTCAACACTTTTATTTAGAAATCTTGTAATAAAAAACCCTTTTCAAAACTAACACTTATTTTTACCAATTAAAAAAATATATTTGATTTGCCACTTTAAATAAAAAGTTGTAAATGAGAAGAGATATTTTAAATTTATTTTGGTATTTCAGTATCAAATAAATGGTATTAGCAATTAACTAATTAAATCTTCTAATAATACATTATTTATAGTATGCTTTGAATTTGGGATAGAAGGCAAAAATGTTTCTTGCACACTAGTCTACTTCTTAGATTTAAACTCTTGTTAAAAACCGTGGTTTTTCTCGCAGTGCCATCAGCTGAAAGCCGACCGTGAGAGTCTTTGCCGCTTTGTTGGGCGTTTAATAGCCGGAAATCTGTCTATTTCCGCTTGCCGTGGCGTTGATTATACTTAATAGATGACCGGCTGGAGCGCCCCCTCCTTGGCAGCCTGCTAATTTTTCTTTCTGCTGCTTTTTGCCTGATACTCGAGTATTAGTCGAGCTGTAATTATGCTCTAATTATATCCCATATGTGTGCCGGCGAGTGTGTGCGAGTGAGTGTTTGTGTGTGCCTGTGGCGCAAAGAAAAATCTCTGCTGTGATGTAATTACAGCCCAACGTGTAAAAAGCTGGAGTGTAGCCTCCTCCTCCTCGTCCACCTCCATCCCACTGCGAGTCCTGGTTTCATCCTGGTTTCTTTTCCTTTTTTCCAGCTGCTCGCCAGGGAATCTGGCGGCAGGTGAGGCCATCCAGATAGTGGTGGGCCAATTGAAGGTCCTTTGGTGGCGCCGAGTGGCCTTGCATGTGTTTAATTGGGCTGTCACTTGTGGGAAATCGCTATAATCATTGTCGACCACATATAATTGTCTATGTTTGAATAAAAAATGTCAATTATATTTTTTCTTTCCTTTTTCAGGTGAACTGTGAAGCAAACAATTTAAAACTATAAAACCAATTAATAACCAATGAAGGAAAAAACGCCAATGTAAAAAAGAAATTTCATAAAAACCATAACTTTAACGATACATATCAATGTTAGTCTGATTTTCTTTAAATGCTATTAGATTAAACAAATATTTAAATGCATATCAAAATATTTAAAGTGCTAAGAATGATTAAAAGCAACAGAGTTTAAAGCATAGCCCCGGGCCGTTGAGTTGATTTAAAATTCCGAGAGAGAGAAGCAAGTGAAGCGTTGAAAACAACAAAAAGCCGGTGGCAAAATAAATCTTTAATTAAATCGACTGTGCAGAAGGATGCAATTTAATTGAATGGATATAGCGAATCACGCGAGTGTTCCCCGTCTCAAGACACGCACATCGGTGGCGCAAAATCGCTTTGTCATGTAATGTCTTTATGCCCCTCAGCGGATCAAGTGCTTAGGCGATAAGGAAAAGCAACTGTGTGGCGGCTTCACGCCGGATTTATATGCATAAATGAAGGCACGCATGCTCCGGCCGTAAGCCAAAGTTGAAGGGGGCCTAGGATTCCATCGCACGGCGGATTAGCTGCAACATAAAGGCGCAAACACAACACAAAGGTCCTGGGAAAAAAATACACGGGGTTTTTGCCTCGCAGCGGGAAGCTGGGATTTGGCGCCCTCCATGACGTCAACAGTGTGTAAATGGGCGAGCAATTAAGCCGTTAACGATGTGCCCGCTCTCAAAGGCTCCACGCAGGACCTCCACGACCTCCAGGACCGCCAGGACCCCAACGATCCAGATAGCGATAGAACGCCCGATAGAGTCCTTTACGAGCATAAGCGAACCAATGAAAAATGCATTCAGCTGCGCTGTGTCCAATGTCGCTGATTAATTCCAAGTAAGTTGATGAGCTGGCGCTTTTACGCTCCTCTTTTACGATTCCACTTTGGCCCTTTACGAGGCTGCCAAAGAGCCAGCCAACGCGTTAATTTCTGGTAATCATCACAACTTTAAAACGAAGGGAAGAGGTTGAAGGAACTACGGAAAATGTACTGTCAGTGCCCTGAAAAATCTCACCTTGCTTGCACAGTTGAGGAAATGGCTTAAAATCTGTAGATTAAGAGTTTGGATATACCCTTCATTCAATTTTCCCATTTTAATTGCAAGTAAATCGGTTAGTTAACCAGTTCACTTTACGTAGAGAAGCATTTTTGAACTGCGGTATCTAAAAATATAAGAGGATTTGCTGATTTGTTGAAAGAAAGTGGTTTATTTGCTTCTGATGAACTTGTACAAACTTTGAGATATAAAAGATGCAAGCTTATAGAATGAAAATATGCTAGACTTTGAAGTAATTTAAAGTACACAATAATATTTTCAAGGCAACAAATTTAGTAGTGGAAAATAATACGATTTTTACGCTTAAAATAAAAAATGCCTTTTATATCAAAACTGTTCTACCTCTTCATTATTATCCTTGAACAACATTGCAATGTTGCATCGAAAGCGTCTGAAAAACCCAGCAGCATGTCAAACTCATCATAAATTCTTATCCTTCATGCTCTTGCAACCAGCAATCAAACAATTTTCCGGAAAATGTTCCTCATTTTATATATGTAATTTGGTTTTTAAAATTAGATTACAGACATTTGCCTGTGGGTAACGTCCAAAATAGCAGCACACTCTTCGGCGCTCATCAAAAATGCGAGCGAATTTATAAAGAGATAGCAACGTGCCGGCAGCGGGTTGAGTTTGGTTTACTGGCGTTGCTATTATTGTTAGCCCGGTTGGTTGTACTAAAAATACAACACCGAAAATACGAGTAATTTTTTGGGGGCAGGCAACCGAACCGAACCAAAGAAAGCCAAATGGATGGTACAGGGGCCCCAAGGTCTGGGCTTTCATAGGTTCTCTGCGTGAATTGTGTGCGGTGAGTGGACCTGGCATTTTGTTTGCCAAAAATCGGACGGACAGACAAATACAGGCATAACTTGAAAGGGAAATCTTGGCAGCACGGCCTCAGAAAGTCATCTAATTCTCTAAATTCAAACACTTTTACCTAAGCCGCACTCGCACACAAGCCCAAACATCGGAGCTTGTTTGTTGGCAGCCATTGAAAAGTGGGTAAACTGAATGCGAAAGCTAAGCCTGCACTGCGAGGAATGATCATGAATATGGAGTTACAATAAATACATGTATGCAAACTTATAACGAGCAGATGAGTTAAATAATTTGATAGTTGATGGTTAGTCTTTAATAAGTGGCTTGTTGTGAAAAAATGGAAAAGAGTTTTATATTTATTAGTAATGTAAAAAGCTCTTAAATGTGTTCTTTTATTTTTATATTGTTTTTCATCGAAGAACCTCTACTTTTATTATCCATGATGTTTAACTAGTCGTATACTTGATTTGAAGAACCTCTATACGTGCTGTTTAACTAGGCGTATACTTGATTTGAAAAAAGGATATATCAGAAACATTTGATTTTGAGTCCAAATATGAAATCCAATCATTTTATGATATGTGTTATCCATTTCCCCATCATTTTTCAGTTAATAAATAGGACAAACTTTTTTTGGCAAGAAAAACCTGCTTGTCTGACTCCAATCACTTTAAGCTGATTATAATTCCCAGAAATATTACCTATGCCCATGAGATACCTGTTTTTCTTGCTCTGTGTATGGACACAAAGAGGAGAGTAGTATGAAGCCCGGCCTAAAACAGGCAATTCATAGGCAGCCGGGCTGCCAGCTCGGATTCAATGGCGCTCATTCACCGGCTTAGAAGATACCCACACATTGCAGGGGGTGGTGGTGGTTGGCTGAAAACTGTGGCATACATATGTGGGCAGGATGTGGGTGGTGCGGGAGTGGTGTATAAATCAAGCTCCCAGCCACACACATGCACGCTTCTTCCCGCCCACCAGTGCTGCAGCCGATGGCGCTTAAAGGCATTTTCGCAAAAGTTTTTGACTTGAGCATTTCAATCGCCTGTTTTATTGCTCACATATTTTATGCCGTTTATGCTCAAAATTCAGCTCAACATGCGCGACTCTTTGGCTTCACACAAGGACGGCGAAAAGGAGGTGGTGCCTCCGTATTTGAGTCCTTGTATTGGTGCGGTGTGTGTCCTGCGGCGTTGAGCAAGCAACTCTTGCCAGCCAGCGCTGAGGAAAAACCGCAATGCGGCACATTATGCGCGCTGAAATTCCCTCAAGTCCCTTTCATTCCCGAAAGAAAGTCGGGTGGAAACGCAGTCGCGAAAGAAATGCGCAAATGTTTGCCGCCACCCCCTCCGCCCCCTCTTCACTTGGTTTTCCTCCCCCTTTTTTTGGGGGCGTGGCACTTGGACATGGCTATTTGGCTGCACTTTCCCGCCAACTGATAAACTGAGAGCTTCCTCGCTTCCTGTTTGCCTTGCGGTTTTCCGTTTGTTTTTCCCCCCGACTGGCTCTAAAAAGAAAATACAACTAATTAATGTTTTTGTGCGTGAAAATGTATTTTAATTGTGCACCTGCTGCTGTTGCTACTGCTGCCGACATTGCGGTTAGGTAAATATTAATGTTGCTTTAAATCCCCCTCGCAAACCCACTCCCAATCTCATTTTGGGCCTTTTTACTGAGCCTGGGGATTGGGCTTTTGGTTTTCCACTTTTGATTGAAATGTTTGTCAAGTTTATTTGCCCCGGGCTGGCCGAAAAATGATTTGCCAGCCCGAACCGGCAACAATGTAAACACTTTTGTGTGTGCCACCGTGTGCCCAGCAGAGATGAGATGAAACGGCTTTGGAAAAGCCATCTCAAAGGCATCTCGGCCTTAGCTCGGTTCAATTAAGACAAAGCCTCGGTGGCCGGACTCACATACACTTATTGATTTTCATTCACTAATGAAAAGTGAACATAAAAAGCAAAAGACACTTAACCCTTTTATTGAATCGGCCACGCAATCTGCCGATGACGTCAGATAGTGCCTGACTAAAGGACAGACTCACCGATTGACTGCCTGGCTGAATGGCAAACTGAAAAACTGACAAACCGACAGACTGGCGACTGACTTTCCCAACAGCACGGGCAACAGCTTGGTTCAGTGCCTCCCAAGTGGCGGCCCTCGCCCACTGAAATAACACTTTAAAAACAAGGCAGTGTGTCAGCAAGGGAAGCGTGCTCACACTGGGGGAAAATATTTGTCTTCTAGGGGCATTTGAGAAATGGAGGTCAAGTGGTGCTTTTTCATTTAATTTCCTATGAAGTCTCAAGCTGTTAATTCAAAAGTATAATTTAAATATTTAAAGATGTTCAAGATCACATTGAATTTCAATACCTACATTTCTCTTGCATTTCTTGTAGAAGATTACTTTCTTTATTAAAGCTCTATAAGTTGTTATACTAAAATTACTGCTAACAAAAATATAAAATAGATATATAATTATTTAAAGATTTTGGTAAGGGAAAATGAGCAGTAAATGTTTTTTTTGCTCGAAAATAAAAAGGTCTAAAGAGAAAATTTTTTATAAAGTATAAGCATACTAATAATGACCAGGACAATATTTTTATTATTTTGAAATATTTTAATCACTTAAGAATTTTTAAAAGATTAAAAGGCATTCCAAAAACTTATTTTAAATAATTATATTTTATATTGCTTTCAATTGCTTACGAGAATTTATTTATTTTGTAAGAAATCCTTAAATTTTGAATACTTTTCGCTCAGTGCCCGTGGGTGTCAGTGTTCGGCGACGTGTTCGTGTCTGCCTGGCTCTCGAAGCGCACACAGCACGCCTCTGGAGGGAAAGGGGCTTTTAACCCACATAATAATTACTGTACTGAAAGGTTACCACGGTCGAATGCGAAAAGTTGGAGTCGATAATTGCAGCGGCTGCTTGGGCGCTGGTAAGCGATTGTTAAATATGAGTATTTGCCCAGGGGTGTCTTATAATCGGCACTACTAATTGCTGCCGGCATCCCCCACATAACTTTAAAGACGGCTCCCCCTTAATTGTCGATCCACGCATCGATGGCTTTCAATTCGGTTCTCCACTTTTCGTTTTCGTATTTTTTGGAATTTTCACGAGAATTTTGGTATTTCACATTCGCGATTGAGTGAGTAAGCAATGCGCGGTCGGCTGCATGTGCCACTTCCGCTTGATAGCGTCATGGTTCCGGCTCCGTATCCGTATCCGCAGCGGCCTTGTGGGTGGTGCCTGGAAGGACGAAGGACCGAGGATCCGTGGGGTTTTTTTTTGCTTTCCAGGACGGCCGGCTGCACTGGAATAGGACAACGTTTGCGTGACATTCGCACGTTAGTCGCGAAATGCGTTTGTTTTCTGCGAGGAAATGCCACATTGAGAGCGCTTTTGGCATGCCACACTGTGTTCACAGGGCTTTATTAGTTGTTTGTCTGTGGGACAGGCGCACGCCAGGTCTTATGATAGGCCAGCTATTAATAGCTCTGCCAGCAGAAACGGGCCAACTTTGCCTGGCAATTTGTATAATTTAAATAATTTTGTTTAATTTTTGAATGGTACTTCGGTGGCAGTTGTTGAAAAACTCCCTTAAGCCGGACTGCTGACCACTTGGCGCTGAGAAGTAGGCAACACTTTAATCTGGGAATCCCCAAGGAGCCACCATGTGGTTGTATGTGTGCCGAGTGTGTGTTTGTGTGTGCGTTTGAAAGCAGAAAATGCATTTAGTATGCAAACAAAACGGGCACAAAACTGTCGTTATTTATGCAAACCTAACTTCTGCTCTTTAGAAATTATTATTTCGCTCCTGCTCTGTTCTTTTTTGTGTTTATTCCAGCCCGGTTCGTTGTTTCTCTTGCTGTTGCCAGTTGGTTTGCATTTCCGTCTTTATGTTTGCTCACTCGCACACAGACAGGGGCCACCCACACACTCACACAGGGACCACACGGAAGTAGAGACGCATAATGAGCGGCCGGAGCATTTGGCCCGCTTCCTTCCGTCTTCTGGTCCTGATGCCATTTAACTTGTGCACCGTGCATGCTGCATCCCTTCGCCCCAATGGCTTTAACCCTCGACGCATCGTTAAACACGATTATTACATTACGAAATGCGTATAAAAATAACCGAATATATTTCATTTACTCGTGTAACACAATGCCTAATGCCTATTTCAGTGTAAATCGAGCCTCAATCTGCATTCAACTCGGGTTGCTTGGGTTTTTGAGCAAACATAATTATTTTGATTTTAGACATTGGCATCAATTACAACGCTCTAATTGGCATCTTTGAGCTAATTAATACCTTAAAATTCGCAGATGTAAGCCTCTAATTGTTAAATTAAAACATAAAAATTCGGGAATGTAAGCCAGTAATTGTTAAAGAGCTGAGAGTTCAGGCTGACTTTGAATGTAAACTTGAATTTGGGCAAGCAAATTGGTGTATTTAATCCCTGTGTGTAATAATAATCCTTTGAAATGCATTTGGAATACATTCTATACGCTACTGATAATTGTAGCTTTTTTATTCGTTCGTGTTAATTGAAATTAATGCAATTAAATGAATACATTTTTCGAAATTACTGCCAAAATCCATTAGTTTTATAAATAATTTTGGAATAGTCACATATTAATAACTAGTAAAGCTAGTAATTACCCCTTGACCAACGAAGGGTTAAGCTGGAATTAGGTGAAGTGGCGAAGGGCAGGCTTAAAGTCCTCGCCCGGTGCCATCAATTAAAGCCAAATACTTTGTGCCGTGCGCCGGGGAAATAAAGAGCAAAAATGTATAACGACCATTCACGGGACCCCGGGTATTCAGGAGCCCGGATTCAGGGACAAAGCTCGTCGCGTCGTCACCAAATGAATGGCCAC
This sequence comes from Drosophila biarmipes, assembly GCF_025231255.1. Taxonomy (NCBI): domain Eukaryota; kingdom Metazoa; phylum Arthropoda; class Insecta; order Diptera; family Drosophilidae; genus Drosophila; species Drosophila biarmipes. The sequence goes on along the minus strand of NC_066616.1, from coordinate 17,135,114 downwards.
CTGACAGGCATCTATTAAGCCCGAATGGAGTGGAGTTTAGATGGGTTCTGATGGCTCTGGCTGGCGGGGGACCTAGGCAGTTGGGCTGGCTAATTTGCCACAGGCCTGTGGCCATTCACTGGCTGTCTGCAACTGTCCGAGGGGGCCGGTCTCGCCGCTGGAAATTATATGGCGCGGTCATCATCAACGAGTCGCCATCTCAGCAATCACTTTCCAAATATGTCAACATAATTAATTTTCAATTATCCCAGTGACATTTGCCGCACACACACACACACACCCCTCGCCGCTTTGGAGTCGAGCTAATTGGGTGGGGCCCATGGGCAGGAGGGGCCCGTGGGGCGGCATGGGCGTAGTCTATTATTATTAATGGCAGAGCTCGCTTTGCCGGCGACCCTCTGGTGTCACTTAGTATAATTGAGCGGCGTTTGATGGAAATAATTCACAATCCCGCTGGCTCACAATGGAGAGAAAGCGAATTATTTTTGATGCTTGTGCTGATGTTGATCGATTAATCAGGATGCATAGTTTTTGAGCCGCTCAGGCATCAGCCTATTACGGAATGACCTCTCACCACAGACCACCCCCTGGAATGACCCTGACCCCAGGCAAACCGCATAAAGGTGACAAGTCTGTGGTTTTCCATTTCCCAGCTGGCGTGCGTGTGTGCGCGCGATTTAATGGCAGGCCATCAATTTGACGCCTTCGAATTGGGCCAAAAGCACAGGCAGCCGAGATATAGCCAGAGTCAACAATCATTTCGTGCCGCATCTTCATTCCAAGCTGAAAACGTGTCGGCCGCTTTGGGGGAAAACAGAGAGGGCAACATGGCGTTTACCCAAATTAAATTGGAGCTTCAAAGACCTTTTTATCACATGGCGTTAATCAAAATTCAAAACCCGGCAAATGTAGCGGAAGTAATGAGAAACGCTCGAGGAGCCGGATTGGATCGGATCGGATTGTATCCATTCCGGCCCGCCGCCTCGTTTTTAGTCCCGGTCTGAGGTAGTTGGCTTTATCATCGCCCCCGGCCTGGTGTTTAACCGCAAATGTATTGCTGAGTTGAAGCCCGAGCTTCCTTGCCAACTTGGAAGCACTGGGAAAAAACAAAGACGGTTTAGGCACAGTATTTGATTTTATTTTAAGAGTTGTGAAAGGTATGACATGTCACAAAGAAGTATTGATTTTGAGTATGCTATACATTAGTTATGATATTCAAATTTTGAAAAACAGATAAAAAAGGACTTTTGAAAAGCGATTATTGAACTCATTTTGATATAAATTCGTTGATAAATATAGAATACTAGAAAACTATGAAATGTCAGAAAATGTCAGAAGTTGTAGATGCTTACAAACTATAGACAGTTTTTGTCCTTCTCAAAAAGATAAATAAATAAGGTATAGAAAAATCAAAAAAATAAGGGAAAAAGTAACAATTTTATTATTATTTAATAGTTCAAATTAAATACGTTGCTTAAATAAATTTAAAAATAAACAGGCAGTTTGGGAATCGTTGCGCCTAGTGTAATTACCGATGGCCCAAGCTGCTTGTCTGCCGCTTTGCTTTCCGGTTTGCATAATAAATGTCACAGCTGACGACTGCGGAGGAGAATGGCATCGGGAATGAACTACAATGGCTGCGAGAACGGGAACTTGAACGAGAACGAAAATGGGAATGGAATGAGCAGTAGCTATGGCAGCGGCCGGAGCAAAACAAGTCGCTTAACAAGGAACAGCAACTACTTATGCTCAGGTGGAGCGCCACAAAAGGAGCACAATGCGAGTGGGGCTGAGTGGGGAAAAAATGGCAAAAGGCAGAGAAGGAATCTTAACCGGAATTATTCATAATGTTCACGAGGCACGCATACATTTGCATTTCACGGATGCGAGTGTCACTATCGAGACGAGGGGCAGGACATATTAACATGAAATGGAACCGTTGCGCGGGGACTGGGCGACAGGATCGTCGGAGACATAGAGTTGCGAAGATATAACCTCGATTTGGGCCCAGCCAAGCAAGTCATTCAATTTGGCCACCAGACATTCACCCACACATTCACAGGGCCCAAAACAAGGACACCAGCAGATATACACTAATAAAAGTGAAAAAGGACGTGAGCAACGCTCTTGGAATTTCAAACATGTTGCATCTCCTTCAGCTCGCAATCAGACGAAACTAAACGCGAGTGTTTTCCTTTGTTGTTTCTTTGTATTTTGGGAAGGGGAATGGAAATGCTGAAAGCGACAGGACAGTAACAGCAGCAGGAACAGGAAGCTAAACATCCAGCGGAATCAGCAAGACAAACACAAGGACAGCCGGAGCGAAAAAAAGTAAAATCAACAAAAAATTCAAGCGCAACAAAAGGAGACAAATAATTAAAGTAAAAGTTTCCTTCATCAGTTTGCTTATTTCGTATTCATTTTTTTAAAGGTACACTGTCAAGATGTTTTTTTTTTTTATTTTCTGCAAAGATAAAATGAAGGTTCTTGGAAATACTTGAAGTTCGGCGCACCTGACCTTCTTTTTAAAGATGTCTATAGTTTGTTCATGAAAAAGACGTGCTCTAGAGCTTCAAGATATTCTTGGAAATGAAAACTAAAATTTAATTGTGCATTATAAAATTTCTTTTAAAAATATAGTTTTAACGATAATGTTTCTAATATAATTAAACTTTTAAGGAATCGTTAGAGATATGTTTTAACATTTTCTGATACAACGCATTTATTTGACGTAGATTTTTAAATGTCCTAACTAAACTATACCTAAGGGTATTACAAATTCCTTAGCCTATGTTAAACATTTCACCCCTGTTCTTATTCATTTCTCGTTGATTTTGCGGCTGGGTCAGAAGCTCTTATCAGGCGGGCCAGGAAGAATTCATCAAGGTCAAAACGTTGATGGCCTCTGCCTTCCAGCGCCCCCTGCTCCTTGTCCCATCGCCATGGATTCGGTGGTTAGGTCAGGTTCCGGAACTTTTCCTTTTACTTTTTTTTATGTTGCCTTGTGGCTTGTCTGCCGCGCCTGACTGCCTTTGACAACGGATCCAATGACTCGATGGCAGATGGCAAGGGGATGGGCAGAGCGGGCAGAATGGCCTCTAAACCGCGTCTTGTTCTTTCCTAGGGTTCGGTGTTTATCGGGGGGACCGAATAAAGTAATTTCTTAAAAGAGTTCGCCATGGCCGGGGCCGAAAGGGTCGAAAATCGGCAACGAGTGTCAAGTGTTATTGACGATTTGTTGATGATGTGGCACAAAGAGTGGGCGCCAGGCCGGGCAAAAGGTATGCGAATGGAAATCGGGCAAGGGCTATCTGCAGCCTTTGTCGTAACTTGAGTGACGCTGCCCGTTCAGCTCGTAGTTTATCCCGGCTCCATTTTCCAGATCCGGCATTTCCATTGCATATGCTTAGCGCACAAAGGGCATTTTCCGCAGCTCTGTCTTTCAGCACTTTATTCAACCTAATACTGGAGACGGGGTAATAGGAATATGGTATGTCTAGGACATGGTTATTTGCCAGGGAGCTGAAGGATTTGCCTATTTATGGATATTCTTTCTTCAGACTATCCTTATAAGATAAAGAAAGGAAAGAGATATTTATCTTAATAAAAGAAACATACAATATGTTAATAAAAAATATTCAAGCATTTCACAGAGCGGATTTTAAAATTTATATAGAGCTTTATAAAAACATGGAGCTGAGAAGGACTTAAAGTTGTTAATTAAATATAGAGCTATATAAAAATCAATCTTTGAATGAAATTTATAATGAAAAACACCTCATAAAATACTAAAAAAGAGGTACAAATTTAAAAAATAAATTTTAAATGAACCTAAGATCTTAGTATTGTTCCAAAAATCCACAAGAAGATTCTGAAGTCGTAGGGACCCTCCCCACCTGTCACAAACATGTTAGGGAATGGGATACACCCAACATAGGATAGCGAGGAAAAAGTGCTGAAACGAAAGCAATGTCCAAGGTAAACACGCAGGGCTCGAAACATCTTTCCAGTGCGATAACAGAAGTATTCCCCCATTCAGGCGGACACGAGGCACGTAACAGTTTTATCTCTTATTCAAAGTGCCGGCCTTGCTGGGGGTGTAAGTAAACTTCTGGCTGGCAGTAAGCCGCCGCCCAAAAACTTTTCAAGTGTTGAGCAATAATCAGAAAGGCTGGACGAACCTACGCCCCCCCTTTCAGCAATGCGTTGCCCTCCGATCCCCCTGGCTCAGCGAATTCTGGGTGGAAAAGTTTTCGTGTTCCGGGCATTGCTTAAATGGGTTTATGGGTTCATTTGCAGTTGTAATAGGCGTTGAAATGCTGGGGATTGTGGCCCTTTCGGCCGCCGCCGCGTCTTTGTTTCTTTTCTTTTTTGTTTCTGTGGGATTTCCTATTCCGCACCTCTAATTCGCTGCTTCATCTCCTTGATGGGCTGCAAATGAGGGCTGGCTTCAAAGTTAATTACACTTTGAGCCCAGAGCAGCACGCAAGCAGCCTTCTTTTTTTTAAGAATTTCCGTCCTTACGGCCCTGCAAAGTTTAGAGGACATAAACAGTTTTGTATTTCAATTAGCCGAATGGACACACGCCACAAAATCAATCGAACTGTGAATCATGGCCCGGGAGCCGACGAAATGAATCAAATCAAATATTTATTGTTTTCGATCCAATAAATTTTTATCACTCACCGGGGTAGCTGGCGAATGGCCAGCAAAGTGAGGGCGAGGTAGGTGCGAAATATCCAAGTGACAACGCCGTCGGCGACGTGGCACATTCGCTTTCACTTACAGGGCGAAGGCTGAGCTACAAAAATAATAATCATAAAATGGCGGATGAAATTCACAAATAAATGCGAAAGCGAAAACGAATACAAGTCAAGCCGACCTTCTGCATATGAGTGGGTATTTTTTCTCGATTTTTTTTCGGTGGGGTGTTTATGTGTGAGCCGAAAATGAGAGCATAAAGAATTTGCAATTTAAAAGGGATTTACTGCGCCTCGTAAAACAAACACAATAAAAGATCAAACGACATGACAGGCTAAGGCCTTTGTCCCTGACCCCTGACCCCTGCCCGTGGAGCCCTGAATCCCAGCCCCGGGCGAAATGCGAAAGGATGGGGCGTCCGCCATCAAGGCAGAGACAACAGGCACGAGCCGAAAGATGACAAAATAAAAGTAAAGCCGAATTTGGTGTGACAACTTTGCAGGCAGCCAGATCGAGATGGATATGACAGGGCCAATACACACACACACATGTGTGTTTGTGCGGGGGAGTTGGCCCACACACATGGGGCCCCTTGGCGAATTGTTTTTCCTTGGCTTCAGCCGCCTGCCACTGTTGACGTTTTAATCGAATCAATTCGGCAGCCGAGCGTGCCGAAAAAAAGTTATAAACTTGTTGGCAGTCGGATTGAGAGTTCATGTTCTCGTTCTCGTTCTCGTTACAGGCCCCTCCCTCTATTGCCCCTGTGGTTTTGGCCTGAATTAGGGCCAAAAATCTTTGTGGCTGGCACACATGTGCCACCGGCTGCTCCTCTATTTCTATCTGGCAAGCTAATTTACGCAACAATATAAAAGTTGTTTGCTTGTTTTCCCATTTTGAGCAGTCAGCCTGAGCAGAATTCGTTGCAAAATCCAATGATTTTCGGCAGTCTGTCTGATCCGAGGCCAATGTGCAAATGAGAATTACCGGGCGAGCTATGATTTGATTTTTCCAGTTTTCCTGCCATGATTTGGGGTGGACCCACAAAACAATACGAGTTACCAATGCTATTTTACTTTTCCAATTTTATATGAATTTTTTTTTAAGCATTGATACTAAGTTAAAATAATTAAGAAGTGGTTGTTTTTATTTAAATTAAATTACAATATATTAAAATATATTTAAAGTTAACCTTAAATCAAAAATCAACACATATAACTCTTAACTATCTGAAAGATATTACAATATTTGCCCTGCTTTCAGTTGTAAATATTCCTGGATAAATACAAGCAAGCTCCATCCTTTCATCCACATTAATGTCCATATTGACTTTCGCAGGAGATGGCAAAAATAAATTTAGAAATCCAAGACAGGGCAGCTTAGCTTAAACGGCAAATGCAATATTGGTCCACCGAGAATGCCTTATCGACCTGGCCATTAATCAGAATTTATCAGGCTCAGAATTAAATTTAATTGACATCTCATTGAGGCCTGCTTGCTTTTCAATTATTTCCACTGTCTACCGCAGAAGCGTCCAAACAAATGTCAAATGATAAACATCGTACGTGCATATTGGCCTGACAGACTGGGCTGGTGATTTAATTTGTAATTTAATAAGCTTGTCTGCACTTATGCAAAATAAATAAATTAGAAATCATGTGACGGGTATTCAACTTTGCCGACGTGGGGGCATTATTGCACATGAGTGCGATTGGTGCGATGAGCATGGGAGCTGCGCTTGAGTAAACAAACTACAGACTTAATCCAATTAATGTCGAATTTAAATGCTCGAGACGATTTGGCATACACCGACAGGCAGCCCATCTCGCCTCGATTGGCTGTGGGCAGTCGGGGGTTAAGGGCGTCAGGGGGGCCAGGATATCGGGGGCCTTGGAGCCAGCGATTCACATTTCAGCTTGCAGCCACAACCGCATCCTGGGAACGTGGGGAAAAAGGAAACTTTTTCTGCGACGCAGATAGTTTTTGCTAACAGCTCATGTGTGTGTGGGCGGAGTAGGGGGCGTGGCAGCTTGCAGACTCTATACTCGGCACGTAGACAGCCTCTCACCCGTGCACTTGCAGAAAAATAACAAACACAACTCGTGCATACACTGGAAATTATTGTATCTTAATGATATGAAGCATTAAACATATCATCAATGATAATTACAACTTTAAGAATTTTTCAATATTTATATTATCCAAATCTAAAAAAGATACCATGTAGTTATATTTGTAGTAGTTATATAATTTTATTTTTTATGAGAATACTTTTTAAGTTTTGTGCAAATAAATAAAAATATAGTTTTATAATTTTTCCAAAGTTAACAGTTTTGGTAGTGCTATAATTCCCAACCAGTTCTAAGCTGTTTTCAAAAAACTTCCAAAGTTTAATAAGTATTATGGTTAAGAAAAGTTTTAAGAGCTCTATGATAATTATAATAAATACATGAACAAAATTAACCTCGTTGTATAATTTAAGAGCGATTTGCTTAAGCTTCCACTTATTTTCTCAGTGTGCGTGTGTTAGGAGTGGGAGGATACGTAATGCGTCATGTTCGAGTTTATCGCTTGGGCCCCGAAATTGCCATACTGGGTGGAAAAGAACGTCCAGATAGCCCCTATCCGAGTCGTGGGCTGATGGAACGTGAGTCGAACCTGGTCGCCTGGTGGCTGGGCTCTGACCAGTCAGGGAGCGGGGGATCACACGGCTGGGGGATCGGGCCGTGGCCAATGTCGGTGGCAACTGGTCTCAAACTGACAGCCCAGGGATGCGGGGGTGGGCAGGCGCCTTGGCTGAGCATGTGCCAATGTGCTGTTAGTAATGGAACCGCAAATTGAACCCACCAGCCTGGGCGAAAGCGGAAACGGAAGCAGCCAGCTGGCCGCCTGCAATTTGCAACCAGAGACCTTTTGCAGTCCCAAATACCGATATGCTTGCTCATCGCTTTGATGCACCAATCGGTGTCCGTCAAAAAACATATTTTATGCATTTGCCTGGTCAGAGTAATTAGATTTCCCTTTCATTCAATTCAAATTGAACGACCGAGTGCACAGAATCCGTGGCACAGACGCAGCGATATAATTTTATTTTGGTCGGACGCTTAATGGCGAAAAAGCGTTCGCGGCTTTTAGTCAAAAGGAAATGGTTTAACATATATTGTTTACCAAAAATTCATAAATTGCAAGAGCGCTGAATTATATATTCCGTTTTCCTGACGTGGCGATTTTGCTTTAAGAAATGATATTAAACAATAATTTGTGACTGATTTTCGCATTTTCATGCGATCCTATTGTTCCAAAAAATGTAATTACATTTATTATGTCTCTCGCAAATAAATTTACTGATAACTGGGTGGAAAAGTAGCAAAGTTTAATGCTGCATGGCTGAGAACTAATTAGATTTCGCATCCATTCGATTCCAATCAATCGAATGAATGCACAGAATCCATCGCATATGTTCGCGCATTTGATTTTGGGCGGAAACTAAATGGCGGAAAAGCGTCGGCGAAGCGTGATAATTCGCAGGGGTCGAACGCGTCCCGTTAGACGGAAACGCGGTCGGTTTTCCCTTTTGCATCCACCTATCTTAGTTTCTGCGGCTAGTTTGCCTCACCTGTCGCAGTTTCCTTACCTGAGTCACCTTCAAAGCTGCTGTAAAATACCTGGCTGCACATGGACGCACCCTCACGCACACAAATACAGCAATTGTCGTCCTGCGGCTGCTTTGTTTTCGTCCTTGCCACTTGACTTTTGCTTTGCTTTTTACTTCTGGCATGAGACTATTGTGGTTGCCCTACACTCTCATAAAAATATCATAAAATATTTTGTTGAATTCTATTTAATTAATTTGAACCTTATTTAATTATTGAATTTCTTACCAATAAACTTGTAATCTAATAAGAAGGAGAAAATTAATATATTTTAACAAAATTATTTGAAGGTATACGTTAAAAGGAGAATTGTTTTTTTAATGCTGTTTTCTAAAGAATAACATAAATAAATATACTCGTACAAAGTATTCATAAAATAAGAAATAAGTTTATATAAATTACACTTTAATGACTTACAACTTTTTTTCAACATTTTTTCTAATTCAAAATACAATTTTTAATAATAATCCTCTAAATAAGTGTAGCTAAACACAGCTTTTTTATCAATTATAGGTAAAATATTGCTTGTGTTGTAATAATTTTTGAGTGTACCAAAGGGATTGACCATTCTGTGCCGTTGTCCTGGCAACAGGATTTATGCAAAGCAATTTTATTGTTGTCTCGAGCATCCAACTTGAGTCCTTGCTTTTTCTTGGTCGATTGTTGGCTTAGTGGTTGCCCATGGCCGGCAGGATTGGGCCAGCTGCTCGGTCACTTTAATCACTCAGTTGCTCGTGGCTCATAAAATTAAATGCCCCCCAAATGCCGAGGGCCCGAGAACGCTGTCAGCGGGCCTGTCCAAATGTAAAGCATCTGAAAAACCATCTGAGAACCCGGGCCTGAAAGTTGTAAATGTGCTAAAAGGCAAGATGAATTGCCGGTTATTATTGCCAACTTCATTTGCTATGCACTCAAAACGGGCAGCTAACTGGGCCAAGAGCCCCTGAACGAGGGCCATCTTCAAGATGCAAAACGAAATGAAGAGCGGCTCCAAATTAAACCCACCTTGCCCGATGGTCGGCCGCGTTACAAATGAATATTAATTATGTATGGCATGCTAATTCCGCGAATCCATTAATCACAATTATAATTTATGCCGTTGTTTTCACCTTTTTATGTGCGTTAATTTTCACATTTTTATCGAACACAATTTCCACTGGCACTTGGCTGCCCTTTTCGGCTCATTAACATTCGCATGGATAATAGAAATTTAAGTTGTTAAATCAATAAAGTGCCACATTAATTATTACAGCAACAAAAATAATGGCAAGGACAATGCAATCACGCGACACTAATAAATCCCCGGGGTTATGTACAAATCTGCGAATAATTAATGTGTGAACTCAAAATGGCATTCGTAATGGCCCATACCATTATGGATATTATAATTGCATGAGAACTGCTGAGAGTGTCGCCCTGGCATTAGCATTAGCTTTAGCCAGGGGTTAGCATAATCTCAGTTCATTAGCACCATAATTACAATAATAATATGCAGCTAAATTACCGGGAATTCGTAGGTATCGCAGAATATTTCGATTTTTATTTAGCAAAAAACGCCTTGGGATAATTACATAAATAATTATTTATTCGTAAGCAAAGGCAGAGCATTCACGGCTCACCATTTACATTTATCAAACGCCGTCAGAAGCTATTTTTAAACAGCAGCATAATTTTATTTATGCTAGAGTAGCTTGACAAATGAATTTTATGCACTTCCTGCTGACTTTGGCCCAATCAAAATGTGCATAATTTACATTTTGCGATTTACATTTGCATATTGCCAAGATGCGGCCGGCCACTTGGATGGCTTGACACTGGCAGCATAATTGTTCAGTTTACAATTCGTATTTATTATTTGATTTTCTGCCATTTCATTATCGCCGCGAACAGCGTTTTCCGTTTAAAAAATAGTACAATTGTAAATATTATTCCGTGTCACAGTTTACTTTATTTTCGTTTGGCAATTATTCAGCCGTTCGCTTCAATTTCTATAATTAATTGAACAAATTGTACTTCTCTCTCTCCATTGCAGTTGAACCGTAGACAACGTCCTCTGGTATCTGGTATCTGGATTTCATTTGTGCTACAACCAATGACAACATGCTGAAACCGTTGGCCGTGATTATTGGGATTTTTTATTTAGGTGAGTCCCTCGAAAGTCCTGTCTTCGCCGGTCGCACGGCGTGTATTATTAATTACACTCGTTAAATGGAATCTCGACATCTGAAATATGCGAGCGAACCAATGTTAATTAATCACATTTGCCGGTAAACGATTTGTGTTCAAAGTGTTTTTGCTCAATAAGTCGATTCAATTCGCCTCGATGCGCGTCGAGTGCCAAATACATTTTTGATGGCATTTAATTTTTTGCTGCTCACGAAAAATATTATTAATTCAGTTGGTATTTAATCACTTACGGAAATTGCATTTACGGTTTGGGAGGTATTAGTAGTTGCAATATTATACGCGCAAAAAATATTGCGAAAAGGGTTAATTTAATCAGCACTGCTTGCTTTATCAATGCCCCTCAAACTAAACGTAAGCAGTGCAATGTAGAATATACATTGGTTTCCACCGATGTCCTTTTTAGAAACTTTTGAAGCATTGGCTGAAAAGCTTAAAAATACAAGCTTTTGAAGTCCTGTGCTTTTAGATCAAAGCTGATGCTTACATACGTTTTTTGTGGGTATTTTAAAAAGCTTAAAGCTTGTTCCGATTGTACTAAAATTAATGTGTTAAGCTTAACCACATGCAATGTTTAAACTTTATTTTTATATTCCTAGAAAGCTTTTGCGCTTTATTTAATAAAAAAGTTTTGTAAGGACCTACACCTTTTCTAAAAAGTATTATGTTAGATATGTACATAACTTTACATGACCTCCAGTAAATTAATTTGGAAATTGTTTTTTACTTGACCTACAGTAAATTGTGCTTTACATGACCTATTGTTACTGCATTTTACGTGACCTTTTGTAAATGGTTTTTTACTTGACTTCCACTTGTAAATTGTCTTGGCAAAAAAGGGTTATTGAGTAAGAAAAGGTTGGTGCTACCAGATCGTGAATATATAACACGGATATCCGCGAAAGAGGAAAACGATGTGGGGACTTTATTCAAAAATGTTCAATATTTAAGGTTTTTTAAAGTCAAGTTAATGAGTATAGGAGAAGATAATGGTGAGAAGTTAGACAAAAATGTAAATCAAATGTAAAGATGAATTTGCATCTGCAACACAGTCCCAAAGCTTAGGCAGTTTGAAGTCGGGAGAGAAACCTTTTAAAATCAACACAATATAAACATTTAAATTCCACGAACATTTATCAAACAAATCCATCCGAAGCATAACTTTAATCGCGCTTCAATCGCCAGTCCTTTGCGATTAGAAAGCCACAAAGTCAGCGGTATAAACCAACACATAGCGGCAAACTATAATTATGTTTATCTTAATTATATTGCGTGACGTAAGTTTCTTATTAACCGGCAACAAAGTCACAAAGTCAGCAACAATTTACCATGTTTATGGGCGGCGGGCCCAATGCCCCAAGGAATTATTATTACATGACGGAGGGCCCAGAGGAGGTCCCCTAAGTCCACCCTCAGCCATTCGGGTCGCGTGAGCAATCAGACCACAGGTGGGCAAATCACCAGAAAGCCAGAAAGTGGCCAAGTCGAGTGGTCAGCGCCGAGTGGTGCCTTTGTTCGCCAGCTCGGTCACTTTATTTGCATATAAAATGTGTGATGAGAGCAGGAGGAGGAGGCGAATGGGAAAACGCGTTTCTAATGGAGCCACAACAATTGCCAGGACGACTACGCTCTGGTTCTTGACTCCCAGCGCCTTGCAGCGCCGAAAAGTATGCTAAGAAATTAAGCACATTGGTCATTTTCATTTGCGTGCCTGCGGGCTGTTTTGGGGCCACGCGGCGTATGCGCAATGCAAAGTCAAATGCCTCGAGTCCAGCGACACACGCAAAAAAATAAAAACTGCACGTCATTACCTTGATTTGTGGCGACTTTTGAACTCCATCCCCTTCCTCCGCACTGCTGCTGCCCCTTACGTAAGCCAAACAAACTGTGAGCTTAACTTTCGCAGGCCCAGTCAATAATTTATGCTAATCAAAGGGCGCTTCTTAAGAACGCTCATCGATAGTTCAAGTATCTGCGCCGGCGATAAATCAAAATAATTAAGTCGCCTTAAATTGACTCGAGTCGAAGCGGGGTCCATAAAGTGACTGGCATTAACCAAAACTCCCAAGTGGGGCTAATAAGCTTGAGACAGCGCTAATTTTACCCTCATTAAACAAGCTGACATGCCAGGCCCAGAGACCAGGACCAAAACCAGGGCCAGGACCAGCACCAGATTGGTGGCACACAGGACGATGCCAGCCAGCTAACGGTTTAGAGAGCTCAATAAACTCAAAGGGCTGGCCGACGTCGTCCTTCCTTAGCCCCACCCGCTCCCTCAGTTAACCCACAAAACCCCTCGATTGCCATGCCAGCAAGCGTCGCCATTTTGGCAGTCATTAACGGCAAACTGCTTCATCATTTAATAACCCAAAAGTGAGCTGGTTAAATGCCGAGCGAAGCGCTGCGATGGGGCTGTTTTGGCCCAAATACTCCCCCACAAAAACGGCACACAGACCTACAGACAGCAGCTTGGGCTGGCAAGCAAGGGAAAAAAAGAGCCCAGAGTGGCACCGAACATGCCACACTTATTTTTATAGATTTCATTTTAACACCGAAAAAGGCAAACGCATGGAAACTTAACCGATGCCGTTCCAGACCCTCGTTGCCCCTTTCGGCTGCCACGCCCCCCGCCTTTCGCTTGGCAGGACCGAGACTACATAAAATTGGCAAGGCGTCAAAACGGGCGGCCACGAAAAAAAGGGTTCATTATGGCAATTTGCTTAAACTCGTGGCGGATGCTCCTTTAGTTTTTTTCCGCTTCTTTTTTGGTGAGTATCTTAAAGCGCACAAAGATTTTTGGGGGGTTAACTTAAAAAAAGCGGCATCATTTGACGGTCTGGCTTTCACATTTCACATTCGCCACACTTGGCGTGTCGAGCGGGTTCATAAAATATAATGAAAAGCCACTTTTTCCGACTCCCCAGTTAATTCCCAACTCCTGTCACCTTAAGGCGGTGAGAGTTCAATGCACTCGTTTGCATTTTCTTCTCCCTCGTGAGTTTTTCCAATATGTGTGCTTAGTGTCGCTTTGTTTGGACATCGCCTAGGGGGGTTGTCATGTCGGAGGACTTGGATTTATAACATGATTCCAGTGCGGCAGGCTGTACAAAATTTTTAATTGAGCCTCGATGGCAGTGCCACAGACGACACGCAACCAGGCAACTTGGCCAGCACTTGAGCCCCAATTGGCATTAGTAAAATATTTCAAAAAGCACTTAAGCTACGGTCAGGTTAGCTACGAAAGGCAAGGCACCCACTACAAAAAACCTACACGAGGAAAAACTCAAAGGTTCTAGGTCCCAGAAATCGACCTTATACTAAGAATTTTTATTAGAACAGCTAAAAATTGTGACTTTTTAAAGTATTTTTTTACGTTTTTAGACTAGGTCTTTAAAATAAATAAAAATAAAATAAAATAATTAAATTAGTTTCATGGCTTCTTGTGTCTGGTCTTAAAATGTGTGATTATTGGCAAGTGAAAATTGCAGTGAAAGCCAAAATACTATAAAACCATTTTATTTTGAACTCTAAAGTCTCCCAACCACTATCAATGGGGCACTCCTAAGCAATCGAATTTATTCCATTATTAAAAGTTTGAAATTTCAATCATCCGGAGAAAATTAAAACTCTCTCTTCGATTGGGGTATTTTTCTCCGTTTAGAATTTGCCTGGTCGTTTTCCCCAGTTGTCGTCACTGCGGCCGGAAGTCCTTGCTTGGGGAAAGTGGGAGGAGAAAGGAGAAAGCCGCTTGGCGTGTTGACTTTTCATTTTTCGTGCGTGCCTAATTATATTTGCGTGTGCATGGCCAATTGCAGGCCACCGCAGCGGAGCCTTGGGCACTGGCCGACTTTAAAGGATATTTAAAAGGATATTAGCAGGCAGGCATCATCGGCGGCGGCAAGTGACAAGTGACATGTGTAGGCGTCGCTCGATCTGCTCGCCATCACCGTGACCGCTTCCGCGTCCGTGTCCTTGGGCCCGCAATGTTGACTTTATTGTCGGCAATATGATTTGTCACCTCGCAGGACAGCTCTCCCGGCCGCCTGACAGATGAGTGTCTGCCAGCGGAGGAGTGTAGTCCACTTGGCACTTGGCTTTTGGCACACGGACATGGCGTGTCGGCTTTGTGGTCTTGCCCAGCTCACCACCTCGGCCACCTTGATCGATTACCATTACATCCCAGGGCCGGTGAAGAAGAGGGTCCTTAATGGGTAATAAGTAGATTGCGTGATTGTTCCCAGAGCTCGTCGCATTTTGCAGTGATTGCTCACTTTTCGACACTTTCGGGCGCTGGCCGGTCATGGCAGACAAAGGCCAAAGGGTCGGGGGGATTAACAGGAACTCCCGGTCCCCCAAAGTGGGCGTCCATTAATCAACTTGGACAAGAAATGTGGTTGCCTTTCGATGGGCGTGCTCTGCGGTGCGGAACTATTCGTTTGCATTTTCTATTATTATGAAGACATTCCGTGTCGTAGGCCTAAGTTTTTTGTTTATTTCTGTTTTAGTTTCTGGCCCGCCGTGTTTGCCAAGTAATTAGTGGCATAAGGCAAAAGTTTTTGAGGCAAATGTGTTGGTATTTGATTTTAAGGAGGGCTTCCTTCCTCTTACCCACAAGAAGAGTGCGGGAATGAGAGCCCCTTAATTTGTATTCAAATTAAGGTCAAAGGCCACGCATATTTCCCAGAATTTATTCCTTTCAAACGGCATTTAATCAGTCGTGCTGCTAGGAAATTTACACATTTATCGCTGCAGCGTATCGCCTTCAATATCCCAGCCATTCGATCTAAATGGCACCCTTGCCGAATATGTTAAACAGATAGAATGGGCCTGCCATTCGGCGGCCCTTTTGGGGGTTTTTTAAATTTATTTCCAAACATTCCGAGCCCGTAATTGTTTCACGCCCGAATTTACAATTGTTTCTTTGGTTTGCCATAAATTTAAGGCCCAGAATGTTTTGGTAGCAGGGGGCAGGGGTGGCCCAGTGTTTTGGCCAACTTGTTTTGCATGAAAAAGTGTCAACAACAAGCGGCGGGTGGCGAATCCTGCCTCAGGCTGTGACACCAAAGCTGACAACACTAATGAACGAGCGATGGGCCACGCCCCTCGCCACACGCCCTCTCGTCCTTTGACCCGCGCCCACCGCATTGCACCGCCTGCAACTTTACGGCATTTGTTCCATGCAGTTTTCACCTTTCCTTCCCTTGGCATCTCTACTCTTTTTTCCCCCAGTTTAGTTTTGGTTTTTTGTTTCTGCCGCCCGCAACTTTGACATAATTCAGGGCAGAACTGCCAGGCTGGCCAAAAAATATGAAAGTTTGCGGGTGTCGCTGCAATATTCTCTCACATTTTTTGTTGTTGCCGGCAAAAGTTGATAACGAGCAGGTGTTAAAATGTGACCAAGTGCTGGCTGGCTTCTGGCACGCCTACCACCGCCTCCGCCCACCGCCGCCCACTCGGCTACCTTGGTGATTACAAGTTGTTGACACTTTTGCAGTTTGCGGCAACAACTCAACTCGGGCCAGCTCACATCGGCTCAAAGCGAAAGCCAAAGTTGGCTGGCTGGCTGTGACCATGGCCAGAAAGCCGCTGGAGCTGCATTGCTGCAGCTGGCAACTTGGGCGCCTCTCGAATTGACGGTGCTGCCAGCTCTGATTATGTGCATCATCATGCGGTTGATAAGATTCGGAGCTCAAGATTCTGTATCTAGTAGACTAGGAACCTTAATATCATAATTCCTTTTGCTTGGTTTACAATTTGTTGTTTCATAAATGAACATTTTATGTACATCATTTTAGAAAACTGTGTACAGGAGGATTGTAAAAGTTAACTCCTTTTCTAGACATTTAAAAAGTAGTTCAATAATATTTCATTTGATTGCAGTTCTTGAAAGTCTTTTGTAGCTGATGTTTAAAATAAACCTTTTTTGGCTTGGTGATTTTTTGAAAAGTTACAAATTTTAAAATTAGTTCTTATCATCACTGGCTATAATATATTTTCCCAGTGTATATGCATATTGCCGCGGCTCCTGGTTCGCCCCTATTCTCCTATTTCCCGGTCATATACGACTTTACGATCCTGGCGTTGACTTTTTAATGAACACGGCAATTTGCCGAAAGGTGAGGAAGAACACTGGCACACACACACTTAAGCAGGTGGGCAGCGAGGGGCGGGGGCGTGGCCTGGCCTGGCATTTTTGATCAGCCTCGAATATCATTTCACATATCGTTAAAATTCGTTTAGGCGCAGCATACAAATTGCTACATTTCCGCCAAACTTCAAGGCGTTGCCCGGGACTTTCCACCCCCGGCCCACAGTTCGACCTTCCCCTTTGCCATACCGCTTTTCCGTTTTCCCGCTTTTCCTGCTCAACGTTTCGCTGGCGGAGTACTTTCAAAAATTTCCTGCGTGCGTCTGCGGTGGGCCTGGTGTAAATTGAATGAAATTGAAAAATTTAACGCAACAGCAATTCCATTACGTTTGCCTGGCTCATTTTCAGCGCGTTTGGTCTTGGCCCTGGCCCCTCAACCATCGACACCCATTCCTATCTCAGGTTGTGCCTCGAAATTTATTCATTACATGCAATTTTTTGCGCCCTCTTCACTTTCGTTTATCTGGGTTTCCTCAACATTTTCGAGCGCATTAGGCTTGGCAATCAGAAATCATGTGTGAAATGGGAAAAAATGTGCGAAATAAAATGAAAATCGCGCTGGCAAGCGGCAAAACACTGGGAAAACATCAGCACACAAGCCCTCAACTGGGGTCCCATTGGCCTTCAGGCATTTGTCTTCATACGTGTGTGTTTTCAATTACAATGGCAATTGTTGTGGTTACAGCCATTGCCTTCGGGGCCAGGTTAAAATGGAGGAAAAAACGAATCAATGTAAATAAATAAACGCTTACAAACAGAAATGCACAAATAGATTGTCATCGGTCTCATCAGGCTTCCACAGATTACGGCATTAGCCCAAGCACAAGCAAAAAACGAGGCAAACGTTCGGATACACACTGAGCCAAAGATACAAAGATGGATGTGGGGTGGGCTGCATATTGTATTTATGCAATCTGCATTTTATAAATATTTTTATAAGCAATCAACAATGACAGAGGGCGAGGCCATCGGGCCCCCAGCCAACATGTTGAGCATGCCAAGTGCGTTGTCTTCGCATTTCGCATTTCCCGTGTGTTATGTTAATGTTTAATATAAATGCCCGCTGCCATGTATTGGCTTCCGTCTGCTCCTGGCTAAGGAGCTTTTGAAAGCCAGCAAGGACGAAGTGCTTTGCTGCACTGAGAAAAAACAGGGTCCTAACTTATTGGAAAAATATTTAACCGATTTCAAGGGATAGAAATACTTAGCTAAGTCATTGTTAAGTCTAATAAGTATCTCATAGGATTGATTTTCAGTTTCTTAAGTATGTAAAATACATCTTATATTAATAAATATGACTGAACTGAAAAGTTCATGGTAGAAACTTATAGAGAATTGAAAGTGAAATATTTGCTCTATTCATTCCTATTACAACTGATGGCTTTAATTGGAGGTTTGACTTGCCCTTCTGTTATTTTTCCCAGTGCCCGTTCATCTTCTTTGGGATGCCAGGCGCATAAGCAAATAGATATTGCAGTCATCTGACTTGACCAAATCCAAATCCCATCATTTCGATGTTTATTCTGTAAGCTGCAGCAGCAACATTTGAATTGACAACGGGAAGCGGATCGCAGGATATGCCTGGGAGTAGAGCATGAAAACGGCTGGGTTATTACATTTTAAAGGACGAACATTTAAGTTTTTTCCATCTGATGAGCGTGCATGTGTGTGCAATTTCGGTTAGTTGATGTCGCCAACAAACTTGCATACTAAATAAGCCGCTGGCTGCCACTATCTCTCTATCCCATCTCTGCCCTCCATTTCTTTCCACCGAATTTGCACCCCACTTTGCCACCCCCTTTCCACCCACTTTTCCCACCCTCCTCTCCCCCCTTTTCACATTTTTCCCCTCCCGTCCAGAGGCCTCATGCATTTTACATTTGCAGTCGTCAGCCGCCACTCATTTGTTTTCCTTGCGCCCAAAGGCAACCAAAAAAGGAGGAAAAGCCCTCCCACAAACACACTCTCGCACAACCACATGTTCGTGCAATTACATAGACCGCACACACACACAAACTCACGCATTGTTGCAATTGCACGGGAAATAGACTTTTTGAATGCGAATGCGTTGCACATGTCAGATGAAATGCGCTTAGAAAAAAGCAGGAAAAACGTGGCGAAAAAGAAAAGAAAGTGCGAGAAGAAAGCAGACAAAATCCCGCAGCAATTCGAGGTTTCCTTTCTCGCCTGCTTTTCTTTTACTTTGCAATTGCAAGTAAGTTTTCCTTCCTTTCGTTTTTTCTGGTTCCAGGAAGGACAACTACTTGCTTGCTATTCCAAATGCACCCTTGCACCTTGGCAAAAATATATTTTTATTCTAAGAAAATCCAGGATGTAAATGTACTTAAATATAGCAATAGTTAAAAAGGGGTAAATAAATAGTTAGGGTAATATTTTAATAGGTTTTTGATGCTATTTTTATTCAAATTTAAGAAACGTTTCCAAAACACCTTTATTATTTCCCTCTTATCTCTTTAATGTCCTATTTCATGGCTTATATATTTATAAAATTATATTTATTTATTTTTAGGGGGAGTTTTCAACTAGTAGCCACTGTGCAGTGTTGTGGTTATTGTTGTATTTGCCGTGGAATTGGCTCTTGCACTTATTGTTGTAGTCGCTGGCACTGTTGTTGTGATGTTTGTGGGCCCGTCCTCATGTTTCCTTATGTTGTCAGCAGGCTGCCCTGCAGTGGCAAGCATCTGCTGTTCCGCTCACTAAATCCGTGCTACTTAAATCGTCCCTAAAATCCTCGTGGCAATTCTTTCGCCATGGAGCACATGCAGCTTTTGTGTGCTGTATGAGAATTTAATGACATTCTTAAGTTGTCATCAGTGGCTGACTGGCTGCCTGGCTGCCTGGCTGCCTGCCTGGCTGGCTGGATGGCCAAAATGCAGTGCAGGGCGAGTCTAGTCGCCGGGGACAGCGATTGGGCCAACTATCTTGGCAGGCTGACTGCGCCTTCAGCACTGAGCTCCGACTTGGTGGCATCTTATCCTGTCGCCGTCGCCGTCGCGATTCCATTCCTTTCAGCGCCCCAGTCCCATTTCTTCCCATTGTCGTGGCAGTGGTTGTCGTTGTTGGTGCTGCCGGCATGGCAGGAATATCAAATTGAGTAAGACCAACAAAATGAGTTGAATCATTAGCGTACACAACCCACACAAACGGAGGGTCGTTGGGGATAAACAGATGGGGTCATGGCTATAGCCCAGGAAGTCTTAATTTAATTTGAACAACATTTTAAATATAAGCGAAGTTTAGGGATCATATAAATAAAATATTGTGACATTACCGTGATATTTAAAAATATAAGAGATGTCAGCTTTACCTTTTATATTCCTTACTTTGTTTTCTTATTTTATTTCAAAAGGAAAATCTTAAATTAATAAATATTGGTATGTGAATGAATACAAAAATATAAATTTTACAACTAGATTTGCTTAAAAATAAAGATTTAAATACACCAAAAATTTATACAAATTAAGCTATATTTAGGATTTAAAAAATTTTAATTTGCTTTTCCCAAAAAGAGGACCTTTTACCAATTTAATTATGGAAAATTAATTCAATTCATTCAACGCCAATAATTTTGTATTGCACCTTATATATGCATCGCAACTGTTCGTAAAAAGCGGAGTAGCATCCTGAAAGCACCTTGCCCTCATCCCTATATCCTACATCCCACATCCTACATGCTACATGCTTGCGCAATCGCTGACGTCGCCGGGGAACCCCCGCGGCAACTGCCGCCGCTGGATGCATTTTGCCTTTTGAGAAGATGAAGCCATATCAGCATTAGCGTCTGATGTCTCCTGCCTGCCCTTTTCGGGGACATTTCTTTGGGGCCAAATCTCCCAAGACAGTTCCCTTTCTTTTCCAGGTCAGGTCGGGTCAGAGATATGAGGTATGTGAAAGCCGATTGTGCAACTATTTTTTTTGTGGGGCGGAAAGGCTTGGGATGGCGAATTTAATTTTCAATTTCGGGCCAAAACATTTGCGCCTTTCATTTTACGCTGTCTGACAGTCAAATGCGAAGGACCCTATATAGCATACTCCATAGCCAGGCAGTTATTTTTGCGCTGCATGAGCAAATCTTTAGTATTTGTACAAGCGACAGCCGCAGACTGGAAAAAGCCGCCGCATTTGAATATGCAATTTGCAATTTGACTTGGCTCTGCCGCGGAAAGGAAGGAGGCCAAAAACCGCGCGATTCTGTTGCCTGTCGACAGGACCTCCCTCTCTTCCGACCCCACAAAGCTCCGCCGCCCCTTCGCCTTGAGTTAATCTGCGAGCTTAAGAAACCCCAGACTGTAACGAGTGAACTGGGAGTTTTCAGTTGCTGTAACAGTAGCTGGCACTGAAAAAAATGATAATTTCCAGCTTTACTATCAGATTTCGAAAAAATCTTAAAGAAAGCCATAAAGTTATCCAGCTTACGAATGTTCTTTAAAGTTCGTTTCAATGAAACTTTAAAATAAGAAAATTGGTTAGGGTTTTAAAAATATACGGAACATTCATAAGATTTATAAAATCTTAGTGGATAATTCTAGTTATCTAAAGTGATAGGACTTTTTTTTGTGTATAATTTGAAACATAATCTCTTAGATGATTAAAATTTTTTTACCATGGCAGAAGTAAGTTGTTTGTTAGGCCAATAATCTCAATTCCAATAAGTTCCCCTGTTTTATCCAAGTGTAGCTAGTAGCAGTAGTGTCATATAGGAGCTGCACGCCGGCCGTTTTATCACAGTGCTGGGCGCGTTTTTGTCGCTCGTCCTGCGCTGACATTTCCGCGCAAGATTTATGCACTCGGGCTGCAGTTGAAGACAGCTGTCGTTGCCCGGCTGTCTTTTCTCGTTTTTCCCAGCTCCACGCCTAGCCCTAATAGCTTTTTATTCTCGTGCATGAAATATGCCCCGAAATGTGGAATAAAACAGCGCCAGAGCGCAGAGTTCACTTTGTGGAATATGGAAAGTGTCAATCCGGATTTGCCATATATTTTTTAGGCGCCCAAGCCCTTTGCACCCCGTGCTCCACTTTCAAGTTCATCAATTGTCAGCCGCAAGTAAATAGGATCGTGGGAAAAAGGGTGGCGGAGAGGCAACTTGAGGGTACAACAAACTAAAGCTAAGTTCACCTGACACACCAATGACAAGTACACCCACCCATCCACCTACACTCACACACACAATTAGGACTTGATAAATTGCTTTTGTATGCTGTTTCAGTCATAAGCCAACGCGGCAGCAAAATGAAACAATAAGCCACGTCCGTCAAGCCGGCTCTTGAGGTGGCTAAAAGTCGAGTCGAGTTATGAGCGGAAGTCAGGACACCCCCGCACACACACAGGCGCACTGCTGTGCAGCCAGGACCCTCGCTCACATCCACAGACAGCACTTCGTCACACTTGCCAAGACAATGGGACCAGACAGCCAGACAGTCAAACAGACAGACAGGCAGACAGACACCTTCCTTACTAACAACGCGTCGGAATCCCAAAGCTTTTGGCCGGGGAGCTGAACTGTCTTCGGACTGCATTCAAAATACTGTCTAAAATTAGCCATATTTAATGGGGATCCAGCAGCTTAAGAGGAAACGAAACCACTCAAAGGACACCTAAGCTTTCACACAGCAGCGTGTTGATTACAGTTTTGGTGATTTTAGCACGCGCTTTCTCATTACATTTGGTAATCACAGAAAAATCTTTGAGATTCACTGCTAATTAAGTAAGATTCTTTTCATTGCAAACTACAGCAAAAGTTAAAACTAAATTTTAAAAGACTTCGTGGTGTTCAAAAATATTTGTTTTAATAGTGAATATAAATAATAAATTCTTTTTAATAATCTTGGATTTTACGAATGATAGAATATTAATGTATTCCTTTGATGCTTCTGCTAATTGTAGATTTTTCAATTTTATAGAAAATGTATATTATTTTTTGACATGAATAAGGGGTTTATGGTATTAACCTTCTCTAAAAATATTTTAGTTTGAACTTACTAAGTAGTTTTAGTTTTTTTGCCTGTCGCTTTTCGAATACAGTTTGCCAAAAGGTCCTGATAAATACCAGAAATGAGCTCCCTTTGAGCCATCTCTATTTTGTTTTTTTGGCTAAGCGGAGCTCAATGAGCGTCAACTTTGGCTAATTGAAAACGCGCATTAACACATGAATGGAGCTGTTGATGGAACATCAGTCCGGATAACTACCTTCCGGCAGCGCCAACAACACTTCATTTTCCCCAGTCAAAGGGCTATTTAAACTTTGCCAGCATTTTTTCGATAGCTTGTGCCAGCAACACCTTTGGTGTCTAAGGGCTGATAACTTTTCGGCTTATTTGCCGCCTGTGTGTGGAAGTGAGTGTCCTTTTTGAGGCAACTAACTTTCAATCTATTATACGTGTCCTTTGACCGTAACCGAGGCACACACATTGGCCAACGTACATGTATGTATTTGGGCCAATGTTACCTTTCGGCCTGGCTGGCTGCCTTGTGCGGGCCTTTATTGAAAATTGTTCAATTTGGAAGGACATTTTGGCACCCCCTCAGCTGCCGGCTAATGCACACAATTTGCTTTGTATATCCGTTTTACGGAGCTCGTTCTGCTTTTGGGCCGGAAAACATTAACAATTTCTCAATGGCAGTATTATGAGGCAAAAGGGTTGAGCTTAGCTCCAAAGGAAACAGAAAAGAGAAGCGAGAACAAGGCGACAATTACTTAGAGGGGATCGCAACTTTAACTTTCACTCCAATCAACTGGCGGAGTGACAGCGGCAATTGTCCTGGCTGACATGGATGCGACAAGAGTCCTGTTCTGTTTGCAACATGCTGCTTCCGTGTTGCGGTTTCGAGTGCCTGGCTAGCTGGCTGCATTGCTACTAATTATGCATGGACTGCAGGGCAACAAACCACGCTGATGTTGACACACAGCCAGAAAGGGTTCTGCTCTGAGTCTGGAGGTGGAGATGCAACTGGAGATGGAGATGCAGGCCGAAACAGAGATGGAGATGCAGCCAAGGAGCCGCTGAAGTGGCTCGCAACTGTCACACGGACGACTGGAGAACTCAGCTCGTTCGTCAAGACAAAACTGCGTGTTGCCATGTGTGTCATTACGCTGAGAAAAAATCTTGGAACTAAAAAAATACATTTTTTATGAAATTCCAGAGCATAGCTTATCATTGTTGATTTAAGAAACATCAATTGGTCAAAAATATACTTTTTAGGTGGGAATGCCAATTAATTAGAAATTGAATTAGGCGTTCAACAAGGTATTTCATATCTTTTTTTGGACTGTTACTTTTCTAGTTTCGGTCAAAAAACTTTTTTTTTGTGAAAAATTAAGATTTTTGTTTTTTGGCCCAAGACAGACATTTTCCTCTCACCTTGTATGGTGTAACTTGGCCAAAACCCAAAAGACGCACTGTTTTGGATAGCTAAAGAGCTAGACAATTGATCTCAGTCATTTTCTGATGGATTCGAAAAACTAAAAAATTTTTCATATTTTCATTTCTTTACAAGGGGTAGCATCGTCGTTTTTTCGAAAATCGGCCAAAAATAAAATTTTTTTTGATATGAATGTCAATTGATTGGAAATTTTATTACGAGTTCAACAAGGTATGACATTCCACTTTTGGACCACAACTTTTCTTGTTTCGGCCTAAATACTGATTTTTTCTGGCTGGAAAATGATGACTTTAGTTTTTTGGCCAAACCTGAAAGAAGCTCTCTTCTTTTTTGGCAGTGCTTGCAAGAAGTCGAATGAGGGTTTTTGTGCGTTTTGTGATATTTTCTAATTTTCACAAAATAAGCAATTCTCACGTCTTTGTCCTTCTGCCTGGCTCGCGCCTCTCTCCTGCGCCGCTGGCCTGTGGTGTATGTGCGCCCTCCGCCGTGGATTCAATTCCATCCCGGGCTGCTCTGCGCTGTGCTGGGCATGTTGTTGTTTAGCCAACGGGCTGCAGGTGGCAACGCCAAATGCTTTGTACTTCAAAAGCAAGTCAATTTGCAACTGTGGGCATGTGTGGAGGTGTTCCAACCTCAGGAGCCCTCGCTACACGATTGTCTCTGTGCCTTCTGCATTGTTTCTCTGCCACATTGGTTTATGCTTTCCTTTTTTATTGCTTCGAAAAGTGAAGTAAATTTGTTTTATTTCTGCTGGCAATCGATTCACTTTTAGTTACTTTGCTCGCTTTGATGTTGGAGGGGAAACACCCGTTTACATTTCCCGCCAGCAGCAGTTTTTTCCCCCGCTCACCGCATGAATAACATTTTCATCGTCTTATTTTCTTTACAGGTAAGTCCCAACCGCAATCCCGAACATATTTCCCAAAAGTTCAAAGTGAGTAATGTGTATTCATGCTCTAATATAAATGAGTTTTTTCTATTTAATTAAGTAATTAAGGATGTTGTTTAAAGCTATTACCATTTGCTTATATCAAGCAAATGGCTCAGTGTAGCAGGTAAAACAAATCGCTACGCACTAAGTATAAATTAGCAATGGCAATGTAATTACCATTCCATTAGATTAAAATATCATAAGTGCCATAAAAATTAAGTTATGCCGGTGGGCGAGCACAATGGAAATGAAATAATCAGCTTAGCTCGGCTGCGGGCAAACATAAAAGACCGACCGCACACAAAGGAGCCCCGCCGTCGAGGAGCCGCGTTGCCAGGACACCGGCCAGGACTCATTGTTTTGGCAGGGCATTGGGTCCGGCATCGCTTTGATTTCACGCGATAATTACAACGTGCTCTCCGAAGAAATACTCCGGCTGGCGTTCGTGCAGCTATTCAGGAGGGTCAGTGGAGCGTTCTCGGAGTCCATCGGACGGCCTGGGCAGATTTATAGCCTCGGCGACATGTTGACATGCCGCCCGTGCCGACGTCGTGGCCAATTTCTTGAGGCCCAGTCAATCCGAAGGCCAATTTCGGGCCATTGTTTCAGCGCTTACACAAGACAAAATGCTGTATTCGAAACCAGCTCTCATGAATATTATTATTTGCTGGAATGGAGGAATTCAAAATAAAGATATTTGCAAAAACTTATGGGTATGAATATATTTATATGTACATAAAATTTAAATTTAAATATATCATTTGGTGCAAAAAATTTATATTTTATGAAAAATAACATGCATAGAAAGTATTATAAGAATTTTTGGGTAGTACTGTCTTTTGCATTTACTATTTTGCCGAATACCCTCTCCCTTTTGGCGTGGGAGAGGTGTCAAAGGGTTAACCCTATTTCTTTGTGCTTTCATTTTTTGCCAATTACCGCACGCTTCGTGGCTCAGAGCCGCCGCTTCGGGCACTCGCTGCGTATACGTAATTTTTATTGGACACTTCCACGCGTCGTCATCCATCGTCTGCCGTCGTTTCCAGCTGCCAGCCATCCGTTTGTGTGTTTGTGTGTCAAGTCGTGAGCTTTTGGCTCGTACGCAGAGTCCTAGGCCAACACGGCGAGCTTTGCTCGGCGAAAGTGCAACCAAAACAAAAACGGATAATTGCACGGCCACCTGAAACTCCAACTATCTGAGTGTGTGTGTGTGTGCCCCCTCTCTTTCATTCTCTCAGCTGGAAATCTCTCCACTTGGCCACCTGTGTGTGTTTGCCTGGGTGTGTGAGTGCTTGCGGGCAACGGATGCTGCTTTTACCGCTACTTCATAAATTCACACAGCTGCCGTTAGTAATTGCTCGAGCCATAAAGTATGCTATCATTTGGTGAAATAACGGTAATAGAAGTGGGAATATCTTATTAGAGATCATCTGATGTTCAAAGATGGTAATTAATTTATAGATTATTTGCTAACTTTACTGCATCAGTAATTAAAAAATTTGAATGCAACACTTATAAAGATAAAATGGATTTTGTGCCGAAAGAGGTCTTAATGATTAACTAATATTGTACTCCAGAGAAGTTTTAATGAAATATACATTTTTTTTCTTTAATTTTACCTGTCTTAAAACGAAAAATATGTAATTTTTAAATTAATTTTCCAGATTAATAAGTGGTTTTGCCTTTTTTTTTTTTGCTTGCCTTTCTAAGAGTTCCTAAAAGTCAAAAAGTATGTGCGTTACGTATAATTACCCATAACTTTCCATGCAAATCCTTGCGGCTTACAGTTTGAGAGTCACACTCTCCACAGGAGTCAAGAATTGGCGCCAAACGCTTCTCTACACAGACTCTCCTCTCTCTGTCTCATTTCCCCCGACGAACGAGGCTAGCCGATGGCCCAGAGCCGAGCACTCGCAGCCGAGTCCTTTGGGCCAACGTCGTGCGTTGTCAGGACCCGAGGGCTGGGGTCTTCAGCGGGCCAAACAGTTTGCGACTGAGACTCGTGACGAACGGACGCGCGGCCAATGGCAAGCGGGCAGTGCGACTCAATCGGACCGCTTTTGGGGCTTCAATTCGATGCGAATTCGACTCGAGCGGAAGCGGAAATACGAATGCCAACGAGTTGCCAATGGCGCACGGCTGGCAAGTGTGCGTGCCGCGTGCGAGGATCGTCGAGTAAATAAGATTGCCACAGAAACGCAAAGAAACGTGCAAAATCCGCCAGTGAAACCGGAGCTTACAGCTGTAAATCATAAAGTGTCAGTCAGCAAACCAAACCAGAAAATCAGTCGAGTGTGCTTTCTTCGCCCGAGATTTGTGCCACTGCATACTATGGCCAAAGTGTATATAATTTAATTTGGCAAATGTGTTGGAAAATTGTATGGCCCGGCGAAAGGGAAAGGCCAGGGTAAAGTGGCATGGAAAACTCCGAGCAGCAGCTGCCACTGCCGCACGGCTTACTGCTTACTGCTTATGCTGGTAATGGGTTAATGCGGTTGAGCACTCGCATGCCTCTGCTCTTTGCCCCCGTCCCGCAGCCAGCCCCAACGATCCACTCTGCTCCGAAAAAGCAAATATTTCATGTTATTTACCTAGGTGCGCCACTTTCGTTAATTGTATGCAAAAAAGTTGCCAACGCTCGCTCCGAGTGTGTGGCTGTGTGTGAGTGAAGTTCTTGGCTCAGGTTTATTCGCTACAACAACTTTTGGGTGGCGGGTTCAATTACAACCCCATGGCCCATCGCCCATCGCCTGCCGCACTATTTCCGCTCTAAAATTTGAGCCAACTTTCCGTGGCTCCTGCCAGCCAGCTGGGCTCCACACAAAGTCCTGGTGGCACAGCCGAAAAAACCTGCGACGTTGCTGCGCCTCAGTGGCGTTCACTTAGTAAATAAATTGGCAATCGCATTTAATGTGAGTTTATGTGCGTCGCTACCTTGGCTTCGCCAGGTAGTTATTTTTTTGGTTTTGCCTTGCTTTCGCTTGGCTCGTGCTCATGTGCAAATCGTAAATTCACGTTAATGCCGAAATTTCACGTGATAATGACGTGATTACCTGGCGCACACAGGCCCAGAATGTTGCGATCCCTGCACATGTCTCCATGTCTCCGTGTCGCCTGCCTATCCTTGTCTGCCAGGACCTGGGCATAAACTACGCCTAAATACGTAACAGCCAGCTCGCAAATGGGGGGGGCAGCTCACTCCGCTGGCAACTCAACTGAAAAATGAGTGCCCCTAAAATAGTTGCAATGCATTCGGCTGAGCCAGTCGAGTGCGGAGTGGTAGTCCTGGCCAGGAATTTCTGGTTAGGCCCAAGCGTAAAATTGTTAGCGTACTTTCCAAGTGCTGTTCAATGAGTTGGAGTTGAAATTGCTGCAATTGTTTAGTGCCACCGCGCCCATTCGTAATCCCAAATTTAAAGGGAAAAAGGGTTTTGCTTTTTGTTAAAGCGTTCGTCGTCCAACTGTCTCAAAGTTCCTTTGCAATCGCGTAATTTGGCCGTATTCTTTGCGTTTATTTGCAACTTTTTAATTACTTTTGAGCAGCGATTTGAACTTTGCGCCTGTCGCCCGTTTACACTCTAATTAAGCGGCCCATTCAAGAGCCCTGTTTTGTTTTTTTTTTTTATTTTCTCCATTGCCCCGCTTCTTATCGGAGGAAGAAGAAGAAAAGGACGAAGAACTTCTCGGGGATCTTAAATGCAGCTGTCCGAAGTTGGCGGCGCTTTAAACGTTCGCTGGCATTTCCGTTTCCGTTAAATCGCTCCTAAGCCAGTTTGTTAGTTTTACCTTGACATTTTATGCAGTTTTTCTCAGTGTTGTGTGTGTATTTTTATTCCGGCTACCTTTGGTGTGCTTGTGTTTTGCTTGATACCTGCGCGAATTTTTTCTACTTACACAGCGAAAAGAGTAGATAATTTATAATTTATATTCAATTTTTTCAAGTTAAGTGATAAAAAGTTTTAGGTTCTTTTTGAAACGGATTTCATTTATCGAGAATGAATTCTGAACTATAAAAATCGTAAACGTAAATTAAACATTTCATAGAAAATGAATAGTAGATGTTTTCACTACCTTTCTTAAGTGCCAAAATAAAAATGTTTGTTAATGTTTAATAAAATACTTTTAAAGAAAATATTTTCTTATAAAATGGAACCTAGCATTATGGTTAACTTTTTGGGTATACTTTTTATTAATTTTTTTTATTGTAAAAGTTAAAAATTAAAACAGTTTCTGTTATGAAGGGGAGTTATAGTTTAAATTCGATTCTGCTAAAAGCGCTTTAGCTTTTAAAACTCGTTTCCACCCAGAATAGTTTTATTATTTATTCAGAATTTTATTATTCTAAAATACCTAAAATGAGTTGTTTTTCGGAAACCAGAACTTTTTATTCTGGATAAGCTTTTTACGCTAAAATATTTTTGCGTGTGCAGCAGCAATAGCAGCTGCTGCTTGTGGAGCAACTTTAACAATATTTGTTTTGCTGCAACACCCCTCCGCCTTCCGCCCAGCGATCCGTTGCCTTTGTTCGTCGCCGGGCTCCATTCACTTTGAATTCCCTGCTGTCCGCGCCCGAATCATGAATCATTTCCACCGCTGCACCCACATCCACGGCCACAGTGCTCCTTCCTTTCGGCCACATCTAAGTGTTGTTTAATGCAGCTTTTCAACTCATTCGCTTTGACACACACGTGTGCCCGACTCCGGCTTCCACTTTCTACTTTCTATTTCCTATTTGCCTTTGCAACCTGCTACCTGCAACCTTCCTGCCCTTTTTGCATGTGGCATCAGATTTGCTTATGCAAATGTGTCGCTGCGAAGGGGATTTGCCATTTGCACCGCTCGTCCTCGATCGAAATGTTTACGATTTCTATTCGAGGAGCGCTGATGTCATGGCTTGTCGATGGTCGGTGCACGGTTTAAATAATTGCCACCGCAATAAATTATTAAATCAACAACAATTACTCACCGGCCGGCCAAAGGGAATCAATCACAGTTCGTGGCGTGGGGTCGAGAGTCGGGGTGAAATGAAGTGAAGTGGAGTGTGGATTCATAAGCTGACAAAATGCCAGCTCACTCCGGGCCGCAGACGGTGTATTATAACGAGTTTCATGACAGCAATTATGCGAGGTGGGGCCACACTCGCATGTGTGCACCCCCGACTTATTAATACGCATACGCAGTGTTGCCGGCGCGGGCTAATATGTAGTTTGGGGCGTTGCTTTTCGAGGCCCCTGTAATCGATATTACAATGGCATTGTGTTAGCCTCTCGATATGCTGGTGGGACAGGTATTTTTCCCCTATTTTTATCGCTCCCTGCAACGCTTTCAGTATAATCGAGGGGGTCGTTTTTGCCCGGGGGAGTTGACAATGCATGTTTAATGTACTTTGCCTGTAATTTGTAATTAATAATACATGGGCTGCAGGATGCCGTTCACCGCCGCCTGAGATTTTACCATATGCCAAGTGCAATCGGCTTTGGCTTGGCAGAGCTTCTGTTGCCCACATGCAATCCATTTCCAATCGTTGCCTACTTTCCTGCGTTCCCCTATTTTCACTCCGATTTCAGCCGAGTTCAATTCAATTCGATTTGATTCCGTGTTACATGTCGGCAGTTTGCCATGTGCCAGCTGCCTGACAGCCAGATCACCATCGCATCGAGCCAGCTGCTGTTGGTACACTTTATGTCATTTTTTGATTTATGTGTGATTAGTATTGGCCGTCCTTCGTCTGGCCCTGTCAGCTGGAGCCCGGCATGGTGATGGTGGCTTGGGCCAGAGGTTGGGGCTTGAGAGGGCAAAAAAGTGAGATTTTCCATTTGTCTGGCTCTCTTGTCAGTTGTCATTTCATATGAATACATTACGATATTCGAAGTATAAGTCTGCCTCAACAGCCTTTAGTTGACTTTTTGCCAGCAGTGAAGCCGGAGAAGTCGGATTCGTTTTCGGATTCGGATGCGAGTCAACCCTTGAATTACACGCCTCGATGTTTCTGTAAAATGTGCAAATGAAGTCGCCGTAAGGAGTTCCCAGGCTGGCACACATGGGGCGAGGGATTTGAACAATATAAACAATGACAGGCCATAAAATATGCAAGCACCCTAAATACCTGCAAGGCCCTAGGTGGTTTTCTGATTCACTGTTTTTTTCCTTGGGAGCCTTGTTTGCTCGCCTGATTCCGATTGCTGATGTAAATGTCAGAATAATAATAAATACCAATTTTTGGCGCCACTCTGCCGCTGAAAATTCGTATCGTATCGTTTCGTTTCGTGACTTTAACGAGGCTTTAATTTCACAGATTATGGATTTAATCCGCTTTTAATTACAGGCAGTGTTCCCGCTGCTCGGCCGCCGCTGCCGACGGTCGTGTATAATTAAAGTATCAAATGTGTTAATTGATTATGCAATTAGCGGGCCGAGCGTGTTAGTTAATTAAACGTCGATGAATAAATTTATGGCATTTATATATCCATCAATGGATCGCCTTGAATGGGGAATGGGGTTTATTGAATTACGAAAGTCCGCCATCGAAGGCACTTGAACTATTAGTTTATTTGCCGTAAGCACTCATTCATTCCCATTCAGATGGGAAACTTCTTTGGTTCCTCTTCCTGCCTTCCGCTTTCCGCTTCCTGCATCCTGCTTTCTCCAGTCCCTTCCTCCTTTCTTTTTGCTCTGCTCCGCTGTGCTCTCATTTATTCATACGTGCGCTTATTGCAATGTTCATTGCTTCATATTCATTATGGCAATGGAGCAATGTGCGTTCGCCTCTCCAGACAAGAGGGCCATTCGTATGTGTGTGTGTGTGTGTGTGTCTGTCCGTTCGATACGTTCGATAATCCAATAAATATTTATGAAGCACTTTATTGGAACAACACTGAATTACTTTATGGCAGATGTATGTATGCATGCCCATCCATACGTGTCTGCAGCTCCTGCCCCTCCTACTCCGGCTACTGCCATATGCAGCAGATCCGGGAGCAGATCCTGGAGCAGGACCAAAAAACTAACAGCCAAGCAGCTCCGCTCCATGCGGGCAAGGAACACACGGTGGGTGTGGCTCAAAAAAAGGAACTATATTTGGCATAAAGTGCTCCCACTTCCACATATTGCTCATACGCACCGGGGTGCGCTTTGATGCGGTCAGACGTGGCCTGTTGGTGTTCTGGTATTTTGGTTTTTAATATTTTTAAGAGCCCCGTCTGTGGGCTTCAGGACCTTCCGACAACACTAATTGCCTCTCGTCCACAGCTGCCTGTGTGCTGGCCGCACTCATGTTTAAATTATAGACTGTCGACTCAAGTGATTTGGGGGTAAACTCCTGCTGCTGCAGTTTGTTGACCTAATTAATCTGTCAATGGGCCAAGACACTGGCCCTATATCTATGCACACTCTGCATTGTTAACTCCCCGCCAGGGGTGTGATTTAGTAGGAATGGCGTTTGCTTTGTGATCCCACAAGCCCTGCGATATATACGCCAATATATATTTAGGATTTCCGTTTCTAACTCGCTGATAATTTCATTTGAATCCATAAGCTATGCAAATTAATTTAGCTCGCAACGAGGTGCCAAAACAAACACATAGACATCCACAGTTGGTGTCAAACAAACGGAGCTTGAATTAAACATTTTCAACTCGATTAAATATGCTTTGTTGTGATTTTTATACCGCGTCGATTTAAAGGTTCTGCTTATATTTAAATTTAAAAAGCATAAGCCTTTTTAAATATGCTTAATAGTTCTTTCTTTTTAAAATAAATAAATACACTTATCGATGATTTTTATTAGAATTTTATACGGCTTTAGTGTGTAAATAGTTCTGTTAATTTAATCGAAACTTTTGTTCAAAACAAAGAAATTGTTTGGAATTGATTTCGTTGTAGAACCACATTAGCGTGCATTTATTAGCACTAAATTAGTTCGCAGTGACCATAAGTAATTCTATCGATTTGACCGCAACTGTGACTCGGTTTTTTGTGTTTCCCGCTGCTAAACAAATTTAAATGCAAACACAAGTGAGTGCACAAATGAATGCGACAAAATCAATGCAAGTGCAAACATTAAATGGCAACACGACAATGACGAGCAACAAAAGCGCCGAATATGAATGATGTGATGGGTCGTAACAGGGGCTGGAGTAGGGTAAGGGGTAGTGTTTGGGGTCTGGCTGATTACCACCCGTCAGCCCACAGCCCACAACACCCTTGGCAGCGAGTTTAAAATTATTGACCAAATTTTCGGGCAAACATACCGCAAAAAACGAGCACAAGAGCAAACTATGGAAACAATGCATAACTGGGTCAGTTTGACATGTCGTTGTCGCAGCAAACCCTGACGGCTTCTCGCCGTCTCTTTCGCTGCCCTAGCCCCCTCTCTTTCCCGCCACCCGCTCGCCCTCTCCCTCGCACTTCCTTTGCAATATTTGGCAAGCCGACGGAATGGGGACGAATGTCAATGCATAAAATTCATTCAATGACTTTTGCAGCTATTTTTCTTCTACTTCCATGGCTTGCAGGGGGCGTTACTAAGCCAGGGGCGGCGAAAGGGAGGAGGGGGCGGTCCTGGCAGGGCAGACAAATAAATTGCAAGACATGCAATAAGACGAGGACGAGCCAAATGTGTGTCTAAGTGTGTCTCTGGCTTGTCTAGCTGCCCTCCTGGTCGCCTTCTTGTATGCAAATAAAATTGTACACGAAATTGACTTTATGCAGGGGCCCCTCTGAGCACACACTCTCACATGTCAGTGTGCATCAGGGTGGGCCAGTGTTTTCACTTTGGGAAAATGGTAAACAGTTCCAAAAACCGCTGAAAGAAAAAGGTATTTTAAATATGATATTTAAAGGATTTTGTAGTATCTTAATCCGCATCAGTATCCTGACAATAATGAATATTTTAGGAGGGGCTTAAAATTAGTTTAATATATTTTCTATAAGGGTTAGATTGCAAACTATAACTATAATTTAATTGCAAGTTGATCAAATAATTAAAGAATTTTTAAAATTAATATTAGTGTTAAAGAAATTACTGGAAATGTTGTTTTACTCACAATACAATCTTTTTAAACTGATATTTTCCCAAAATGTTGCGATTATTTATAACATTTCACCATTTGCAACGAGTTTACATATTCAATAATCCTGAATTGAATTTATATAGAACTTAACCACGTATTCAGATGCCAGAGGTGCACCTTCCCTATGTGCATATTGTGTGAAACCTTAGTGCGAAACATGACTTTGACTAACGTTGCTGCTGCATGTAAATGGCACCATGCCATCCCCATCCCCATCCCAATCTCCAACCCAATTCCGATCCTATCCCCATACCAAGACCCAGCCCTAGACCAAGTCCGAGCCCAAGCCCAGGCCACATCGGAGGAGACCATGCCACACGTTTCCCCGTAATCATCCATTATCCTAATGCCAGGTCCATGCCTGGGTCCCCCGAGTCTGAAGGTCTGAGCCGTGTGTGTATGTGCACTGGTCGATTGGGTTATGCCTTTAACCTGCGTCCTACACTGCTCGACTTTTCGTAGCCTTCGCAGGGACATTTATTAATGATGCGACGTGAACTCGTATTTTGGCCCACTTCCATGCACTTGCGCTGGCCCAAAACGATTTATGTAATCGTTTTAATTGGCCCATTAAGCGGGGCAATCAATCGATATTTGTAAAACTGTGAAATCGGAAAGGGCAAAGGACCATCCACGACTTTGTGCGTCACTTGAGCTGCGGGCAATTAGGGCCGAACCACTCTCCTGCCGCACTCACCACGTATAATTTAAATGTTTGATTCGCTTTCTAACCCATCCTGCACGCCTAGAAGTATTCGTGTGCCTGCGATGACAGCTGCTGTGATTCTCAGAGCTGAAATCAATACTCATAAATTAAAGTCATAAAATGGCAACATACCTACCGTACAGTAAATATAAATAGAAGCCAGACACGAATTTTCAAGTGCCATGGTGAAATCAATCGATTCACCTGTACGGCTGGCTGTCATTTTATGGCTGAACTTTGAAGAAGGATACGCTGGCAGAGGAGAAAGTTTAAAGAGAAAGCGGGTAATCAGTTGCTCTAAATCGAACGAGAGCTCGTAATTATCATGTGTGCTGATGATTGAATTAAGGTGAGACGAGACGGGCTCGTGGGGAAATCAAGAGCCGGACAGGTCGGACAAGTTTGCGATGGGAGGGCACTTGACAGCGTCCGCAGACGCGACCTCCAGCCCCATTTAAACTTTCAGAAACAATAAAAATCGCTCTGCATAATACATGAGGCCGTGTTACGACCCCGTGACAGGCGGAGAGACAGACAGGCCAAATAAGTTCACTGGATTCGCGGCTGATTTCCCAACAAGTCGGCGAGCACCGAAGTGGGAAAGCAAGTTTTGCATTTGAAGCGGCAAACATTTGCGCACTCATTACGAATCCGATTGTTTACCCGCGGACTACCCCAACTTTCGCCCTATTAAAATTTCATTAGAGCTTCGCTCTGGCCTGTAATTATGAATGGAGTTCGGCAGACAGCAGTTGACCAAAAACTACGAGAAACTTTTTCCATGGAATAGTGGGCTGTTTTGGTAACTAATCCGTTTTAAAGACTCCGAAAATAGAGTTTTTAGAGGGGTTAGAACTTAAAGAAAAAGTACAACGATTTTTATTTAATAGCCAAAAACAAAGTTGATATCTGTGAAGTTATTAAAATATATACATCTACTGAATAAAATTGAGATGTTTCCACAAGGAATAATATTTTTAATATTCCATTTCAAATGGATATTTGTTTGTTATGATAGATAGCTAAATAGATAGATAGGTAGATAGATAGATAGATAGGTAGATAGGTAGATAGATAGATAGATAGATAGGTAGATAGATAGGTAGATAGATAGATAGATGGATAGGTGGTAAATAGATAGATAGATAGTAGATAGATAGATAGTAAGATAGATATAGTTTTAAAAGTACATTTTTTTAGAAAATTAAGTTTTAAGGATCTAACTTTTGTTAAAATTGTACTTTTTAAGTTCATTTTGGGTGTAAGGAAGACGTAGTTGAAAAATAGGAATGTGTACCCTGTACATTTTCAAAATTGACCTTAATGAGTTTTCAATTTTGTATTCCCCAACTTAAAGGAAGTTAATTACCCCGGATCACAATTAACTTTGCCAGCTGAGCACTTGGCGGCTCCAATTGCATTTGTCATGCATAGAAGACATTGCGAGGGACAACGACTGTCACTCGACACCGCATCTCTGCTCCCCAGACGTCAAGGTGCAACCGCATGAGCAGGAGCTCTCAAAGGAACTGGCATATCAAGTTGTTATGTTGCACATAATTATATCAGAGCCGCGAAAGTTTCCCGGCAATTTCGTTGACTGCCACTCAGCCAGCCGGCGGAGGAGGAGGAGCAACTTTTATGAGATCCCGACACCGGCAGGCGGCTAATTAGATATTCTATCGTTCTATTTAATGCACTTGACTCGGCCTGCATTCTCGGGATGCCTCGCCAAGTGTTGTGTCACCCTCTTCAGACCCCCTTCCATGCCACTTTGCCGGACTTAAGAGCTGAAGAATTCCAATTTAAATCGAATTTTCGGCATGGCATGTGAAAGGCATGTGGCATTCTCTCTATTTTCCAGGCCGAGCTCTGGCCAAGTGTGTCGATGCAGTGACTCGGAGAGCTTGACATACAAATTTGTGGTACATTTATTGGCTTGTTTGGTCAGCCCACACACATAGGGATATGGGGTTAGGGAGGGGTCAGAGGGCAGGGGATATTTAAATGTTAAGCTGACTCTCAAAGTCGGGGGCTATTGACACAGATATTTGCACAGCTGGTGAGCTGAGACCGGACTTTCGGTTCCGCTCTAGGATCCTGGCTCTACTTCCTGGCCGTGCGGTCTATGGAGTCCAAAGTCTGTGCGCTTTAATTTGCTTTATTTATTACACATTACCAGCCCAATTGCAGGGCACAGCTGGCTGGATGGCTGCCTGGCTGGCTGGCCGCACTGCCTTTTGGCCTCAACGATAACTTATGCAAAAAGTTGAAACTTTAAATAAATAAACTTTGAGGCGGAGGCTGCTCCTGCTCCTGCTCCTGGGCTCGGCTCTGCTCACACGTAACAATTTGCGAGGTAAACATGGCTTTATTTTAGTTTCAATTTTCGCTTCGTTATTTTTTCCACACACACACAAAGGGGCGACTGTTTGTTTTTAGATTGCAGCAGCGCGTTGCATGTTGTCTTTGCCCGTCGTCGACGTCGTCGCCGTCGTCTTTTTGCCGCCATTTTACGCTCGTTATGGCAACACTTTGGCTCAAAAGCAAACGACAGCCCTGAAAACACATCTCAAACGGCGGCCGCGTTTGCACAGCGAGAAAAAAGGGGGACGGGTGCTGGGGAAAAAACTGCGGGATGGCTGCAAAAAATCATTTCAAGCAGAAACAACAAGGGAAATGCGGAAAACGCCTTGGCGCCTCTCCATTCACATTTTCCCCACTGCCGTTTGTCGTCTGAGTTTGCCTGCATTCGCTCCGTTGACTGGCAACTTTCGTCGCCTCGGCCTTCGTCCTTCAACCTCCTCCCCCGACCTCCCTTAACCCCCCGCCACCCACTCGACGCCCACGTGATTGACTGCACTGCGACGTGTCTCTTTCGC
Source organism: Drosophila biarmipes (assembly GCF_025231255.1). NCBI lineage: Eukaryota > Metazoa > Arthropoda > Insecta > Diptera > Drosophilidae > Drosophila > Drosophila biarmipes. The sequence continues at coordinate 17,097,440 of NC_066616.1, read as the reverse complement.
AGGGAAAAAAGGTACTGGGTCTATAATTCTGCACTTTAACATGCTTCTAGGATTACTCAGCAGATCTGGAACTACTCCCCGTAGAAACATTTGCATAAAGCTAATAGACCTTCAAGGACCTCTTAGTCTGATAGAATGGCAAGATCAAAATGATCAGAAAATACGACATAAAAATTCAAATATTTTAAGATTTGTATACGTTAAATAATTCCTCATTTTAATTATAAAAAATGTTTAATTTTACAATCAATAGGAAGGTTTTTGAATGTAATTTACGAGACATTATTTCATTATAAGTATCTCTACTGTGAAGAAGTAGATATCGATCCCTAATTTTACTTTGTTGCCTAATTTATTTACTGAGTTTGAGTAGAAAAATGTTATACTAGTGTACCAGCACCCCGACAGTAAATATCCTTTGCTTTTTCACCGTGCTGTATTTTTTTCCCATGTCTGGTAATAATTTTCCCAAGTCGCTTTTTCTGCGCCAAAGATGCGTGTTGCATTTGCCTGTCTGCCGTCGTCTGTCGCCGGGATTTGTTTACATGATTGCAGGAGCAGCGGGAGTGTTTGCCCCTCCAGAGTTCCCCATTCCCAATCCTTATCCTGCTGCATTAGCGCTCGAGTGTTTGCATTTCCTTTGAGCCAAATCGCAGCAAATTATATTTTTATTGATTCGACAAACATTTGAGCTGCGCGATTTGCCCGATAAAGGCGCTGCTAAAGTGGCAAAGTGAATTAATTTTCCCGCTCGGGATTTTACATTTCGCCCTGGTGTGCATACTGCATATTGCGCATACGCCACCGAAACGCTGGATTTAGATAGCGCGGCGGTACAGGGCGGAAACCGCAGAAGGAATAACCAGAGTAACAACAACAGCAACAACAAGAGGAGCCACAACTTTTCGCATTTACCAAAAAACTTTTCAGCATTTTCTTGTTACCCGCTTGTCTTCTTCGTTTTCGCTACATGGCCATAGACCCACTGAGCAAATTGTAAATGAAAAAGTTTTTATGTTATTCAGTGTTTGCAGGGAGCGGAACCATCGTCTAGCCCCCCGTCGGCCGCCTCTGTTTTCCCTTTTCCCCTTCTGTTGTTGCTGTCGTTATTGCTGCATTATGTCTATTGTTGTCTATATACATTTTTGTGGAAAGTAATTGTAAATGCTGTTCATAGTTTGACTGTCGACGTGATGTCCCCGCCCCCTGCACTTTCTGTGGCACTCAATTCGAGAGTTTTCCATTGCCCAGTTTCCCAGCCTTCACAAAGCCAACATTTTAAAGTCAACATTTTGGCATTCGGCGAAGAGAGTTCGCGTTGTTAAATGTTTAGCTTTAATATCTGCATTTATTTGAAGGCAAAAAGAAGTAGTACAGTCGTAGAAGTAAAATAAAACCAAAGTATGTGAACTACAAGATATGAAAATAAACCGAAATTAAGCCACCAACGACAGTGGTGAAAGCAAATAGAACGAATCAACTTTAACCAACGCTTGAAGTGGCGACAGAGGAGGACACGGCCACAACATGACCCGCTTTCGCATAAAAAACCTGAAAATCCTCTCCAGCTGCCTCAGCCTGTGGGTGGTGCTCTTCGGCGGCGCACTGCACCTGGCGCTGGGCAGCGAGTTCCCCGAGCGCGAGTGCTGCGACCTGACCACCACCTCCACGGTGGGTCCGCTGCCCATGCCGCCCGCCGCCCTGCCCACCGACAAGTCGCTCTCCTCGGCCACAACGGCCTTGGAGACGGATCTGGCCATCGGACGATCGGGTAAGTGGTCACTGGGGGAGCCTTGAAAGCTAATGGCCTTCAATTTTATAAATATACTTGAGAAATGTTCCCTAGGCACAGGGTGAAGTAATGTAGAGCATTAAATAATGGTTAACAGTTAGTTAAATTGGTAACAAAATAAAATATTTTATATTTTTATTGGTAACTAATTTAATTTTTACTGATGTAAGCCTAAGCATACCCTTTCAGTTTTAACTAATTTAATGTAAACATTGTATAAAAAAATGAAAACAAAATTTAAGCAAGTATTTTTCAGGTAGTTTTTACAGAAATCATTTTAAAAATATTGAGTTAAAGTTATTTAAACGTTCTTGTAATTATAATACAAACTTAAAAAGATTAAATACATGAATAAGACTTTTTAAGTAGTTTCCTTAAATACTTTTCTTTACCAGGACGAGCACAAAACATATCCAGTTCTCAAACCTTTTCAAGCTTCCTAATAATTTGTTATTGATAATAAAACCACATTTCTTCGACTGCATCGGGCTGCGGCTTGTGGCCCATTGCCTATTCATAGAACCACTAAAAATGGCCAAGTCTAATTGCCAAGCGATATTTAATGGCTCAATGGGCAGCAGGACTGCGCCCGAGGGTTTGGCAATTGAGAGATAGTGGAGGACATCATCATCACTTACGCTCCAATTAACACGATGACCTTTCGCCAGCCATCGATGCAGCTGAGTGGTCCCAAAGCTGCCCCGGGGTCGCCAGGGGGCTAACATTTTGCCATGCTGGCGGTGTGGGAACAATTTGAAATTCAAAGCAAACGTCAGCTGTAAAACAATTTATATTCACTTTGAATTGAGGTTTTGTTTCGCATTTTATTGTGCGGCAAGGCAGACAGACATGCTCTACAGGGAGGGAGTTATAGAGGAGCCATAGAGAGGGGATATACTCGTATAGAGGGTTATGGGACGTGTGTGTCTCAGTTTCTTGCTGCCAACTTGACTCGAATTAAATGTTTGCTGAGCGTTTCTACGTGCCGTAAACAGCGGCAACAGCAATTGCCTGCAGCATACTAAGTAAATCTAGAATTCGATTGGGTTATGGAATACTTTTTGGCAGAATTCTGTATGTGCTCATAAAAAACTATTAAATTAAATTGTGTTTAAAAAATAACCAAAAGCATTACAAAGTAATTTTGAATGGTTGAAATGTTTACAAGCCATTTTATTGCCAATTTTATTCGAGGCTTAAAAAAGTTTTCCAGTCTGAGTGTAAAACTTTTTGTCCCTCACAATTGCCAGCTTTGTATGCATCCTTAAATGTCAAATTAGCCACGAATTAAAAATGTCAGTTGGAAAAGTTGAAGGCTCCACTCCACTGCACTCCGCCTGACTTTTGACCCACCCCCTCCAGAAAACTTTAACTATGACGGACATTCGATTGGTTCGAGGAACAGGCCATTAACCCCACAACTGCAGAGGGGTTGAGTAGGCGACGGGGAGGGGATCAATACACACGCACTTAGTGGGCGGTTCATGTCCACGTAATTGAGTTTATTAAATAATCACAAATATCGATTGGCTTCGATTCATTTTGCTTGGCCCACTACTTCAAAGGGCCGGGGCATTCGCACGAAAAAGGCCAATTGGCCAGCACAAATGCGAAATGTTAAAAAAGTATATTATGCAACAAACTTGATGGACTGACTGACTGAATGACTGACTGTTGGACAGGGACATCACCACACACACAGGTTGCTGGGACAAATTAGTCATTAAACGATGCTCTCAATGGGCCAGACGCATTGAGTGCATTGCAGGTCGAGAGAACACTACAAAATCGATGAGGCAGGGATGCTAAGAAAGCGCTGAGCTTACACAGGGGAAAATATAATCAGTTTGCAGGTACAACTTCCAGGAAATACTTAACAAAAGTAATGAAAATCAATAGGGATGGGACATATCTATGAAATGAAATAAGGAAACAAGATCCCTTAAATATTATACCCACTATTTTGATAACAAGTGAACCCCAATAAATTCACCTTTGGAGATGGCCCGCCTTTTCAGCGTGCATTTCGCAGGACGAGAGATGAACCAGCCGGCCAAAAGGACATAGTCCTTGCTGCAATGGGTTTGACGTGGAGGGACATAAAAATTTCCGTTCTATGTAAGCGGCTTGCCTCTTTTTTTCCTTCTGCTCCTAACAATGTTACTTGGACATACATATGCTGGGTGGTTGGCGAGTGGGTGGTTGGGCGGAAGTGTAGGTGAAACGTGTGGAACGTCGAGAACATCTTGCAGTTTATGTATATGGCCTTTAGATTGAGTTTGCACGAATGTACACAAGTTGTTCGAATTCGCATTTGAATGGGGAATTTCCTTTAGTGGCCAACGAGGACGACGGACGACGGATGTGCCTCCTTGAGCTGTGGATCTCTGGCTCTCGGTCCGCATGTCCATCTGTCTGCATGCCCGGCTGTCTGTCTGTCTGCCTGTCGTTGGGCTTAGCCATGACATAAGATTTTAATCAGCATAAAATTTTCGTTATTTCGTTATTTCTTCGATTGACATGAGCAAATAAAAAATGGAAGTTGGTCAATGGAAAATGGAATTTCATATTTAACATTCTTTGCCTGTTTATTCGAGTCCCTGCTGTTTAACCCATGTGCTTTCGATTTTATATTGATATAAGATGGGCAGTTTTTCTATTAAGGTTGCAACTTGTCTTTATCATATTCTTTAGGCAAGCAAAGGTTTGGTTCTTTAAATGTTTATTTTTAGGAAATCAAATAAAATATTTCAAATATCAGTTGCAAAATAGTTAATCCGATTAGTTTTCATTTAACTCCTGGTACAATATATATATCTTTACAAAATGTTTATGGATATTTGCTTCATTAATGTGGAATATTTTTAGTAAAATAAATAATATACATATAGTTAACAAGCTATTAAATTATATTAAATTATTAAAGTTATAGAAACACTTGTAGCTCCATTCAAGTTCAAAAGTGCAGTAAAATCCTCGCCGCGACGGGGTGCTTGAATCCGAAAAGAGGGTTAGCCTTAAAGGGCCGGAGCATTGTGTTGGCTATAATATTGTTGCAACCGCATTTCCTCGCTAACACGCTTACCCTTAAATCGCATCAATTTTAAACGCAACAGACACTTCACTCCGCACACAGACACACGAGCCCGGGCACAAACACTCGTAAGTTATTCCACCTTAATTATATTGCAACACCCCGACTCGACCCCCGAGCACCGACCCGTGCCCGCATCCCCCACCGATCCAAGCCGAACCGAACAATTCCAACCCATTCTGAGCCATTGCCACCCCTTCTGGCCCACTCCAACCCGTTCCGACCCAATTCGAGGCACACATCGCGCTCAGGTGCCTGAAGGTCCATGTAACACAATGTTTTATGCACTGGCCATGTGTGTGTCTCTCGCCGAGTGTGAGTGTATCTGTGTGCGGCCTGCAGGTGTGTGCGTGAATTAGTTATGAAGCCAAAGTCAAAGTGGGTCAGCAGCAGTTCTTCTTGTCCCGCTGCAATTCCGCCTCGAGTTGCCGCCGCTGCTGCCGCTGCACTCGAGCCTGGCCATATTTTTTGAGCGCCGCCAATGCCAATTTAATGTTATTGCGTATACGTGCCGTTGGCCGCCATTATCAATAGTAGGTGCGTATTGTGTGTGCACAGCGAAAAAGGACAACAATCTCTTTATTGCAGCCGTAAGTAGTGCACTTACATTTCGAGCATTCCACAGATATGTCTTTCATGGCATGTTTGTTAAAGAGTGATTTTGAAAAAGGAAATTCAGCAGAATACATTAATGAAGCAGAAACACGTAACTTACAAAACAAATACCCGAAGTAAAACACCTACAAGACGTATTGTTTTGGAAAGCTAACAAGCTACACAATTTGTCGCAGTCATCTTTGCCTGTTTCTTAAATCTAAAAAATGTCAAAATCTTCATTTTTACAAGGTTTAGCATCGTATTTTTTTGAGAAAATGGATCAAAAAAATTATTATTTAGGGGTGAAAGCCAATTGATAGTACATTTTATTACGAGTTCAGCGAGTTATGGCATTCCATAATTGAACCATTACTTTTCTTGTTTCGCGCAAAACACTAATTATTTTGCATATCAAATAGGGTCCTTAGTTTTTCGCAAAAATTCGATATTTTTTTTTTATCATTTTCGGTGTAACTTGGTTAAAAAAGACGCGCAGTTTTGGTTTTCTGGCTGATTCTAAAAAATAAAAAAATTCATATATTTTGACTTTTTTACAGGGATAGCATCCTCTTTTTTTGAGAAAATGGGTCAAAAATAATATTTTTTTGGTGTGAATGCTAATTAATTGGAAATTTTATTACGAGCTTAGCAAGGTATGACACTCCATAATTGGACCATTATTTTCATTGTTTCGCCCAAAATACTGATAATTTTTGTGCAGAAAATGAAGACCTTGGTTTTTTGGCAAAAAGCGATTTTTTTCATTGACCTTTTTTGGTGCAACTTGGTCAAAAATGGTCCGACACCTATAAGACGCACTGTTTTGGCCAGCTAACGAACTATATATTTGATCGCAGTCATGTTCTGACTAATTCTAAAAACTTCAAATTTTCGAAAATTTTGACATTTTTACCAAGGGGTAGCATCGTTTTTTTTTGCGAAAATGGGTCAAAATAAAAGTTTTTAGGTTTAAGTGCCAATCGATAGGAAATTTTATTACGAGCTCAGCCAGGTATGACAATCCACTTTTGGGCTATTACTTTTCTTGCTTAGCCAAAAATTCTAATTATTTTTGGGTGAAAAATAACGAATGTTGTTTTTGGACAAAACCCGATATTTCTCTTTCACCATTATTGGTGTAACTTGGCCAAAAATGGTGCGAAACCGAAAAGACGCACGGTTCTGGAAAGCTAAAAAGCAAGACAATTTACCTCATTTTCTGGCTGATAATAAAAACTAAAAAATTTAGAAATTTTTGACTTTTTACAAGGGGTAGCATCGTCTTTTTTTTTTAGCGAAAATTGATAAAAAATAAAATTTTTAAGTGTAAATGTCAATTTATAGGAAATTTTATCACGAGTTCAACAAGGTATGGCATTCCATAATTGGACCATTACTTTTTTTGTTTTGCCCAAAATACTGATTATTTTTTGGTAGAAAATGAAGTCCCTAGCTTTTGGACAGATAAAAAAATCAAGTACAGTATTTGTACAATTTAAATAAATTTAACAAATTCAAAGAGAATAATTAAACATATTGAAGCCGTAGATATTCGCAAGTACAACCGATTTATCGAAGGCAAGCCTTCTTGATTTTATCCTCAGTGAGTTTGTGCATCATTGTGCACTTGCAGCAGTTGAAAGTGTAATTAAATTCAACACCCGCACATGGGTAATGTGAATTATGTATGCGTGTCACAGCCGGCTTGCCACAATAAAATGCAACACGAGATGGTGGCACGGCTGCAGCGCACATACTCGTACATTTCAATTTGTAGGACACTCGACCAAAAAACAGAGCCCAAGAAGTAGGTACAAGCTCTCGGCACTTAACCTTCCGCCCGAAACAGACCAACTTGAGATGGTGATGGTGATGGCGATGCCATATCCCGCTGCCATGAGTGCGACCTTCGTCAAATCAACGAAAGGTGGCAGTAGTATCCTTCGCCGCTGCCCTCTGCTCCTCGCTGTTTGCCAGGCAAATTAAAAATTCAGCACAAGACTGAGGAGGGGCCGCCGACTGCGACTGCGACTGGGACGACCTCAGCGCGATGCCAAAGGTTGTTCGCGGCTGCTGGTCGGTCTCGACCTGTCTCGATTTCACTTGAAATGAGAAAAAATGCTCGCAGTCGGCGAGCTCCAAGGGCGCAGAGTGCACAGTAAAACAGAAAAAGGTAAATTAAAATTGTCTGTTTATTTGCACAAAATTCCGGCAAAGCAAAGACTCAAATATGCTGACTTGGCGGCAGTCCTTTAAAGCCAGCTAGGTGTGTTTGCCCCAGTGGCGGTTAAAGGTGGGTTTCAAAGGGTTTGAAAAAACATTAAAAAAATATATAGTAAAATTAAAAGACTGTATTAAATAATTATTAATAGAAATAAATAATAGAAAAATACCAATACAATACTTTAGATAATCTTTCAATTCATTAGATGAACTTTCTTTAATATTGATGTAAAAAGAATGTATTTCTATCTTAAATATACAATTAAAATGTATTATAAAATTAGTATCTTAAATATACGGTTATTAGTATATAATAAACGAACATCTGAATTAAAGATGGTCCCCAAATTTATTAAAATTTTAGTAACACCCCCCAAAAAACCTACGGATCCGGCCCTGGAATGAGTGACTGTGCTGAAAGTCAAGGCTGCTAATTAAGTGCTTTTTTGGGGTTAAATACATATGTATAAGCTGCTTCCGTCACAGTTACAGCTCAGGCCAAAGCTGGGATTTATCCGGCCGATTCCGACTGTGCCGTGCCGCAGCTATTAAGAGTCTCTTTCTTTCTGGCTCTGTGACTGTGTGTGTGCTGGCTGGATCATGTTTTAAGCTGCAGAGCTTAACATCAATTTTTGAGAGCTTACTCTTTGTGTGTGCCTCTGTGTGTGTGGATAAAGGACCTCGCCAAACGAAGAGAACTTATATTGTTGCACTGCCTGGTATCCGGCGGATTTTCTCATTATTAAACTGGAACCCATCTAATTAGGATGCCCTGCTCGGGCAAAACACACACATATATGTATATTCATCTCGCGTGTGGCATTTCGTTAATGACACTTTAATGTGCTACAAAATCAACTGACACAGCTGGAAAAATAAATCAAATTTCTTGTGTAGCAGCAACATTTTGATCTAGGGCCTCGGCAGGGCGCATATATCACATATATCACTGGTAGGACACGCCCTCGCCCTACACTCGTCATCTATCAAAATTCACTTTTCATATAGACCCTACCTGGGCTCTGTCTATATGTCTGAGTGTCGGTCCGTTTGGCTGACTGGATGGCACACATTTAACCCGCACGTAGTCGCAATTTTAATATAATGGCGGCCTGAAGCGAAGACGGGTCGAGTTGAAGGCATATCAACGACCTAGTAAGCATCTTTATACAATTTCATGAGGCTGTCAGCACACGCACACCGGCAGACCAAGACACCTACACGGGGATACACACACCAACACACACACACACACACACACACACCTGTACGGAGGACACCTGGCGACGCGACCGCGCACTTTGCATAAATTTGTTATGCATATAAAATTAAAAGCATATTTTTAGGCGCCCGCCACACACCCGTGCCGACAGTCGGCAGTGTTGATATTTTTATGGCAAATACTCGTAATTTGTAACTCTTACACAACTCGAAAACTTCAAAGATACGCAGATAATCAGAGGAACGGAGAGCGGAGCGAATGAGATACAGATACGCGCACGCAGCGCGGAGTTCAGCGGGCCTACAAATGAGCAAAGTTTTACTTTTATTTGATTTGCACGAGATCCAAAGCGAAAGTAACAAAATTGCGGCTGTTTGCTGCTTTCTTTTTCCTTTTTGTTTTGTTTTGGAGCCAAAACAAACGCCAGAAAGTTAAGTTCAAACGAGGGAAAATACAACGAAAAGTCATACAAATTTGCCGAGCAAATGGTGGAAATATTAACACGCGTGTCTGTTTGCCACTGGCATGTCTGTGAAATTAAAAATGAACTCAGAGGCACTGCAAATAAATTTAAGAATGTTAATTATAATTTTCAAAATGTACATTATACTTTCATAAATATATATAAGTATTTTTTATTCTTTTGCTATATTTAGTAGGAAAAGACTGCATCGATGAGCTTCTTTTAGTCACAAAAGTATTACGTAGATTTTTTTAGGGTAAATTCTACAAATATTTTGATTGTCCTTTTGTTTTAAAATAAATATAAAAAATCCCCTATTGTTTTAAATTTTGATTAAAATTTAAAAAAGTGTAATTTCTCAAATAGTATATATGTTTTATATTCTGTAATTAAACAAGGATATTAAATACAAAACCCACAATTCAAGGCTTAATAACCATAGCCTATATTAATAAGTTAACATTTTTTTAAAGGTAATATTTGCGTAAATTAACCTTGATTATAGCAGTGCAGAGAAAGAACGAAGGAAGGCCTAATGCTGGCTGCTTTCGGGCCTGAAATCAAAATACATTAACGCGTTGCGTGCCTGAGCCTGTGTGTGTTCACCTGTGTTGGTGTGTGTGTGGGGCAGGACGAGTGGGTGAGCCACTTCATCACCGCGGCAGGACCAACGGCATATGCAAATATTTCAGGCAAACCAAAGCGACACTCAACATTCGTTCCGACCCGCCACTCCATCGCCATTGCCCGCGGCTTAAGTTTGCGTTTTTATTTAATTGCGGAAATTGTGGCTTCGCCCTGCCACACACACACTCTTACCCTTACCCAACACACAGATACAGGTACAAATACAGCTACGGCACACGAAGATTCTTGAGAAAGCGTTGCCTTTATAATTTCTTTCATAACGCAACCAAGCATTGTAACATATTTTTATGGCCTCACATTTTTCTGCTTTCATACAGTTTCGTGTCGGTTCCTTCTGGGGGGCTTTCTCCCTCCTTTCTCCATCCCCCTCAGCGGTTCTCGAAAACATTCTCGGAATTCCAAAGGAGATATGAGTTTTGATACCGTCGAAGTGGTTGCAGCCTCCCCTGCTTCTCGCTTTGACTTCGCTTTTTCAACGACACCACCAAAATAAAAAAATGAAACAAATTGAGTCAAGTGCGTCTTCCTCGATGGCGAAAATGGTGAAAATGAGTGGTAGAAAGGTGGTGATGGGGCTGCAGAACACATCCCTGCCCGCCTGACAAGCCAAACTAATTAGAAAGTCACTTTAGACGCCGTTTCACCGCTCCCACAGGTCGAAAGTCGCTGAGCATAAAATTAAAACCGACACAAATGTGATTTCTTCCCGTGCGAATCTTATGAATGTTAATACACAGAAAAGCCTAATCACAACCCAATTACGCACTAAGCTAATGCAATACCAAGTAATTATATCCTCATTTCTGTTTGGCTTTGCTTTCAGTTATGGTTTACCCATAATTGCTGATTCATTATGTCGAAAATTGACTTTATTGAGAGCAATTTGGTATGAACAAAAATAATTCTTCATGGTAAAAATATTGATTTAACCAGTTTGTGTTTTACAAAGTATTTATCAAAAACATCAAGTCACTAAAAATATATTACATCATCTAAAAACTAATGCATTAAACATTGGCTTGGAATCTATATTTTTTGTATTTATTTTTAAATACTTTATTTTCCAAAACCTTTCCGACAATCAGCGGTTAATAAAGTGGGTCATAGAAACATGCTTTCTTTTCCAAATAATTGCTGAATCATTAGGGGCCACGCGTCGTATACGCAATATGCCATAACTCGACTTTATTGATTTCAATTAATTGCCAGTGGAGTTCGCTGGGGCTGGCATTTACCAAAACTGCTCATAAATGAATTGGAAAAGCGTCGAACGAAACAAGCCACCAACAAATGGCGGGCAATCAGCTCGGTAAGTGGCTTACGCTTACACCAGGCGGCTTAAACCGAATATCGATGTTGGCCCCCTTACCCAATTCCCCCGACCAGCTGGTAATGTGTTCGAGCGCGGGCCCATATCAAAGCATTACGATCTAAATGACACTTTGACAGGAGCAGGACCTGGCACGGAGTTCGGGTGCGGCTGCCTGGTAGGATGAGGTTACTCCCACCGCTCCCACTGCTGCTCCCGATCCAGGTAGCCTGCCGTTCACCTGCACGCAGTCGATGGCAGCGGCGATAAGGGGAAGAAAAATCGAGGCAGCCCGCTCACATGCTCGCGACACACGCTACTTAACTGTTAATATTTAAAGTTGCAACGGGAAGCGGCAGGGCACTGAGAAAAAATCTGACACCAAGCCGATAAGACGGAAGAAAAATTATATTTAAAAAGATAACAAAAAACTTTAAAACTATAAAATGAAAACATTTTTGGAAGCCAAAGTTGTACCCCATATTTTATATAGTACCCGTAAAAGAAAGTCCTAACACTTTTTGGGAATTTTCAATTTTTTCTTTAAAAGTATGGCGACAATAGGGCGAATAATATGGACAAATTTGTATAGTTACAATATTTCCCAGAATTTTTCTTTTTATCGATATAATAGCAAACCTACTTTTTTTTTTTTTTTTTTTTTTTTCTTTAATTAACATCTTTATTTAATATAATCCAGGAACAGATCTAATTAAAGCCTTTAACCTAAATGTTTTCTTAAGTAAATAATCTCTTAATTATAAATTATAATTAGTTTTCAACTTGGTATATAGGAGTAGATCAAATTACGACTAGTTTCAAGTAAATAATATATTCATATTAGTCTCTTAGGAGCAGCCCAAAATGTCTTCTTTTGAGCCTGCGAATTGGGATAGCCCCCTGTAATCTCCGGGACAAACCTACTTGAATTTTAAAATTCATTAAAGTTTTTAGGTGTCCAAAAGTATGCAGTGAATAACGTTGAGTCGTTTTCCAGAATGCTCTCATGGTACATTAGACGTTGAAAAATAATGTTGCATAATTTTAGGCACCGAAAAATTACATTAAGAAGAGATTTCAAAACCACAGTGATATAGCCTTGTTCTTACTTCTGCAACACTTTTTCCCTGCAGTGCACTAACAATCGCAGCAGCAGCAAACCGGAAGCGGAAAGCTTTTCGCCTGCGGAAGTGTTTCGTGCGCGCCAAGTTTATATAAGCGACGGCGATACGTACGAGCTTGTGTGGGTGAGTGCGAAAAGTGTATGATCTGTCTGTGTGTGCGACGGTCGGCGGCACCCTTGTGCGTGTGGGTGCAAATTGCAAGGAGTTTAATGACAAAAGCAGTCACTACAGCCATGCACAATGCGTTTAAGCAGCCGGCATTTTGTTGTTTCCAAAGGTGTTGCTGTTGCCGCTGGTGTGTTGCCATTGCCATTGTTGCTGCTCACCCGGGACTCTAACGAACCGACGACAGACCAGGATTTGGCGCCTTTTCCACCTCGCGGCTGCGAAAACACTTTCACTGGCGCACGGCAGCTGGCTGCTTGCCTCGCAGCCCGGGTAATCGCGAAGAACCGATTGGGATTCTGCAGGACGCTCCATTACACTGGCAAAAATTGGTATAAATGGTACATTTGAATACAAAATTAATTAGCATATTTTTAATTTGAACTGGTTACAAATTTTTATATTACCTTAAAAGAGATGGCGTAAAATTTAAAAAGTTCGTCACAACAATTATAAATGAAAACTGTTACCAACGAAATAATGTGTTTGTATGTATTTATCTTTAATTTATAGAATGTACATAATTTATTTGTTTTCTAAATTTCAATTAGAGAGTGAGCTTTTTAAACAAGCTATAAAATTGAGAACTTTTTTTTTAATATCTAAATTTTTTTCTGTGTATATGTTTCACTCCGCAACTCTTTCCTGGTCCCACTGCACTCTGCGATTGCTTCTCATTTCGCCCGGCTTTAGCTCCATTTCCGTGGCAGTGGCAGTCGATGATTTCAGTCGACATCTTGTTGGCCCGCTTCCGTTTGGCTAAGCTGCGCTGCCCGTATTTGCCGTATCTGCTGCATCCGCTGTATCTGCTGCATTTGTTGTGCCTGTTGTCGCTGGTAAGCGCTGCACAATCACCGCAGCTGCTTTGCATTTTTCAATGGCTTTTCTTTCGCCTCCCCTGGGCGACCTGGGCAACTGTCGCGTGTCTTTGTAGATTGAAAAACATTTTCCTCTGATTTTTTGTTGTCTGCGACTGCTGCTGCTGTTGCTGTTGCTGCTCCTGCCGCTGCTGTAGTTTTTCCTGTTATTCTCTTGGCATTTTCACATTTTGCATGTATTTCGTTGACAGGCCGAAAATAATCTAGGTGGCTCCCATGCATTTATTTCTATTCCGCACAGGATCTCAATTCACAGTGGCATTCAAATGGCTTGACTGCGTGACTTTTTGATGCCCCGGATTTGGAAGATCTGGTTTAAAATTATTTTTAAGCCAATGTTGATGGGGTGCCGGCTTATGTATTTTCTATTTTCATTTAATTTATATATATATATATATATATATATATAGTATACTTTAGAAAAATATTTTAAAATTATATTTATAAATATATACATGTATCCTAACTTTATCGGTGATATACTTGTATAAGAAAGCTTTCTCCTTAATAATCCACTGAGATAAGCCTGTGGGATATAGTTGCACCAGGAATACAATGGAAGATATCGATTGCTAGCCAAGCACAATTAAACCTACTCCCAGTGACCAGACTCCGAGCCCGAAATGGCCCCATTTATCGACTTAACCCATTGTTCAGGTTCTGTTCGCCTGACATATGCTAATTTGTAATTGCTCGTTTGTGTGCACCTACTCAACCCTTCTGCACACGGGCACACACAATTAGATGCACCAGCAGCAACAACAGCAACGGTGACCAAATAACAACTATGTGTAACAACAATTGTGGATATAATATGCATAATTTATAATTCCTGCGGTCACTTTCATGCGCGCTGTTAATTGAAGCATACTTTCCAGAGAGCCGACTGAATTTATTGACATTTATATGATTTAATTAAAATGCAACGTATAAACACGGCGATAGGCAGCCAAATCAAAAGCGGCCACATTATAAATATTCATAAATTAATGACACTGCGCAAGTTAAACAATTTAAGCATTAAAACTGTCCATCTCTCTGTCAATTGGCCAAATTGAAATATAACTATATATAAATAATTGAGGCAGTTTGCTTTGCTGATGCTGATGCTGCTGTTGATGTTGCGGCAATTATGCGACTGCAAAGTCGGGAAAATCTTTCGGTAAGCTTCATAAAAGCTTCCGCATTATGTTTACAAGCTAATAAATGTCAGCAGCAAACTGCAAACGGCAAACTGCTAGCCGAAACTGCAAACAGCCAACTGAAACTGGAACTCAAACTCCGGCGATGCCCGAAATGCAAAGCCAACAAATGGCCGGCAAGGACAAACAAATTAAGCTCCTGCATTTTGCATGAAGCCAATTGCATTTTGGGCAGCCGGCCAAAGGACATCCCATGGTCGGTTGGCCGGCTTTTTGGCCAGATCAAGTTGTAGCAAAGTTAGAGAACTGCTAGCCCACACACACTCACTCGGGGTCACAGATTATTTGCAGCTCAGTGGAGTTGGCCTAATTGATTAATGATGCCCCACCGATGGCCCCTCAGGATGATGAGTCAGCGATTGCCGCAACCCACGGCTGACCTTTAATCCGGTGACCCAAGTGGGAGCCGAATTTTGAGCGGAACTGTTGAAACGACTCCCGGGGAAATTGACTGGCATGCAGGGAAAGAAAATATAGTAAAGATATATTGATATATACATAAAATATAAATTTAAGGCAATATGTTGCGAAATAAACCATTTGATATTAATAAATTGGTAAATTAACAAAGTTTAGACAACTTTTTTATAAGCAATATGAAAATAAATATTATATATATATCTAGTAATGCTATTTATTATTATTATTATATGGAATAGTAATTTCAAGAAATAAGTTGACCAAAAAAATAAGAGAAATCAGCTAATAAGAAGATTAGGTTCCTAGCTTTTAATATTATTTAAACCATTTTATTTAATTTATTGAGGATCCAGGATCTCAGTGTTTCTGGATTTCAGGCATTCAATTTCATCAGCGGGCATAAATTGCCATTTTCTTGGCGTGTACGTGAGCGCTTATAAATAATAACGATTCGGCTAAACCGGAAGCCAAAGTAACAACTTCCTTTTGTACGAATGTTAACCCATTCGGTCACATGCCACTCACACGGCCCCTGCACGTGTGTGCGTGCATTCATTTATGATTAAGTGCGCTTCGGGGGTGAGTGTTTCTATGGCCGTATGGGTAATGAGCCTGTGAGCCACACACTCTCGAAAAAAGGTCAAAAAACGCAGAATGTTCAAAATGAAACGTCAAGAACAACAACAAATTGCGTGCATGTTGTTTTTTGTTGGTTTTTTTTTTGGCCCCATAGAGGCCTACACATCATCATCAGCGTTTGGTTGTTTTTGCCGGCCTCGCTGGCAACCCTTTTGGAGTCGTTTTTTGCTGCTCGCTTTTTGAATTTCCGTCTGGCATGAAATATATAGCTGGCTTTCTTTTTGTGTGTGTCGCAAAGTCATGCAGTAAAAATTACACATGTACACATTTGTCTGCCCATGTATGCGAGAGTGTGTGGCCGTGTGTTGTTTCAGCTCACGCAACAACACCAGCAAAAATTTAATTTGAATTTGCACATCAAATTCGCGTATAAATTTTTAAAGCAACCGACAGGAGGAGCAACAATCAAAAAAACCGGTGTGTGGTGCTGCAAAAAAACGTAATTTATTAAGCAAAACAACAAGCACACAAAAGTTGCGGAAAAAGTGCGCGCGATTTAATCATTCATATGACCATTTATGTGTGGCACGAGAGGCCGCAATATCGCCGTCTCTATGACATAATAAACGTCATCATTTGACAGCATTTTCGTTGGGTATGTGAAAATCACGGCGACATATTAATTGGCAGGGCCCACCGCCCCAACTAGACCTCACTCCATAAGCCCGAATGTTCGGTTTTGGGCCCCAGAGATAAGCGACGCAAGGAACAAGTTTTTTGGCCCGCAGTTTGGCTTTTACCAGATTTGAACGTTTGTGCGACTTTCAGTTAGTGGCGTCACCGAAAATTCGTTAACTGCAATGGTTTCGGCCAAGGCAGAACTTTTACAAAGTGATTATTATTGTATGGAAACTTTTGCGGCCTGGTCGAAAAGTCCGTCTAGTTCTAGTTCTAGCTCTCCCACTCGCATTTGTTGCTCTTGTAGTTACATATGTAAAACGAAAACGAAAAAAAGCGGCAGCATACAAGACCGAAACGAGGCAAAACTTATGGGCACAAAGTTTTGGTAGCGTTTTCATGCCCCTGCCAAAGGAATATCGCCTGACACGGGCAACAACAAACTGGCAGAGCCGAAGACAACGTGAACTAACACCAATTAAAAGTCATTTAACGTGCACCCCTATATGGGGCATCCTAGCCCATAACAGCGGTCAGAATAATAGTTTTCTAGATTATAGATAAAATATTAAATATTTTAAATAAATATGTTACCATATCACTCAAAAGGATGCTCCTGATAATATTGTCCAATTAGATAATACGATTCATTACATAAAATACCTAAGATCCCAAATATAAATCTTTCAACTAATACCTATAACATTTTTTAAAATTTTTAAAGTGAACTTGAACACTTATGATCAGATTTAACCTTTAAGCAATACGATAATATTACATCTTATATGTGTTACTCGCATTCGGTCCTTTTAAGTCCAATATATGCCACTGAAATTGATAAAATCATGTTTTGCAGCAGAAGTAAAAACCCTTAATGGACTAAATATGTAGAGCTATCAATGCTATTAGCTTAACCGCAACTGTCTTTTGATGTACAGCGGGCGGGGCCAATAAGGGTCGTCGGCCAAAGACTGCCTCTGACAGCTTCTGGTCATACAAAGTAAATGGGTTCAAGTGTTTAATATTTCAAAAGTGTTTTCGCCAAACTACGTGGTGTGATGTGGTTCGAGATGCTGCCCCACCGTGGCCCATGGCCCATGGTGGTGCGAGATGCTATTGGAAATGGCCGGAGTTGGAGCACGTGTCGGTTTAGTTGTCGACAAGTTTACTATCACAGTTGGGCAAGCAAAACTTTGCCCTGTCCTTCATTGGCCTGGAGTGGGGGTCATAAATAAATTAACTACTTAAATTTGCCTGCGGTGCAATCGGAGCGGGGTCGGGGGTCATATAGCACTGGGAAAGGGAAACTATTGAGTCAAAGAGGGTTCTTTGGAAACGGTAGTAATATTAAGTCAGTAGATTAAGGATTTTATAGACCATTTTAGGACTTTAAAAAATAATAGTTTTTAATATTTAATAAATTATTGCGCAATCAGCTACTTGACTTTGGGTATCCCATTTTTCTCAGTGATTCGGGACTTCAACCAAGCGGTGTCAATCAGCCTTGGCCGAAATGGAAACATCTTTTACTCGACCTTTTAACCAGATTCTGAGCCAAAGCGGCAAAGTGGCCATTACTCTAATTAACCTTATTTCATTCTCAATTATAAGCGGCCCGAACAAACAGCTCAAACCAGAAAAAGAAACATCACTAATTGTAACAAGCGGAAAAACAAGAAGAGTCGGGACAGCAGTCGGGCCAAAGGAAAACCGAAAGGAAAAACCAAAACAATTGCCTTAAAACATAATTGTTATTTTGCGCCTTCTCCTCTTTGATTTTCCTTTTAGCCAGCTGCCGTTTGCCGACTTTTTGGCTCAACCCAAAAAACGAGAAAAAAACCAAAAAAGCCAAAAAAAAGGCAAATTAAGTTTTTTGCTCTAATTTAGTCTGACGCGCGTTGGCGAAAACAACAACGGGGGAAGAACAATAATAACAAGCCGCCTTGGCTTTTGCTTTGCCTTTGCTTAATTTACCATTTTTCACTCTTATCGCCCCTCGAGAGCGAGGGTGGCCATAAAAATAAGGCCAAAAGCAGCACCGCCGTTGGACTGTCCCCGGCCTGGCTGTCTTAAAGTTTAAGCTGCGAGCGTAACAATAATTTAATGCAGCTCTTAAATTGTTTGTAAAATGTTCAACAACCGCGCTGCGTGCTGCGTGCTGCTCAGTGGCAAAGTTAAAAAGTGGAAAACTTTTTCTTTTCTATTTAACGTAATTTTCCCTTATTTGCTGTGTCTGATCCGGGGAATCCCCCTGCCCCCTGCCGCTGCCAGCTCATTTCCCCACGCAGATTTTCCGGACTGTTGTCGAGCATATGTTGCCCTTGCCTCATAATGTGGCATATTTGGCAGCTCGACGAGAAGCTCAAGAGCCACGATTGAGTCCCGTGCCATGTGCTGTTGTCTTCATTTGGACTCCTTCTTTCCGCCGCGCTCCCATTTTCTTGGGTGGGAAATTACATGGCGGGCGACACTTCGGGCTTTCTCTTTCGCTTTCGTGGTTAAGCAAATGTTTAACAAACCAAATCTGAGATTTGCATTTTATGCTTTCTCCCCGCACTCTCCGATGCCTTCCTTCATGCTCGGATAAGCCCAGCTTTAATGCTTCTAATCGGGCTTAAAATCGGGGATGTTCGGCAAGGAAAGTGGGGCAGCAGAAATAAAAATCAAATAATTCAAAAGAACTTTTTGTCACATCAATCGCTGCTCAGGGAACATGGGAAAACTTTGTGGTCTGGCTGCAAAGCTTCTTAAGTGCCGGGAAACCCTTTTTCCTTGGGGGTGGGAGGAGGTAAATCCTTCGCTTACTGCCTCATTTCTAATTCCATTTCCACTTGGCTCTTATTCACACTTTAGCCGAGCCAACAAAGAGCTCGGCACAAATTATTGACACGCTCAAAGGACACAGACAGGCCAGACCCTGCCAAATCCATTGCTCAAAGGCATGAAAATGAAAACATTTTCACTTATTTGCCCAGAAATTGGATAAGAATCGAACTGAAATTGGATCTCACTCATTGTCGATACACTTGCCACAGCCTCCGTTGAGCGTTGGCTTCTTGTTTTGCTTTTAACTGCCTGCCGCTGGTGTTGTTGCTTTTCTGGCCACATCAAGCATTTTCCGGCTATTTTCCACCCCCTGCCGCGTCACTGAGCTATCCACCCCCTCGCTACCCACTCTTATTATCGTAATAGAATTTGCCAAATTGAGGTTGAAATACAATGGCTTGGTTTGCCTTCCTGCAGGGAGAAAAAAATTATAGCTTATATTATAGAGAAAAGTTTGTGAATATCCTTAAAAAATACTTTGCTACGTATGTTTTTTAAATTTACTTTACTTTCCTTTATTATTGCTTTTACTTTTTATTTTTTTTTTAGTTTATTTAAAAAGTTAAAAGAAGCCCGAAAAAGTGCTGAGTCATTTTTTAATATATATTAAATATATATATGAAAGCAATCATAATTACAGGTTTGACTAAAATTATAGTCCTTGAATTCTTAACCTTAAAACATTCAAAACTAATGGCCCAGGTCAAGTACTTAAGATATTTTTATATATTTTTTATATATTTTTGTATATTTTTCAATGTGAAAACTTTTTGTTGGTTGTGGTACTACAAAGGTAATCAACATATTTCTTTCTTACTTTTTAAATGATTTCTTAAGGCAACACAAATATTTTTCTAAGTGCACTCGCCTGCCTTTCTCCTTTTTTTCTGGCATCCGTTTATCGTTTGATTGTTTGTCTGCCTCGCCCTTCATTTTGCCAGTGTTTGGTGTGTTTGCTGGCTTGTTTGCTTATTTGGCGGGACTGCTGCTGGTTCGCTTATCAATTGCTGTTTTTATTGCCATTTTAGCCCTCCCCCAGCCGGTCGCCAGTCGCCTTTATTGAGTACGACAAAAATTCATTGCCTGGCCCGAGGGCGCGTGCCAGTAAACAGCCTCAGTGGAGGATTGTCGGAGGAGGATTCGCCTTTCGAGTTGACTAGCCTGCGGTTTGGGCCCCCAATTTAATTGTTTACTTTGCGGCAATTGACCTTTTGTGGCGTTGCGGTGATTGAATGCCAGATATCGCATTTCGCCTGGGCTATTAGGGAATTATGATATTCTGATTGGCTCGTTTTGGGGTCGAAATTGCTCACTGTTCATATTGATTTGTCAGCAATTCCGTTTGAGCTGTAGAGTGGCTGGGAAAAAGGGATAAGCCCCAGCTGGGCGCAGCTCATCGGGAATATGTCAAGTGGACCCACCTAGCTAGAAACTCATCGGGGCCCACGCTGCGTATGAGTAACGCGCTCGTCACGGCACGTCATCAACTTTGTTGCTGCCATTGTGCGAATTTCGCATTCCCCTTCCGCCATATATTGCCACTTTTTTCCCATAGCTACATAGCTACCATGTCCTGGCCTTTTGTTCTTTTGCGTTGCACCACAATGTAGCTGTGGTTAGCAACGAAAGCCGCAAGGCCCAAAGGGGGAAGTTGCCGAGGAATTCTTTGTTTCTAGGCAATTTCAGTCACTTACCCCGGCCGTTGTTATTGCGACTTTGGCTTTGCCTTGCGTTGTCGCCGGCGATAAAACTGTTACTACTCGCACGGCTACTGCCACAAAATACCGATGTCGTTACTGCCGTTCGGTTTGTTGATGCTGCACGGAGCGCAAAATTGGGTTTTAAAGTGCGGGATACGGTCCTTAACTCTGGTGTGATTAACTCTTGCAAATCTTAACTTTAAATGGGCTTAAACTTAACTAACAGGATAGAAACCCTGTATTTTTAGGACACTTTCTTGTACATTTTGTATATATTTTCATTGGTACTGAGGAGACAAATACAAGAAATAAGACACATAAATGTATCCTTATAAGAGGACCCATAAAGTAATAATAATTTCTATAAATCGTAATGGATTTTTTATGAACGGCTAAAGTATTATTAATATTTTACAGCCTAGGATCTACAGTATCAAACAAACTTAGGTAAAAACTCTAGAAATTGTATTTAGTGTATTGTATTTAACTACCACATTAAAACCATTTCTTTTCTGTATATACTTTTATATCCTATTTTCATAGTCACTAGAATAGTGATATTAAAATATTTATTTTTAAAAGGGGTAAAGTGTCCTGTGGCTGTTCAAAGACAAGTTAATCCAGAGTGTTGCAGTCCCCTTTCTAATCCCAACTCTGGTAGCTAAAACCCCCTTTTTTCTGAGTGTCCTGCTTCGTGTTCGTGTTGGAGCTTAGCCCGGGCCTCACCTTGTATCGGTGTCGTGTGTGTTGTCTGTCTCCGCTTGCCATAACAGCAAACTTGGCTACAAAACTGCTGCCACAGCCCCTGCCGACACACTCGTGTCCTTGCTAACCAACCAAGCCATGCAGGACTACACACAGACACTCGGATGCCATGGCAGCTTCACCTTGGGCATATTGATGAGCCCAACACTTTAATTAGAGCGTCAATAAAATGGATAAATGCAGCCCCAGTCCCAGTCCGAGGTCCTGATGTCGACAACCGCCTCCTCGTTGGCAGAAATTTAATTTGCCATTCACTTACACGCCACTTGGTCCTGCGGCATGTTTGCACCAATTAACCGGGGCTGAATCCTCACTGAAAATTACAATTAATAGTTCCGGCATTTTTCACTCCCTTTGTAGGTGGCAGATGTGTGCATACGGATGCCATGCAGGCCCGAGCCAAGTCATTGGGCTGGACAGGCGTGCAAATCGCCATAAATTATGGTGTCAACTCAGGCCTAAATTAGTCTCGACACGCAGACAATGGCCAACACCTACCATACAATTGCGGGTGGCAAAATAGTAATGATTGATTATAATTTGTTATATATTTAAAACAACTTTAGTGGTTTTCTTAAGGTTAATTGCTGTAAGCAAACCAATTTATTTCAATAGTTTATTGGTTTTTATATATAAACTAACTACTTATAGTACCTTTTAATATAATTATAAGTTTATGCTCACGGGTTTTTCGCTAGCGATATTGGGTTAACAATTTATGTATTTCTGGAAATATTTATAAATTTAATAATACTGCTTTCTGATTTATAATATTATTAGCCAGAGATTTATCAATTTATTTTATTTTAATATTATGAAATTGTGTTATACAAATTGTTTTCATATTTCAATTGAAAACTAAGACATTCACTTATTTTTAAAGATACCAAGATACAATGCTGACCTCCGCTGTAACCCTGCCCAGTGTCCTTCAAGTGAATCGATCTATAATTAAGATAACTCCGATACTGTACTGTGTGGCTCGTGTGCCGGTCTGCATGGAACGGCTTCATTATGGCCACTCGCAATGGGCTGTAGTCGCACTCTCGACGGAATCCAGATAATGCCGCCTTATTTGTTTATGAAATTGACCTGCGATTATCGCTGCAGCGGAAACAGACACTCAGACAGGGACAAAGCGGCACTCATTGCGTGTGTGCTGCCTCATGAATAATACATATGTCCGATGTGGGCGTGGCAGTCGGGCTGTCTGTCTGTCTGCCTGCCCGCCCACACTCGCACAATGAAAGTTTTTCAACAGCGAAATCGTTTTGTTAACTTGTTCACAAGTGTCGGTATGTGTGGGCCAACAACTCGAAAGTCTCGGCAAAGTCATTCTCGACTCGCCCAGCGATCCCGCGTTCTCGGCCTCAAGGATCTGCCATGAAAATCCGTTTACACAATTTAACGCACAAGTTCGACAAAAAAATAAACTTTTCGCAAATGCATAAAACTTTTGTATTGACAATAAACGTCGACAGAAGGCTGTTTCGAATATGGAAAACGCCGAGGAGTTGTGGTAGCCAAGGGGCCAGGGGATAAAAGTGCATATTCACATGTAGTTTAACTCCGGAAGATAAAACCCGCAGGCTGCGATGATGTTCTCAAATAGGTTTAGTTTGTTGCCAAGTTGTTTAAAGACAGTGAGAAAATGAAAAAGTGAGAAATGGAGCTGCACCAAACGAAATAGTTAGCAATTTGACGCCCTCTCTTTTGTTTCTAAACGGAAATCATTATTAATAATGCAAAATCCTTATATCAATTTACAATTATTTATGTTCACACATTTCTAACAATAGATAAGCTTTGAAAATATTTGAGTGAAAGTGATAAAAAGTAATGTTCAAATTCATTTTTATCACATCTCTCTACAGTTATAGACTCACTTTAAGGACTCCAAACTTGTGAAAGAGTATAATATTTTGTCATGTCGAGCCGAGGGGGAAAAAGTGCATCCACTTTTATGGCATTGGCATTGGCAGACAAAAGCGTACGAAATTCAATGAGCTGCAAAAAGCATCCAAAGTCGCTGCTGCTGCCAGATTTACGCCAAGAAAAATGTCAGACCGGCAGCTGCGGGCAGCCAACCTGCATTTCGCCCACACTTTCAACCTGTTTGGAGTTTTCTCACCAAAAAAAAAAAAATTATATAAATTTCGCAAAAAACCCCAAAGTTTGGAATCCAACTGGAAGTGGAGTTGACTGCGGTCTGAGCAGGCGGCAGACAAATTGCGCTCGTAAATGCTTTAAATTGTGCACTCCGCCCGTTTCGAATTGAAGTTGGGGAAGAAAAAGTGAGGCCGCGACGAGAACAAAACAGGGCGAAACAAAAGTTGGCCAAGGAGCGTGCAAAAAATTGCTCAGCGTGTTAAGAAAAATGTTTCCGTAAGCTGCGAACAAATGCGCGACAATATTTTTCTGTGCGGCCAATGTGGAAATCTTCGCTTAAAGTTCCCGAACACCTTTACCTTCTGAGTGGGTGTAACCAGGCCGAGTGGCTGGAGTTTTCCCGCTTTCCCACTTTCCCAC
This sequence comes from Drosophila biarmipes, assembly GCF_025231255.1. NCBI lineage: Eukaryota > Metazoa > Arthropoda > Insecta > Diptera > Drosophilidae > Drosophila > Drosophila biarmipes. Next base: position 17,073,226 of record NC_066616.1, on the reverse strand, counting down.
TTCGCGGCTGCAAGCGAAAACGAGAAATGCCAACAGCAACACTTGCCATTTTCCGGTTTCCTTTGGCGGCTTCGCCCGGGTTGATAACCCAAAACCGAGTGCCACTTAAGACCAGAGCCAAAGGGCTAGCCACAGAGAAAAATGTTGTACAGACTTTTTGAAATCACTTTTATGTAGGTTAGATAAAAAAAGAAGGGGTGATCTGCAGATATTATGACTGTTTTAATTTATCTCGAAGAACTACAGTTTTGGTTAGCTCATGTTAACTTTTGTCCTGGAGTTAAGTGGCTGCTTTGGAAAATACTGATTGGAAAATACTAGGAAGGTTTGTTCGGAAAAACAATTCTTCTTAAAAATATAACAGGATTACTCTATCCTACGAAAAAGAACGTTAACCCGACATTGAGAAATGGAACCGTAACCTGGCATTGAGAAATGCGTCATCAGAAATTATTTGACTTGCATTGCTTTAGTCTTCTTGGACACTAAAAAGAACTCTAAAAGGTGTTTTTTATTGCCTCTTAAAGAGTGGGTTGCTTTTTAACTAACTCACATTAAGGCTGCCCGTTTTTTTCAGTGCTGGCAGTGCACACTTGAGTTCACTGCGGCTGCAACAGTTGCGAGGTGTTAGATGTCAAACTGTTAAGGTAATACAGCTGCCTCGACTTTTCGACTCCCGAACTCCTGAACTCCGCTCGACTTCCCTTGGTGTTGGATTTTTCAATTTACAGCCTCTGGTTGCCTGCTCTAATGACCGGATGCTCAACCGATATTAAGTGGCATTAGGGCACCGCTCCAGTTCGCCGACTTATTTAAGACTTTTGAGCGCTTTAAGGCCGCGACAAGGTCATGAAGGGCTGACAGCCCGATAAGGGCGGCGCGAATTCAATAAATTCGCTGACGTAAGTCCTAATTGGCCCGGTGAAATAAACCAAGCGAAGCACTTAAATTAATTAAAATATCATTTCGGCAGTCGGCGGAAAGTAAACACAGTGAAATCACCGCCTCAAAGAATCCTTCTTTTTCCTGTCGTTTGTCGCTGGCCGGCAAAGTGAAATCGAAATGGCAAACAAAGCTCGAAATTAGATGGTTCTCGGCATTATTGTGAGAATAACATTTTACCCTCGGTTGCTGTTCTCCTGCGTTTTTTTGTGCGCCCGCTGAAGGTCGTAAATAATTTATGTAAACTTGAAGGTTTGCAGCGGGAGTGGGTGGTGGGTGGTGGGCGGGAAATGGCAGTGGGAATTGTCGCAGACTCCTTTACACTTTGATGCTGCTGTGTTATGAATAATAACTTGGACTTGGTCCGCCCGCCGCCTCCTTTTGTTGTTGTGCGTTCGAATTTCACGTCACTTTCGTCCCGTCTCTCCTCTGCATTTGGCAAAGCTTTGAATATTTTACGCAGGCATAAATAATTTAAAACAATGGAACACACGTAAAAGGGAAAAGGATAATGCAGCAGCAGACGGGCAAGGCTTTTTTGCGCAAAAAAAAAACTCACACAAACAGGACAAAAGTGAGAGCGGAAGGCAGCAAAAAAATGGGCCAGAAGAACAGGAAGATAAGAATAAAATTTTATATATATATTCCCTTTTTTACCATGGCCCAGAGATGCTGGCCCAGAGACCTGCAGCTCACACTCCAGCTGCAAGGGGGGAAAAAAACCAACACCCACCCACTTTCGACCCGAGCGCAACACTTGACATATGTGCCGCCCTTTGACCTCTTTCCCCAGCTGCGGGGCGTTGGAATTCCTTGTAAATGAGACGGCAAGGCGGCCAAAACATTTGACGAACGACAAAAAATGAAATGTAAATGCTGAAAATGTTGTCTTTGGCTCGTATGAGCCCCGGCCCTTTCCCCCCTCTAAGCCAGTGACTGATGGCGGCTCAAAGAAATGTCAACACACACAGGGCTCACGCACAGGCAGCCGCCCTTAGACAATTTCACTTTGACTTAACAAATAGAAAATCATTTATTCTGCATGCGCGAACGTGGACGCACAGCCTGGCCGGGATTCGATTTCACACAGGGGAGGAGGGCACTCAAAAAATTGAGTTGCCAAGAAAAGAAATAAGAAATCAAGGAACGAAATTTTATTTAATTGTAAAAATTGCCAACAACATTTTCAATAAGCAGCTAATGTTTATTACTAATTTTACAAGTTTATTATGAAATAAGAATGAAAACAAACCAATAATTAACTTATGGGTACTTTAAATCTTTTATTACAGCATTAAAAAGAAAAGTATCCTGTCCGCAGAATGTGTATGTCTTCTTTAAATTATTCAAATAATTTAATATCTTCAAAAAAAACCCATCAAATTAAATTTTTAATTTTTGTCAAAATCTTTTTTGTATAAAGTGAGAACTTTTCTTTCAGTCCAAGTCAGAGGCAGATGGGAACTCATCCGGATCCCGCCTCCGCCGTGATTTCCGTCCCATGTCGAGTCCTTAGATTTATGCGCATTTTGCATATTTCTTTTCCTCCTCATTTCAAAAGCAACAAAGGCGACTTTGCCGCCGCTCCTGATTCAGCAGCTTTTTCCTCTTTTTCCCAGGGATGGTGCTCCAATTTTCATTGCGCGACTTTTATGACTTTGCCTGCCGCTGCTTTTGACTTTTATCGAATGCAAATTGTTTTATAATAATGCAATCAAATCTTTGTCAACTCTGTTTATTGATGTGTTTATTTTGTTTTGGTTTTCGCTGGTAATGCCGGCAGCTGAATAACGTTTAACAAGTGGAATAAATTTCGAGAGGAGCCACTTGAGTGTCGAGGCTAACAGGCTTACAATGTGTACTAATAGGTTTCCCCCGGGACTTATTGGGGATACTCGGAATAATTTTGTTTGTTAAGAAAACAGGATCGTTATGGTTGAGATGGAGGCTTCAGGGGGCTCATTGTTTTGAATGGATAAAAAAGTATTATATAATACATTAAAGATTCTATTTTAATAAATCAAATTCAGAACTTAAAGTACAGACTATTTATAATTTAGCCAGAAATACCCCGCATGATCTACAACCTTGCATTCCAGCCCTTGGCACATGCCACATTCATATTATAAATAAATAAAAAATTGAATACTTGAAGCTGGAAGAAACCCAGTGCAACCCCTTGAAATCCCAATCTTGGCAAGAGCTGCACTGGTGACGTGACTAAGCCGGAATTGAAGAGACCACCCAGAGATGCCGGGGCATTTACTGCAGCGTCTCTGCAAATGTTGCCTTACTTGTACTTACACTTCTTTTATTGTTTCCTGATTTCACTCCTTTTTTCCTGCAAATGTACTTAAATCACGGGAAACGTGCCAAGCAACCGAACAAGGACAATAGCAGCAGGAGCGACATTCATAAGCCAGGCGAGGTCACTAGATGGTGCTTTAAACTGGCGCCATTTAATGAATCGATCAGCCTGGCGTGCTGTGAAAATAACAAATTTTATGCATCGCCCAGCGGTAACTACAATTATGGAAAAACATCAATGACAATGGCAATAACAACTATACAACACCAATGCCGGCCCCGACAATAACAACGCCATGGAACGGCAACAACAATAACAATAATTGTATTTACACATAATTGACCATAATCCCCAGCAGCATTCTCGTTATTCAGTCCCTGTCCCCTCGAACGACAGATTTTTGTACCCGCTATGAGTACGGTGCCAGGGGTATATTACATTCACGGAAGTGGGTTCTAGTTATTGCTACAAGAATGGGAAAGTATAAATATTTAGGAGAAGGATCTAATGACTCAATGACAATCATACCAGTTCTTAAAAAATTCGTATGGAATTTAAATTTAATTTTAAGAAATGGTTTGCACACATATTAACTTCAAGCCAGATAAACATATACATAAGTTATTTCTAGAAACTGATATATCTTGGAAAGCTATAATGCAATCTTTTAAATAAAATTCCAAATAATCTATGAGATGAATTACGTAATATAATATATAGAAGTTAGAACTTACTTTTTAGAAAGGGATATTTTATATTTTTAGAACATTTTCCAGGAAGTATACTGCAAGTCCCTACAGGCAGCACTTAATTTTTGTGACGACACCTAGTACTGGGTATCCTTCGGTCGAGTCACTGCTCCGAGCCTTCCTCCGTGCCTCCTCTCCCGGTGTTGTTTTCGTTGTTTTGGTTAAGGCCCAACACCAACTTCAACACCCAATTCGGTTGGTTGCCCATGAAAATGGCCGCAGGCGACATTTTATGTTGCTGTTGCTGCTGTCGGTGCTGCCAGTGAGCTGTTGGTAATGTTGTTTTCACCCAGCTCTGTTCGCATTGTCTGGCTGTAGTTAAATTTAAATGCCAGTAGGCGAGGCGGCAAGGAGCTCCACTCGGGGCAGGACCATAAATTAAATAAAATGAAATGAAATAATTTGGTCACGCACTTTCAACTGTTGACATTTGGCCTTAACGGCTCCGCCCAGAAAGATTGTTATTACGGATAATCCAGGCGGGGCGGGCAGGGGGCGGGTTTAAGTCGCTACATTGATCCCGCTGGAGTCGGGAAATCAATGTTTTATACGCCCGGTCCATGCAAATTGTTGCAACTCCGTATGCCGCTGGCAGTCCTGCATATTTATGGGCCGCCGAGTGTCGGCCACATGCACACTGCGAAATCCACTTCATGACCGAAAATTAGTTTTTAACCCACAAAATAATCCCGAATGACATAAGGATGGCCTGCGGGCGGGGAGGGGAGGAAAGCGTGAATATAAAAAGCGGGCAGCCACAGCGAACATATTACAGTGGCGGACCAGGACCAGGATCCCGGACCCTTCGTCCATGGTCCTTGCCTGCCGGAAGTTGTAAAGCTGCCATTTCTCGGCCATGTTGTTGATGTTGCCACTGCCACCGACTTGGCTTTTCCAGCAACGATTCGCGGCCTCGTAATGCGGTCATTGTTATTGCAATTGTTGTTCCTGCTGCCCGTTGTTGCCGCGCTGTAGTAGCGCATTTGTTGTATTAACTTTTTCCAAGTGGCATGCAGGGCCAGCAGCGCTGGCAGCCCCCGACAATACCTCTCGAACGCCACCCCCGACGTGGGCCATAATTTATTAAAGCCTGCACCAGAGTGCTCCAGCGTCGGGCCAGCGCCCCCGGCACACAATTGAAATTTAAGCAGCAGCAGCAGCAGCAGAGGGCACAGGGCAGAGGGCAAAGGGCGGCGCTCCAGCAAAGTTGCAGAAAATGCGAAACACTGGAGGAATCCCCGTCCCCGCGTTTTCACCACTGCCCCTTTTGCAACGCGCCACCAGGGAAAATGGTAATCGAAATGTTCGCCGCACGAATCAACGCAAACAAGGCGTACAGGGAAAAAAATATATATTGCAAATTCCTAAAATCCTTACAATTAGAAAAAATAATTGTACGAGTATGATAGTTAAGCCCCATTAAAAAATGTTTAGACATTTTCAGTAGTTATGTCTATTTCCCAAATGAACTTAGTTTCAAATAAATGGTTAAATTATCTTATAAAAATATTTTATTAATATAAATATTATTATATATTATAAAGACACAACTACTCCTGATAAATATCAACCAAAACTAAAGATTAAGTAGAACTTTTTATTTTCAGGTGTTTTTCCAATCCAGAAAAAGACTTTAAAGTGCACCCAAAATCTTTATAAATTTTTTCCAAACCTTGTACTTTTTTCTCTCAAATTATAATGGATTCAAAAGAAGCATGACCCATTTTGGAGAGCCTTTTCCCCAGTGCAGCGCTGAGCAGCGGTGGGAGTTGGCCTGCAACACTGGCCAGTTCCCAGTCAATGTCTTGCCTCCTCCGCCGCCTCGCCTCCTTTTTTCTGGCCTCCTTCTGCAGTCAAAGTTTTTGGTCGAAAACTTTTTGGGGTTCGGGGAAATAATTCATGAAACATGGCGAGCGCGAAACGCGAAAAGCGAACATTTTTGTGCCTGTGCCGAATCTGATTGTGACACAAACGAATTGTTCTGGTTGTCGTCGGCGGAGTTCTGGATGTGGAGGAGGTCCTGGGAGCTCTGGAAGGTGGGACAAGAACAGAAACAGGAACAGGACCGCCGTTCGGTCGCATATTTATGTGCCTATTTCGCGTTTTTTCTATGTGCCCGGCAGCATTACTCTTCTTGGCATGCAAATTTATGGTGTGTCCCAAAACAATTGTTATTGTGTTTTCAACTTTTGCTTGATTTGTGTGTTTTAAGTGATTCCAAATGGGTCGCCGGGGATCGAACGGGCTGTCCTCGGGGTCCGTTGGCAATTTGCGGCCATGAGGAGATCCCCGATCCCCAAAACCCCAACCCCAAATGGCTGATAATTCCTTGGCTGTCATCGGGCCAGACGCGCGCCGCATATCTCAATGCAATTCTAAGCACCCAATAACCATAAAACACTTTAAAGTCCAGCCGAACTGTGGCTACTTCGTCCGCTGGATTCCCCACTGACTTTTGTTTATTTGTATTTCCGCAAACAATTCGACTGGCGAGGCGGTCCTGGCAACTTCTGCGGCCATGCAATTGTTGCCACTGTTCTGGTGCTCTGGTTCTCTGGTTGTCTGGCCTTCTGGTTACTTCTCGGTCCTGGCAGTAGGCCACTTCCTCTGACGCGGAGTAAGTTCAGCTGCGTCCGCATGCAATTCGTGAATTTTTGAAGGCACTTCTTTTGTTATTCCGGCTCCGGAATCCGCCTCCAACGCCTCCTCCTCCGCCGGTTTTTCCCCGACCCAACTTGCAATATGCAAACGGTCATTTCGTTAATGAGCGTGGGGCAGGCGGAGGACTAGGTTTAGGGGGTACAACAAAAAAAAAAATAGGAAAAGTCAGGAGCAGCAGTGAACTACAACTTTCACGGGGCATCCGGCGGATGAAGAGGGTTTTTCAGTGTGAAGAGGGGCAGGAGGAGGATGAGGGTGAGGAGCCACAGGCGGAAGGACCGTGACCAGTAGGCAATGGCTATAAAGCCGACTGCTTAGATAGACAGCGGCCCCCGTGTTCCCAGTCTGCTGTCCGGATGACTTGGTTTATTTTACGTAATGAAATGAAATTGAAATGAATGTTTTATAAACCGCCAGCTCTGTTCTGCCCCACCCACCCCTCGCCCCTTGCTGGGAACATAAAATTATGATAAAAACTAAGAGCTACATATAAACATAATTGCAATGTTTTTTTTTGGTTTCGACCCCTCCACCAGCTCCACCTTCGTGTGGGATTTTTCAATACAAATCATTGTAAACGCTTTACCATGAATTAACATAATTAAAAGACCCGCATAAATATTTATGAGCAATTTGCAATTACGTGTGTATAAAGACAAATACGAGTGAGTCGAAATATTTGAGGGACTTTACACATTGAATTTGCATTGCAATTGCGCGACATAAAAATACATATCGAAATCCTTGGTGTAAAAGAATTGCCAGGAGCCGTGTCGGGGGATTTAATTAAATTTGGCTTAATGTTGTCACCGCAAGAGAGTTGCTGCTGCTTGTTGCATGTAGCATGCAGCATGTAGCATGTGCTGCTGTGGCTGCCGGCTGGAATTCGGTTATTAAACATTCTGTGGATTCCCCTCACGGTTCTCGTGGGCCAAGAATTTATCGAATTCAATTAGTATGGAGAGCACGGTCTCGCCTTGCCCGCTGCAAAGAGTTATGAGCCTGAAAAAACGCAGGGAACGTGTGGAACCTACCTGTTGATCAAATCTTTGAGGGTTATATTGAGCGGATCCTTGGGCCCGACCATGTCAAATATCTCATCCTTGAGGTCCTGAAAGTTCACAGCCTCCGCCTTCAAAGTTTTAAAGCGCACTTCAATGCCATCGTAGAAGTATCGCAAGGTTTGGGCTGTCAAATACCCCTGCTGATTTATGTCTAGGATACGGAAAATATAGTGCAGGGCTGGAAGACACTTTAAGGACTGCTTTTGAACATTATTTTGGGAAGTATATTAAAGGACCCTCACTTTTCGATTTTCCATTGCAAAGTGGAAGTCGAGAAAGGATTTGTAATCCATTTTTCCACCATAAGTACGACACATCTCGAATGCCCGATCCAGAAAAATGGAAGTTAGGCTACCAGAACCGTATTTAGACAACTCTTCTCTGCTCAACATACCATCATGATCTTTGTCTAAATCAAGATAGTTTTCGTAAACCGCAAAGATAGCAGGCATTGAAAAGCAGTTCGTTGCCCCCTTTTTCTCTCGTTCTTTGGAGTTTGTCTTATCATGTAGCTCTAGTAGCTGCGATAGCAATCCCGAGGATACAATATCCCTAATTCGAATGCGACGCATATGAAGATGGTCTAGAAAGAAGAATATCTTCTTCACCACCGTACACACATAAAATCTTTCGAATGAGGGCTGCATACAATCTCGGATTTGTGCCAACTTTGGTATAATATCTGTTATAAAACTCTCCAGATCGCTTTCACTTAAATATCCTTGCCCAAAACCATCGTAAGAGGAAAGCCCAATGCGTCCTTGGACGATTGATATCCTTCGTACTATATGGTTATAAATTGAGACGATTTCCAGCATGTCGGGATAGTTAGAGGATTGCATCAGTTCGAAAAAGAGTCCCACAGTTAATAACTTTTGACACTTAGCGCTTACTTCCGAAACGACTACCAAATAATCATCCAAGCTGATCAGTTGTCGTTTCGATCTTATAGTTTCGGTCACATGCTTTTCAAGGATCCTCCACAGTTCATTCAGCTCCTCGGTGTTAAGAAGCCCCTCCGCCTGATCCTGTAGGACAAGCGAATGGGCCTCTCGACGCAGCAGCAACACTCGGTCTTTATCCTCTGGTTTAGGTGGGGGATCGAAGAATTTAGGTATTGCTTTATACGAAGGGTGATCCTTGGTGCCATTATCTTTAAGTTCTGTTTCTTTTACTACACCATTATTGAAAGGCTCGACGGAGCACATTTCCCACTTCATTTTGTATACTGTTAAGAAATAAACTGTATTTTTCCAATGCAGCAAAATAAAATAAACAATTTCTGTTTACATGTATGACAAAGTTTGATAAGTTAATTTGACAACAAATAAATTTCATAAATTAAAAAAAAAACATTTATGGGAATTATAATTACGTTGAATTGTTGTTTAATTATGTGTAATTTATAATTTCAGGTTCCACCATTAAGGGCGTCGTGGCCATACTGAACTGTATCCTGGCACGTCAGCTGTGCTTCGAGGATCCCTCATGCTCGGCCATACTGGAAATTATACCGCGCGTCTGCGGGCCCATACCAGGTAAATAAATAAGGCAATCGGCATGCAAAACATGGGGCAATTCAAATCGATACTTCCACCGCACACTGATCAATTGTTTGCACAAAATCTATGGGTTTTTGTGTCAAGTGTTTGCAGAGCTCTCGGGCACTTGCGGCCTTCGACGCTGATTATGCGCAAGTTTTGGTCATTTGAGAATTAATTTCCGCTTCCAGTGCGAGTCGGTTGAATATATTATATGCTCCCTTTGTTTTTATTTGCTCGGGGGCTTTTTGTGCGGCGGGGCCGCTTCGACAACTGTGTAATTATTTCAGCAATTTTTGTGTGTTCCGTGAGCAGGCGCGCGTGCCATAAAACAGTAAATAACAGTGTACACTTAAAGCGCAGCAGAAAGCGAGGAGGAGGTCGGAGCCACGAAGCGCCATTTGAATATTCAAATGCCCCAGAGAGCTGCGACGCCGGGCGAGTCGAGTCGATGGCCTTTCCTCCAATACCCTGTACGAAGGGGAGTGCACTCTGGCGCACTGTGCGTATGAGTAATATTTCGAAGCAAAAATGCTCGTCGGGCTTATTCGCTCTAGAGATAAAAATGTGCTAGATTTTGAAGAACTTTTTCAAAATGAATTTTCAAAAGATGATCTTAAAGTTTTTTTTTTAATTAAGAGGTAAATGGGGGAAAAGACATAATTAAGAAATGACTACTTTTTACTAGGCAATATTAAATGTTTTTAATATTTATAAAAACTCAAAGGTTAAAAAATGTATCCATTTCCTGGATAGCAAATAGCTTCCCTGCGATGAATGATTATTCAAGCTATTACTGTGCTTATTTTCACTTAAAGTGCCCACAAATCAAGCTAGTGGGTACTTCTTTTTTCAACATTTGACTTTTAATCTCCTGTTTGTTTTCCTCCCGAGGAGTGAGTCAATGTGTGCGGTGGGCGCACATGACCTGAAGGTGCAAAATGAAAAAGAAATGCGTGGCTGGCGGCGTCCTTCTTATCCGGGCGCCCACATTCACAGTCACATTCACTCCACCCACCCCACCCACTGTACTCACCTGCCACCTATTCATTCTGCCGTTCAAACAAAGGCCGGCGACGAACGAATGAGCGCGCCGCAGAAAAAGTTAATTTATAAATTATTCAGTAATTTGTTTTAGACTCTGCGTTAGCCGGTGCCCCACCCACCGCCGCGGCAACAACAATGGAAATAAATTTCTTTTGTACCTCGCTTTGATCCGCCCCTCATTCAAAATGTGTATCTAAGCCGGGACTTTCCGCGAGCACTATCCACGGACCACTCACTCCCGGCTCTGTTCCTCGTCATGGTCGCGTAGTTTGTGTCCTGTTCCGAGGAGCTCCAAGAGCCCGGCCCCGCGTATCGTGCGCATAAGTCCGCTCTTATATTTAATTATTAATGTTCATTCAGTCCGGCCAGCGTCTTGTGGCATTTCTCAGCTTTTGCCGAGCTCCTCCGCCCGCCGACCGCCATTCCAAGCCATCATCATCCTGCACCACGTTGGCTTCCATTTAAGTGGCTTTCACCTTTGTGCGGCTGCGGAGGAACACGGCGAAAAAATCGCATTTAAAACGGAGCATTAACGGCTTTAGTTTGCTCGAGGCCAGCTTTCTCTTGTCCTGCTGCACTCGGAAAAATAATAAACATTGAAAAGCAAAGCCGGAGTCGATCTGAAGAAACAAGTTGCAAATTAAAAAGATTTCTTACATTTTTCTCATAGCTTAGTGACTGTCAGTTATGTGCTTGACTTCCTTCACTCTGACCGTTTCTTGCATTATGCCAGTCAAAGCACTGATTTTTTAGGTCGAAAAAATGGAATTTTGATTTTAGTCAAAAATGTTCTTTTTTTATCCGTTTTTCAATCGCAGTTTAGTCAAATCAAAGCGTTCAGCTAAAAGACTGTTTTGAGCTGCTTAATTGTTGTGGTAACAATCGCCATGACTTAAAAAAAAAAATTTTTTTTTCTATTTTCGCATATTTTATAATGTCACTTTTTTTTACGAGAAATGGCAAAAATAAAAATTTTTAGGTTTTAATGTCAGTGGATTGGAATTTAAACGACGAGCTCAACGAGGTGTGACATTCCTCATTTTGAAGTTTTCTTGCTTAATGGCAGCCAAAACAGTGATTTTTAATGTCGGAAAAATATTGTTTAAATTTGAGCTCAAAATACTATTTTTTTTGTGGTTTCTTAATATATTTTAGCCAATTCGAGGCGTATAGTTGAAAGTCCAACTTTTTTGAGCAGCTTGCTTCTAATGCCAACGACCGTTATCACTTTAAAGAAAGTTTATTTTTTGACCAATTTTTGCATTTTTTTAACAACTATTTTTTTGAAAAAAATTTTCAAAAATAAAAAATTTCTAGGTGTTAATGCTTATATACTGGAAATTACATTACGAGCTCAAAAAGGTATGACATTCTATATTCTGACGTTTTGTTGCAATGTGACAACCAGAACACTGAATTTTTAAAGTCAATAACTCATATTTATTCTGAGTGCACATGGATTTTATTTTGATTTCTCTACCACTGCAACTCATTTCCGTTCTCGAATAAGCGTAGGAATCGGGAATAAAGGCCATACCCTTTACGGCTGGGGCTTGGACCACTCGACGCACAGGATCAAGTGGTCGTAGCCATGGCCATTAAGGATTTCAATGGCGGCAGCTGCATCCTGGCGAAACTTGAAGTGCACATAGGCGAATCCCTTACAGAGGCCGGTGTTCTTTTCGCGGGCCAGATACATCTTGGTGTGGGGTCCGATTTTCTTCACTAGCTCCTCCAGATCGGCCTCGGTCATGGACTCGGATAGGTTTGATATGCGAACCGCCGACGAATCGTCCCGTTCGCGACCCCAGTTCTTGCCGGAGGCCCCGACCCCGCCGTCCTTCATGAAGGGCGGCACATATTTGCCCGTCTTGCTGGGATCGTTGATGGCAGCAGCAGCCGCCGCGTTGGCCTTGCTCTCCATCAGGGTCTTGCTGTCCATGGAGGTGCCTTTGTAGGGACAGTTGACACTCCAGTGCTCGCCATTGCAAATGCGGCACTTGGCGATGTTCTTGCCGGCATCCAGCTGCGTTTCGTGCGATTGCTCGAACTCCTTGGAGCCGATGAACTGCATAAAGATCTCCTCGGAGGCCATGGTCGTCTGGGAATTGGGTCCGGGCTTGTCCAAGCGGGAGTCCCCGAACTTCACCCAGCTGCGACGACGGGCCACCGCCTTCGGTACGATCTGCTTCTCGATCTTGAAGGTGCGCACCACCTTCACCTTCTTGCCGTCCTCGTTGAACTTGTACTCCGTCACGTACTTGTAGTCGCCCTCGATGTACTCGTTCGAAGGCGGCAGACCATCCACGTAGTCAGCCTCCACCTCATCGGCCCAGGATGTATTGAAGGATTTCATTTTTTGAGATATTTTATCACTATACGTTACTCAAAAGCAGCTCCAAAATTAATAAAAAGTCGATGAATTACTGAGACAGCCTACTCGATATTCACTGGAATACTACGGGGCAGCCTGCTTGGATGGATTACATATTACAATTTTTTAAAAGGCCTTATTTAAAGCTTTAAGCGATTTTCTCATATAAATTAAACTGCAATAATTTAAGCAATAACATTATTTAATTAAATTAATTTATTTACCAATTGTAAAACAACCCAATTCTTAAAAAAAAAATTAATACAATTTCTGAATAATAATCTGAATAAATACCTTTTATGGATCGTAAAGTATTTATTGTTATAAGCAATATACTTTGTAAATGATTCTTTATCTATGGCTTAGCAGAGATAGAGTACAGAGCACCTCTATCAATAATTCCTTATCGCCGGCTCAACAGAGAATGAACGATAATTGCTCACCCAACTGATAAGAGTCTTCTTGGGTTTCAGCTCAACTCAGCATTAATCTTATTAGTTTACTTTCACTTCTCGAATCGATCGGTCGTTCTACTCCTAAAATGCTGCTCCTAAAGCATCCGAATACGCTCCAAACTCTGGAGGTCAATGAATTTTGGCTCCGTGATCATTGTCGCTGCGGGGAGTGTCTAAACCTGGATACCAATCAGCGGCGTTACGATATTTTGGATCTGCCAGCGGATGTAAAGCCCATAGAGGTCAAGTACGAAGGCATACAGTTAAAAGTGCAGTGTAGGTAGAAAATATTTAATAATACCCTTATCATGAGTTAAAATACTTATGAAATTTAGGGAGTGACGACCACCAGTCCAGCTATGACCTGGACTTCATATTCGAGTCCCAGCTGGAACAGTTGATAAGCCGGCGGTCGAAGTCCACTATTCTGACGCCCTGGAACCGCAGCATAATCTTGCAAAACGAGCGGCACCTGCGATTCTCGTTGCCCAAGCTGATTTCCAGTGATGAGATAGTCAAATCCCTGGTGGAATCTCTGGTCCGCTATGGCATAGTCTTCATCGATGACGTGGCACCCACGCCAAATATGACCGAGCTGGCACTGCGCACAGTTTTCCCCCTGATGAAAACCTTCTTTGGCGAAATGTGGACCTTCAGCGATAAGCCCGACCATGCTGATACCGCTTACACCAAGCTTTACCTGGGCTCCCACACGGATAATACCTATTTCTGCGATGCAGCTGGACTCCAGGCCCTACATTGCATCGAGCACTCGGGTTCGGGTGGGGAGAACTTCTTTGTGGATGGTCTGCATGTGGTGCAGGAGCTGCAACGTCGTTTTCCCGCCGCCTATGATTTGCTGTGCAGGGTTGAGGTTCCTGGGGAGTATATAGAAAAGGGCGAGCATCATCGCCACTCGGCTCCTATTATACAAGTGGATCCCCTGACTCAGGAATTCGTTCAGCTCAGACTGAATGTCTACGATCGGGCTGTGTTCGATACCATTCCACAAGCAGAGATGACCTACTTCTATGCCAGTCTTCGTCAGCTCTTGAAAATTGTCAGGGATGAAGAGCAGCAGTGGAGTCTGAAGCTGTGTCCCGGCAGCATCGTGCTGTTCGATAACTGGAGAGTGCTCCATGGCCGCCATGCTTACACAGGAAGTCGCACCATGTCGGGATCCTATGTGCAGCGTACCGACTTTCTCAGCAAGGCTCGCGTCTTGGGCATTATCGAATAAAAATTATTAATAAACAATGATAAATATTATGAAATTTTCTTTTTTAACTACAATTTATACTGAAAACACTTTGTTCTTTTCAGCGTAGATATAAAAAATTCTTCACAGTGTTCAAACATACCTTTCTTCATCTGAGCACAGCTCCTCTCCAATTCAATTTCGATCGCAAATGCCAGGGCATCATAATAAAAAGTTACGATTACAATTGCTGGCCAGCGTCTAATTTTTGTCATAGGGGAGGTGTACGTAGCGCATACAAAAAACAAGCAGCAGAAATCATTTGGCATTTGTTTTTATGGCCAGCGTCTCATGTGTGTGTGTGTGGCATAAACAAACGCACTTTGAACTTTTTCATTTAAAAGTGAAATTACTTTTTGTTGGCCGTGCAGGTTAATGGCTGTCGCGCTGCTGTCCTTTAAATGTCCTCGAAATGTGGATGTGCCTTAAAGAGAGCCAGCGAACAGTGTCCGAATATTTATGATAATTGCATTTCATGCAGGTTTCGCCGCCCGCTTTTCCCGTATTTCAGCCATTCGCCTCTCATATGCGCCGGCACGACCGGGAAAAGCCTTTAAAAGCAGCTTCGATGCCCCAGCTGGGCGATAAATATATATTTTTGCTCGCTTTTCCTTCGCCGGAAGTTGCAGCGCAGCAGTCGTGCCTTTGCATGGCATACTTTTCGGCATTCCACTTCCGTTTCGAAACGCTGCACTCACTTTGAGCCACCGGCCGCCGCGGCACTTGTCGATGTTTCAATAAAATCAACAGGCAAACACACAGTGCCACACGGACACAAAGGAGACACACACACGTGTGTCCTGCCCGGAAACAGGAAATTCTGGCGCCAAATAGTGCCAACACAAAGCGCCTGCTTAACTCACTCGTAATTAATATGCTCGATAATAATTGATCCGCCCTTGAATGGCCAGCTAAACTTAATAAATGACACATAAATTTCACCTAGAGCCGGTCGTAAAAAGCCAAAAATAATAAAAACAATGGCTGGGGCAGGGAAAACAAATGCCAAACTAAAATCAAATAAAGCTGGGCAGGAAAAAGTGGCTGGCAAACACACATAGTCGCTGGGGCAACAACAAACAGGCAAACAAAGAAATCATTGAACCAATTCAGCGACCAACTCAACAACCGGAAACGCGTTTCGAATAAAAACGAATTGAGGACTCAACAATAACAGTAAAAGGCAAGGGCAATGGCAGCGGCGGTGCAAAAAATAAAGCAACACAGACGGCAAACGGCGTCGCTTGATGGCGACGAAGCATAAAAACCACTCGCCTTGGCTTTATTTTTTACGACCGCCCAGCATGCGATGACGAGACCAAAGCCAGGTGCCACCGGCCAAGGAGCACCGGTGGCCAGGTGCTGCGGGCCAGGAGCAGGAATCTAGTTAACTGGACATCAAATGCACTCAGCGCACGGGGAGAAAGATCTGGGATACTTAGTGTTCACCTAAACTTAAGGTCCTGAAGTCATTATATCAAAATTGTTACTTTTGGAATTTTTAAAAATTATAATGTCCCATTTTTGTGCTCTCTTTTCGAACAATTATTGTAAAATTCTGTAAGATAAGACCTTTCCAATTCAATGTTCTTTACCCCAAATAGTTAAAAATGTAAGTCTCGACATTTTTTAAAATATTAAATAAAATTAATGGAGCTCTTTTCTCTAAAGAGTGCCTTTAAAGCAAATTCATATATATTTTTTAAGACATAATTAGTTGGCTTTTTTAGTTGGTAAGTTCCCCAATCAAGCCCTTTTCCATATATTCCATTTTAATTGTAATCCGCAGATACCAGCTCTAATTGAACTCAAAAACCCCTCCCAAAAATAAAAACATTTCCCTTTTAACAACACTATGACTTATAATTCCTCTGCAATTTATTTGAAAATGTTGTTCAACTAGCGCTTTTCAAAGCAGCCTTTTCCATTTCCTTGTTTAAGAACATAAGAACTCTGCGCTTCGCCCTGATCCACAGCCAACGCGTTTTAATTGACACCACGAAGAGACCCGAAAAAATCCCAAAATCCAGAGAACCCAAAGGGATATCCGAAAAAAATAAAACCGTGCGGAACCAAGGGGCATAAAAATGATGGATGCCTGTGAAAAATGTCACTTGTTGCGCAGTGGATGCGAGTGTTCCGATGTGTGTTGGCCCACATCCAGATACCCCCATCCCCAGTCGGAAGCAACTTTATGTTCAACTAGCAAATAATCATGTCCGGTCTGCCTGGGACAAGGGCGTTATTGGATAGGTCGTAGGGCAATCACAGGGTTACCGATGAGGCGGGGGGCCCAGTTCGGTTCGGTTCGGGTCAGTTGAGTGACGTGGACCACATGGTGTGGTGGCCACACCCACTCAAACTCGCTTCCCATTATCCCGGACCCGGAGTCCATGGACTCCCATTGTCCGGCAGTTTGCTTGTTTTGCTTTTTGGCGATTTTACGGCTTATGACGAGCCAAACGAGTCCCTGTCCCTCTGCCCCCGCCACGTGTATTTGTGTGCGTCTCCGGCTCTGCTGGCCTGTGTTTGTGAAGTGTCGGCGCAGCCGGGTTTATTAGTAGGGCTTATGTTTTATGGCCAAAAGGACAATGGATGGCCAACAGATGTTTGCCCTTTGTTTGTCGCAGTAGTTGTCATATGCTCGAATAAGCTGTCACACACCCACCACGTATGGTCTATGTGTAACATAATTTATTATGTTATAAAATATTATCCGGGCCACGTTTGCCAGCGCTCCGCAACGCTTCATTGGCCGCTTAAATCGACCGTTTTGTTTGGAGACTCAATTATTCATACAGTAGTTGTTATAGCGCCCCTTCTTTGGCTCTTATTATGACATGTGTCTGGTTTGTAGTTGTCTGGCTGCCATTTATAACAACTGTCATGGCCCACACCTGCACTGGGAGAAAGGGATTGTAATATAGAATATGTCTTGAATATATCCCAGAGCAGTTGGTATTTTTATAACGTTCTCAAAATATGTAGAATGTAGAAAACATGTGATAAACAACAAGCCAAATAAATGATAAACCTTTAAGTTTTCTTTACTTTTCCTTTTTTAGTTGCTTTTTATTTCTTTCTGTGTGCCCACTCATACAGTTGGTAATCGATGTTCAGCTCCCAAAATGAACCAGCACGACATTAAATGTCAAAGTTTAAGCACTGCTGCCATTTATAGATCATTAAGCATATCCGCCCAGTCCCAATCCCCCAAATGGATCCAACTGTCACTCACTTGCCACAACATGTTGTACTGAATACCGCCGACCTCCTCCTCCTTGCAGTGTCCTGCAGCACGGTGACGGTGACCAAGTGCCAGGCGGCCCTTCGCACCCTGCAGGCCTTCCAGTTCTTCCGGCCCACCTGCCTGTGCAAGGAGCCTGGAATGGATCCCGACTGCAACCACTTCCGGGACTTTCTCTTCGATCATCCCTGCGGATTTGTGTTGAAGAAAGGTGGGTCCCCCCAGGACTTTTTTAAGTATATCACCCTCTAACAAACTTTTGTATTTATATCCTCAGCCGAGAAGGATCCTTACCCAATTGACGCACTTCCAACTTGCAACCATGCGCTTTCCGTCTGCCAGCAGGAACGCAAATGCCTGAAGCTCTTCGAGGACTTTAAAACGCATTGCAAAGTGCGCGACAACAAGTGCAAAATGGAAAACAGGTGAGTTAAACAAATGTAAAGCATTTTAATGGGATATAAAGGTTATTTGGAACTACAAAAGATAAAAAATTTAGTTAGCCCTTCCAGCTTTTAAAATGTTTTGTTAGACACAATTCAGTTAAAGGTAAAAAAGGTATTAATTCACCAATCCAATAATTATTCCTCTTCAAAGAATCAGATGCTTAAAAATTGATACGACACGCATTAAGGATTTAATTACCCCCTCGTTTTTGCTCGCCAACGATAATCACATTCAAAAATCCATATCGATAAAAAATTCATATCAACATTGTCGGCCATTTTTAGACCACAGAACGAGCGGAGATAATTAGTTAGTGACCCAGTTTCAGAGGAGTACGTGAAAAAAGAGCAAAAAGGCGTTAAACCAAACTTTCATTTCCCTGAAAGACAATACCGTCAATTAATAGCTCAATTTTGTGGCGTTTCGATTAAAGTGTGAGGTAAATTATGAAAATGGGAAATCGAAGTGCGCTACCAAGAGCCAATTCCGATAATGAAAATTAAATTAAAGCGTGTTTGACTTAATAAGAAAATTGATTTGCTCCGCGCCGCGGCGTGGTCGTGCCGCTTAATGGTTAACGGCAAATGCAAATTGCATTGGCAGTTGGCAAAAAGCATGGAGTGTGCCCACCTGTCCTCCCATCCGGGGTTAAAAGGAGGGGGAGCCGAAGTCGCCTTGCAACATTCAATTTCGATATTCGATTTTATTGGCAAAAAACACAACGCACACAGCAGACAGCAACGTAAACAGGAGTCAAGTTGAGCGAGCAGCAGGCGAAATGAAACTTCCTGCTTGCCGGCATCTTGCTGCTTCCTTTAGCCATCACATATCCTTACTGACGCGATTTCCTCCCTGCCAGGACTCGTCTGGCTCATTGCCTCGATGGCTCCCCGCCTCGATACACTCGAATACAAACGTTCTGAATGTTTTAATAACTCGAAATGACTTTTTGCGGCGGCAGCTGGGAGTTGGGCGCCGGGAGTTGACTTCAGCACAGACTTTCCAACTTGGTCTTAAAGTTCTCCACTTCCACTACAACACTGCCCACTCTTGCACCCCAACCCAGCCTAAAACTTTGCGCACGCATGCCAGGCATTCTGGCTGCGGGTTTTGGTTCGGGTTGAGATCCACCTATGCGATAAAATATTAATTGCAGCACCGTGTGGGTGCACTGGGAAAAACCTTAGTTTTTTTGTTAACAAAAAAGCATAAAATACTGCTTTGAAAAATTTAAGAAAATAGGGCTCTTTGTTTTATGTATTGTGGCTGATATTCAAATAGATTCATTTCCTGAAGAAATGGTTTTACTTTTTTGTATCTTATATGTATGAATGTATCTTGTAAATATTTTAAGCGTCAATGAAATTATTTTATTAGAATTAATTATAGACGAACTTAGAAGAATAATTGAGGCTTTATATTAATATAGCTAAATTAATTTTGAAAAATGTTTTATATAAAAATGTGGTTGAATTTATACTATGATATAGAATGGTCGAACCTCAGTCATATATGAAATTTTCGGTTCTTCAATTACTGTGCAAGTCCAATATTTAAATTTTCTCAGGGTGCACATGCATTTTTGATGTAATTGGCAATTTTAAACTTTGCATGCCCCGAACGGAAGTCGCTGGCGATGCGGCTTCGGTTGCGGCGGTTGGGGACTCGAAATGAATTCAATTAGCCGGGGTTCCGAGACCCCGAGACGAAACTTAGAACCGATTTAAGGCGGAGAGAGTATATTAATACAACCCGGCCCATCATCGCTTTCGTTGCAGGGACGCCTGCCACGACTCCTGGACCAACCTGCGGCTGTCGCCCATGTTCGGCTGCATCTGCCCGAACAACCATATGAAAAAGCGCTGTGATCGTATCTTTAATATTGTTAATCACAATCCGTGTGTGGGTAAGTTTCGACCGGCGTTGCTCAACTGTTGACCGTGACTGCAAAAACAACTATAACAACAACAGCCAATAACAATAACTACAACAAGCAACAACACAAACAGCTGAGAGTGAAAAAGACAAGAAGCCATTGCTTTTAAGATCGTGGATAAACTATATAGTTTTTGTTTTCATTGTCCTCTGTTCTTATGTGTCTCTCTTTCTCTGTCAACCTCTGGTATCCAATGATGATCACCTTTACCCGACTAAATCGAAACCGATTTGATGCGTTCTTTTGGTTTGATTTTCCGTTTCCGTTTCTGTTTCCATTTCCGTTTTCTTTGGTTATTGTAATTTTGTGAAACGCTCAAAAACCGAAACTAGCCTAACCATTTAAGTAACCTAAACAAAAACCAGAAACTAAACTATCGCACGCTTCTGCATCAAAAACCAACTAGAAAAAACCCAAAACGAAACCCATTTTCTGCGATCAGTAAACAGTAACCAATATGCCTATATCCAATATATATCATACTGTACGAACATTAGCTATGCTCAGTATCCTAAATATCACGTATACGAATGTATATCAATGTAAACCAAAGCTGCCGTGCTATCTCTCTATCTCTCTCTCTGCCTATACTATCTCTCTCTCTCTCTCGCTCTGTATCTGTCACTTAATCAAAGTTTGTTGTAGCTGTACGCTATCCTGGCCATAACTACATACAGTCACTCGCTAAAGTTAACCGCCACCCAGCGAACTGAGTCTGTGCTTTAGATTGATTGCACCCCAAAAGAACACCACTTCTAGAACTAACTCTGTCTAACCCTAGTCATAAGTCGAACGCTAGACCAAGCTATACTAACCAACACTGTTTGATGTGCAGGAGTAGGGCTAGAGGAACAATAATCTCGGTCGGGTGAAAGCTTTTATTCCCCCCACTGCGCCGGACCACGAACACGAGTCTTTAAAGCATAATTTCATTTTCCACCTCGCCCGACCACCGCCTGCACTAATGGATTAACAGCACCCCAGAGCAGAATGATCCCATTCTCTCGTTTCGCTGAATTTTATTATACAAGCACACACTAATTGCACTAATTAAATACCCGCGCACACAACACCCACACACTCGCCCCTACAAACTTGGTTTAATAGCAACAATTTGCACCGCACCGGCACTAAATGTTTTTCTCTATTTTTCCGCACGCATGCCCCCTGCCCCTCGGTTTTCCCAACATCCCCAAATACCCCGCCGCCTCCCCACCTTTGCAGATAGACTAATATTTTTCCCCAACGGTCTGCCCAAATTGAAGCAACCGAGACCGAAGGCAAAGCCGCGGCCAAAACCCAAACCCAAACCCAAAGCGAAGCCGAAGCCCAAGTTGAGGCAGAAGCACCATGGCATCAATGGCACCGAGCTCATGACCAACAATATCGAGTACCACGATGAGCCCAACGGAGCGAACGATCCGGAGGACGAGGCCAACGAGACGGAGGACGAGGATCCCGATGGGGATGAGGCTAATGGTGCTGGGGACGTTAATGGCGACGACGACGACGAGGAGGAGGACGACGATTATGATGACCGCATACGAGCCGAGATTTATTCGAATTACCCGCACTACCTGCACCCGCCGTCGTGGGGGATTAACAATCCCCTGGTCCTCGCCTCGCACAGTCCGCACACCCTGGACGACGACGACGACGTGGTGGTGGAGGTGGTGACCAACAAGAAGCCACCGTCCTCGGTGCAGGTGCAGCAGCACCACCACCGCAACGATGAGCTGGAGCACGACGTGGTCGTGGTGGTGGACGCAGGCCCGCACTCGCACTCCCACCCGCACCAGCACACCTTCTACAGCCACGGCGATCAGAGCTCCACGACGGGATCTGGACCTCCGGGCCCGGCACCCACGATTCCCAGCCCACCTAAGTATGCGGCTGGCCGAAGTTGAGAAACTTCTCAATCCACCCTTGCCCCTCGATTTTCCCTCTTTTTCTCGGCTGACTTAAGTTGGCATCTTCGACTGGCAAACTTTTTGCAGAACCAGAAAGTTTAGAGCCCGCACACACATATGTTTGTGATTGCTGAAAAGACCCACCGGCCCGTCGCCCCTTTCATTAACTCCGGTCTTAGCCACCGAAGAGCTGAAAAGTTTATGCAAAAAGCTTTTAAAATAATTGACTCACTTGGGTATGCCACAATTTCCGGTTAAAAAGCCAACTAATGAATAAGTCCGGCTGGCAGCAAAACTACCAGGCACTCGTACTAATCGGCTCCCAGGGCACTTGTCGAGCATTTCTGTAATCTGATTTTAATGCATTGCATCTTCGTAAATACACCAGTCGAGTCCTGGTCCATACCTGGAGACAGAATTAATTTATAATGCCAGTCGGTGCAGGCAGCGCAGACATCCCTTGGATTCGGGGGGTCATAACCTTCGGCTCCTCGGCTCCTCAGCCTGGTAATTGGCCATTGTATTCGTAATGCCCTAAGCCGATTAATGCCCACCTTAAGTCAGTTTCTTTCCGTAACAAACGAGATTTATGTAATTTGCTAAATCTACTTACGCATTTGGTTGTTTGGTTTGCGCCTCACTAACACACAGCCCCCTCCTAACCCCACCCGAGCACTCTGTTTTGTAATTTGCACTTAATTATCTGTACAACTCTGCAATTTATTCAGCACTGGCACCAAAATGCACAAAACAGCACCACTCGCCGATTTAGTTGCCGGCAGCGATATAACCCACCGCACCTACACAGGACCCTCGATGGAGGAGCGAGGTGAGTTCACTAATTGCACTTAGCCAGGCCGGCCTGTAATTTAATCCGCACGCCCCGGGCAATTTGGAATAAATATGGAAACGATTGCTGCTAAATTATGAGAGCTATTTGCGTATTAGTTGGGGATATTTGCGGGCCGGGGAAATGATAATATCAATTTGGTCGACTATTGGCAGAGAAAAAGCGATTTGCAAACCCATTTGGTTTGTTCTTTATATACATTTTAATCATTGCTCCTATTTATCACAATATATAGGCTATTGGAACTAGTAGGTTAGTAGCACAAAAAGATAATTGCTGGGATAGATATATTTTATAAAGACAATCGCTCGGATTTATATACATAATTTTGTTATTTAATTTTACCATTTTTTGATTAGTTATTGAAGGAAAAAGTACTTTTAAGAAGGTATTTTTGGCCCAGCCTACAAATATTACATTAAGGGAAATTAAGGGTAATGTTAATTTTCTAATTATTCAGCAAAACTTTTTCCCCTTTTCATTATAAATTTATTTAAAATAGCTTTCGTTTTATTCCTTGTTTGCATGCGAGGAAAGGTGAATAATTGCCTTGGCTTGCCCAAGTGCTCTCAAATCCTTCCTCATTGGGTCACATTTAATTCAAATTAAATATTTATGCACTGCGAATGGGAAATGAAGCCAAGGGTCAGGTCGTAAATTAGACAATTGGCGTGTAAGTAAGTATTCCGCAAGGAGCAAGATGAATTTAAGCGCACCGAGAAGCACTCGAATGAGCTCTATCCCCCTCTCTGTCTGGCACAAATTGCACCACTATGGCCGTCTCTCTCCACCGCATCCCACCCTCTCGCTCTCACACTCCGTTCAAAAGCTTATTAGGCAAACAAAGCTGGCAAACTTGAGCGTTCTGGCCAGGCCAACAGGCGTCCTTTGTTGTTTGCAGCTCGCTCCATGGCATTAGCTATCTGCAGGGGCAATCAGTTGCAGTTTCATGAATGCACAGATACTTTCACACACACACACACACATGCAGCGCTCACTCACACAGGCCCACGAACATCCTGATGCAATGCACACAAGTGCCATAAATAAGCATTTCGACCCCTTAACGCGTCATCAAAAAGCAAAAACCAAGAACTGTAACCCAGCACTCCACCGTGGCTTTTGGTTTATTGGTATTCTATTCTAAAATTAAAATACACAGAACACTGAGAAAAGGAAATTCAAGAATGACTTCGACTCGGAATTAGAAATATTATAGCATGCGATTTTAAGGAACAGGTTCTTTCGATCGATTAATTCTCAAATTATAAATGTGTTTTACCACCTTTTTTTAAATCGCTTCATGACAATAAACAAACTAGAAAAACTTTCATCTTGATTTCAAGAACGTTTCGTCTAGGAAAATTAAAAAACTCATTTTCCAAGACAGATTATTTGATCTTGTTTCTTTGATGCTTAAGATCGAGTCATATCATAAGAGAACGAATGTCTAATTAGCAAAAATATTAATTTTACTATAAAATATATTATAATCTTTTAATTTACCTGATAGCTGAGTAAAGTAAAATGAAGAATTTTGTCTCTTGAACTCCTTTTCTCCCACCAAGTTATGTTAAGTTCTTCCCTATCCTTTACTGCTTACTTACAGACTCGGTAATTTCACCCAACACAATGAAACGGCCTGCCTGCAATTGTTAATGGCCTAATCCATGCATCCTCTCCTGCCTGGCCCTTCGATTATGCGTTGCGCATCCGGTTTTTATTTATTGCCACAGATTTCACTTGCCATTTGACGACGGCCGTCCATCACCATCGATGGTGTTTTGTTTGCGACTCGCTGCACTCGGCAATCTGCTCGACAAAGTTGTAAATTCCCCAGCCTGCATGCTGCATTGTGCACTTCTGCATACAGCTTTGTCTATTGTTGCAGCTGCCGAGCCATGGGACTGCTGTAAATATTAGCAAACTATTTATGCACGTCAGACGCAAAGGCACACACTCGCACACACGCCGATTTGCCGATTTGCATACATTTTCACCGACACTTGCCTTATTTACGTTTATGGCGACCAGTAAATTAACAACACCAGCAGCCACAACAATAGGCCTGAATTCGGCGGGGCTATCGGATTTTTGGGACACATTTTGGGCCCAGTGCAGCGAGAGATATGCATAAATGTCGAAGCTAAAGGCAGCAGTGCTTTTTATTTAAATTGAATTGTTATTGTTGCTGATTGGATTCTCAAATGCAAAGCATAAACATTGTCAATGGCCTCGAGGGCTTTAAATTTACCAGAATGCCATCAACAATATCACCATGTAGTTAGTATATATGCACAGAGCAACAATGGCAGATGAAAATAAATAAACAATGTAGGGATTTATGAGTTAGCAGTAGTTGCTTTTGTTACCTCATAAAGAAGGATTAAGGGATTGCAAGGCTATCAGTCAAATAGTTTAGTTCCTTTGTATATGCCAGAATTATTTAGATTAATTTCAAGTCAAATATTTGTTAAAATTTATAATATCAAATGTGATACAAAAAATCGTAAAATATCATGCTATTGGAATGTTAGTTTTAATAAACTCACCTTCAAAATATTGCTCTAACCAAAATTTTTCAGCTATTTTAACAGCAGTAAACAAGTTAATAGCATAGGTTCTCACACACCCCCTACATAATAGGTATCACGTCCATAAAAATTAAGCTGAGCGTTCAATTTGAAAATTTAATTAAGCTCAACTAAAAAGCAAATAAAGCGATTTGTCAGCATTGCGCCAACAACAAAGCGAAGCAAACACGCTTGCCAAGCACCCTTACACCACCCACTAAGCACCCTGAACCACCCTGCACCACCCAGCGCACCACCACCCACACTAGCATGTATCTATGGGCTACATATATGCACGATGTTTGCGTGCAATAAATATTTTCATAATATTGTACAATCCACTTAGAAGTAGAAGAGGGCCACAAACCATTCTGCTGCCGCCAGGCCAAGCACCTATGTACGCCCCAGCATGTGTGTGCGTGTGTATCTGTGTGTGATGCAGCTGCTCACGCCTCTCCCAATTAGGGCATGAAAACCACGGCTATTTGATATGGCAGTCGTAGACCGTAGTCGGCAAACATATTCGCGTTTCTGGCATTACACGCATTTGGCCAGAATGTAATTTTCAAATTATTGCACATTCCCCCAAAATTTATTTCCATTGTTTATGAGATTGTTTAAATTTCGCGCACAGTATCTTTATCTCTGTATCCGTAAATGTAACTGTATCTGCATCTGTACATTGGGGTGTTTTACACTCAACTTTATAGGAACTTTGTGCTTTGGTTAATGTTAAACGGCATGCAATGACCCCGCAGTGCAGCGGAAGCTGAAACGTTTTGTAGGGCGGCCAACGCGGCGTATACGCAACAATTAGATGACACAGATCCGCAGATCCACTCAACGACAGGAGGAGCTTACAAGCGCGATAACAGTTAACAAACGGAGCTAATCCCATTCGAGCCACCCTCCCAAGACATCCATTCCTGCGTCGCCGTCGCTCTGTTTGTTGTGCAAATATTTGCGATGGCAGTGGGAGCGACAAACATAAGTACGTCGCACGTATCCCGGCAAATCCTTGGCCATTTAGCGCCAGCAGTGGACCCTCCATCCCCCAGCAGACATTCCAGCGCGGAGGTGGGCGTGGCCCTGGGATTGGCATCCTTTTGAGCTTTGCCAGACGCCGCAAATGAAGCGCACTTCGGCGTGCTCTCGGCGAGATAAGCCAAAGTGACACTGAGAAAAAAATGTTACCAGAAAGGAGTCATTATTTATAGCTTTATTAGGGAAATCTCACGGGATAAAGTCGTCATTTAAGTCTAGCAAAATATTTTGTTTTTAAACAAATTATAAAAATATATTTTTTAAAAATATAATACATTTGAAGTAATCACTTCTAACAGGTTTTATTATAAGTTAAACATTAAACGTAACAAAAAAAATACAGGAAACATTAAGAAAAACTCAAAAACTTTTAAAAACTAGGG
Source organism: Drosophila biarmipes (assembly GCF_025231255.1). Lineage (NCBI taxonomy): Eukaryota > Metazoa > Arthropoda > Insecta > Diptera > Drosophilidae > Drosophila > Drosophila biarmipes. The sequence goes on along the minus strand of NC_066616.1, from coordinate 17,046,437 downwards.
CATATGCTAAGTTGTTTTACAGATTTTCAATAAATATAATTATTTTCATTTTGTCAGAACGTTTTATGAATAATTTTTAAAATCCCTTGCATAACTTGATTTTTATGACTAAATATTCTGTAACAAGAAATATTGTGTAATGTAACAAAAATATAATATATTTTCGCCAGTGTCGGAGATGATAGCGAAGCTACTTCTGCGGTTGCAAACCGTTTTGAGCCCGACCCGTTTGCCGTTTGGGCGCTCTACCAGCGCATGACATTTGACAGACAGTCGGACAGACAGACATTCCGCCAGACACGGGGACAGGCGCTTCTGTTTGTCTTCTGTTTATGTTTCGCCATTGGTATTGATAGCAAGTGGCAATCGGAGCGTGGCGAGACGCAAAACCTGCAATGGAAATCGATTGGGGGCTAAAAACAATTGGAAAAGCGATTCTGTTTCTCTTACATCTACAATGCAAAACGTTTCACTCGTCTGCCCTGCCCTGCACTAATTTTGAACGATAATTGCTGGCACCGTATTTCCCACACTCCCCTCTGTACGTTTGTCCAAGACTTTCTCGCTCTTTTCGTTGACACTATCTGTATCGGTTTTCTTTTCGAATGGAAACTACTTCGTTTCGGCATTCGAAACAATATCGTTTTCTTTTCAAGCGCTTTTTGTTTCCGTTCTTGTTTTTACAAATACGTACAATAAAAATAGCATACTAATAGCAATAAAATTGATTGTAAGAAAGCCAAATGCTACAAGAAAATTCATGCGAATCTGATTGGATAACTCGAATGCTGCGTAGCTGCCAGCTGCAAGCTGCAACTACGGTCACCACAGTAACTCCAACTCCAACTACAGCTACAACAACAAATCAAACAACTATATAGATGGCACTGAACAAGAACAACAACTACCAACAACCACAACTACAACCATTCTACCCTCTTTCTTCTTGCTAACCTCAAATTGCAGTAAGAATATTGGGCATGGACGAGAAACTGCATCAGAGAATCTTCAATGATAATTTGGCCCTAATTGATACGCCACTTATAGTGATGGGTTCCGGTTCCGGCACGGTCACCACATCCGGATCCGGTTCCGCCCCCGGTTACGGCCTGGGCCTGGGCATGGGCATAGGCCTGTCCGGCAGCTTTAACTATCCGGGCTCGATGCACGGCGTGCCCAGCTATCCGTTCAATATAAGCGGCTTCCATCAGCGGCACATGGCAGCGGCGGCTGCCGATAATGAAGCATTCGATATCATTGATACGGGCTTGGGCTACGGCGGAAACGGAAATGCCGGTGTTTACTACCAAAGTATGTGTACACGTATTAGCATGAACGTAATCCATAAATAACAAAATTCCACGACCAACTAACTGCAAAACCAACCAAGAAAAAATTCCAAACTAAATATATATACCTTATATATATATGTATAATAAATACGCAGCCTTACACACAGCCAACCAAGTCCAGATATGTGTGTGCAAACTCGTAGAACTAATTAACAGGCAAAAAAAGTTCGTTGTTTCATTTTGTTCGTTCGTTCACCATTTTAGATAGATTTTTGTGAATTTATTTATGATTTCCGTTGTGTGTCGTCCCCCTGTAACCGAAAACACCCCGAGTTGCAGGTAAATTTTTGATAAAAACCATCGAGTTCATTCCAATTTTTGCTTATGTGTTGAAGGTGAATACATACTATACGATACTATATATAAATAAACAACTTGGCGCCCTCCGTGCGCCTCTTGGCTTTGTGCATAATTTTTGGCAATTGCTCAACAAAAAACCAAAGATACCTAAGTAACTACAAAACAGTTTATACTTTACAATTTCTATACATATATTAATATTTACATATCTCGAACTCTTTCAATTGCTCTTGTGTTCCATTCTTTTTACGTAGCTTGCCATTTGTTTTGAGAGTTTTTTGAAATTTTCCTACAAGAAATATACCAAAAACAAAATTAAAACAATCAATTTGCTTCCAATGCGTTAACAATCCAATTCTTTTCTATGAATTTTGTTTGTCATTTTGTTTATCTAACAGAAAAAATCTAGAGAATACAAGTGAAATTAGCAAACTGTATACAAGTTGTGAATATTTTCGATACTAACTTTTTCGTATGTTAAGTGAGCAAAATGAAAACCCTTAACAAAACCGAAACCTAAACAAAATTCATTTAATTTTTTCCTAAAAATATATATTTAAACTTAAACGAAACCAAAATGAAAACCAATCAAATTTTGTTCAATTCAATTCCAGCACACTTTTTCAAATTTTTTCCAACGCACCCAGTTTTTGAATCCAAAACAATACCAGTTACTACACTCAAACATGACAGCCCCAGCGTTTTCGATCTAATTTTTCGAGATCCAAGCCATCGTTCAGACCCCTTCAAGTGCAAACCTTTTTGTCATACATCCAGCATTCAAGTTCACAAGACATCGAGCTCATTGTTTCATACAACAAAGTCACCGAAACATCAAAAACCTCCCTCTGCAGGACTTTTGTTCGGCATAATTCCAAAAAAACAAGCTGAGGTTGAATTCGCCATGAGCAGTCGCGAAGTTCCCCCCTCAAAGAGAAAAATACAAATTGATTTTGTTAAGACATTTTCGTTCGCTTTTCCGCCGCCGCCCGACTTTCTGTTTGGCTTATTCCTTTCTCCGTTCGAAATCTAATTATTTGCGTTTACATTCGTACCTTTTTTTATTATTGAAAGCATACATTCATTTCTCATTTCTGCTGAGTCTGCAGCAAAGCGTTTGTGTTTTCCTTTCAAAGACCACACTCACACACACACCCCGAGTACTGAAAACCAATAAAGTATGCCAAAGAAAACACATTCTCACAGTCGTCAGAGCATTAGCATAGCATCATGAGTCCCCAGGCCGGGAGCCCGAGAAGACCTGATAAATAAATCATACCCCCGCCATTCAAAACACACAGCCTCCAAGGAGTACAGTCTTACGCTAGAATATCGTTGCCGATCCCCCCAAAAACAGAACATTTTTATCAGTAGGTTTGGTAGTTTTTAAAGTCGAAACCAATAAATAAAATATTAAACTTATTTCGCTCATAATATATATAAATATATACCTCATATATAGAACTTAGTTGTGTTTTGCCAGCCCTGCAGACCCTGCGACCACGCCCCTAAAAACGTTGAAAGTACTATCCCCGAACTCCCCAATTGATGCTCACAGTCTCTTCGCCTCTCCCCCGGAATCCAGAAATAGGCAATGAACAAATTTGTGGAGTATTTGCATTTAATTTACGTTATTTATGTGCATTTTTGTTATTTTGATTTAATAATTTCGATCATTTTTTGTGCCGGCTCGAGGGGCCGGGCTGCGGGGTGTGGGTTGTGGGATGCGGGGGCATTTGAACGTTTTGTGATTACCAATTGAAACTGAAGAGCGAACAAAAAGTTGGTTAATTAAAATGCAATCGATAACTGCCGCCGCCGCCCGGGCCAACCAGCGACCGTGATTGATATTCCGATTGAAAGTCGGTTATGGAATTGGCACAGTAATTGAGTTATGATTAGGCCCCTGGGCTCAGCCCCTCGATAATCGAAAGCCCTTCTCTGGCCTTCGATTGGGCATCGAGCACGGCTTCATGTGTGAATCACACCTGGAACCCATAAATAAATAAGCCAATTGAGAGTGAATAGGCAAATAAAAGGCTAAAAACGGATATAAATAAATGAAATTAATTAAGACCATTGCAGGCTGCCAATGAATTCAGCATTTTAATTAGTTCTAAATGCCAGCCACTCGCTCTCGATTGGCGTAATCAGCGATTTTACAATTTATTTCAACAAAAAGCCGGATGATTGAGCCGAAACCAAACCCAATTGAATTAAGCCCGGCTAATGCAGCTCACCAAGTTGGTTGGCAACGGGCGGCACAGGTTTTTTGGGTGTGATTGCCAAATCCGTTTCCGAATCGAATATGCTGGAAAGGGGTTGCGCCAATCGAAAACTAATGAACTATTTCAAACATTTTCTCTACGCATCTCCGCTGCGGTCGCCACCTCCGCCCTGCGACAAATCCCCACTCGATCGTCTCCCCGGGGCCACATTTGCTCGATGCAAATGCGAATGCAAATGCGACTGACGCACTTGGGCACGTTTGGCCGGCTGCAGGTGGTCAGGATGTCGAAGTTGACCTCTCAACGGAAATAATCAAGCAACACTTTCAGGTGAGTGCAAAGAAAAGCCCCAAAACGAGGCATGGAAAATGCAAAGTGCAGCTCACACAATTTGTAGCGTTTATTACGATGCACTGCGAAAAATACGGGTGGTCGAGTGAAATTTCTTCTTGTTTTATCACAATAAAAACTTAATGTATATATCTAAGATAAATTATCAGAAATATGATTACTGAATATCCACTAACTATCCCTAATGACCTTCATAAAAGCTGTTAAGAATCAGTTTAATTTTAAAAGTACCAAATTAAATGTTTTTAAATAAACTTGTATTATTAAGTATTTAATATGATAAAATACATTTCCATAACAATTATTTTTTGAAGAATTATTTTGCTGTGAAATATCTTTCTCTAGAGGCTTAAGAGCTTTATTGATGAATTTTCTTATAATAAAAACAAAAGACAAGCAAAGCAGCTTTCTCAAAAATATTTAAACGAATTGGAGGAATATTTTAAAAACTGTTTTGTACTAAAAGATATTATAATATACTTGTTTTTACATATTCTTTACTTGTTCCGTATGATTTATTTTCGAGTGATACCATGATTTCTAGAGACTCAAGCAATTTTGCTGCCCCAACCATTACCACTTTCTCGCCGTGTTCTCCTCCCCGCAGAGTACCTGTCACACGGCATTGGACACTTGCCGGGAAGATCCGTCCTGCTCCTCGTCCCTGCAGCCCATGCTGACGCACTGCGAGCTGCACCGGTGCAATCGCAACGCGTGCATGTCCTCGTTGCAGGCCTTCTACAAGGGGCCCCACGAGGACCTCAATCTGGACATCGCCTTTTGTCTCTGCAAGTAAGTGGCTGGGCAACCGAGTGGTACTGGTACTGGTACTGCCGATGGAACCTCCAGCTGATGAGAGAACCCAACCAAACCCATTGTGCCCTCTCGTTGCAGAAAAACCGGCGGCGGCCAGCAGAACGGCAATGGCAATCGGCACGACATGTGCATGATTGCACAGGAAAAACTGCATCCAGTGTGCGCGCAGCGCCCGCCCGATAACAGTAATCCGGCCAGCTCCAATGGCATTTACTACCATCCGCCGCCCGCCTGTCACGTGGTCGCCGACAGCTGCAAGGAGGACCGCGAGTGCAGGTGGGTCAAGGGTCATAATTCAAAAATCGGGCGTTAAGCGCCGCGCGCTGCGGGAAAAGCGTTAAGCGAAACCGGAAATATGCGCGATGCCGTGTATATTTCCCGACCCTGATGGTCGATACGTGCGGGCTGCAAAGTAGCTGGGCTGAAATAGCATTACCTGGGCTGACCTGTTGTAATTTAAAATCGAAACATCTTTAATTTATAGGTTTGCACTAGAATGGTGCATAAGTAAAAGGCGTAACTATATTCATTTCATTAAAAGAAATTAATTAAATTAATATAAAAGAAAGATTATACAAAAATGTATAGTTACACAAACATTAAAAACCATTGGACAAGAGGTTCCTGATTATGTTGAGATTAAAATGTGCTCTTAAATTTTACTATTAGTCTTAACATGGATACAAACTTATATATTTTTAGGATTAATTTAAAAATGTTTTCGGAATCAAAGATGTTTACCATTTCAAAAAATTTTATTTCTTTGCCAACTATCATTTAAAAAAATTAATGAATGAACGAATCGTGTTTACAAATCATGTTTAACACTCTTGCCTTTCAAAAACTTTTATAAAGTTTAAAAAATAAAATTAATATTGAGATCTCCATATGCAAGAATTTCTTAGAAATTGCACATAATTGTTTTGCTTTTCAAAAACTTTCATAAAGTTCTTAATTTTAGTGAAGCCTTCTATATATGTTCGTATGAGGAACTGCCAAAAACACGTTTTTACTTTCACCGCCAATTCAATTAAGCCAAATTGAATTTCGCAGAGTTACCTAATCTCGCGCCTTGATATTGAATTAGAGGCGCTTAGCCACGGCAAAGTCGGCGAAAGCCGCAACTTTGATGGCACTCAGCCGAACTCGTTAAATGACACCGTGGCCCGGGCTCCGCTTAGTTGGTTAGCTGGCTCTTAGCTGCCGGATGTTGGCTGTCGAAGTATGGCACTCCGAAATTGAGTAGTTTGCAAGCGGGGCATAAAATTACCAGTTGGCCGGGGGCAACTCCTCAGTCTCCGCGGAGCAGCTCTTCATTAGGCGGAAAGTCAGCAGAAACTCGCAGGCCAGACCGCGTGAATGTGTCAAACACAAAGTTAAGTTATAAATACGATGCAGCACCCAGCAGCTCCCTCAGCTTCCCTCGGCTCGGATGCACATGCTTAGAAGTGGGTGGTGGGTGGTGGGAGACTGGGTGTCCCTGTTTGTTTGTTTGTTGTCATGTTACGGCTGAACGACCGCAAAGTACGTGGTCGTCGCTGTGGCTGTGAAAATTAATTGCCTTTTAAGTGAATCGCACTTGCTTTGGTAAACAACTAAATTGGACTAATGACGCTCATTTTGTATGCTTCAACGGGGGGGAAGCGGGTGACCCGGCACAAAAGGGGGCTCCTCCGAGAAGTTCGAGGCAACGTGTGGAGTGCTTATGTTGACTTATTACGTATACGACGCGTTGTGCACCAACACGTGCCCCGAGTGAACGTGCTTCCGGCGCCGAATGCTCATTTGTTTGGCTGCCATCGAAGCTGCAGCTCTGACGTCTTAAACTGCAGCCTTCGGTTGCACAAATCGTGGCTGGCATTACGCAACCAGGAAAGCGCAAAAAATCTCAGCTTTGCATCACTCGTGGATTGAGATAAGAGGGTGGAAATATAGAAGTATGCTCTTTTTACGGCTGCAAAAGTTCTGCCGTTGAAGGGCGAACGGAAAAGTTTTCGAGGAACCCGTACAAAAAACGTTATGCCATTTCCCAGTCGTTTTTCTAAGAAAGAGGTTTTGCGTAAAAACTAAAGTGAACTTTCTAGATTTTTGCGAGGTTGTGAAGTCAATTAAATAAAACAAGTTTTATCAACAATTTATTTTGTAATTTTTATATTTGTATTTATTGTTTTAAACACCAATGCATATATATTTATAATAAGACATATTTATTTTGATTATTTTCATTTGTTTTACAAATATACAATGATAAAAAGGTAAATCAAAAAGCCAGAGTTGTATGTTTATTAAACATAATGAACTGAAATCAAACAATAATCAATGAAGACCTATATAAACCAGAACAATAATTGTTTGATAAGCAAATAAGCTGAGTGAACTGAATCAGTTTCAGCAGCCGTAGCAAATCTATACCTACGGTGTGCATTGCAGACACCTGCAGCCACAATTAGGCAACATCCGATCAGATTGGAATGTCCTAGTCGTCGGCCTGAGTCGATAAACTGCAATTGAAATATTACGCATTCGTCGCATGGCACTTGACCAAAAATCACCACCCGAATGCCTGAGATTGGGGCCTCATAAATTCAGTCCCAATGATGGGTATTCGCCCCAAGACGATGAAATGCCGTAGAATGCCAAGAGTAATGCCGGCACAAATTGGTCCACATCAATCTCAGGCGAGCGAGAAGCTGCAGTGCAGGTAAGGGCCCACTTATCACCGGCATCTCCGGCGGAGTGGGGGCCATTCCATTAGGAGAACTGCATCTGCAGCTAACTGGCGCATGACAGGCACGAAGACATCGGCAGAGGCACTGCCTCCGTGATGGAAATGGGGATGGCATCTTCTTTGGGGAGCTTACTTGGGTTTTACGAGGCTGCTTATCATGGCACCTGGGCGGAATTAAGAGTAATGATTTTGGATTTTTCTATCAGGAACTTTAAGTAATGCAAGTTAAAGGGGAACAATAAAAAGAATTTATACATCCTAGAAAAGCATAAAAAATAAAAGTTAGAGTCAAATTAATTTCGGAAACTACCTAATAATGGATAAAATAAAGATTTTTTAAAATTTAATTTTTTAGATTGTGAATACTTTATTCATTTAAAAATTATCGTATTTATTAGCAGCTAATTATATTTTCCAAATTTTAACTTTTTCTTAACAGATTAAAGTTGGAGTACTACGAGCAGGCCTGCGCCGTGGATAGCGTGACCAAAAAATGTGCCGGCAGACCCAGTGGCTGTCGAACGGCCATGATTGGCATTCTGGGCACCATGTTGAGGACGACCTGTGCCTGCCAAGGAACGGATCCGCAGCACCTGTACCAGTGCGTGGGATGGCGACGCCTCCTGTGGATGAACCCCTGCGTGGGTAAGTCAAAAAAATGTCTATTTAAGTTTTAATTTAACAAAAGTATAACAATTTTTTAATTAATTGCCCTAAGTTATACTCTTTAATAACCAATCCTAAATATATAGAAATTTTTAATAATTATTTCCTTTTTATTTGTTTCCCACTGTACCTCCCTGTTCGCTCATTAACCTCACGCCGTCTTTGAATCTTGACAGTCGAGGCTCAAAAGGATTTCCATATGAAGCGATTGGCCGAGCTCGGTTTCCTTACCACCACAACGACGACGACCACCACGACGACAACAACCACTACGACGACGACCACGCGGGCACCACCGCCCCCACCGCCGCCCACCACAACAACAACGACGACGACCAGCCTGCAGCCGAGGCAAACGCCAAGAAAGCCGGCGACGCACATCTTCAAGGACGTCAGTGCGGTGAGTGCCTACTAAAGCGTCGCATCCTCCTTCTCCTCCTCCTGCTCCACTTGGGGCCTAATTGCCCCGCTGCGGTCAACTAGTGGTTAATGCCATTCGAATCGTCTCGTTCGGTTCGATTTTAACAAGCATCAACAACAGTTACCTGTTCCGAATTTCCCCAACACACCCGCAATCCGCTCACCTTGTCCGTTTGTGCGATTGTCCGCTTGTCCATTTGTCCGTCCGTCGGTTCGTTTTCTGTTTTCCAATCAGCACTCAATCAGTGGCTCAAATGGGGCGGCGGAGGCGTGGCTGGGCGCACGGCAAAGCGGACAATATGCCACACAACATGCCGGGTCAAACCAGAGTCCACACCCCAAATTCTCCCGGATTCTGCTTTGGTCCTGACCAGCGTATCCTGCACTCGAAAAAGTTGTATGCTCTTATATTTCAACGAGCTTAATAAATAGAGAAAAAGTAATATGCCCAAACTTAAAAAAAAGGATTTCACATCATCTCTAATTTTTTATAATTTCAATGAATCGGAAGAAGTCCTCATTAAAAGTACGAAATTTATTAAGAACTTTTGGATTCGAACTTTAAAAACTATGTATTAGGACCTCATATATTTTTAATTTATCCTTAAGATGTTAAATACACCCAAAAATAGTACTCAAGCATCCTTTTTCCGAGTGTGGGTGCTATTCCTGGGGAAACTCTGTTTCGGTAGCTGCTTGTGGCCCAGTTCCTCGGGTTGGCAAACCGACAAAGCAATCAATTCCTGACCTGCAGCCAGTGCTGCTGCCTTTGCCGCCGGAGCGGCAAAAAGATTAAGCCCTCCCTGCACACACAAATATATACGCAGCATACAATATATATTTCCCCATTCGTTTTCAAACTCTTTAACATCTTTTCTCTCCTCCCATCGAACAATTGCAACAATGAACCGCAAAAACCACGAAAAATGCAAATAAATAAATAAAAATGCGAAACAACAAATATGAAACAAATAATATGGGAAAAAAATATAACCGGGGCGAAAAAAAACATACAACAAAATTGAAAAACCACGAAACGCAAAACCGACCAAACAAAAAATGACAACAAAAAATGTCGGTGCAAACGGCAGCCAAAAGAGAAATCAGAGCCAACATCGGTGGAACACAATTATCTCGATCCGCCCGATTCAATACCGCTGCCCAGCGTAAATGTCGAGAGCGGCGGAAATGGCGGAAATGACGATTATCACAATGGCAACGGCAACGGCAACGGACACGGAAATGGAAATGGCAATGCTAACGGCAGACGTAAAAATGGCGGAAAGGGACGTGGCGGCAGTGTAGATTTCGATGATCCAGTAATTTTCGTCGACCCAAGGGAAACAACTGAATTCGTGGGCATCAGCATCACGGAGCCGGTAACCACAACAACCACAACGATGGCCACCACGACAACAACTCAGCCGCCAAGTAAGTAAATGCAAGGGGGTAATAAATTGGACCGCCCAGTGGGTTGGAAGCGGGCATCCAATTGCGGTCGGATGTGACAGGAAATGGTTGCGCCTTTGTCCCTCAATTATGAGCCAAATATTGGCAGGGTCTCCAGTGGGTCATCTAAGCCTCTCAGCACCTTTGTACTCATTATATGACAGTAATACGGAAAAAAAAAGTTTGAGAGTTTAAATTAACCGGAAGTCACTAAATCACCACTGATTATTGAAGGACCACTTCCGGGCGGAAAAAAAAAGTTATTAGATAGTCCAGATATTTTGCCCATTGCCTCGGGACATGGCTTTATTTATTTCTGTATTATTTTTTTAATATAAAATAAATATTTTTATTTTTTTTAATATTAAAAGCCAATATTTATCAATAAAGTACCAGTATTTACATTCAACTTGTAATGAAGGTTATGAAAATTAAAGCAGACCTTTTTGTTTTGTGCCCACCCACACATCACTCTTAATTTTCGTACTTTTGGGCATCGTTTCCGTTTTGAAGTTTTCAACATAATTGATGCGGTGACTGCGGTTGTTTGGCTAATTGAAAGCATAACTCAGCGCCGGCCGTGATTATTATTTTAATATTTTGTGCGCCGATCATTTAAAATTCAGTATCCGCAAAGGTTTCCCCCCACCCGCACATTCGAACGCACAACCGGAAATGAGTTTGCTTTCGGCCGATGTGGCAATTATACGAGCACAAACATGCACATGTGCGCCAAAGCGCATCAAAGGACCTCCAAAAGGCCGGAGTAACTTGCGGAGCCAGGACATGGGCCAATCCGATTAGATTTTGAATGCCAAACGCACACATATCACTCGACTGCACTGTGATAATACTTCCGTTATTCAAAACCTCCTGCCGAGGACATCGTTTATTGTCCCTTCATTTATCACAGGGACTCCGGGGTCGAAACGTGTTTGCAAACATCATTAAAAATGTAAATGAGTTTGTTTGTTTGCCCACCAGTCCATCAGTCTGTCCGTTTGTCAGTCATTCAGTCAGTCAGTCAGTCAGTCAGTTCGTCAGCCCGTGTGGTCAGCTCGTCCGTTGTAATTATTTAGACACTTGGGACATGCGGCTTTGAATTTTGCATGAAATGCTTCTGGCCCGCAGCCGAACCCGTGTGTGTCTCATCTATAATTGATTTTGCTCGTGCAGTGAGCTGGAGATTTTAAAACTATATTTAACAGTGGGCCTCCATTATTTATGTGCCTGTTATGGCGGCTTTATTGGCCAAGTTGGCCCTAAAATAGGGATTTTGATTAGCTGGCAAGGCCCCCAGGTGGCAGTTAAGTTGCATCTTGGCAGTCTAAGTTGCCCACTGGTAGTAATTAAAATGCCCAAGTCCTCCTCCTGCGGGTCCCAAGTGTGTAAGCATGTGCAAATTTGTGCTATATAAACACGGAGCTTCCGCCCTTCGCCGGCGAAACTTTTTCGGCCAGGAAAAACTCGTAATGGCGTTGATGACATGATGAATGCTCCACATGAGTGGCGGACATCCGTTATTTGGGCATGAGTGGCAGGGTCGCATTGTGTACGTTGGCTGCCACCAAAAAACCAGCAGGGATGTCTGTCCCCTTGTGGGTGGTGTGAAGTCAAGACCATGGCGCCCACAACAAAAAACAGACAGACACACTTAAATCCCGACAACGTGGTGCGAATAGAGTGAAAATTAAGTTCCACCGAAGGCGTTAAACTGATTTATGAATAAGCTATAATTGTTTTAATGAATTATTCCATCAATAAAGCTCTTAACTTCATTTCATTTCACAGGAAACTGTGTTGTCCAGCGACCCCGGCAGTCGGATCAACTTATTCGTGAGGGCAGTAGCAAGCGGGTAAGTACTTAAATAAATGTCAAATCAAAAACAATTACAATAATTTAAAATTATTCCAACCATTTAAGTGCGTTTATAAATAAGAAATACTTAAATGAAAGTGCCGAGTCCGAATAAGTGCAAATTAATATTTCATTTGTTTGAGAAAGTGCTTTTTAGCGCATTTACATAACTAAAAGTTAAGCCGTAGAAAATGGCCAGTCAGCTAAAAAGTTCAAGAACTACGTATGAAAGTTGGATTCCAGTGCAGGACGTGTTGGCACGTGCTGGGTAAAAAATATAGAATCATAAAATATATATAGGAATTCAGAGGGGGAAATAAATTTCGCTTTTGTTTGTGCCATCATTTAATTATGGCTACACCCGGCGTATACGTAATGTACCTATTGGCACAATGCCATTTTATTCCTACACTTCACTCACCTTTTTTCACCTTCGCCTGGGGGCGGAATTCTTGCGTTTCAGATCTACTCCCTGGACGACGTCGAGTGCAGTGAGCTGTGCAGCTGCGGCGAGTCGCTCATCCTCACCTGCCACGCCCTCTGCGTGCCATTCGCCCCCTGCCGCACCGCCCTGGCCTTCTACAGCCACGCCTCCCCCGCCTACCAGGCCTTCCGCGGGCGCTGCCTGTGCTACTCGGGCCGCTTCATCTGCATGAAGCCGCCGCTCGGGGAGTACATTCTGCCAGGTGAGTTGCCACTTCCTTAACTTTCCCTCAGGAAACACCTGGAGATACGTGTACAGAAGGTGCCCGGCTGCATTATTGTGGGGGTCCTGAGGTGGCGTGTCGGGTTCGCTGTGCGTTAAGCACTTAGCGATTATCGCCGGCGACAGGCGATGACGAGGCACGGCTGTCAGGAGGAATGCAGCTGCATTTTTGCGTGCGGCTGCCTGAGAACTACTCTAGATATCTACACTACACAAAATTAGTAGAAAAATGGTCTCAATTTTAAAATTATCCTTCTTATCCTTCTTTCTTTTTCGAAAAGGAACTTTCTTGATATCAAGACGAAAGTACTCTTATTATTAATTAGTTACAATATATTATACTTATTCAAGAAGAATCGTTCTTGAAATCAAGATAAAAGTTCTCTCCAGTTTGTCATTCTAGGTTATATGATTTTCCTATAATTTTTATAGTATTAATATACTTTACGTTACTTATTCGAGAAGAAACGTTCGTGAAATCAAGGTGAAAGTACTCTCAATATTGATTTTCGAGATAATTTGATTTAATTTAGCTAAAGCACTCTTGACTGGATGGAATAGATTTTTATTTTTATACTTTTTCCCCTAAATGAATCGGATTTCCCCATCACCTTGACCAACTTTAAGCCGATTTATTTTCAAGTGCAGCCCGCACACACTTCTTAAAGCCTTTGTCAGGGCACTTCCTTCGCTGAGGAGCCACTTTAGAGCGCTTTTGACACACAAAAAAAGAGGACCCATTGTGGCAGCAAGGTTGCGTGGTCCTTGTCCACTTGCCACACGGCACTTGCGTGCGTTCTCGTGCGCGGATCCCGGCAGTAAATTACGTTAGCTGCAATTGATGCTGCACTCGCTACATATTTCGTCCTCTCGCCTCGGTTTCAGGTGGGATTTTCCTGCTGCTGGGCTACAGTGCAGCGGACGAGGCGCTGCTGAGGCCCCACACCAACCTGGGGGTCCAGGATGCCGTGCGCGCCCTTCAGCAGTATGTAACCACATACATCGATAATCAGGTAAGCCGCCGGTCCAGCGATCGCATAATAAAGTATGGCCGGCAATATATTAATTGCATTCCACTGCCCATCCTCCCTGCATCCTCCGCAGACGCAGTGCACCCTCACGCTGTTCAATATGACCGAGGAGAACATCATCATTGCTGCGCGTCTGCCGCACGACGGCAAACTGAAGGATATTGAGCTGCTGCGCAAGGAGAAGGTTCGTTGAAGTGCCCCAGGCAAGCCGCAGATGCACAGAGAGAAATGGCGAACGATTTGATTTTTACATTATTAGGACTCATTCATCTTATTTGTGGGGTTATTGCATCAAAATATTAACAAGGTCTCAAATGATAAGTTCTCCATTAATCTGAGAATTTTCGATTTTAAGATGAGAAAGAAACTTTATTTACTTTCCATTAATACTTACAAATTTAAAGATATCCCCTAAAATGTAATGACTTAAATATATTTAACATGATTTTTATTTGAAAAGTGCTCCAAAAGAGGAATTCAGTCATAATTTATTATCATTAATTTTGGGAAATATTTTAAAATTCAAATATAAATATTAATTTCCTCTTTGTCGATGCTTTGTGACCCGTAATTTTTCTCTCTGAGCCAAACGTCGGCCAATCCACTTCCCGAACTAATCCAATCGACGACCATTGCTGCTTATCTGGCTGTTTGCAGGACGAGTGCACCGCGATTCTGAAGACCATCAGTCACCAAATCAATAGCGAGCACAGTGAGCTGCAATCCCACCGACTGCTGAGCATTTTCAAAATGTCCGAGGTCGAGGTCGTCTGGCCGGAGAGCACCAGTGCGGCGGCGAGGAGTGGACACGGTCCTGGCCAGCTAGCCGGAGCCCAGAGTCGCAGGCTGCTCTTCGCGGCCATGCTCGCGCTGGCCTATCTCTCCAGCTGGACAACGCTGCGGATGAGCGATGTGGCGACATGACAGCCGCATAGCCGAGGGATTAGAGCCAGGACAATTGCATAACTGTATGTAGTAGATACTTCTGGGGGACTATCATCGTCATCTGCATCATCCACAAAGGTGGGAAACTGCGCCGGGCGAGTTGCAGGAGAGGTGGAACGATAGCGATAACTATAAACTATAATGATATGGTGCATACTCTTAACATAGCGTAATCATATTGTGTTGTATACATCTAGGCGCTAGTTCTGTGTTTAGCTGCGATTTTTGTGAAGCTTTGTTGTTGACCCTTGACGATGTTGCTGTCTCTTTTGATACGTACACACAGTACATATGTGTAGCATTATGGGATATACAAGACATACTTATAGAACATACACACACGTACGCCTAGAACCCATCTAGATTAATCTATACTTTAATGTGAAAGGAAACTGCTGTCTACATAATAATATTGTTAGCACACAACAGAGGCGAACTCGAGAGTTGGATTTGACGAGGCGTGTACATAGAAGGCATATGCATTAAGTACTATCCGTAGCTAGTGTTTTATACGGTAAACAATACACACAACTCCTCTCCGTCCGTCCGATCGTCATTATCGCACCCAAACACACACGGAACACAACAATTAACACTACAATGGCATGGCTCTTATTGTTTGCTCTTTAAGCTCTATAAAGTTCTTGGCCGCCTCAATTAAAAAGAATTATTAACCGCCTTAACAGTGTTTACTTTGTTCCGCGACTGCGAGTGCCTCTCCTGGATATGCCAGTCCTCTTTTGATTTTTAATTACATTTTAATGCGGCCTGGCCTCCGCCTTTTTCCCTCTGCCGGGCAAACAAATAATATTCAGGCGTGCGAATGAACTCATTTAACACTCACAGTCGCACTCGCATTCGCACTCGCATTCGAATTTGCGGATGAGCGTGCAAAACGTTATTGTTAATTTATTTCATAGTTTTCCGTTTCGTTTGGAGGCGCGAAAACAATTACGGTTTCATTATCAATTATGCGTTCTGCATTTCGATTGTTGCCACAATTTCACCGGGCCGAGAGCCGTGACCTCGCCTCGTTTCAACAGGTTTCATTGCTACCCTTGCCCCCAGAACCCCGAGTCCATAATCCCGATCACCTTTTCGGTTCGCTGTACATACTCTAACCACTTTGAAGTCTACTTACGTAATTAAATACTAACAGTACATATCAATATGAACACCTAAACGAGTTTTACACAGAAACAAAATTCTTACAATGTCCCTCGATTGCTCGAATCTTTTGTACATAGTTCTTTATACCAAAAACTATACATAATATTTACAACGATATACAAGAGGAAAGCACTTGCCTGAGTCAACTCTATGAAATATGACTCAAATGGGTGTATATTGAACGAAACTTCAGTTGAGCCTTAAGTAATGTGTGTAAGAGCGAGGAAAATAGCTTTTGTAAATAGAGGAAGCCACCACACCTGAGTGAATGGAATCTGCCTGAAAGATAATTGAGTGTTTGACACATGAACACACGCTACTCACGCACCACTCACTTTAAGTCTAAGCTTGACCATTTGAACCGAAACTTGTGGCAGAGTGTAACGTGCGCATCTTGAAAATGGTCACAATCATGAAAAAATGTCTTCCTTAATGCATATACTCGGCGATATGTATTATGTTTACACACATAACTATAAATATACTTATTACCTATACCTATACGATGTCTGGCAAGACCCAAGCCTACGCTTCAGTTAGTCGAACGATAATGTATTATAGACACCAAGGGCTAAAACCATATCGCTATCGAATATCCCTGCAAATTATAACACTGTTGACACAAGTTAAAACTAACCGCAGCATATCTAAGTCAAATATACCCCCAAATAAATAAATATATATTGATAAATATACGTATGCGTAAAGTTATAAACGTTAGAGAGCATTGAAAACTACTTTAATAGTGTCTAGAGAAAGCAACGCTTTAACCCCAATACTATATAGGCAGCCACAGCAGAAAAGTGTAAAGTTTATTGGAAACCTGCTTGGCATATCTTCTAGCTAAATATTAGACGAATTTAAGGCTATCTAAAAACAACTTATCGAACCGCGAGGGACAGAGCAAACGAGTAGAATTGTTGGGCATTGGATTTCAGTTCATTTGGCATCCCATCCACATCGTTTGATGGCCCATCGTTTGATGGCAGCAACTAAGTCGTTATAGTTTCGGATCATATCAGTATACCATTCGGGGCAGGTCGGGTGTATTGTCTCATCTCATCCCCTCACCTATAGGGTGCGGACAAAGCGTAGCTACAATGTAAAGTACCGTTAAAGTAAAATGATAAATGAAAAATGAAGTGCAGAGCAGCAGGAAAAACAAGATGGAAATGAGGAAAATTACAAAATAGTCGCATTAATGTAAAAAGCAAGCAAAATGCAGAAGGAAACTAGCACTCAAATAGCCATCTGTAGCATGGATACGTATAAATTCGAGGATAGCAAATCAGAAAGGCATCGTAATAAACGTGAAACAGAGGAAATACTTTGGGAAATATGCATGAGGAATACGAGAGCCACTCTTCAAGTTTAAAGCTGTAAGTTGAAACCTAAAATAAATGATATATATACACGATACGTTAGGATTGCATACGAGTGTGTGTTTGTAAGTAAGTGGGCTTTATGTTAGCGTATACAACCGAATTGAGGTACATGGATAAAGATACATCTAAAAATAAATTATGAAAGTATGAAATAATGCAAAGCGAATGAAAAGCAAGCGATACGTCGTGGCATATTTGTATTAAAAACATTGTAAGTGAAACAGCAAGAACAAGAGAAGAAAAAATAAAGAAAACCACAAAATATAGAAATTAAAGAGCGGAGTTTTACTTAATGGGGAGGGCTGGAAGGTATCTCTTGGGTAAGTTTAAATCTTTAGTTAAAAGCCAAAATACAAAATTTAGATTTAAGTGTTTTGTTAATATAATATATACATTTATATTTAAAATATGTTTACTTTGTGTTATAGAATATATAAGAATAATGGTTCAACCATTTTGAAATAAAGTATTGCTTTTAGTTCAAGGACTGAAATTCAAATTTGTTGTATTTAAAATATTTTGAGATATACGAGGGCAGCAAGATTGCATTTAAAAATATTATTACGTTGTGCTTTAGAAATAAATATATTCAACCATGACCTCGAGCTTACTAAAAAGCATTTAATTTTTATGTCCATTTTTCAGTTATAAGTAAAAAACATAGAAGAGCCGAACTTAGAAGGATCTAAAAGATGGTATCCCTGAAAATGTAAGTCTGAGTCGGTATTTATGTTAAAGGCTTTGGCTCCGTTGTTTTTTCCGCTTTTTCTGGGCCACACGACTCTCGATGTGCACTTCATTATTGACCCCCAAAAAGCCTCCCAGCGATCGGCAACTAAGTATGTGACACTATCGAGGCGAACAAAGCGGGCCACACAATACCATACCAGGGAGTGCTGGAATTGAATGGAACAGGGAGCTGGGAGCTGGGTGCAGGGGCGGTAAACAACAAAGACAGCGCAATATGAAGAAGACCTGCACACACACTCGCCAGCAAACCAGGGTAAACAAGGCCAAAAAGGCGGCAGCAGAAAAGCAAAACGAACTGGCTGAAAAGAAAAGCCAACCGCACACAATGCTTTTGTATGTGGGGCGGGGTGGGCTGTGGAACAAAAGATGAGCCGAAGACAAAGACACTTGCTCAAGGCAACGCCGTTTCATGGCTTAAACTCAAGTTTCCTGGGAACCACTCGACTGCACTCCACACACCCACAAAAACACACCCATATAAGACCCATGCCCAAACCATACCATACCATACCAAACCCACACCCAATACTTGAACAACAAAGAGTAAGGTCAATCATTGGAATTTTGCCAGTTAATTCGCATACAAAAGGCGGTGGCTCAGAAGAGAACGAAAATAACACGACCTCCTTCTTTCCATCCTGGTGGGCCAACTTCCTGCCCCCTTTGACCCGCCACGCCCATTGGCATGCTGAGCTCGGCATTTATACTTCCACTTAATTAGGTAATAAATGATTGAAGAAATTATGTCTAGACGTGAGGACAATTCCGATGCCTTGGCTCGAACACACACTCGGCAAACTCATTCGTGGCACGTGAGGGGTTGAAAATGTTGAGAATTTCCACACAATCACACAGGCCGCCGTGCGACAGCCATTTGAATAGGATTCGCATTTTATTCTCACCGCCCTGGCCGTGATTTGAAAAGCAGGCATAAATTGTAAACAATTTCTTTTTGATTCAATTTGTATAACCTGCTGCCGCTAAGTGGCAATGCCTTTGTGCCCTCCCGGCACAAGCATATGTATTTATTTCGCATTTTATTTAGCATCCGAGAGAACGTACGATGTCTGAATAGCAATGGCGAAATTGCGAATGAATCGTAATGAAAGCGGGAACGGGGCGGATACGCGATGCGGGCTTGCCAGTTCATTAATATGGCGCAAACGCTGAAGGTCGATGATGTGAGCTATGTTTGTATAGCTCGTGCAAAACACTGAGGGAAATGGGCTACAGGATGTGATTATTGGTTTGGTAATTATTAAGGACAAGTTGGTATTTAATTGGGGTTATTTATTATAAATATGTAATTATAAAATAATATTATGAAAATCTTATTTATCAGTTAATTTAAATATAATATAATAATTTAAGAGCGTTTATCAGGGATTTTTTTATTTACTCTACTTTGAATTTTTTGATGAACCGCAAAACAATAGTTCAGGAAAAGATTGGAGCATAATAAAATCAAAAATAAATGAAACTGCTGTTTAAAGGAACACAGTATATGGTATTTATAAGGTTTTGACTTTTAAGATGAACCATCATATAAAAAGGATAAGATTCGAGTGAAGCCTCGTAAAGTAAGATCAGAGAGAAATCAAAGTGCTATTCATAAGAAAATTCTAATCCTGCATTGGAAACATGTCCTGTTTTTGCTCACTGCACAGGAGTAGTCGTGACTGTTGTTGCACGCACATTTATCAGGCGGCGATGATTACGTGTTTGCCATTTTATTGCTAAAACTGTTGCGCCTTTTGTGTGCTCCAGTGGTGCCCTCTCTCTCGCTCCAGTTCGCCCCATCTCTTTCTGCTGGGAAGAGTGGGTCCCTGTCTGTTTGTGACTTTGTTGCCGCTGCTGGCTTTGTTCTACTTGGAATTGCCTTTTATTTTGTGCTAATTGAAGTTGCTGCCATCATATTTTTTCCCCCACAGCACAGCTCCCACTCAAACTCACACACATGTTTGCCGTTTGCCTTTATTGCCGCCGCATCTATGCTCTGCCTGTTTTTGCAATTTTAATTAAAAACGTGTTTATAACAGCGCAAAATGCTGATGAGTGAGCAGAATAATTTATTTCGAATATACACAGAAACGGCAGGCTTATACAGAAGTAAGTGCAATGTGTTGGTTGATTTGAAATAGGCTAATTAATGGCAGTTTTTCATCTGGGTTTAGTATGCAAATTCGAAAATAACTCAAAGAAAAATACATATTCACTCACAAAAAATGTAAAACATCGACAATTTTATAAATATTTTTATCAAACTGAATATGGGTAGGACTTTGAAAATTGTTATTATGTTTTTTAATGCTTTCTTTCGCAAAAGATAAAGATTTTGTAATATAAAATTGCGACTTGATTGATTCTCACTGCGTGCTTGCATTTACTACTTTTAAGAAGGATGAGTGAAAAATTTCATTAATTGCCTGACATCGAGCAGCCAAAAAAGAAGCCGGGTTAAAGTGGAGTTGAAATTCCCGCCGACATGGCCTGAAAGTATGCAGCATTTTTCGCTGCAATTTATTGCACATAAGGTGGCGGGCACTCGCACACCCTCGTGGCACAAAACCCATTGCCACATTACGAATTCCTTTGCATAACGCTGTGGGGAATGTATATTGCCAGGATGCCGAAGAAGAGCCACGGCCACAAGGAAATATGCACCGCAGCATCCTCAGCTGGAGACGCCTCGACTTCAGAATCAGCCCGCCTCAGCCGCAGCACAAAGAATTCAATTGAATTGATATTCAAATGCGCTTTGCCAGCAGAGGCATCCATTATTTGTCGATTTTACACATGGCACATGGCAAATGTGAGCGAAAAATGCTCGAGTCTCCGTTCCCGGAGAAAAAGAAGCCATGCATATAGTGGAGGTATTCCAGGAAAGTGCGAAATCCCAGTTCTAGTTTTCATTAGTACATTCCCACCGCCCCCTGCACCGCCGCTCCAATGATCGGTGAGCCCTTTTTGATGGCCTCGATTGCTCCGGCGGACTGTGAACTATTTTTACGCCATTTGCCAAAAAGCCGGAGAGCCAGCGAACCAGCACCTTTGGCCCGGGCAAATGCAACAAAACATGGCCAGGACGCCGAGGAGCTGCATTTGCATAACGCGCTTCCCCAAGGAACAAAAAGCGGGCTGCAAAAATGGGAAAAGGGTGCACCGTGGATAAAATATAATACTTAACTTACGAGGAGTAAAAAAAATAATATTAATAAAATCTGTTAATGGAATAAACAAGAGTATGAAAATATATGCCGCCGGAAAATATTTAGATGTTAAAAGCTTTAGCTTTTTTTCTTAAGCCAAAAATCAAACTTTGGCCAACCTCTTACACTATGGGATCTAAAACTACTTCTATAACTTGAATCGAACATAAATGGTACTTATTCGCTTTGTGATGTTGAGTGGTATTTTAAACTCGCCACTGCACTACACAAGAATACCCAGTATTTGACCACTCTCAGGAATATTTTTCCCTGTGCATCATCGAAGACAGATAGACAGGCTCAGGCTCAGCGTTCGCTGCGCGCCAGACAAGCAGCCAAGTGCAGAAATAACACAAAATAGATGGCAATGCGATGGGGAAAATAATAGAGGCGGAATGGGAGCAAAAAAGTATCTGCTCCAATGTACGTATGAACGTAGGAAAAACTGCTAAGGAGCCAAATACTCGAGCATTTGCAAACGCGGCAAAGTAGCGAAAATTTGCAAATTGATTGCATTCCTGTGCCTGGGCTTCGGCTGGAGCCAGAGCTCAAATATGAAATCTTCGAGGAGTGCAAATTTTGCACATTTTTTCTGGCAACTTTGGGAATGTGTTCTTGGCTTGATTTTCTGGCCGAGGTGGAAGCAGAATTGGCAAAACAAAAGTCAGGCAACTAGGCTGGATGCCCGGAAACATGCTGGTTTATTATATTCCTCACTTCATTTGTAAATCCCACTACTGCTACTTGTTCGGCGCAAATCAAATTATGCAAATCTCCAGTTTAATTACGGCCAACAGAGCTCGACTTTAAATCAATTTTTTTATTTCCATATTCCGTCTTACGGCTGCCGCTCTCTGCTTTTCTTATTTTACTTGTGTGCATCATTTGAGCGGGCCTTATAAAATATTCAAGCACTTTGACACACTTTGTCGGCCAGCGGGAAGGAGGATGACTCAGGCACAGTGTTTGAGGGACAGACACAAAACCCGAACGGAACAAGGCAAATTCTGTTGGCCAACAAAATGACACTTAGTGCAAAAACAGGAGAACACATGCCTAATAAATAATTCAGTGCGCAACAAGCGGACAACAAGCGCACTTGTGGCACCATCGAAGCACCGCCGCTGGAGCCTCCGAATCCGCCTGACCATCCCTCCTCATCTCGATGGCCAGCTGTTTTTCGGGGCCCAGCCCATCCATATTCACACAAGATTGAAATCCAGTCGGATGTGTCCGCTCAAGTGTTGCGTGTTATTCAATGTCCTTCAAGACGGACATAATCCGGACTCCGGAGAGACATATGCGGGTCATTTACCGGCCGAATGAACCACGATGAGGGGCAGCACTATATCCGAGGGATGTGGCCGGCGACAGAAAAAGCTCGTTGTGTTCAAGAAAAACGAACAATTCAATAAAATAACACGAAAATCTAATACAGAGACACGGAAATGCTTTTAGTCTGGCCGAAACTCGTCAAAATATAAACCGTCCAGCCACTCCACCCCACAAAGTACCCACGCAATTCGTGTTGTATCTCGGCTCTCGCACTGGAACTGGAGTATCTAAAAGATTCACCTTTGTCTTGCCGACTCTCGCCATGGTAATAAGCCGCTCTCGCTATGATTTATTAGTGCGTGAGTTTTATTGATATTACAAACCTGGGAGTATACAAGAAAATAATTTTGTCAGAGGTCATAAAAATGAAAGATGATCCCCGAAAAGAATCATTTAGCATCATGATTAAAATAAATCATAATGTATAGGCCAAATGAGAAGGAGAGCGGCACAAATAAAACTAAGCGAACATATGCAAGTGGCAAGCGGCAAGCCGCATTACGTATACGCCACGTAGCCCGCCATGTCCAAGTCCAAGCACACACACACAGAGACGGCAGCAAACAGGCTAAATGCAAACAGACAAACAAAAATGATTTATAAATTGGCAAGACGTGCATAAAATGCTGAGCAGCAGCAGCGGCAGGAGCAGGAAAAAATTTCCACTGCATACGTAATGAGCCTCGATGATTCCCAGACCAGGCCAGACCAAACCACACCAGACCAGACCAGGCCAAAATCCTAGCTGGACCGGGCCAGGAAGTGGCATTTAAATGCGCGCATTTATTCACTTATAAATGCTACAAATAAAAATATGCTGGGGGAAATATGCTAAAAAGTCAGACCAGTAAAAAGTCGAAAAACGAGAAAACAAAAAGCAAACCGGGCCAAGTGTGTGCGGCCAGAACTTAGAGCGGAAAGTGCCATAATTGTGTGTGTCTCCCAGCCTTATCCCATCTTTAAATCTCATTTGGCCTGCGGCGGCAGAGGAATTTCTAAAAAATGTTTAACTAAAAAAGGCGAAAGAGAGAGAGCACTTTCTGGCACGGTGGCTTGGTTACGGCCAGGCCAAAGTAGCTGTTGGCTGTTAGAGGAGAAGGAACTCGGGCTGCCCAGAGATGCTATCGTATCACCATGCCATGCATGTCGCTTCACACCAGCACCGGCACCAAACACACAGATACTCGCACACAGATACTCACACACAGATACTCACACGCATGGAACGCACGCACATATGCCATGAATTTCATTTAGTCCGTACGTGTGTGCGTTAGTTAATATTGCCCACGTTGTTGTACTCTCGTGTCCCTGTGTCTGTGTGCCTTTAAATTACCTCAACCATAAAGTAAACTTGCTCGGTACAAAACACCCACCCACTCGCTCACATCTCACATGGCAATATGTTGTTGATGGCATTTTAAAGATGCTTTGGCTTTGTGGAATATTTTAATTAGTTTAAGTCACCTCGGTGAATGGCAATAAAGAGCCACCCGCAGAGATAACTGCAAATAATGAACCAATCACAAAACAATCAAAGTTAAGACCAACCCCAGATAAAGTTTAAAACCTGATGGAGTAGCCTGAACTAAACTTCTAACGCACTGAAACAAATTATCAATATTTAAATATTTGAAATTTTAAGATTTAACTTTAAAATATTCACTTTTAAAACTTATGTTCAGGTATTATTGTGTGATTTTAAATTTAAAATTAAAACATCAGGCATCCAAAAGTATGCAACAAAATTTTATACAGATAATCCTATGGATACAGTGTGGAAGAAAGCTTTCACTGCATACTTTTAGACCCTATTTTATCAATATGGTTTTAAAACTATTGAAGAAATTGAATATAAATATTCCCTTATATCATAATATATCTATAAAGCTATGATGCCCAACTAGATTCCTTTTCTTCGCGTGCTGCACAGCTCAAAGTGCATAAAATGCAGCTCTTTCGCCCGCCACTTTTAAACAGCTGGCATGTGTCTTAGAGGGCGAAAATCTCAGCCAGCTCAGCCACTCCGGACCAGGGAAATTTCGTTGCATATTAAGAGCATGCCCGACACTCCTCGGCCAGGATCTTTTGGCCAGGCCAATGATGATAATGCGGCACACGTGCACTAAAATGCAAGCACTTGAAATATTTATAAGCTGACTGGCAGATAAATCAGAGGCGCCTGCACTCAAGCTGTTGTGCCAGCAGGGCTAAATGAAGAAAAATGAAGCGCGGCGTGCTGTTGCAGGTTTTAGGCAAGAAACTGTCAAGCTGCCAGCAGTCAAAATCCGGAGTGGCGGTCGGTTCGGTGGCCGGGTGCACTTTGCCGATGGCTTTGCCACCCAGATTGATGCTGTCAAAGAAAGCCAGGCCAAAAGAGAGCTGGGGTCAAAATTTATGCGCGGCAAGGGCGGCGAAAGTGTTGACAGAGTGCATGGCGATGATGTGTTTAAATATTTTATGTCGCCAAAGATGCGCATAAATATTTGAGTGCCAAAACGTGTTGTGGTCTCCCAATGCGCCTCATTAGCCGGTCTGTCGAACTATTGGCAGCCGAAAAAAGGGCTAAGCCAAAATAACCAATCATTTATTAAACACTCAAATAAGAATTGCCTCATTGGTTTTGCATTTTCTACAACTCCTTTTTATTAAGTCCTTGTTTGGCTACATTGATCCATTCAATTAAATTTAATAAAGTCACGGATACTTTCCTTTTCCATAGCTGCATAAAATAAATAAATAATGGTTACATTTTGTGCAACACACAATGAAAACTTTCCTTAAGCTAAAAACATTTCACAATATATTCTTAGAGTGCGTAAAATAGGGAGAATTTATTTTGGAATGAAAAAGGGCAACACTTTAAAGTGTTACACAGTTGAGTCAATAATTGGATTTGGCTGCTTTTTAATTTCATTTAACTTTAAATTACTTTATACAATAAAACAAAAATATGGTTTCATCAGGGAATTAAAATAATGGATGCCAATCAATTTTGATAAATACAATTTGGAGGTTAAGACTTAAATATGACTTAAATGGCTTAAGTTTGGAAACCTTTTCTGGCAACTATTATAGTTTATTTTAAAAGCCTAAAAAACAATCAAAAATTCTATAAGAGATACCAAAAATATTTTTAGGGAAGTACACTAAAAACCCAGCTGCGTTTCCAAGAAACTTCCCCCAAAATCCTGAGATGCCTTTCACCCCTCCCTGCCCAACGCTTATTTACATGTCAATTGTAAATTGTTTTTCATGTTTTAGTTTTTTTCGCTCGCATTTTCGAGAACACTTTTCGCTTTAGTGATTTGTTGTGCTCTCTGTTTACCCGAGAAATCGAAAACATGTCAGGCACTTGCCTCATATATTGAGGCATGTGTGCCTGCTCGGCTGTTCGGATAAGTATGCATATTCCCCCAGGTGGCTCTCACTGACAGACTGCCGGGGATTTTAAAGTGACAGTGATCTGGGGATGGGGGCCATGGGCTAGGGGCAAATCTCTCCTGCTAGGCATACGCAAAAAAGAATGGAAATAAGGAAATGTATCAAATGTCAATCTAATTTCATTCCTACGCTCGACCAGCTCCGCAGGAAGCCGCTGCTGCCTTATACAGATTATATATAGATTTCTCAACAATTTGACAAATCGCATGTTGACATTTGTTGACGTCTCTCACACACACGTACGTGACAAAGAGTACAGCTCGGGGGATCCCATTGATATCTCGCAGAACGGCAGAAGGGGCGCCAACAATCCCAAATCACTGATGACGCCAATGGATGGCAACTGTAAAACCCAATGAATTGGAAAATGTTTTGTTAGCTCTCCCATCATCACTCAAACGGGTGGAAAGGGTGCTCGGCAATCCAGGTGAGCACAAAAGCGTGGCCTAAATGGCTAAAATGAAATTGATTCACTGGCCGAACGAGCGAGTGCTTCAAACTGAATAATTATGTACCAATAAGGGTGTATCAAATGAATTTCGTAATTGCTGCGGGCCAGCTGTAATTTGGAATGCCAATTCGAATTGGACAGAAGGTGAAGGGCAGAACAAAAGCTTTAGAAAATCATTTTAAAATTTGTGGATGCATGCCACATTCGTATACCCACATGCCCGTGCTCCACAAATTTTATGCATGCAAATAAAATGAAAGTAAATTGATTTATCTGCGGCACAAGAAGACTTCCAGGGGGTGAAGTGAAAGGAATGGGAGGGAGGAGCCGGTGGCCTGAAGGGTCCGCTTCATTCACTGGGGACACATTAGTCGCGGACCCAGACTCACACACATGCGAATGCAAATGACTACACGGAAAAAATATCACCTTTTTAAAAATATAAGCAAGGTATATGCTTTTTATTATAAATTTTAGTTTGCCTCCCAGTAAAGTTATTAAAAGCTTAAACAATCTATTAGACTGTTCATAAAGTTCATCCTAAAAGATAATAATGTATTAAAGGAAAACATAAAAATTTAAGATTTAAGAGATACAAAATTCCAATAGATATTTGTATTCATTTAATTTATAAAATACTACAAAATCTTTTATAATTCAAACAGTTTTCCAGGTATTTCCTTATCTTCGTGTTAATAAAATACTTTTCTCTGAGCCCATTTTTCTTTGACAAATCCCAACATGCTCGCGGTATGGTTTTACGAACGAAATCAAAAATCTTAATTATATGGATCTGCCGACGAAGCACGCACAGCGGAAACGGAAGAGGTCCTCGACTCTTATAAGTATTTTTTCAGTGCACACGCGACCCACACACGCATGCTAATATGCTCGTAAAAAGGCAATTTCCACAAATTCAACGCACCTCAGCCACCTCACGCATTTGTTTTTCTGTTGTTTTTCTTTATTTTTTTTGGGCGACCGGGGAGAAGGGCGAGAACCGCTAACTCAATTTTCTATTTGCAAAAATTTCTGGTTCCATTGTGGTCGGGCCTGAGGTCAGAAGGGCGTGAGAGGTGGGCGTGAGCGCCACCCCCTGTCCATTTGGCCACCAGCGAGGCATAACTTATGCCACAGATACACACGCACACGGCCGCGTTTTTGCATACAATATGTCGGTGTGGGTCCCAGCATACATTTATTTCAATTTTTACAACTCGGATGCCATTGCTCTTGCACGCTTTTCCCCCGGTTTTCCCCAGGTTTTCCCCAGGTTTTCCCTCAGCTTTCTCCCTGCTCTTCCCCATCTGCCGGCGGCTCTCGTAATGCGCTTTAAGGCTTCGACATTGGCTTTCGTATCGTTGGCGGTTCTTCGTCCGCTTTACGATTACGTTTTACAAGATTTGCATAAACACTTTTATCGAAATATAAATGACTTAAAGTGCTTTGAATATATCAGCTTGTAGCATGCCCTTATGCGGGAATACATCAGCTAGCTAATGAAGGTTGAAGAAGTCACAGGAATATCGTATATGGAAATAAATATAAAAAGAACTTAATCATAATCAGCTAACAAAGTTCTTTGTTAGTTGCATTAATATTTATTATTTATATTAAATTCAGTTACCTAGATTACCATCTAATAGAGTACTCCCTCTTCAACATCCCGAATGGGATCTTCCTCAAAGTAAAGTTCCTTCGCATTGCCTTCATGAATTTTGCAATTCTCGGGCGTCACATTACGCGCTCCTTTTATGGCGTCACTTTAACGAGCTATCAGTCCTGAGCTTTGTTTGGCCAAAGGTATATTAAAAAGGATACGGGTATTGGCCGACGGATATTGGCTAGACAGGAGTGGGAGCCGAGTAAATTTGAAAGTCGGGTTCAATAACTCCCGGCATAGCCATGAGATTTTATGAAAATATAGTCTAATAAAAATGAAGGGCCATAAAAGTATGGACTTCCGTTTTATAAACAAAATTTTGTTTATCTTAAAAAAAGATTAAAAAGAGTATCTTTTGGATTCGAAAATTACTTGACCAATCTTTGCAATCTATCCTTTGATTGACTCCATTTACAGCTAAATCGATCTTTTGGATTTCCACTATATACATAAATACATTGTCTGAAAAGAAGGATTATAAAATGTGTGGTTTCTTTATATAATTTGTATCTAAAACAGGATTAATTACAAGACTTAATACAATTTAATATTAATTGATCACTCATTGCCATGTAGCTACCAATGGCTGCCACTTCCAGTAAATAAGCAGCCTTTGTCCTTGAGCCTCTGGATACCCACTATTTTTGGTCGGGTACTCAAAATGAATGGGGCCGTGGTATCGAGAAACTGATTACAAATTTCACAGGGGCCACTTGCCGAGGCAGCGAGGCCACTCCCCAGAGATTCTGGATATCCGGCAATGAGATGCATAATAAAAAACGCCAACGACAACAAACTAACAAAAGTCAAAGCAATTGTAATAAATGACAGTCAGACATCTGCCAAGTGGCCAAAGGACGAGGACGTGGACGGTTTCCTGGCAAATGCCAGCTCGGCAAATCCTCGGCAATCCAGCATCCAGCATCCAGCCTCCGACCCCACGGGCAGTGATATCCACTCCGAGTGGCGTCCCCCCGGATGGGTAGGAAATTTTCTAGCATTTTAGCATCATTAGCATTGATTTATGATTAAGTTCAACCTCAATTTTCAGTTAAATCGTTTTCCTTGCCAGCCTCGTTTTGCGCTTGTGCGTCCCTTCCCCCTTTCCCTTTTTTTTGCAAGGGATTCTGGTGAAAACTTGCGAACTGCTGGGGTTGGGGATGCGGAATTTCTGAATCCCGCTAAGGAGGCTGGCAAAACGTCGAAAACAAGAAATCAGAAAATCAGAAGTAGCTGCGATTCTCACAATCGGACGCACTGATGTGTATAATGATCTTTAGCTGGGATTTAAAACGGATAATAAATAATAAAAATACATGGCGATAGGGAGGGCCGGTCCTGAAAGGAATCCGAGCTTACTACGGTAAGTCGGCGGGCGCTCCCTTATAAAAAATGAATCGTTAAAAGGCCGCACAACGCAACGAGAAGGAATATAAATGTTCGTTGCCACAACAAATCAAAAAAAGCGTAAGGCCAGAAACGGAAAAATAACGCAATATTCGAGGAATGTAAGTCGCAAATGGAAGACAAAGCTTGACAATGGCCATGATATATTATGGGTCACTATGTACAGCCAGTTCTCCCCCACCCCTTCTAAATACAAATAGTGGGCCTGCAGATTGAAATAGAAATTGAAATAGATAGAAGCTTTAATGATGAGTCCTGTTTGTCACAATAAACTGATATGAATGATGCCTGGCTCCTTGCCGAGTTGAACAAATCGAGCCGACAATACAACTCCATAATCTCCATTTGAATAATGTTGTTCAATAAACACAATTGCTTTCATTCAGCCAGTACTCGTACTCGTATCCGTATTCGTATTCATATTCCCATAGCCAAGCGCTAGAGGAAACCCACATCGTTGTCTGGCGCTTTTCTCGATTTAAACGACTGAAAATGCGAAAAGGCTGGCACACAGCCGCCACAGCAGCGGCATTGAAATATGGAATAAGTTAAAAGGATTTATTAACTTTTAAAAGCTCCGCACACAACAATGCCAAAAGGACCAGCCAACGAGAAACGACAAATATTGCATGTTGACTTCGGAAAATGCCAAAGGTACTCCCCATCGGAATGTCAGCAGGGTCCCTTTAAAGCGCCTGGACGATTTATACAACCAATTCACGGCCCTTTGTCGCTCAATCGGAAATTGCTCATATGCGAAGGGAAAATAAGCCCATCAGGGACGATGAAAAATGCACAATCCAGAGGATCTTCCGTCATTCTTAAGATACTGAAAAGGTGAAT
The DNA here is from genome assembly GCF_025231255.1 of Drosophila biarmipes. NCBI lineage: Eukaryota > Metazoa > Arthropoda > Insecta > Diptera > Drosophilidae > Drosophila > Drosophila biarmipes. The sequence goes on along the minus strand of NC_066616.1, from coordinate 17,015,930 downwards.
ATTATAAGAAAGCGATTGAATACACTGATTCAAAAGGCCACAATTCATAAGTAGTAGTATTTTTGACTTTTCAAACTAAATTTCATCTTCTACATTCCACAATCTTAAAGTAACTCAGTGTTTATATAGCTACTATTAGTTTTCAGATAGTCAGGAAATATTTACACATAAGTACACACAAGTATACCAAAAGTACGTTTAAGTTCATAATTTCCCGCGTATACAAAATCAAATCTAGCTTCCACTAAAGGCCTGCATATATCAAAACAAACTAGTCTGAGTTAATGCACATGAAAAATGCACTTCTTTGTAGCTGCAGCAATACCATATATCCTTTATACAATAAACATCACCCGCACTCGTGTAGAGTGAGGCTTTTGGCTGGTGCAACCATATTCGTGAATAAATTGTGCTGCCAATAAAAAATATAGCAAACTCAAACAAAAATGCACACAAAGCACATAAATTGGCTTCCTGTCGCCAAGGCAGCGACTTATTCGATGCGATCCCAAACCCACCGCCCAACTGCACCACTTGCACCACCGAATCCCGGGCAAAACCCACTGGTTCTGGGAATAAATAAACTGACTGCGACTCCTGCTGGTGCACTTGACTCAACCAAACAGGAAACAACCAAACAGCAGATACTTTTCCGGCCATGGTCAGAGCTTGGCTCACTTAGGAAAAAACATAATGTTGGTGGGGTCTAAATGCGCTGGAATAGCTTTATTAAATTGTAAATTTGTTTTGAAAAGGAGGAAGGGAAGATTTATGTTTTTAGGAAGCCTCTACGGTCTTTAAAATAAGTTTTTAAAGTTAAAATTTAAAATAGGTTTTAGAATTAAAATATTAAGTTTAGCATGAGATACAGTCTTGAATAGAACATAGTTGTTCATTTAATGTTCATAATGGAACATTCTTCTTTTGTTATTATTATATATTAAACATATATTTTTATAATAACTATTTTAATATAACTATTTTTTTAGAACCTTCCTTTTATTATCAATTTTTTGTATATAAAAATAAATCTTTAAATATAGTATCTTTTGGTACAAAAGATATTTTATTGTGAATTTAAATCTTACAAAACGTAAATAAATTAACAATTCAAATATGGTTCTTTATTTTTAGAGCCCCTGTTCAAAGTTCTCTGTTTCTGGCAGTGCACAATTTGAATTAAACACTTTGGAGCGCAGCCTTTGTGATGCTGCTGCTCCAGTGCAGCTCTCAATGGAAATTAGCACACTTTTCACATTTTCTCTTTGAGTGTCTGGCGCTTGGCGACTGCAGTTTTTAATCCATTTTCACTCCCTTTTAGCCCGTTTCGGTTCCCCGGCTCCGTTCGTAAATTCAAAAGTTCGGAAGCTGTTAATAATGTTGACAGGCGCACGACACAAGTATTTCATTAGAGAAAAGGCATCCCCGTCCGCCCCTCAGATCCTGCTGCCTCTGCCGCCTTTGCCCCATCAGATCCCATCCTATACCAGTCCATAGTATACCATAGCATTCAGGGCCATCCCATCCCATCCAACCGTATCCTGTCGTCACTTTTTCCTGGGAGCAGCAGCAGCGCTTCCTCTAATTTTCAATTTGGCTTTTGCCCGGGTTTCGTGCACGAAATGCTCTCGCGTGTCGTGATATCTGTTCGAAAGCAATTACACCATCGCTCCCATGGCAAATGAAAGAAAAACTAATTAAATCCTTTGTCCAGCATTTTGTCATACAAAAACAGCGGGGCAAACAGCGGGCTGGGAGTGCATAAACAGATCGTTGGACCAACTATTTAGCTGAGTTATTCCAGCCGGGCATTTGCATTTCTTAACCATCTAGCGCTCTATGCAAATCAAATCTGCAATGCGCCAAAGCTCTCGAGTCCTTATTCTCTGCCCTATGTTAATGTGATCGATACGCTTTCGATTTCAGCATAAATGGCACATCAGCGGCATCCATCTTGATGTAAGTGGGATTACGGGTGAGCCCGCAGCGGAACAATGTCAGCGACAAGGACCTTCCGAGGATGGCAGACGGATGGCGGTCATAAATTGTACACTGCCTTGGAGCCCATTAGGCTAAAAGAGTGGCCAGTGAGTTGAGTGGGCCGAGTGTCTGCGGCAGGTGCATTTCCAGGCCGCTCCCCCGCAGTGCCCGCTGCATTGATTTATGCCAATCACGATTCGCTAATAACTCAGCGGGTCCACTGATGCCACGCCCCCATGCCACTCCACCCGAGGATGCTGATGCCCCTGATGCTGTCATAATGGCAGCAATTTGAGGGTTAAATTGGATATGCTTCACCGCCTGACAAAGTTGGTCACGTGCTCGTTTTTTATACACGGTATTCTTAAAAATTTAGGAGTATATTGAATTTGCTTACAAGTTTACACGATCCTCGGATTTTCGGAGCCTCAATCCTCCAGGACATTGCAAATGCCATATAGTAAATATCTACATTTTAACAGCTTTATATTCTTAAAATTTTCAAAAATTCTTGGTAATTGTAGCCATTACATCATTTATTATCATACAAGTATATCATATAGTATTAGAGATGAATTTTCTTTGCATATACGTTCTTAACAGAGGATCCCTTCTTTATTGATCTTTATCTTAATTGCTATCCATCCAACATCTTTTAATTGTGTTTTATTTTTTAGTAGGTTTTTTAATTTATTAATGGGTATCCTTTTTGAACATACCTTTCACCCATACTTGTTCTATTTTCCATCGCTACTTGTAAACGGTCGCACATAATTGACGTTTCATTAGCATCATCCCTTTGTCTGCTTAAGGGACATTTGCCATGCAAATTTCCATCGCTTGCACCCTCATCGAACGCACTTTAAACTAGATAGCTCACCTTGCCGTACCTTGGCAATTATAAAGGTCAATCAAATGATGATGATGCTAATGATGACTATAACGCTGATGCTGATGGCACTCATAAAAACTTAAATTCGTGCACACCCACTCACTCGGTTTTCCGCCCTTTCCGCAGCACTTGGGAAAATCGAACTTGTGAACTTTACAAGCGCTCTCGCACACACACAGACACAGACGGGGGAACACAATAAAATGGGAAAATTTCATAAATGAACAAGGATTCAACATCAATTTATGACATAATGATATTTGAGTGGGGCAAATTGCGTTAGCCCAGTGTTTGTGGGGGAATCTAGGGAAGGTATTCTTTATTTTTTTCTGTTTTTCGTTTTTTCTGGGGTCACAACCTTTTTTTGTCCCAGCGATTTGGCTTCGTTTTATGTAAATTATGGGATTATGTTGTGATTTAGAATGGGTTACAATTGGAGCTTAAGGAGCGCATTAGAGGCTATCTTCTCTTCACCATTGATAGGGTGTTGAGGTTAATTTGGGGCTTAGTGCCGCGGCCATTAAATTGAACCACAGTTCGGTGCCACAATATTCTGGAAAGCCCCTCCGTTTTTCAGCGCACTCCGAGTGATTAATAGCCGAAAAACTTGTTTTCTAATTATTTAACACCCGAAAACTACGACAATTAATTATGTGGCTGAACAATGAAGCCCCTGACGGACATTGTGGGTGACAAACACACACAGAATGCAAAGAGCTTACAACAATATCTACTACAACAATAAATTTTATTGTGCAACTCACCCACGCACACACAGCACACAACACACACTCGCATAGATTCATTCAACATGGATGTTGCGAATTTTGTATAGAACATTTTTTGCTCCTGTTTTTTGGGCTGGCAAATGAAATTGTAGAGAAATGCACATGCAGAAAGCCGTAGTACATAATCCAAACAGATATATAATAGCAAACAAAAAAATATTTATATTAGCAAACTTAATCCCAAAAAATCTCTGAAAAATCGTATATAAAAAAAAATAAATCCAAACTTACAATTATTTAAAGAATTATTATTTTCTACTTATTTATTATATTATATTTCTATGATTTGATGAAATCAACAATTAATTTACCACTCAATGTATTTAATAAGGGCTAATAACTGAACAAGGTAATAAAATGAAAACCAACAAAAGAGCTTACAAATATTTAATTGAATTTAACCGTTATTTAATGAATTAAATTCGGGAGTAATAAAACCTAATTGAGCACGATAATGTCTCCAGTACGTTTTTAATCACAGTTAATAGGCTTAAACGTCAGAATATTAAATGTAAACCAATGTTAAAATGCCGTTTTATTTCCCCCAATGTCATTTTTTTCCGAACTTTTCCCGCTATGGAAATGGAAATTTTCGAGTTCCCTATACAAATTCGGTCACACACAGTCTCGCATGCAAATGCATTTCACTGCAGCTGGGTTAATTGTTTTTTAGGCATGCAGAAAAGCACACAAACGAGACAGAGAAGCTGGAAAGAATCATTTAATGGCATCGCACATTCATTTGAAACTTTTTAATTAAACAGAATACTGTGACAAATTATTTTAACGAGCTTTTCGCATTGCAAATTGAAAATGCGAATCGCTTTAAAGAGCCACAAACTCAAATGTCAGCCCCAAAGGCTGAGTCCCAAAAAGACGACAATCCCCACCAACAATTAAGAAGCAAAGAAAGTGAAATAAAAAACAACAGGGCTCCCGAGAAATCTGCTTAAAACAATTATTTCAAAATAATTGGCTTTAATTGCCAGCAGCCTCGGCCCCGACAACGCCGTCTTTGGCCAAGAGGGAAAACTTGTGCCCAAGTGTAGGTCATAATGGCATCTATCAGTGGCCAGTGGAGGGTTAAGGCGGGGCGGAAGCGGAAACAAGCAATTTTGCGGCAAAGTTACGAGTGCCGCAGACAAGAAAAACAAAAACGTGGCGATAAGAAAGCCACGATGGCTGAGTGAGCCAAAGTGTGCGAGTTTTCATTCTCTCTTGAAAGTAACTCAACAAGTTCATGCCTTAGACATGGGCCAATTTTATAATTAACCGACATTGTTTAAGATTTTGTCTGCTTATATGGCGAGCACTCCGGAAGTTTAGGGCCAATTAAAAGCCGTACATCATCTTAAGCCGAGGCAAACGATACGATCCAGTTAATATAACCATTTAAAGGGACTAAAGCCATCTGAGCCGCAGACAACAGGCCACAAACTGGAGGAGAAACTTACAGACTGTGTGGCAAATGTTTATGGTGCTCGAGAGTCTCAAACTGCTCGAGCACACCTCGCAGCGGCGTGCAAGATTAATGGTGGAATTAAAAAGCAAGCCATGTACGTCGAGCATTGCACTTAATTAAAAATGTTTGCCTAAATTATGTACAGACAATTAGAGAGGCAGGCGGGCCAGACAGGCATTTCCGCAATTTGCGGTTAGAATTCTCCGCCCCCCGTCCCAGGAAGTTCATTGTTGGGAGTGAAACATGAGTTTTCCTCGGCCCCAAACTCACTTCACCGAGCTTATTATGAAGGCAATCTGAGTGGCAGAAGTCCTTAAGTGCCCGAGTCTTCATATTTTCTTTTTTTCTCCGGTTTTTTTTTCGTTTCGTTTGTGGCTATTTTCCAGCAAACAGTGCTAATTAATTGCCTGAACAATTGCACTCCTCCTAATGGCAGCCGCATTGTTGTGGGTCCCCGTTGCGTATACTTAATGCGCGAAATTATTTCACGCTCACTTACAAGTGTCACAATTTCGAGCTGTGTCCTCGTCGCCGCTCCAAATGAGACCGCATAAATTTTGCAACTGGCTGGCCGCCTGCCACGCGCCACAAATGCAATAATTGCGCATTTTGAAATGGCAATGCGACCCTGGCCAAATGTGTGACACTTGGCCAGAAGAGGACTTGGCCTCTGGGCCACACACACGGGCACACACAGGCCATAATGCCGTAGTAAATATCTGTCCTCGAAATGGATGGGTTCGTGTGTGTTTTGCACAGTTTTAGCATGGCACACCAAATTGTAATTAAGCGAATATCATTCCTGACAGACGCCGCCAGTATGGGCAAGGGAAATGCTTTCAGACTTTGGGGCTTAGAGAGACCGACTTTCGTTTATTGGAAATGTTTTGCAGTTTTATATAATCTTTCTACTTGGTCTTGCAGCACTGATCCTTGGGTCCATTCTTGCACACGCACTTGCAGTCCTGACTGCAGGCGCAGTTGTCGCCGCACTTGGTGTCCGTGCACTTGCAGTCTAAAAATAGGGGTTTTTTATGTATAACTAACTTTGTATGTATTAAAAAATATTGAATTTTCTACTCACTAGCTCCGCAACCTTTGCAACCCATTTTGTGCGATTTTTGTATGATTTTCTTGAACTCGCTCAACACCTTTCAACTTGCTTGTGGTCAGCTTTGTTTATGCCTCGTGTATTTATAGAGCCGACCACCTACGAAGTGCCGCGTACAAATTTTTGCACTCTGCTTTGATTGATAAGGAAAAACGTGCGCAAAATCAACACAAATTACATGACTGCACCCGATTCAAACGAAGTTAAAACCTCCAGCATTATCAGTTTTAGCTATATATGAAAAAGCGATAAGATATCAAATAAAATTTTCTTAGTAGAAGCGGTGTGAGAAAACTTGTCACCTCAAATAAAAAACCACAACTTATTATCTTACAAAACAATGATTCCCCTTTAAAAATAGTCAAAATTTTCAAAATATTCAGATTTTAGAATCATTCAGAAAGCTACTGCGATCAATTGTCTTCCTTGTTAGCTGTCCAACACGCTGCGACTTTTGGTATTCTGACCATTTTTGACCAACTTGCACCAAAAAGGGTGAAAGAAGAATATTGGTTTTTGGCCAAAAAAAAAGTCTTCTCTTCCACCAAAAAAAATTAGTATTTTGGACGAAACTTGAAAAGTAATTGTCCAAAAGTTAAACTCGTAATTAAATTTCCAATCAATTGGCATTCCCACCTAAAAATTTTATTTTTGGTCAATTTTTGGAAGAAGTTATGGTGCTTATAAAAAAACCAAATTTTCGAAATTTTTTAATTTTCAGAATCAGCCAGAAAATTACTGCAATTAATTATTTGGCTTTTTAGCTGGCCAAAACAGTGTGTCTTTTAGATTTTCGACGGTTTTTGACCAAGTTACACAAAAAAAGGTAAACAAAAAATATCAGTTTTTGGCAAAAAACAAAAGTTGTAATTTTTCACCCAAAAACAATCAGCATTTTTGGCGAAACAAGAAAAGTAGTGGTCCAAATGTGAAATATAATACCTTGTTAAACTCGTAATAAAATTTCCAATCCATTGGCATTCCCACCTAAAATTTTTATTTTTAGTACATTTTTGGAAAAAAATACGGTGCTACCCCTTATAAAAAAATAAATTTTTTGGAAATTTTTTATTTTTCAGAATCAGCCAGAAAATGCCTGCGTTCAATTGTTTGGCTTGTTAGCTGTCCAAAACCGTGTGTCTTTTAGGTTTCGCACCATTTTTGTCCAAGCTAAACCAAAAAAATATCACATTTTTGGCAGAAGCTAAGGACTTCATTTTCCACTCAACAAAAATTAGTATTTTGGACGAAACAAGAAAAGTAGTGGTCCAAACGTAGAATGTCATTCCTTGTTAAGCTCGTAATTAAATTTCCAATCAATTGGCATTCCCACCTAAAAAGTTTATTTTTGATCAATTTTTTCAAAAAAAATACGATGCTACCTCTTGTAAAAAAGTCAAAATTTTCGAAATTTTTTAGTTTCAAGAATCAGCCAGAAAACGCTTGCGTTCTATTGTCTGGCTTGTAAGCTGTCCAAAACAGTGCGTCTTTTAGACTTCGCACCATTTTTGACCAAGCTAAACCGAAAATAGTCTGCAAAAAATATCACATTTTTTGCAAAAGCTAAGGACTTCATTTTCTACCCAAAAAAAAACAGTATTTTGGCCGAAACAAGAAAATTGGGATTCCCATCTAAAAATTTTATTTTTGTATAAATTATTACGAAAAAGTACAATAAAAAAATTAAAATTACACATTTTTTAGCTTCTAGAATCAGCCAGAAAGTGACTGCGATCAATTCTCTAGCTTGATAACTAGTGCGTCTTTGGGTTTCGGACTATTTGTGACCAAGTTACACCAAAAAAGGTCTTAGAAAAAAATCAGGTTCTGACCAAATTCAAAAATTTTGTTGTCAGTCTGCTTTTAATAACCTTAACATTATAATTGAACCCGGAAGATTTTCAATGAAACAAACGTAGAACTAATTTAAAAGCGATTGCAGAACCGATTAATTGTCGTATCAGAGGGCATATGTTTGGCCCCAGCCCCATTCGGTTCACTGTGAACTGTGGTCCCAATCCCACGCTACAACTACTTGTTATGCGCACTTGGCGTCCAAAGGGGTTAAGAGTGGAATTACCGCAAATTGCAAAAGTTTTTAATTGTTTATCTCTCAGTTTGCTCGGTGTCTCGGGAAGGGGCTCTGAATCTGATTCTGAATCGCAGTCCTGGGGTCCCGGGTCTCGGGTGAAACATTAGCGCAACATGGCCCCCGCAACCATGTTGTCCTTGTCGCAATCAGCAAACAAAAATCTCGTCGGGCGGATGCAGAAATTAGCCCAGTCGAGTTTGCTGGGGCTTGTGGCACAGTCACAGGATGAGGTCAAATTATTAATTTAATATGCATCCGTGCCGCCTCGGACTTTCGACTTTGCCCGACTCCTCGACTTCCGTTTGCCGCAGCCGGTAATTTTGGCAACTGCTTCTGTCTCTTTTTTTTTTGGCGTTTTTAGCCCACTGGCCAACTGAGGTGGCCAGCAAAATGGTCACCCTTTCCGGCCATCCCACCGCGCTTTTTCGGGGACTTTGCTTTGGCTGATTAACGTTTAAACTCATTAAGATAACGTAATTTTTAGCGCTCCGCTGGATTTTACTTTCGAGCAGCTGCGCCCGAAGGGCCTCAACGAGCAGTTTGGCTTTTGGGTTCAAAGGTCAGCTGGCTGGAAATCTGTTGCCATTGTCTGAGGCTCGCTGTTTCGTAATTGGTTTGTAAACAATTTCACCGGCTCTTTGACAATTTGCTCGGCCATTCCGTTTTTGCGGTCGGGCTAATTGCAAATTTTCAGCAGTTCCAGCTCGGAGCTTCTTATCAAAATTGAAGTCCGCTTTTTTGGCCGCGCATTATGCCCTCTATGTTCACGCTCAATTAGGGCCTGTGGTTTTAGTTTTGGCCCTGTCCCGATCCGGTTATGTTCTGCTCCGGGATCTGTTTACCCGCCCCCTCATTTTTTGTGGGCGTGGCATCCGGGTCTGCGCTTGTTTACCCGCCAATCAATTCAATTTGCGACTTGTTTGCGCCCGGCATCGTTCGCAGTTCGGCTTCATTTTTGGCTGGCATCTGTATCTGTAGCTGGATTTGGGTTAGGGATTGGGGTTTGGGGCTTGGGATCTGGGATGGAAGTCGCTTCGAAGCCACTCTAGTCAGTGGCCGCCGCAGGCAACGCGCTGCCTTATTAAATGAGCAAATATTTTCCCTGGCACATTAGATAAATGCTATGATTATGCTTATGGCCTGTTCAATGGCATTATAATACGGAGGAGCCGGAGTCTCGAGAACGAGCGGAATAATCAAGCAGATTGGGCTTGCAAAGTGGGAGCATAAACCATTCCTATTATATAATATTCATTAAGTGCCAATTCCCTTTTTATTAGAAACTGTTTTGCAGATAATGCCGGTATCTTCTGTATTTATCTTTAAAATACAGAAGAACTAAAATTAAGGTGCAGGCACCATAAACAATCAATGAGCTCGTACATTTAGCAATTAATTGGTAAGAAGGTATTAGTGAGCGTACCCTTGTGTTATTTTTTGCTAATTAGTTTTGTTTCTGGAACATTTATATGTAGTTTAGACCGGCAAAAGATTTTGCAGAACGAAGTTAGACAAGTGCCTAGGTCCGTTGCGCGTTGGCTTCTCTATTTCATTCTAACCGAATTTGCTAGCGCCAGTCCCGCCGTTGGCCTTTCACCACTCTCTGCTTTATACATGTCAAATCGCATTCGAAATTTTCTAACAGCACTAAAACAATTTCGCAGCACGCACCCTTGGGCAGCTCCAGGACTCAGGACTGTGGAGCCAGGACCCAGGACTCGGGACTCTGGACTCTGGATACTGGACTTCGGAGGCAGGACGAGGAGGACCACGTCATGTGGCCGAACAACCGAGCAGCGGGCCAAACTGGAAACATCAAAAGCAGGGGGTGGCTGGGGATTGGGTGGGATTCAGTTAAAAACAGAAAGCAAAAAAAAAAGAGAAAGCCATGAACAAGCCATGGACCAAATGCTGCCCTGTTTCTGGTTCTGGTCGGGATCTGCCTGCGTTGCGGCTGCTGTGGTTGCAGTTCATGGTGAGAGGTCCCCCCCCCCCCCTCCCGAAAAGGGGTAGGGCGGGAATGAATCAGGCCTAGGCCGAGCGGACCCAAAAATGTTCTGCAATATGCGTCGAGTTGGAAAATTCATCATAAATTCCATGCGACAACATGGGAGCCAAACTTTTCATATGCTCCTCAAAATGCCGCACTGCACTGCACTGCCCCACGTCCCTCGTCTCTCGTCCCCAGAAACCTTCCATCCAACCAACCATCCCATCCCATCCGAAACCATACCATCCGAAACCCAATCCGTCCGTCCGTCCAACAGCTGCTGGCGATTTTTATTTATACATACGTATACGAGTACGTAGGTCGGGCAGTCTGTTGCCGCATCTCGACACGCCGAAGTGTGTTAAATGCATATTTGCAGAGCTTAAATTCCATAACCGACCGAATGACGACAATCGGCAACAGCTGGCATAGTAAATTTTATATTTAACATTACACCCCTTGACTGCTGACGTTGTTAACCCGAATTGCGATTTGCATAAATGTCAGTTGAATAACCCTCTAAAAACAGTGCTGCCAATGCTTGTCGTTTCGGAGGACAGATCTGTTTATTTTTGTGAGTGCGACGCGGCACGAAATGTTGTTACATGTCCTCAAAGTGGATGAATGTGAATTCAAGATGGGACCTCTACCCAAATATGTAATATAACAAAAAAGCAATATTTCTTCGTTGTGCAATTTGATTCTTTTTATACATTTTATTATATTAACTAAGATATTAATATTAACTAAGATATGAATTAAAAAAAAAAAACCCTACAACCCCAACTACATATTATATGTTATTTTTTAGATATTTCTTACGTAGCTTTGGCAGCACTTATTCCAGTCGCGTTCTTTGTTTTTGTGGTCTGACATTCTTTATCGACTTCACGTTTAACAACTCCCGCCTCACAATTATAACTATCTTTGCCAGGGGTTAGGGTTTTACGACTGCCACGATGCCAAACCGTTTTTATGGCAATTCCGACCGCCCTTATGCTCCATCATTACGTCGCCTTATCCCTTTAAAGCCGGCAATTGCCGTCGTTCGTGTCGTCAATTGAAATTGCTTGGCATCAGTGCAAGTTGCCAGTTGACATTACACGCCGAAGCTGCCATATTCATCACACTCACGCCCCGAAGAACGCACCAAAGTTTGTCAATCTGCCAGCAAATGACATGCATCGTCGCCGGCGATGAGTCCTTGAAGGGGGCGGTGGGCGCCGGGCGGCAGTGGGAGGCAGTGGGCGGCAGTGGGAGGCAGTGGGCGGCGAGGGGTGTACTTAAAAGTATGCAACACTTGACGCGCGTTGCACGATGCTGACGTGCCAATGTCACAATTATTTAGGCAAGCCCCCGGGCTCCACTCAACCAAATACCATGGCTTATGAAACAGTCTTCGAACAGGAAGTCCAGAAGTGCAGGAAGGTAGATTTTGCACTTAAAAATATTCACCAGCATTTGTTAATCGAATTTTTGCCGACTTAAAATCGCTAACGATCTTTACGATAATTAAAATATTTTCCTTCTAAATATTGCCTTGTACAATTATAAAAATAATTACACTAATATAAAAGTATTCATTCCGAATAAATAACGTTTTAAAAAATAACTTAAAAATTAAAATTTTTATATGTTTTACATTAATATTTCTAAATAAAATAAAAAATATTCCAATAAAAATCAAAAAATTAAATGGCTCAAAATCACATTGGAAAATAGTTTTAAACTCTTTACACGTAACCGCCTTTTTGTTCGTCGATTTTATAGCATCATATCGTTAGCGGAAGCTACTTTTTTTCAAGTGATGTCGTATCCGTTGCAACGGCTGCAAACTTCACATGCGGCGCGATGAGAGGTGAGAACTTGACGGAAATCACTAGAGGAACTTTTTTAATGGAATCAAATCAAATTGTTCGGAAGCTGTAAAAAGCGATTGCACGGAAGCATTTTGAGTTGTTGACAGCGGGCGGCGCCACACCGCCAGCAACTACAAACAACCTGAACGACAACGGCAACGACAACGACATCGACAGCCGCCAACAGTCATCGAGGTGCAAAAAGCGACACCGGAAAACTTGCCAAAGTAACGCAAACTGAAAATTTCTAAAAAAAAAAAAAAAGAAGGGAAGGCGAAAAATCGGAGGCGGGAATTGGGGGCGTTTTGGGAGGAATCATAAGTACACACTTGAGGGGGAGCTTGGCTACATCGTCAATAGAGCGTCAAGTGTGCGCTTGTCCACGCCCATTTAAAGCTCAGCCACCAACAGCGGCAAAAGTGCACTCAAAAAAAATGTTGCCTGTTTGATCAATATCATGGAAAACACTAATATAACATCCACATGATAATCCAAAAATAATAGTGATAAATAAAGTCCTGTTCTACACACCCATTCTTCTCTGGCTGATTTAAAAAGGATAGATTTAAAAGGAAAGAATACTCTTTTTAGAAAATTATACATTTTTTACTGGAACATTGAGTCAAATCGTAAGGATATTCAAAAATAAATTAACATTGAAAAAATACTGAAAGAGCAAAATATTTCATTTGAAATTTTCCCGCTGCATTTCTCGCAGTGCAGCAGCGAGAAGCCACCTTGTAATTGGCCAAATGACAATGTGCACAAGGTGCAAGAAGTTGCCGCCGAAAGACTAGAAAAAATGCAGAAACTCCGAGCGGTGGGGGGCAGAACAGAGCAAAGTTCAAAGTGCAATCGTTCGCTTTTCGGTTATATGGCGCATAAGTTTCAGGCGCTGCACTTGCAAAGTTGCAAAGGCCATAAAAATCGGCCATAAAGCGTCAGGCTTCGAGCTTCGAGCGCCGGGCTTCAAGCTCGGTGGCCGCAAACGGCTCGTAAATCAACTTAACACGCCGCAGGCCGACAGTCCAGACAAGCTAATAATTCTTGTTGACACCCAACGTCTCCGAGTTATGCACAATGGACTGGGGCTCCCGCCCATTCGGATTAAGATAATCAATTCATTAGCGTGACCGCTCCTGCAGCCTGTTGCACTGAGAAAAAATCGATGTTACATCAGACATTGCTAAAAAAGGGATTATTTGATATATGATTTTAAAAAACCATAACCAATTTAAGATGTTGAATGTAGATTTAATTAATACGATTTATTTACTTATGAGGACTTTTTACGTATAAAAATGCGGAAATAGCAAACCACTCATATTCCTGTGAAACAAAATAAAATAGATTTGGGAACCAATATTTTGTTGTTATCCTTTTAAGGATAATAACCAATTTAAGATGTTGAATGTAGATTTAATTAATACGATTTATTTACTTATGAGGACTTTTTACGTATAAAAATGCGGAAATAGCAAACCACTCATATTCCTGTGAAACAAAATAAAATAGATTTGGGAACCAATATTTTGTTGTTATCCTTTTAAGGATAATAATATTAAGCAGCAATATTTTATAGACACTTGCCATTTATAAAAAATCAGTATATTTATTTAATGGGCTAAGAACCCATCTTAACACACTTTATATTCTGTCAACCAAAAGTTTTTACTACTTATCATCACTCTGTCCTTTTAAAACATTATATTCCTATTGAAATATTTTATTTAATTTTTTTTAGTATGGATGCTGGGAATTACCGAATTACCGGGGTGCCAGGACCAACTAAGATCCCTTCCCGAGGTGCACAGGCGGAATTGCAATGGCAGTCGCTGGGGGAACAAATGTTCACTCCACATTACATTTGTCTTAGCTGGCGAGCAGATTAATTGCCAATGAGTGTGTACGAGTTCGAGATGGAAGTTTTTCAGAGCCGCGGAGCCCCTTTTATCCGCGCTCCATTGCGTCGACGTTGCGCTCCGGGTGACATCCTAAAACGAGGCCACGTACATTTTATCTGCTGCTCCTCCGGCAGCTCCAGCTCCTCCCGGTCCCGCTCCTGTTCCACACAATTCGAGGTTTTTGAGGTGAAACAAATTTCCGGTGACATAAACTTAATTAGCTTTTGTTCGGGCTTTTGTTTTATGGTTTTGCGGGTGCAAGTGCCTGTGGGTGGTGGCTGGTGGTTGGCTGGTGGGTGGGTTCCACAGTGGTTCCGCGGTTGCAAACTGGGCGCTTCAGTGGTTCCCTCAAGGAGACCCAATCTTCCTCCCTGTCGCCTTCGTCTGCTCGTTTTTATAAATGGCTTTGGCATGTTGAAAGGCGGCATTTAGTTTTGATTTAATTGCCTCCACTTAACAGATTTATCTTCAAGATGCCTTTGCTCTTTTTCAATATTTAATTAGTGCACACGCACACACAGAGAGCCGACAAAACAAGTTAAAGCTTACGCAAAACTCTATTACTTTCATCCGCAAAAGTCGGCCAGAACTTTGCCAACCACTTTCGGCATTTAACTTTCTTATCCCCCGTAACCCCGCACCACCCCCCGCTCGGGTTTAATAAAATGGGAAAATATTTACTGATGATATCACAAAATAATACATAAATGTTTACCGCAAGCAAAGGAAGCACTGCCAACAACAATCGGAACCAGCATGAGCAAAAATAATGAAATTGAAAACCGAGCTTAAGCCAAACGTGGGTCTTGGCAAGGTGAAGGAAAACTCAAATAAAAGTCGGCCAAAAGTTGTCTGGCCCTGGGATTGCCCTCGAAAGGGGGCGGAGCTGATGGGAAAACGGGAAAACTGCGTGGGGAAAAACAAGCCGCTGGAACCCGGAGGATTTGAGGAGACTAGAACAATGAGTGCAAAGTTTATAAGCACTTTTCAGCATAACTAAAACGAATACTTATGCGTATTCCATATAAGCTGCTCAGGGGTTATTTGCTGTTGATCGGAATACCAAACGGAGGCCGAAAATATATCAAAACACTTTTTAATCTTTTTTAATATTGAAAAAAAATAAATAAATTGCAGACGTAGTCTATGTAGAACAGTACCATATAGTATTTAAAAATCATGGAAAACATAGGTTAAAAAAATCCGATTTTTAAAAATGTTTATAAACTCATTTTTTATAAATTTTTTCCTTTTTATAAAACTCTACATAGCTCGTTCAGTTTCCGATTTTATTTAAATAACAAATCGTTCAGTGTTCGCCGCCTGCACATTCGAGGGACTCAACTGCCTACATGTGTGTGGCTCATAAATACTTTATCAGCCGGCAGGGGCTAAGAAGTCGAAAGGTAAGGAAACTTTGCACTGGGACTAAACCGACGGTATAATGATCTCCCCGGGGTGTCGGGCAGGACACCCAGGCCCACACTAGCTAGTTGCGGAAAGCTCCCCCACTCAGGCAGGCAGAGCTGATTAGGTCCTGAATTGAGATTCAGCTGGCATGGCCCGGCATCTCACCTTAATCGGCTGCCAAAGTTACTTATGCCTGTGGATTGTGCCCCAGCACTCCCCGCACTGAAGTCCCAGATGCCAATCCTTTCCAGTGATGGCAAGGGTACTACTTGGCAAGTCTTGGTAAGTTCTAAAACTGGAAAACCCCTAAAAAGTAATCCCTTGTTCCGTATTCTTGTAGACAAATTTATAAAAAAGTTAAGTATATTTTTAGATACCAAATTAAATTGTCCATAATTTCAGAGACTTTGGATGATTGTAGCTTGTTTGTGTACATGTTTTTTAAACCCTTTTTTTCGATTAATATGTACTAAGCTACAAGCTACACAAAAAAAGAATAACAGGTAACAGATAAATAAAAAAAAGTAACATTACGAGTATATTATTTAGATACTGCTACCTAGACCCTTCCCATCACTGCTCCTCCCCCAACCATCATTCCCTCACATACTATATTAACAGGAAGTGAAATCAAAAGGTTGGCTTTCACTTGATTTTCCAATTCCGAGGCAGCCCAGGAACGCCATTGTTCGTGTGGCTTGTAGTTTAACTTTATCATCTTCACTTGGCGGTCGGGAAGTTCCTTAGCCGGCCTCCGATTTCGACCATGACTGGGAAGTGGGTCTTGGCCGTGCTCTTCCCCCTGGACCCACTTGTCTGCCGGCTGCCAGCCCTCATCTCCGTTTCCGTTGGCTTTATTCTCCCGATTTGTCCGGCTCCGGCTCCCTCGCCATCCCCTTCTCCGGAGCCGGATCCGCCTGCTGTTATTGTATAAGCAGCTCATCTGCGGCTGAGCGCATTTTATTTGCTTCAAATTGAGTTATGCCTAATGAAAATCAAATAAGCCGCAATCGAGCCGGAAATGTTGGTTGAGTTCTTCCCGGCAGGACGTGTCCTTGCCTTCGTTTTTCCCTCCACCTCCAAGTGAGCCTGCCACTTCTCGTTTGGCTGCCATTCGGCTTTACATTAGCCTCACTCAGGACTTATTCACGCCCTTTTGTTCAAGTGGCTTCGGCATTTCAATGGCCCTGGTCCTATTGACAAGCAAATTACTAAATGGCCAGCAATTGCGATTTAATTAAAATTACTCAAAAAGCACATATTGATTGAATAGCATGTTGGAGTCAAGCACTCTGGTACACAGAAAAGCAAATATTCCATAAATAATAACTTATTGGATTAAAGAGCACAAACACTATGAATCCTATGTCATGTTTAACATTTTTTTAATTTGGTAATCCTTGGTAAATACGTTAAAAACTGCTATCCAATCAGAAGTCCAACAAAAAGCTTAAGTTTTTTATGGTTTTTTATGTGAACAAATATAACTCTTTTTTTGGACTGTAAATTTTTTACAAATTATATTGTTAGCATTAAATTGAATTCATTTGAATGTCTCTGTCTTTGGAGTAAACATGGATAAATGCTCTAATAAACAAAAATCATTGCTGCATTTACTACATTTTAAAAATATTTACAACTGTTAGAACTATCTTTTTGGTATTTTTAACTATTTTGTGTTTACCTTGATGTTTCTATGACACCTTGGATAGCACAAATTGCTTCAAAGTAGTCTCATTAGTTTTGTTTTCTCCGTGTAAATATCCAAAGATGTCGGGAACGCCTTTTTGGCCCACTTATCCGGCTGAGTGGATTGCTGCACATAAATTCTGGCATTCAGACAAACACATTTCACATTTTAGTTGCCGACTGTGGCAAGTGCAGGAAAAGCCAGGCAGTATTTTGTTTATACATCAAATTGCCTTGGCAGTCATTATCCACATGCATGAGACCCGGACAAGTATCTGGCGCCCACTCCGCCCCCTTGTCCCCTATTTTCCACCCACCTAGGCAGGCGTTAAGTGCAAGTGTGGAAAATTATTTAATGACTTTTCTGAATTTGAAACGGAATTTGTAAGTGCGTTGCGGCGGCGAGCGGAGCGGCTCGGTGGAGGGGGCCAAATATTTGCATACGCAAGCACTTGGAGCGGGCGGAGGATTTTAGGGATGGAGGTTTGGGGGATTGCAGGAGCCGAGGAGCAGCGCAGATCCTTTGGCAGCTGCCAAGTGGCCAAGTAGCAACCTGAGTCAAGTAACTCGCCGGGCCGGCAGTTTTTTGCCCCGGCTACAATCTTATTAATTATTAATGCGTCTTTGAAGTGCAGCGGCGGCTTCATCATCGCTAACGAAGCCGCCACTCAACTCCGCAATCTGAAGAACTACACCGGGAAAAATGAGCTAAGTGTGACAAAAATATAAGCTTTATATTTCTATAGTCATCTAAAATCCATGCAACCAATCATGCAATCACACATGACCTCTACCTTTTAATTATAATAATGATCGTAATAGCAGTAATTTAAATTATAGATGCAACTCTGGCAGATTGTAATTTTCTGCTTCTTTATTTTATTTATACCTTTTTTTAAACCTTAACAGAAAATAATTAAAAGGACATTTTTTCCGCAGTGCGAAGGACCTGGCGACGGTGTCAACATTAATTTGTGTGTCGGACGACACTCGCAAGACAGCTGACAGCCCAGAAGGATTTTGTTCCTGCCGCCAGGAGTGGCATATAATTTGTAATTAATGACCAGTTAAAGAGAGCAGCCTTCGGAGGCAAGGACTTTAGGCAGAGGGTCGGTGAAAAGGGGAGGGGGAGACGGTGAAAGCGGAAGAACGAGTCCTGCGACTTACACTGGCAAAATGGCAAAATGGGAGACAGCCAAACGCTGATTTATGGCCGCCGACCGCAAAATTTATATGCCAACCAGTTTGACTAGCTTTCCACAATCCCTGCCGCCTGCTTGTCCTCGCAATCCATATTCACTTGTAATTCCCCTTCCCAAGGGGTACATTTATTGGCCAATTTAAGTTCCTTACAAATTACTAATTAAAGTCATTGTATAATCAAAGCAAATATTTTGAATGGCTCGTTAGCCATTAACAGCTTAAGCACTAGGTTATTAAGTTATTAAATTGTGGGCTTAGCATTTTAAACAATTTTAATTATCTTGGTTTAATATAACCACAAAAATGTATACACTTAATCCAGGTTATTAGGGGTTTGATGGACTGTTTTATCAATAGAGGGCTTTCCTCTGTAAGAATAGGGGAACAGGGTCTTTAGTTTTGCTTGCACATTCTTAAAGAATTCAGAACTTTTGTATCTCAAAGGAAATGTATCTTCAGAAAATGTTTTTATGTGATATATTATTATAATTATATACATTGTTAAAGGCAGCCGAGAGTTGTTAATTCATAACTTTTGTATCTTAAAGGTGACTATTTTGGTTACCCTTTTAGAAGATGATTTTATTTCTTTTATTATAAAAGAGCTGTACTTTTAGGGCACACCGACTTCGTTGCAACACCTTTTTGGGTTATTTTTTGCTCCTGCCGCATTTGAATGTGAAACGTCAGCAGCATTTCGACGCGGCTTGCCTTTGTGCCCCGGGCTTCGAGCTGGTAACTCTCTTTGACTAGCTCTCCTCCAGGACTCCACAGCCTCCTTTATCCGTTATCCTTATTCCCTGCTCGAATGAGGAAAAAATGCCCGACTTTGAGCGGCGGCTCTGTTTCATTTGCTACCCATAGATCCCGGCTGGAGTGCAATTTGTCTTGTTTCAGGCGGATTCCGATAGGATAGTCAATGGATTGAGCCCACTTACACTTCTGTTATTCCAGCTGTGTTCTCGATGCCGCCTTGTTGTTGTTGTGGCCCTGGCTGCTTTGACTTTGCTGTTGTCACTCGTCATTGGAAGTGGAAGGAGAGAGTGCTGAGGAGAGAGCGGATTACCGCTATAAGCCGGAAGGGAGTGAAAGAATCTGCCAGTCAAATGGTAACTCTTCAATTACCCCGGGGCATGGGCGGGCGGTTAATCACATTTCAGGGGGTAGGTCAATATTTCGTAATATAACAAGTTAAAGTTAAATAAAGTTTAAGTCGCTAATTTTAGAAATAGGAACTTTTAAACTAAAAAGTTATTTTTTAAAACAAATTCAGCTTAGTCTTGGAAAATGTTGGTCCAAGAAAATATAAATTACTTTACTTTGCAATGATTACAAAAAATTAAAAACTCGGGATTAAGATTTATAGAAATTCCATTAAAATAACTCCTCTGATTATAATAATTGTACTATAATATGAATTACCCTCGAGCTTGGTTGGAATAGAAAGGAATTTGAGTTGACCAAACCATCACATTGTCGGATGTACATATATAAGCTCAGTAATAAATAACTAAGATTTAAAAATATATTGTTTTAGAGTCCCCTTTAGCCCGCCTCTGGATAGATACTAGAAGGCCATACTTAAGCTTTCCTTTCACCATCATATCCTGAGCCTCCTTTCCTGATTTATTACCCCCGATCCCGACCTGCCTCCCGATCCGGAGCCAGATCCGCACCGAAAACGCAGCTAAGTGAAACAGCACGAAGATAGCCGCTTAAGCCGATTTCGTGCTCTGTATTTATTTGGCACGCCAACTTTTTAGCTAAGTGCAAAACAATTTACCTAAATTCCCACAACACACACAAGCGCACCCGCACACCTACGCACTGGCGGGACACAAATATATGCATGTTTGCTTAATTGCTCCCCCGGCTCTTTTGTTGTTGCTGCCACTGTTATTGTTGTTGTGGAATCGCTTGAAAAGCCTGCCAAAGCAGCTCTGCACTTTTGCGGTATCTGGTTTTTGTGCACGTAATACCCTGTAATTGGGCGAGGGGGACAACCCGAATTCGAAAAACAAATGCATTTTTTTCAGCACTAAGTGATGTTCTGCCTTTAAGCTTCGGCTCATGTCCAAAAGGATTTTTAAAAAGATTTTTTGATAAAATCGCTGAAAAGAAGGAAAGTGCAAGTCAAAAGTAAAAGGGTTTTTTAGTAACAAAAATGTTATTCCTTATGATTTTTGTATTTATGTGAGTAACATTTTAATAAACAGATAAGAAGTTTGTTTTTAATACTTCATTCACAAGTTAAGTCCTAACTTTTTTAACGGCAACACGATAATTCGTTTAAATAAATAAAAATAAAGTTTTTTAAATTTATAACCAACAAGTCTTTAGTTTTTTTTATTTTACAAGAAATTTTTGTTAAAAAATGTTAGTAATATTTTTAATAAAATTCATCTTTTAAGAATTGGATAATGTCATGAAATAAAAAGAAGTTTTCAAAAAGTTTTTGATTAAAATTGTTACTAGAAAAGAATTTCCATGTCTCAGGATTTTGATGTCATGATTTTAGAAGTTTCTACTACCAATATCAACAGTACTTTGTACTTTTAATTAATCCTGAAGCATATTAAATTTTACTTAAATATGTAATTTAAAATATTTTCCCCCACTTGGCCTTCTACAGGGTACACGCTCCTCTGCAATTGAATAGTGAAGCACTGGCTTAAACTTCCCCCAGTTGTTTTATTATGCTAATGCAGCGAGCGCTGGGGCAACTCCCACCTGCCGCGTAGTCATGTGTGTTGATTGGCGCCATCCACCTCGTAAACCCCTTACGACCCCCTCACAGCCCCCAAAACACACCTTTCGAAAGGGGAAAGTTTAGGGGTGTGTGTTTTTGGAGGGCGGGCACGGTTTATATGTGGAACAATAGAGACTTGTAGCAACTGGCAACGGAAAACTGAAAACAGAAAACTGTGCCAGCGAGTGCATTTGTGTAATGCCTTCTAAGCGGCATTACACTAAGCCAAAAGTTTGATGGGATGTGGGGCACGGGGAATGGGGAATGGGGAAGCCAATCGCAAACACCTTGTGAAATATTAAAAGGACGCTGCAAGAAAGCAGAGCAAACAGAGGTGTCGGGGAAAATTTAAAAGCACGTCAAACGACGGGGTCGTTTGCCTGGGAACTCCAGCAGACTGTAAAATGAAATAATTATGAGCGATAAATTTGCCGGCGTCTTGTGTAGGAAATTGTCGCTAAAAGCGAGAGATGGTGGCATATCGCCTGCGTTGATAATGAGCCGTAAGATGGAGGCCGGTTGTTCGGGCAACGTCGTCCGAACGAAAAACACAAGCAATTATGCAGGGCAAAAGAAAGAACTCTAGGTATATATATTCAGAATTTCTAATTGGATCGATTCGATTTCGACGGCGGCACATTAAAAATTCACAAGAATCTCGCCTGGCGCCGGGGCTAATTCAATTTAAAGGCCTCAACCTCATCCTCAGCCGAAAACTCCGTCCGGATCGGGCTCATATTTTATCGGGGCTGTCGTCTGGCTGCAGTTGCACGTGCCAATCCCAATCCCAATCCACTCCGGCGGAGTCGGGGAGTCCGGAGTGGAGACCCGGGACCCCGTCCGGATAGCACTTTTATCGGAGCGCGTAAATTTCAACACGGACGACAACGCCTCGCACAGATTTATTTTATTTACAGCGGCCAAAAGAGGAAAAGCAGTTTGCCGGCTGGCTCCCCCTTTAATTTAATTTCAATTATCGCCTGTTGGCTGCTGGCCATAAATTAAGTTAAAATCTGAGACGCTGCAGGTTGCGCTGATTGCATGTGAAAAATACTCCCCTGCCCCCTCCGTGGTCCTTTTAATTAAGTGCAAATGCAAAAGTTATGAACTCGAGTTACGGGTTTCGGGGCTTTGGTGCAACTTTTCTATCTCTCCTTCCGCCTATTGAACCCTTTGAGGGCGATTATCTGGGCCCACAAATTTCATTCGATCCGAAAACTTTTGGCCAAGCCAAAAAACGAACAAAAACCAGAAATTGTCATATTGCTGGCTGGGCCGAGGAGAAGTCCAAACTTTGGGGCAGCAACAACAAGTGACTGCTAACAAACGGAAACAAACAGCTGCATTAGCAGACGCAAATCAGCAGCAATCACAGCCACATCGCAGCAAACAGCAAGCAGCAACAAACAAGCAGCAACAAACAAAGTTGAGCGCACTCACTTAAAAATTCCAAACACAAAGCGGAAATATGCAAAAGCTTGGACTAGCAATAAACAAAACAAAAAACAGGATGATGCGAAAGGCAGAGATCGAGCCTTAAAATACCCTAGAATTTAAATACTTTTATTGGACTACTGAAAATAATTGAAGGGAGATTTCTTAAACAAACTTAAAAAAGGAAAATAATGGTGCAAAGATATTATTTTCAAACTGCTAAACAATAAACTCTTTTTTATGTCACTTGGTTTTTATTCCTAAAAAACTTTATATGTTACGCACAAAATAAACACAACACGGCGTATGAGTGATATATTACATAAAAAGGTTTCACACAAATTTTTTTACTAAATTACTGTAGTTTTGTTTTTTCAACAACAATAAAATGTATGAGAGACACAACTAAAATTATTTTTTAGCCAAGAAAAACTATTTTTAAGTCCATTTTTATCTTAGCGCTTAAATAAATGAGAGCAGAAATCAGGGCGTATGCGTGATATATGAAAATATTTAACAAATATAATAAATAATAATATATTATGTATATTTATGTATATTTGAATTTAGTATTGGTATTTAAATGACTCCTAACGCCAAGGCTTAAACTAAGATACCCCTGGGAAGGGCTTGCATCCCCTGGAACGAGAGAAACGACAACGGAAATGACACAGCCGCCATGTTGGCCAACTTGTTGTTACCGCTGTCTGTGAATGCAGCCGTCGTGGTTGTTGCCACTGTTGGTTTCTTGCCTGGTTTGCTTGTTTGTCGCTCTGAAACGAGCTGTTAACGAGCAGAACACGCCGTATTTGCAGGTGAGATTGTGAGTTGGTGAGATGGGGGCCACCCAGAGGGCAGGAGGCGTGGCAGGCGGATAAGAAGAGGGCCAAGAGAAATCGCTTACTTGGCTAAGCGACTTTGCACCTTTCCAGGTTGGAGTGGGGTGGCGTGGACAGGTGCATGCGAGTGGCCTGTAAGCTACGGCAAATTAGTGATAATGAATAATTTCCCACAGCGATAATTAAGGGCATCATTAAAAATGTTGCCGGCGACGAAATTGCGTTCGTCTAGCACTAAACGCTTTTCCAATTACCGCAGCATACAGGGCAGAAGTCATTTTCCGCTTGCATGTCCACAATCCCCCAATCCGCCCGCATTTCCGTGGCAAGTGCAGCAGATAGTGCCGCAGAACGAGACCAGCCCATGGATCCCCCCATCTCCATCTAGTTCCCAGGGAGATGGGTCCACTTTTCACTTTTCAGTTGGCCACTCGGCCGTGACGCTTATCCATCCCATGGCCAACAATGCCAGTGGTCGATTTCAGGCTGCAAACTGCCGTCATATTTCTGCCAGGGGAACCCATCCACCGAGCACTGAGAAATGCCTCCTCAACACGGAATTTATTCGGAAAAATAGGCTATGATCAGGGTCTAGGTAGTTATTCCATTGGAACTAACTCCAGTATTATTTAAGCACTATTTTGGCTATAATCATTAAAATTATTACTAATAAGTGTCTTGTGTAAATTAACATTTTTACTACATTTTAAAATGCAGTTCAGTGAAAAATTTATTAACTGTCAAGCAGTTCTAGTAACTACTAAAATAATATCCCTAAATAATCTACTATTTTAAATATTAATATTAATATTAAAGAAAACCTTTTCTTCCTTATTGCTTATAGCTACTTTTCCTCAGTGCACCCCACACTTTCGTTCTCCAGTCATGCGGGGTTTTTGTGGCTTTTTCGTGTCATGCAGCATGCGATTTTGATGTTTGCTGCGACACGTGCGCCAGAAACCCAAGGATGCAGTGGCTCACTCCCCACCGTGCTGCACAAACGGGCATCATTTTAATGGCCAAATTATTTGCTTATATCCATTCTATGGATCAGCAACTCCATCCCCAGGGCACAGCCAGCGAAGGTGAGGCCAAAGGCCAGGACGAACAGCGCGCCGGCGATGTTGTGCACATCCAGTGCCTGTGGAGCTCCCTTCACCTTGTGTCCACTCGCGAGATCCATCAGCACTTCCTGTTTCTTCTTGTCCATGTACTTCTCAATGAACTGGTAGTTGAAAAAGAAGGCTTTAAAAGTGTATTTGAAGGTAATGAACCACTTATTTAGAACTAATTACAACATAACTAAATACAATTTCATAAAATGGAGACTTTTGTTTTTTGGCCAAAAACTGATTGTATGCTTTCACCTTTTTTGGTGTAAGTTGGTCAAAAATGGTCCGAATCTTAAAAGCAGCACTAGTTTAAACAGCTTATAAGCTACATAATTTATATCAATTATTTCCTGTCCGATTCCAGAAACTAAAAAATTTCGCAACTTTAGACAAGGGGTAGCATCGTCTTTTTTAAGAAAAAATTTATCAAAAATAAAATTTTTAGGCGTGAATTCCAAACGATCGGATATTTTATTACGAGTTCAACAAGGTATGACATTCCATTTTAGGACCAATACTTTTTTTGTTTCAAACAAAATACTGATTTTTTTGGGGTGGAAAATAAGGTCCTTGGCTTTTGGCGAAAATATAAAATTTTCCCGAACCTTTATTGGTGGTCATATTGGATGTACAAAAAAAACATTAAATTAAGTTTACCTCCAATTCCCAGTGAAAATAAAGACCCGTTTCCTGACAGGTTCGAATGTGTTTATTCAACTCAGGCATCAGGATCCAACCACGTATCGAAACGGCTCTCGTGTAATCAAAATATAAGTCGTCATGCAAAACCTTCAATTAAATATTGATTTGTAAATTCTTTAAGAAGTTAGGGAAACAAAAGATATTACAATTCGGTTTTCCAGAGCCTCCGTTGACACATAATCGCCAACGGAAAGTGAGCCCGAAGACAACCGCTCAATTCCGAATCCGAAGTTGGGCATAAAACTGACATTCGACAGGTAGCTATAGTCGTGCACCTCGAAGTTCCGGGACAGAATCTGTTCCGTTTCCAGATCGGAGCTCTGGATCGTATGAACCCAGATAATGGAGGGAGCTGCC
Source organism: Drosophila biarmipes (assembly GCF_025231255.1). Taxonomy (NCBI): domain Eukaryota; kingdom Metazoa; phylum Arthropoda; class Insecta; order Diptera; family Drosophilidae; genus Drosophila; species Drosophila biarmipes. The sequence continues at coordinate 16,990,357 of NC_066616.1, read as the reverse complement.
CACTTCCATTCCGATTGGGCCCATTTCTCGATCGTATCCACGGGGGCGGAGAAGAAGGGGAAGGTTAGCATCGACTTGAGTTGCCCACTGTAAATGTTTTCCAGCGTGATTGTGGCACACAAGAGAGTGGCCAGGAAAAAGCGTGGTGCAAATCGATCGAAGCTAAAAGATCATATATTTATACCTAATTAAACTAGATTATCGAAAAATAAAAAATTAATATCTAACTAAAATTTTAGAAATTTGTAATCATTTTTCACTTTTTGTCTTGGCGAACCCACCTCACAGGAGCCGATGGCTGCTGAATGAAAAGAGCAAATATGTCCAGCATGGATTTCTCAAGCTTTCTGGTGTGATGAAACCCGTACTGATTTGGACAATACCCCAGGCTATAGTACACATATTTCATAAAGTACAGAAAGGTGCCGCATATCATTAAAGTCGCAATCAGCATAAGCCAAGTGAGGTCATTGAAAGGCATTATGTTAGTGCGCCAACTTGGTAGGGGTCTGAAAAATAAGAATTCAAATTGGTTCGATTGGGTTTGTAAGGTTTGAGGAAACTCACGCGGGAGCTGGACCCAAAATGGTCACCGATGAACGAGCTATGGCATGCGAGGTCTCTGTAATGCCATCATACCAATTGTAGATGCACCCGATGGCCATCTCCACACGCTGCTCGTAGATGTCCCCCAGCATCCCATCGCTCGATTCGTTTTCGTAAATACCACCCCAGTTGTCGGCACCATCTGTAAAAAACTTATGTTAAATTAATTGAACTTTTATGTCATATAGAAAGTAATCAAATCACTAAAGAATAACTCCGAGTTAGCAACAATTCACGATTTTTAAGATAAGTTTAAGATAACTTAGGATTTTCTTAAGAAAATCATGTTCTACTAAATAAAAACTTTTTAATTTTTAATCTACCAAATATTATTATACTTTAAAATGAATCTTATCAATATTCAAGTAAGTAACTTACAAGCCTCGACCCTCAGGTGACAGTTGTGCACCTGGCAGAAGGTCTTCATCACATTGGCCTCCGCCCCGTCGAAGGTGAGCGAACGGTTGGGCCTGTGCGGGTTAATGGGATCCACGTCACCTTGGCCAGCGGGCTGCAATGGGTTAATGGTTAATGGCTAACTAGAACCGACAATTCAAGTGTCTCTGCTAATTTCGTTAATGGGCTAACTGGTGCCACGCCCACTCCCAAACCATTACTGACACGACACTCACTCACACTCCATTCGGAGCGCAAAGTAACATTCAAATGGACATCGACACTTGGCTCGTCGGGCGGCAATTAAATGGAAACACGTAATTTAAATCAATGTTGGTCCTGTGCAGGATCCAAAGCCAGGCCCCAAACAAAACCACATTCACATGCTTGTGGCTCTGTGTGTGTGTGCTGGTGTTTGTGTTAGTGTTAGGCCACGGGTGTGTGCGTGTGTTTACAAATGTGCAAATGTCCTTAAGGCAAACAATTGAGTGCGAACAAAACTTTTGCCAACTGACAACAAAAGCTGGCTTTTTTTGCGTCTATTCTGTGGTTACAATGGGGAGAAAGGTATTCGAAAGTAGTCAGAAAAATAACTGATTAGGGATACACTGGGAGTTTTGTGATCGAGACACTATACCATCATTTATTATACTATTTAGTCATTAAAAAGAATCTTGCTTTGAAGACTAATTAATGTTCAGTAAAACAAGACTTTTGCAACTACATTTTAAAGCTTCCCAAAATAAATGAAAAATGTTTTATATATTTTCATTATTGTTCTTTGTTGTCTTGAAAGTTATTATTATTTTGAGAACTAGTAAAATTTTTTTACAATACAAAGTTTGAATTTTTGCAGTCCACAGTGCCTGCACACAGACAAATCATGGAGACGGCTCCTGACAACTCCCACCAGTGATTACCATGGACTGGGCACCGCAACACAACATGTGCTTACATTTTAGTTGCCGAAATCGTTGCCCACAACGACAACAAAGCCGAATAACTAAGCACCCACACCAGCACCGCCAAACTAACACACACAAACACCAAACAAACCTCGCACACACACACACATGAGAATTTGGGCCAAAAGGAGCAACCACTGGACATTTATTCATGATGAGTTCGCACACTGAGCCCGACTAATGCAAAGACAACGATGTGAATGAGCCTGATGAAGATGAGGAGTCCTCAACATTCTTGGGGGTGTGACGGGGTGTGGGGGGAGGTTGGGGCTAGGGGAACAAGGACGACCAATTGGCTTTGCTTAATGCCGGCGTGCAAATCTCTGGCATTTGGGTAAAGCTGGCTGGCCATCAGGAAGGCACAGAGAAAAACCTGCCTTCTTTATTCGAACAAATTTATATCATATAAGTTTGGTGGAAATAATATTAAAATAAACTAAAATGTGTCAACTCCTTTAAAATTATGAATTTTTTTAAAATATTTTACTTAAAATAACATATCCAAGTCTAATAATAGTCTTAGATTTAAAGCTTTTATAACTACAGTTTTGAATTAAATTTAGGTATCTAAAAGTGTGAAACAATATATTAAAAACTCATAGATACCGAACATGTATTCTGAAAGATTTGCAACCCTATGTTTACTGTATACTTTTAAACCACCTAAATTACATTTTCAATTTAATATTTAATGAAAAAATGTGTATCATGGTTTTATAAATTAACAAATTTTTACAAACAACGTTTTGTTATTATTATTTTTCACAGTGCAGCAACGGCTATGCCAACAACAAACGATAAATATAAACTTAACCGGCAATTACTTACCACATAATTAGTAATCGTATATGGGACATAAGTAATGGAGCCAACGAGCAGGCTGCGGCGCTGCAGATTGAGCAGCTTGTTGGGATAAAGTTCGACCCGGTTGGCAAAAGTTTCGTTCGGCAAGAATGCGTCCAGGAGCAGGGCATCCAAATTACCAAAGGCACCGACAAACTTTTGTGTCCACAGCTCGAAATTGATGTCGCGGTAGGGCGAAGGGGTTGTCGGCCCAAAACTCCCAGTACTCCTGGTAGTCCCTGTTGTCCTTGTTGTCCCACCAAATCCGCCCACTCCATCCTCCTTGTTTCCCATGTTTACCGATGCTCCCGCTTTGCGCCTGGGGTCTGGTTGGGGTCCTGTTTTTGGTCCTGCTCCTACAGTTTCGATTCCGGGTCGCACCATCAGATGGTGGGGGTAGACTAAAGCGCATTACACCGATTTCCCGATGTCGGACAAGCAGGGTTTGGGGGATTTAAAAAAACGGACAGGGACCTTATTTAGATAGCGAGAGATTTCGACTGGGAATTACCTAATTTGAAAGCACTAAGGAACTTTAAAAATAATATAAAAAAATTATAATTTCTCAGTTTTCATTTAAATACATATTTGAAGTGTGTCCTTAGGGTATGGGAAATATTAAGAGGTTAACACATATAAGAGAGTATGTGACAATAGAGAGCGTCCAACAAAAATGCTGGGTAGTAAAAGCCCAAGCCCCCAAAAAGCCCAAGTTTACAATTGAACAAGACGCCGTCGAGCGTTGAAATTATTGGCAAGTGCTAAAGTTTGATCAACTGGCCACGAATGTCCTGCGGCTGTTTCCCGTTTGCCCACCATGTTTACGCGGCAGTCGAGTCCCTTTGTGTGGAGAACTGCTGGTCCTGGTCCCCTCGAAAAGAAAACTTTTCCAGTTTGACTTGTTTTGCCACGCCCCCCAGGGAGGTGGCGAGAAGTCACCGCTTAAGCTAATAAATTGATGCTGACGGGCTTGGTTCAATCGGAATCGGATGGAGCACGACAGGAGCACTCAATTGAAGCGGGTTATCCGTATTCATTAGCAACTATCTATAAACCGAACTCACACTGCAGTATAGCCATGCCGAGCAATTCCGCGGGGCTTTCGTCCTCGCACAGGAACAGGTATCTCTTATCCTTGAGTCGCACATTTGCATTGCGAGTGACATAGTATCGGGAGTGGAGAAAGTAGTTGGTCTGAGACAAGATGGTGACAAACCCCTGGATTAGAAGAAATAAATAGTAATTATACACATAGTATAATATTATCCTAAACTGAAAAAGAAGTAATCACCTCTGTTACACTGCTATTTAGAGCACCCATAACTTGATTCTCCACCGCCTCCAGATCCTCTAATAGTGCCACATTAATCCATTGCAGCCTAATGGGTTGACTTAAGTCCCTAAGAACCAATTCTAAAGCACTCATATAATCCAGTTGAAGGGGAGTTGTAGACCCAGAGTTATTGTAGACAATCAAAATGGACGAAAATCCAGCAAAGTATTGACCAACTAAGAAGGAATTAGCTTATCTTAAGTTGGTTAAGAGGATTAAGCCGACTATCCTTACCTATAATCCGGAGCAATTGGCTCAAATGCATCACCAGCGGTTGCAGCCACATCTCGGCTGGCTTTTGATTTCATTTTCCCTGTTTCCGGCTTTTATAGGACTGGCATTTAATGAGTCTGCTTCGATTGGCCGGCAAATTGATTTTAACCCGAACTGTAATTGAAAACCTCCGGCAGGTCCTATCGTCGCAAACTGGAAATGGGCGTTATTTGCCTAGACATTAGCCTAATGAAACGCACACAGCACATTACGATATTTGCATAATTCAGTAAACAAACAAGAGCTTAACAAAAGGGTGCCTCGGGTAAGTCAACCGGAAATCCTCAGTTTAGTTTGGCTATCTATGAAGTTGATGGAAGGCAGCACTCTCAGAGTCAGCTACAGCATCTTTATTTGGTTATTCAACTCTGAAAAGTGGGCAAAGTGATAAGTTACGGGAATAAATATGTCTGGTTAAGTATCTAAAATGCCATTATTAAAGCATTTAATACACTTAAAGATCCATTAAAATTATAGGTATTAAAGTTTTAATTTTAGTTAAGAAAATTATTTTTATCATTACAAATTTCTACTAAAAATAATGATAAGTTCCAATTTTTATTTGATAAATTTCAGTATTTTAAAATAATAAAATTGACCAATATGCAGCATTATATTTATATAAACCAAGTGAATTGGTAAGGTCCATGCTAATCTAACATTTTCTGGCTTTTAAAGAATATGTGTTTCAATTTCAGACCCCCAATTTTTCGCAGTGATCTTTCTTAACCCCTGGCTCTCGCCCAATTAGCGTTACCACAAATTAGCGGCAACAATGCGGCGAAACTACTGACTTTCATTATGAACGCGAACAAGCCCGAACCGAAGCCAGAGCCATAGCCAAAGGTCCATGGATAGTCGACCGAAACTGAGCCGGGACCAGGCCAAGTGTCAATTGAAACAATTCAATTGGTCTGGCAGCCAATTCAGGGGCAGCGAGAGGCTAAGGACGCAGGATGCAGGACGCAGGACGACGAAGTCGTTGCCCCATCGCCGATGTGGGAACACAAATGGACAGTCGAGACAAGCAGACTATCGCAGTGAATGTGCGAGTGTTGCGAGTGCTTAACCATTGGGTTATTTGAAATTGAAAGACAGATTAAAGGATTTGCTCCTGGCGAGCCAAAGCAGAGGCCAGCGGAGACATGGCCATCGCAGGCAGCCCGGGGAGTCTGGTCCTCGTTCTGGTCCTGGTCATTTGAGTGCACAGCAGGCGGCGATTTTATTGCCTCGACAACCTGCTGGGAACCCCCCAAAAACAGAAAAAAATGCCATGGCTCCATAGCATTCGCCCACACACACTCACGGCTCTGAACGGCACTGAAGGGCAATTAAACACTCAAGCGGTGTGTTACCCCAGTCCGAGTTACTCGAAAGTCAATGGCATTAAAAATCCATGAAACGATATTTATCTTCTCAAACGCTTTTGCGGGTGGCAATAAAGCCAATGAGGGCCAGGTTTGATAAAGTGATTAAGTTTGAACTTGGTAAATCACGTTATAAAATTTATTCGGTATTTTTGGGCTTACAAAAACCCCTGCAGAAATGATTTATCACAGAAAATCTCATGAAATTCCTTTTAGGTTTATACTAAAGCTAAAGTTACGAAGGCTGTGAGTGAAATAAACAAGTTGATTGTCTTGATTATAACTCTTACATATTTTTACTTTATTCTTGTGAAGACTTTCACAAAAAACTCAGAAATTATTACATTTAATAGTTTACTCAGTTTCGATTCCATTTAGTAACAGTATTTTTAAGCTGAGGTAAGCTGTGCTGATCAAAAAATAAAGAGTAATTTTAAACGTTGTGCAGCTGTTTAAAAGTATGCAACAAAATATTTTCGAAGAGCAAGACCTATAGAACTCTTTGTTCAAGATTTCAATGCCCAGTAGTTTTTGTTGCAACTCCTAATATTCTGAGAGTAATACCCTTTATCCCCTGCTACATTCACAAACAAAGTTTTACCTGAAACCCCAAAACAACAATAAAAGCTGCCCCGAGTTCGCAGCTCCTTGAAGTATGCAACACTAATCAAGACACAAATGCAGATTTGTGCGATTACGTGTTTGTCTGCGTGCGTGTCTGTCCGCAGCAATGGAATTTACACGCCTCACACACGCACAGGCACACGCAGCTATCATGGAGGTGGTGCAGGGGGGCGGGTGGTGGAGGCACCGCAGGCGGGCTGACCAGCAAACCGACCGCAATGTGGCCCACAAGCTGCAGAAGTGGCCAACACACACACACACCCACACTCACGCAGAGAGTGGCAACATATGGCCAAAAACCGAAAAGGTTTACGGCTGTGTGAGTGAGTGAGTGCGTGGCGCATTTTTAGCTAAAGTTTTTTTAAATTCTTTTCCTCTCCAGCCGTCTGTGGCTTAGAGTTTTGTGTTATGCTTTCATCTGGTGCCTGCTGGCGGGCAATTTGCCTAGACCGAATTGCACTTGCATGCTAATGAAAAGTGCTCGCCGCAGCAGCAACTTTAAATTGCCGGGCATGTTTAAAGCCAAATTACCCTCTAGTACAGGCATATATATTTTGCAAGCCATCCACTTGGATTTAAATAATAATAATACGAAACAAGGAGGGGCGCAGCTGCATTAATGAATAGCGAAACAAGGCGTCGGCCTTGAAATCTAAACAATGGCAAAAAGAGTGGTGGTAAATCGTGCCACTTCATTATAGCCCATGGCAGCTCGGGCTGCGAGTGAATAAGCCAATGCAAATGAGTTTTCCCTTTTCCACGACTTTCACTTGCTCATTTTCCACGCCAGCTGACTAACAATGCGCTGGGATCAATAATTCTGGTCGAGTTTAACTTGTCACAGAAAGGCTGAAACTTAAATACATGTATCTGTATCTGGAAGTGACATAACGAGTGGGCTCAGTTGTACTTCTTAGACATATCTATTATCAATGCCAGAGCAATTTGTGAGTGAAACTGTATAAATAGGCTTGTTTACCTTAGATGTTGGCATCTATGCTCAATTAATTATTCAATTCTCATTATTTATTGGCATACAGGGCGTATACTTGTTATTTCTTAGTTTATTCTCAGATAACAAGGAGCTTAAGGTTTTTACTTGTGTTTACCTATTTTTAAATGTATAATGAATTTCATTTAACTTATGTCACATTTAAAGAACTTTATATTTTTTAATGGATTTTATATATTTAAATATTTAATTATTTTGGGACGGAATATTAGGTAATTATAGAAAATATGGAATATATAGGTATGCTTTGTTTCCAAATTCCTATTTTTCTAAGATAATCAGATGTATTCCTTGGCAAATTAATACAATCACCATCTGTCACCTGCTGGGCACTCAATGCCCGAGTCAGAAACAATTACGCACAGCTCATCAAGTGCCCGGCACACATGGCGTATGCTTGATAACCATTTGTGACATCTGACGGTATCTGACAAGCATCCGACAAGCTCGGCAAGATTCCTCTGTCAGCTGATGGAAATGTGTAAATATTTGCATGGTAATTAGCCAGCACATCGGTTTCACCACTCCACTCCACACCGCACACTACACTGCATTAGTAGTCCTTGTCCTTGAAATTCTCATTTGCTGCTGCTGCTGCGTGGTGCTAGGTGGAAAACGGAAAATGGTTTCCCTATAACATTTTGTTGCCGCACAATTATGCAGATTGCCACTGCAGAAATGTGATGAGAGGGCGTTGGGGGGCTGGGAACTCGAAAGTTTGTGCAAACATTTGCCATTTGGTCGAGGCCAGGCCCCCTGGAGCTGGGCTCATATTTGTGTTTGCCATTTTCGGTGTATTGAAAATTGCAATTTTTTCATGATTTCCAAATAAACTGAAGAGGCAGTCTGCGTTTTCTTAGTTCCTTTTTTTTTTTGAGCTTACCAAAAACCTCTTCCTCGAGTTTGAGGCAAACACTCGAGCGTGTAAATGCACACACACGACAAAAAAAAGAGAAATAAAGCTTGTGAAACTAAAATAGAAACACATTTCATTTCCGTAAGATCTGGCAGAGTGGAAAAGGAAAATGTGCTGCACTTCGAGGGGGCAACAGGGGTCGGGGGCGGGAAGAACAACTGGCAAACAACAAGAAAGTGGAAATAAACTTGGCGATAAACCAACGAAATCGATTGGAAATATTTTAACGAAATTGCAGCTTAAAGTGTCAAAGCAGCATGTCGGTTGCTGCCAAAGTGGGTGGCATTTTCCGGGGGCAGCAATCATTTCCACTGACGTTAAGATGAGTGCTCGTTGCGATGATTCGGCTGTCGATGATTATGAGGCTGCAGCTGCCAAATGTTGCTGTTGGGTATTTAGATAATGCCGCCCATCCACTTACCAATTTCTCCCTCTGAGCACAGTAGAGCCTCGGCAATTTAACACCTTGTGCACATTGGCAGCTTCAAAGTTGCTTATAAAAAACAATTATGGTTTTTAAAAAGAAATCTGCTACTGAAGCCATCGTTTGGTAATAGAAGGTGTCTGAAAGTGTCTAAAAGTATGCTACGATTAAATCCAGCTGACTTCTGCAATCAAAATTTTGGTAGGCTTTTAGTTACTTTATTAAATGATTTCAAAGCTCTGGTGAATTCTTAGGTTCACTGTTTGGTTATTATTGCCATAAGATATGACAGTTTTTTAATTTTTGGTTACTGACTGTTAAATTTCGAATTTGAGTTGGCAAGACAAGCTTTACGTAACCCAATGTTTGCTTAAACAAAGAGCAAAACTTAGCGAGGCTGCACTGTCTCTGTATCTCTCGAGAGTGCAGTTCAAGTGAAGCGCAACGGCAAAGAAACAGTTTAAATGCTAACAATGCAACGGTTTCGGGTCAAGTATTTCCATCTTTCCTCGCCCTCTGCCGCTTTCCCTGCCGCTTTCCCTGCCATTTTCCCAGCAACGGAAACGAAGTGTAATGAAAGCGTGTAAAGTGCAAATCGAAAAGGCAATACAAGTAACGAGTACAAAATACTTGTGCCCCCCAGAATTTTCTCTAAATTACCAATGTCGGACCCAACCGGGCCAGGGCGATAAGGATAAGGGGCTGGGAAAGTTGGTTAGGTGCCCGGACACATCCTGCAGTCGAAACAGGTAAGAAACGAAGGAAACAGGCTGAGGAAATGTTTCGCAAAATGCAAGTTTCTTTTACGCTCTAAATGGGTTTTCCCAGTCCCATCCCCTGCCATTCTGTTGTGTGAAATTATAACTTTAATTAAGCGCATTTAATTTGATAGCCTTTATTTCGGGTGCCTAGCTGCATCCTAATGCCTTGACTTAGATTGGAATGGTTGGTGCTTTAAGCCCAAACAGATTTCCATATTTCATTAGCATTTGCCGACCACAAAAACCGCCAACGAATTAAATATTGATAATTGTTTTTTCCCCAATCGATGCGAATTGTATCTGTATGAATTTAAATATACGAGACTAGATATGTGCAATTACATAATCCAGTGACAGAAACGAGTTTGGTTGCCGCTGTGCTTTTCGGAAATTTATTGCATATTTTGGCCCAGGCTGCGAACTCGCCCGGGAATTGCCCGGGGCTTAGAACTAACAATTCAAAATGAATTTAAAGCCGCCGAGGCGATGGCCAAAGCGGGCCAAATGAAAAATTTCAATTAACCACAAAAACCGATGGCCAACCAAATCGAACCGAAAACAAAACGACATGCAAGCGGAAAAAAGAGACCAATGGCATACAAAAAAAAATATTGTCCACTGCCAACCATTTTGGCTAAATCATTTTCCTCTCTTTCGATCTGTTTGAGGAGTTTTTCCCGCCGTTGCAGGGACATCCTGGCCAAAGCCTTTTGTCGCAGAGAGCTCTGTGCGTGCTGGGCCACAATTAAATGCACTCGACAATGCACCTGACGGACCCCGAAATCGGCTACCACCAACCACATGCATATATCCGCATCCGTTCATTCTATCCATTGAAGATTGGCTTTGGCCAATCAATTGGCCATGGTCGCGTTTTTGCCATGGCGGCAAATCAATGCAACCTGCGGTCCGAAAACCAGCGAAATCAATGCGAATTATTTGGTTTTCCAATTCGTTACACTTCATTAATGGCAATCCCTAAACTCGTTTTGTTTTTGGCGCCCCCGGGCAAGAAGCGATTTTGAGCATAATTCTATTTGGGGAAAACACTCGAGTGGACGCTCGTACACTGTTTATTGTTCATCATATCGACATCAATCGGGGTATTGTGTCGGGACCGCAGCGGAAATTTATTTTATACATGCGAGCACCACCGCAGCTCATTTGGAGCCACGAAAACCGCCAATTTGGATCCGTGTGGCAGGCAGCCTTTTAAATCGCACTTTATTTTGCGTATACATGGGGGAGGGGTTCATCTACACACACCACACTTAATCTCAATCGTTTTCGGAGCATTGTGTTGACAAAGACGTAACCAAAAAATTTATGCACACAAAAGTATGCTATACAACATGCACATAAAATGATTATGACGATTACGCTGGAGCTTCAGCAACTGCTTTCTATTGGGGATGTTTCATACATGCGAACGGTCACACGAGCACCCATTACAAACAGCCCTGGTCACACTTTATCATGTTCTTTCTATTTTCTTGATACTTTCTGCATCAATTTTTATAAAACATTATCCAATATCAAATATGTAGTACATTACATATAAAATTCAATTACACTTTGGAACGGACACTAAAATAAGAACTATATGTGATATAAAAAATAGATTTATTATATTAAACATATATTTCTCTATAGTAAACCTTATAGTACTAGAAGTGCACTAACAAATATTACTTTACGAACCTCTGTTGTTTATAACTCACAGTTTAGTATAAATAATTTGTTTATTATTAAAAAATATAATAAGGCTTTCCAATTTTTTCTAAAACCTAATGGCATGTCCCCTGCTGTAGGCAATTCCCACTTTCGTGCTCCCACATTTATTGACACAAATTGCGTTTTGAGAACAGCATTGGCCAGCCGTCGTGGCAGCTCCCTCCGCTTTTCTTTTTATTAAAGCAATAATAAAATATTCATAAAGATTTCGTTTATGCAACGATAACAAGGCATATATTTTAGAATAAGCGGGCATTAAATAGGTTTGTGGCTGGCCCCTTCCCACCCAATCGATTGGGATCCCTGGTTTATTAGCCTCGCCTGAGTTATTTGCGGTCGGGGTTATGCCTCCTTTAAACTGTGTTTTGGGGCTCAATCAATTCCCGGGCAAGCTGTGCGCCACACAATCATGTCAAGAATTCAATATCAAAGCGCGAGCGCAGCTGTCGCTGATGACATCGGGGAATGTCCACGATTTCATCAACCCCCCGCCTTTTCTTTCAGTGCCATTGATGAACAGGCTTTGAGCGAGTGGGTGGGTTGGATGGGTGGTCAGGGGGCGGCGTGCGCGGGTGGAGAGCATCGCATTTTGATTACAAATATGAAACATGTTCACACAAATATGACCTGCCCTTCGGTTGCCACCACACACACTCACTCAGCTTCCTCAATGGCGTGTGTATGGAGTGCACTTAATGGCGTTCCGCATTTGTCGGAGGGGTTTGGAAGTCAAGTTAATATTGAGCCAACTTGAGTCAATTTTGACTGAGTGGGCCAAGTCACACAAGGAGAAAATATATCAGCACCAGAACTGATATATATAGTTTATCTAATAGAAATAGACTAAAGGAATGTCATAAATAATATTCTATGGTATCCTGATGGTATCAGTAATTAAAAAATCCTCGAAATACAAAAAAAAATATCAAAAATTAAAAACATACAGAATACATATACACTCTTATTAAAGGGTTAATAATTCTGTTTATTATAAAATAAATAGATCATTGATCGTTTTACCCAAATTCTTCTTAAAGACTCGTATAAGATAGTTACTCCTTATATTAAGAACTAATATTTATATTTTTTATTCTTCTTTCATAAATTTAAAAAAAATTTATACTGAAAGATTTTTGGATGGTGTTTTACTAGAAATTACAAATTCATATCTGTGTATTTTTAATACCTAAAAACATTTATTTTTATGTTATTTGATAACATAAAGCTTAAAGCAATTTACACCTAAAGTATTGAATTCATATTAAGTCCATTTATTCCAATTCGATTTTTATCAGTGCAGCCGCACATTCGCTGAGATGGCAACACTCGGGAAAATTGCAAATAGACAAGATCTTAGGCCATTAGCTTTAATTGCCAAAGTTCTGGGGCAACAGCAACTGCAATTGCCGTGGCAGCTGCAACTGCAACTGCAACAAATTGCGTGGCTATCAATATTTCCGTGGCTGCATTTGATTTCCTAATGCATCCGCAGCGAGAGGCAGGTCCAAGTTGACTGGCGCCGTGGGGAGGAGGCCTCTTCGGCTGCAAACCATCGTCCCTGTCAACGATTAACAATATACGCTTGTCCTGCCCCGGCAGGAGGTTACCCGCTGGCCTGGTTGGGAGCTTGGTTTTAATTAGTCCAGCCCGTACGTATTTTCTATTGGCCAATTCACCGCAGAAGCTTCATTACCGGACTGCCGTGTGTGTCTCTTTCGCTTTGTGCGTGTGTATTTCTGGAGGACAGATTGCGAGTCATTAAGTTGATGCAGCTGCAGCTGCAGCAGCCGGAGCAACATCGGTGTAAGCCACACAAACAGGCAGTTAGAATGCCACATGCCACGCCCACAACAGCGGTTGAGCGTTGTCGAGGGGCTGGCTGGTGGCAGTTGTAACTGAATCGGAATCTGTATCAGCAGCACCAGAATCACATTCCGAATCCGTTGCCGAGCCCGGATCAGAGCAGAAAACGAAACAGAAACATGTCGGGAGTTAACCTTTGTTGGCGGTTTCAGCTTTTTGTGCGCCGGAAACGGCAGAGCAACTCAATCAGTTTTTGCGGTTTATGGTGGCCCGGCCAAAAGGGACACGCTAATGGCTCACAAATGGCACTTGAATAATTGAATGCCGGAAACGGAGGAGGAGAAATGAAGCGCGCGGTATTAGCCAGCCAATGCCTGCACATGGCATTGTCCGTTTTATACACTTAGTACATGTAAATAGATTGCACACTTTAACTACAAATTAACTACGAATCGTACTAACTAATCTCAGGGTCTAAAGCGAAGCGTCCTTTTTGGCCTCACTGCCGGAAGCCTTTTCAACTGGGTCCGAATCGGTGTTTTCCTTTTTCTCCTCACCCCTCTCGCTTTTCTGGCCGGCTTTCAACTTCTCCTTTTCACTGCTTATCAGCTGCTGCAACTCATCCTCCCATCCCAGAGCTTTCGCCAGAGCCAGGACACCCGCATCGCATTCGCCCAGGTAGGCCACATCCCTCGTGTTGTTGGGCTTGTTGAAAAGCAGCGACCGCTCATGGGGATCCATCCAGGGCACAAAGCTAGCCTGACCCACCGCATCTCGATTGATGAGCAGGCGCAGGCAACGTGGTCCCGGTCGTTGGACCAGAGAGGCAAACGGCTGCACTTCCAGCGATGTGCCCATGATAATCAGGAGATCGCAGTCCTGGAAATCCTCATCGGGACTGGTGTAAAACCTCTGCGGCAGGTTTTCGCCAAAGAAGACAATATCCGGCTTGACAACGCCCTTGCATTTCTTGCACTTGGGCAGACGATCGGCAAAGATCTCCGCCTTCATCCAGGCCATGTCGTACTCCTGCCGGCACTTTATGCAATGGTTGGTGTGGAAGCTGCCGTGTGCCTCGATGATCTTGTCCTCTGGCAAACCCGTCAGACGGTCCAAGGTGTCTATGTTCTGGGTGTAGTGGCGCTGCAGCACACCCTTGTCGTGCAGCAAACGGACAAAGTAGTGGGCCGGCGTGGGAATAAAGGAGCCCGGGTACAGTTCCTTGGCCAGGGCAAAGAACGGAGCCGGGTTCTTCTCGAAGTAGTCCAGATCGAAGATGGCCGTGGGATGGGGCAGCTTGTACTTTTTTAGGTTGCTGTACAGCCCGGAACCCGGCGACCGAAAGTCGGGGATGCCAGCAGCTATTAAAGTTGAAAGTTAAGTACGTAAGTAGATGTTCTGAAGGCATGAATAGATATACCCACATGTGGATATGCCGGCTCCCACCATGGTCACAATCTTCCTGAAGCCATGCTCCCGCCAATGCTCGGCAAAGCCCTCGAAAGACAAGTCCGGTATTACCTGGTTATAAGATAACATGGGGCTTAATTAAGATGATAATTGAATTATCAGGCGCTGCTCTCACCTTCTCCACTTTGAGGTCTGCCTTTGCGTCCGTGGAGCCACCCAGATTCAGAGTGTTTGCAAAGAAGCGCCGAATCACATCCATTGTGTGGTCTGGAAGTCGTATCTGGTTAGTAGGTGACAGTAAAACTATAGTTGTTAGACAACAAACCTTTGCCCTCCTCTTCGTCACTGGACGAGGAATTGGAATCCGTCCTTGTCGGTTTCTCCTGCTTTTTCTCGCTGTCACTCATGGCCGCAATAGTCCTGGACCCCGGGAGGTAAAAGTATCTGAAACTTTGTAATATCCTAGGAATTCCCCCCGTTGTTTTGATTATTTGTTTTCTTTTCACGCAAAAGCAAAACACGCCGAGCAACCAGTGCTGACAACTATCGATAAAAAAACGAAGGGATCAAAATTATCGCTAAAAGCTATAAAATAGCTAGTTCCATATTTTAATTATTTGTTGCTAGCTTAAATCAAAAAACATACAAATAAATTAAATTAAAAATGATGAAATAAAAATCGGCTGTTGTTTGTATTAGCTAATCGTATTTTATTTGTAACCCTTGTTTTAAATTTAATTTTTAATAAAAAATAATTAATTCCAAGTGAAATAGTTATAATGCCACCACTGGTTGCACAAAATAGCCGATAGTTGTTATCGGCCCACCCAGCGATAGGCCCTTTCGCGCCCCCATCCCTCGTCGGCCGTTAGCCGATTACTCGATGTGCGGCGGGGGTGCAGCTCTGGCCGTTCGCCCAGCCCTGGAAAACCACGCCAGTCATTTTTGTTTTGATAAGGATACGGATACAAAAAGAGCGTGGCCTGGAAAAACTGCAGAAACGGCGGAGAAAGCGCCCCAAAACCGAGCGAAAGCGGTGCGAACTGATCGTCGGGCGGTGCGCGACAAACTGGGCGCCCATTCGAGCACACCCAGGCGCTACGTGGAAGCGTAGGCAGCGTGTGGAGTGGAAGAAGAGGAGGCGAAGAAGAAGCAGCACCAGCAGAAGTACACAGAAGTGCAACCAGACGGCTAAAATAACAAATCGAGAGGGCCGAAAAGGAGCGGCAGCGGGGGCGACCAAGACGGGGGCGGGGAATGGCCGAGGGTCGTCGGTGGCTGCCATTGTATAACGCCGATGGGCAGACTGTAGACCCGCGCTAGCAACCCACATCTCGAATACCATGCATCTGAACCATGCGACAGCCGCGACGGCAGCCATGGCCAACTATCAGCACTACCAGCTGCCAGCCTCGCATGGCGGTGGCGGCGGCGGCGGAGGAGCAGGTGGCGGTGGTGGAGGTGGAGCCAATGGTGGATCTGGGCCCGGACCCAATGCCGGGCAGCAGCAGGCCACCACCCTGGCCAGTCTGCAGCAGAGCCCCTTTGCCCTGCACCAACTGACCGCCGTGCAGGCCATCCAGCATCCCACCCACCAAGCCATGCTCCATCCACAGCACCCGCTGGTCCATCTGCTGGACATCTCCACCACCACAGCGAATAGTGGCGGCGGCGGTGGAGGCACTCACACGCCCATTTCGCCCATGAAACAGGAGGTGCAGAGCGTCATCAGCGAGGAGGAGGTGGTGGTGGACGATCCGCGCAAGAAGAAACAATGCCACGTGTGCAAGAACAAGTTCCGGCAGCTGACCACGTTACGCAACCACATGAAGATCCACACGGACGAGCGGCCCTACAAGTGCAAGCACTGCGACAAGGCCTTCCGCCAGATCTCGACGCTGACCAACCACGTGAAGATCCACACCGGCGAGAAGCCGTTCACCTGCAACATCTGCGCCAAGGACTTTCGCCAGCAGAGCACCTTGATCAATCACATCAAGACGCACAAGGGTGAGTTTGTGGTCGCATCTGCTACGCGGAGCTAACGATTTAACTGTCTCCTTTTCGCTTCGTTTGCGGGTAACAGCGGCGGAGTCCAGCACGCCAACGTCGCTGCTGAATTATCAGCCGCAGACGGGCAGCGGCAAGCATAGGAAGTCGCAGATGCACCAGGCCTACCAGCAGCAGCATCAGCGCGTCCAAATCTCAAAGACCTTGTACTCCGGCAGCTACAGCTCGCCGGCGGCCGAGGAGCTGGTGAAACCGTTCCAATGCAGCGTCTGCAAGCGCCGCTTCCCGCAGCTGAGCACGCTGCACAACCACGAGCGGACCCACATCGATCCCAAGCCGTACAAGTGCGAGACGTGCGACAAGTCCTTCAGCCAGCTGGCAACGCTGGCCAACCACAAGAAGATCCACACGGGCGACAAGCCGTACACGTGTTCCTACTGCCACATGCAGTTTCGTCAGCAGAGCACCCTCACCAACCACCTCAAGACGCACACGCACCAGATCGCTCCCGGGGGCGGGGGTGGAGCAGGAGGCGGCGGAGCAGGAGCCGTCACAGCCACAGGTGAGCCGCTTGTGTGTTCGCCCTACCAATGAGCCGCTTTCTGTTATCACTGTGTGCATTGATTAATAACGCTCTTCCCTAACGAAGCTTTTATTTAAATCTTGTACGCATGCCAATTTCGACAAACCGACCAACAATCAACCCCTCACCTGCAGTGGATCACTCAATGCCCGCTCCATTGGCGCCCGGGACGCAGCAGCTGACGACTGGGCTGCTGCCGAACAACCTGCACGGCAGCACGCCGAACATCATCCAGCTGGACCACCATCCGCTCCTGCATTTCCTCGATGGCAGCACCACGGTCAGCTCGGTGGTGGCCACGGCGGCGGCCAACACCAAGGTGGAGCATTTCCAGGCGGGCGGGTCGCCACCGGGCCGCATGACCGTGGTGGGCAACATCAACATGCTGAAGGGCGATAATCCGGACCGACCGTTTGGCTGCAGCGTGTGCCAGCGGTTCTTCTCGCAGCAAAGCACTCTGGTCAATCACATCAAGACGCACACCGGCGAGAAGCCGTACAAGTGCAAGATCTGCGAGGTCAACTTCCGGCAGGTGGCCACGCTCAACAATCACATGAAGATCCACACCGGCGAAAAGCCCTACAACTGTTCCTACTGCCCCAAACAGTTCCGGCAAAAGAGCACGCTGCAGAACCACCTGAGGGTGCACACCTGCTAGACCCACTCCAGAGCCAGATCGCGACGCGATCCAGGTCCGCAGCCAGCCAGCCAGTCAAGCAGCCATTGAGGAATAGTGCAATATGCATGCCACATAGCACATACACTTATAGATCGCATATACGGCATACGAATACGATTACATGAATACTATATTTGAATATATACTCGAAAGTGTTATTTACCTGCTGTGCAGAGCGCAATTGTATGTAACTATATCGTAGAGAGCTGATCCACATGCGTGTCCAATTGTAAATTAAGGCTAGCCGTATTCGCCTAAGCCACGAATAATATGATACAGGGTGTTTAAGCCTGAACTCTATACTATCCTAGGATGGGTCGATTTGGGTCGGTGCATAAAAGTTATCTTAGGGCTATTCTCAGCCGTCTATATTTTATATATTTAAATTTCTTTCTTTGCAAAAAACAATTTGGAAACTGTAAATTAAACATTAGTACTGATAAAGCGTTGAAGAGCAAGTAACACCATTTGTTTATATTTAATTTAGGCGTGACCCAGGTCACTCACCTTTTATATCTGTTATGTTGTGAGATATGCATACTTAGTAATACCTTTTTATACAACATAAGTATTTCCTTTACAAGGAACTTGTTTTATGAGAAGCAGACGGTATTCTTTAATTTCTTATGATTAAACTTAATATTTGCGCAACCGTTTTTAAAACGAAATGGTACAGAATGGCTGAGTAGATTTCTTTAGCACCGAACCTTCTTTCTACAACAAATCGATCCACACCAAAATTATCCCCCTAGCATCTGTTGTAATTCATGCCCCTGGCCCCTTCCGCGAACCTACCTATTAGTTCCGAGTATCGGCTTCTCTCAGCTTTTCTCGTCGTGTTAAATGTTAAGCCCGCCAGCAAAGTAAAGTAAATTAATTAAAAGTAAAACTAGTTATTGCTATACTGTGTGTAATCCCCGCCCGCTCTAAACTTGCATACGGCGCCATCGGAAGCGAACCGAACCGAACGGAAATCGAAAAAAGCAACTATTTATATAAGTGTACTCTTAGCGCATACTTAGCAGCATCTTCTACTCACATGACTACAAGCGGAGCGAAGGCGATCGCATAAATAATCAATAATACATTTAATGAAAACCGGGTTGCTTCTAGAACAAAAAATTAGAAAACGGAGAGACAAGAGTCCCTAAATTAAGTGAATCGACGAGGAGAAATACAAGTAAAATCAGCTATAATTGAATTGACAGAGATCGATCGTAAATGTTGTAGCGAATATATAGTATATATAAAAATATATATAACTAAATGTAAGCGAAGCGAAGAGCTGAAACAACAATAAAACATGCAAAACATAAATGTTGGTTATTTAATAAAGGTGGGTAATGAGAAGCAGCCATGCCCAGATGAAACCCACGGACAGTCCTTCAAAGAAAACACTCTAGCATTGATTTGAAAAAGGGAATTTATTAAGTTTTAAAGGTATGCAGGTATTGGGAGAAGGAAAAACAGTTCGTGTATAAGAGATACTAAAAGTAATTACTATAAGCACTTTTCGCATTAAATCTCTAAGGTATGTTGCACTGTCTGTAAGTGGTGACTTTAAAGGGCAGAGAGCCTCTCGAGCATTGTTCGTTCATTAATCACCCCCAAATCGTGTCGTTTATTATTAACTGTCTATAGCAGGAAACGGAAAAGCGAACTAGCTAAGTAGTGGCTTCGGTTAAATTGGAATTTTTACGAAATCTGGTGCATCTACTCGTACGATTGTGTATATTTGTATATATATATCCGACATCCTAACCTACCCAGAGGGTCTAGCTTGAGTAAACGGTTCCAGGGACAAACGGGGAAAGGACTTGCACATGGACGTTGTCTGCGGGAGAGACCTGAACCGCTGGGACTTACAAACGACAAACACTTAATCCTAGTTCGTGATTAGACTTTCTCACAACGGATGTTCTGGCCACGCGCCTCGGTCGGGGTTAAATCTCTGGCAGCGTGCAAAGGCATTTGAGTAGGACCAAATGTACATTTCAGTAAAGCATATGCGTTGTCTGTACTCTAGGGTGTATGCATATATATATATATATATATATATCTTGTTATCTATAGGTTGACCAAAACTTTTCTTAATCCTAAACGAAATGACACCAACAACGACTCCGCCGCCACTCTACTTG
Source organism: Drosophila biarmipes (assembly GCF_025231255.1). Lineage (NCBI taxonomy): Eukaryota > Metazoa > Arthropoda > Insecta > Diptera > Drosophilidae > Drosophila > Drosophila biarmipes. The sequence continues at coordinate 16,970,477 of NC_066616.1, read as the reverse complement.
AACAGCCATCGCAGGATCAGGCTGACGGTTAGCCCGATCAAGGCGTAGACCAGCGACTTGATCACCGTAGACTGTGAGACGCCGCCGCCCAGCAAGTGATGCGAATGCGCGCCCATGCTGCTCGGCGGGGGCGCATACTGCATGCGCTCCAGGCGCTGGCTGATCTCGTTCAACTGCCGAGTGTGCATCTCCAGCACACGGTTCACCTGGTCTACGGCCAAAGCGAGTCTGAAATGATGAGGCCAAATATGAATAAGCTTACTCCCAAGAGAAACTGAGCTGAAGGTTGTACTCACTGCTTAACTGCGCTGGAGGAGCTGCGCTTGACCGCTCCTTGCGGCGACTGGCTGGAGTCCGAGTTGGTGTCGCGCGGCGCCAGCACCAGGCTCTTGTTCTTGGCCTTGGGCGCAGAGGAGCCGCCCGTCTGCATGCCCTGTCCGGCCGGCGATTGTCTTTGGGTTCGAGATATCGTCTCGATGGAGCTGCGCAGGGGATGGATCATCTCGGCGCTGTGAACAATGGGCACCGACTTGTGTCGCGTCTGGGTGAGCACCTTGAACTGGCACTCGTACTGACGCACATCGTTGCGCGAGTCCCAGGGCCGCAGGTCGGCGTACTTGTACAGCCACTGTCCGTAGCTGTCAACCTCGAAGAGCTCGGGCATGTGGGTGGATTCGGTGCTAGCCCGCTCCTTGGCATCCGCCCGCTGGCGCTCCTCCAGCACGGTCTTCTCCTCGGTGGCGGCCACCTGATCTTCGCGTGCAATCGCCTCGGAGACCTTCTGCCACAGGCGTTGCGACTCGTTGGGCTCCTGTGACTCCAGCGGAACCAGGTGTCGCGTGAGCCGCTTCGATCGCGTCTCGGCATCCACCTTGAACAGCAGCGTCTCCTCGCCCGTCTTGGAGTCCTTCACCCGGCACTCCTTGTCCCAGTGACCGCTGATGGTGGCCAGCGTCTCCTTGCCCAGCTTGATTTTGCCCACAACGACATTGGTGGCATCGGCACCGCCGAGGAACGGCTTCAGCTTGAATTCCAGCTCCGTCCTGTAACCGGTGTTCTCACACTCGATGTTTATCTTGCCTCCCAGCTCCATGGAGAGCGTGCCCATCAGGATGCCCTTGCAGTGGGCGTACGGCGACGTAGCCGTATAGCACTCACCGCGCGGCAGCAACGTCATCGTGGCGGCGCCCTCAAGCACCGCCGAAGTGCTGTTGCCGTAGAACTTCGATTTCGCCAGGATGGAGCAGGAGATGCTAAAGCCGTCCTCGCGGTTTGTCACGTAGAAGGCCGACACGGGCGGATGGTGCGAGACCTGCTCGGCAATGTAGAAGGTCCGGCTGCCGCTGGGATGCTGCCAGTAGCAGCGGAACCGCTCGCCCAGAATCGGATTGTAGGGCTTCTTCAGGCCCTTGGGCTTCTTGTAAAAGCTTGACAGGTACCATTGCACAACTAGTTTCATGCGCGTGAAGGCATCATCCTCCTGCACGGCCCTGGGATCGAAAGAGGATTACTTATATAGTGCACAGAAAAGTGAAAGGAATAGGTAAACTCACTTGGAGAGCAAGTCCGCGTGGTAATACGAGTCGGATAACTTGTCCAGGAATGAACGCGGCTCCAGGATAAACGTGGGCAGCACCACCTTGCTCAGATCCATCCCCGGTCGCACCTGCTTGACAATGCACCAAATTAGGCTCTTGTTCTCCTCTGCCAACTCCTCTACCTGCTCCCCTTGCTGGAAATCAAGTAAGCAAACCTTTAGTGGGTCAATAATGGTATTATATGGTCAGCTCACCTCGCCAAACTCCTCCTCGGTGAAGGGCACATACGTGGTCTCCTCACACTGCTGCTCGACGCCATCCTCCTGCGCCGGCTCTGCAGGATCCGACTCTGATTCCGACTCCGGGCCAGACATGACGGCATTGGGTGCTTCATTCTGGCTGTCTGCGTCCAGATCTAAAAGTACACAGCCAAACCGATGAGATGGGACTGTTAAATCAGTGATATTAACACAAACATTTCTCTAGCAGCCTGAGTTTGGCGAAATACAGGTGAAATACATCAACCTTTCGTCTGGGCACAAAAGCGGAATACTGTAAGGAATATCTAGCGCTAGGATTGACCATATGCGAGCAAATTGTTCTTGAAAAACGGTGGGATATTGGCTCCCAATGCCAGGCGGTGAGCATACAAAACACGAATTTTGAACATGAAAATCGACTGCTACTGATGATGACTAGTTAGCTTAGGGGAAAACCCAATTGAAAGAAGCGAAAACAAGAATATTTTAAGTCAGACTTTGAGAATGTTATAAGCATTTTGAGATGACGTAATATTTATTTATCAAGAACTTCTAAATGTTTTTAAATAACACTTTCGGGTATTTCCGTAGCTTGTGTTTTTTTAATTACAAAGTAAGAACCCAAAATTAATCAAAAAAATAATTTCTATACTACAGTATAATCTTCAGTAAGGATCAGTCGAAATATTTTTCCATTTAAAATTGAATCAAAGATAAGCAAAATTATTGGAAAAAAAAACAAATAACACTTTATCTTTGTGTTTTTTTTTTAAGATTAATAAGTTAGAAATATATATTGACTCATAAAAATGTCATTCAAAACTACTACATTAAAATCTTCATTTAAAAAAAAATATTCAAAAGCTTCATTTTAAAATCTCAAAATAATATTAAATTCTTCTTTCAATGCAGTCTTCCCCCTAGATGATGTTCAACCAACTAAAACGACAGCAAAGGGGGCGTTTTCACCCTTGACATTCAGACGGAATCGCGGCATCACTAGACAATCTGGCGGAGCGCTGAGGGGCCGCAAGCCCGTCTGGCTGCGTTTAAAGTCCCCATCGTCGTCATCCTCGCTGGAGCTGCTGTTGCACAGGGTGGCTCCCAGCGACATGGACTTGCTCATGGGGCTCAGGTGGCGCCGCTTTCGCTGGACCATGCCCAATCCCAGGCCCATGCCCTGCTCCGCACTGGAGGCATCGCTGTACGAGGTCTTCCGCTGCTCCGACTGGTGGCCAAAGCGCGGCAGGCGCTTGGTGCGCTCCCAGTTGCTAACGGCGCTGCTGTAGAGCTGCTGCAGCAGTGGAGTGGCTGCGCGTGAAACGGACAGGCTGGTGTCGGAGCGCGAGGTGTCCGCCTCGCCCGATGGCAGTGCCAGGAACTGCGCCCACTTACCGTGATCGTTGAAGTGCTTCTCGTAGTCCGCCTCCGACCACTGCGTCTCATGGGAGACGGGCAGCGGTTCGCCCACGTAGCTGGAGGAGGGTGCCGCTCCCGTGCTGCTATTGGAGCGCAGCAGGAGGGCCGAACAGCGCAGGGACAGCTCCAGGGCGTCCATCCAGCATTTGCCCGCCGCCTGGCTGGGAGCTCTGAAGATCAGGTAAGCGGTTGGCAACGGCTGGACAACGGCACCTTGAAAAAGAGTTCAATTAGTAATTGAGGTATGGCATCCTTATAATATTGAAAAACTTTTAGTGCAGGAAAAACACTACGACTTCAGAAGTATTCCTTATAAAGTTCGGGTATTATGAAGTGTTGAAAACCACATTTAAATGTACCTTAAGTTAATTATATATTCTATAATATTAATAGATAACTTGTAATATACGAAAAATACTACAGCTTGTTAACATTATAAAGTTCAGATTCAGTATTAGGAAAATCATTTCCATCAGCTGGATTTTAACCTTTTCAAGCTTAAATATGTTATTTTGTGATTGTGAAAGAAATGAGGTTTTAAATTACCAATGGTTTCCTTGTCGGGTCCTCGGGGCGCCCAAATGGACTGCTCCAGGGGATGGAAGAGCTTGAAGCAGAAGCCATCCTTTTTGCTGGGCCGCTCGATGACCTGGCAGGAGGTGAGCATCACCGTGCCCACCCAGTGGCTGCTCTTGGTCTTTTGGCTCTTGTATATAAGCAGTAACCCGGGCTTGAGCACACACCAAAGCTTTGTCCAGGACTTGAGGGTTCCTCGAACCTAAAAACATTCAAAAGAATATTAATTATTAAATTCTTTATCATTTATTGGGTACTAGTTAAACTCACCTTCAGCCAGTCTGCCAGCACTATAACCGCCGGATCTTGTAGGGAATTCATCAGCTCGCTGGCCACTCGCTTCTTCTCCCGCCTGTAGTTCTTCCTCTGGGCCTTGTAGGACTCTTTCCTGTTAAGTTTGGCGGCATCAGCAGCTGACTATGGTCGAAATATAAAAACAATGTAATTAATTAATATAAATTTAATAATAATGCCATTACTAAACCTTTCTCCCACTGCAGCAGCGAAACATATTTAAGTACTTAAAATACATTGCTCTATTTCGTAATAATTTCGTTGTCTTTTCGGTTAATTTTTGCCTGCGCTTACGTCAAATGCTCGGCAACAATTGCCCGGTAAGCTTTTAATTTCTAAAGCGAAATCCGAAACGCATTGTTAATCTAATTAGCATTTATAATTTGCTTAGCTGCCGGATAAAAGTGAAAAATTTGTCACTTTTATGCCAGAATGTGACACGTGGCGTGTTCCGGAACGCAGACCCTATGTTTATTACCATTTATCACACAGTCGGCACACATCGATTATAACTAAATTAGACAACGGAACGGAACGCACCGTAGCAACTCTTATCGCTGCTGCCCTCCCCATAAATAACCCAGATTTCGTATGCGGCTCAACAACTCAAAGTTAAAGTTTGGGTTTACTTGCCTTATCTGCCAGGTTTCCATCCCGATTGTCTGAGGCCCAATTGGCGATTCCTGCAACACGAAAGATCATAGTTCTGTTATCATGGGAGCTGTGTGTGTATGATGTCTATGGGAAACATGATGATTTGAGTTCCGACAGGTATCTAATCGATCTAGCCCTGAAATAGTGGGATATCTTTTTGTTTTTGGAAACTTTTCCACCGCCTATTTACGATCCGAATAAAACGAGACCAAACCAAAACACAACAAAATGAGGGAGAACCGCAAAGAGATAATAGAGAACTAAAACAATGATTCTCAAGGTGCGCAGCTCGGAGGGTCAGCGGTGTATTTATTTTACAAATATGTTTTATTTTATTGCGAAAGATACACGGGCCAGAGTACGAACGCACAGTACTAGCTCATCGCGCGAAAGATTCTCTGGGTCTCTGGGGTCTTGAGATCTCTAGAACTCGAGATCTCTCGTACCGCCCGACTGGCATTGTCAAGTATCTCGCACTTGCACTTTAAGCATCGTTCAACGGCCGCTGCCCTCGTGTCTTTCGCATTCTTATTAATTATTTTTATTGCTCGGCTAAAAATAAAGGCCTCTCTTAATATTCACAGACCCCACACAAAAAAAAACTCGAAGTATTAATTATGGATTTAATAGGCGTCACTTGCTTTGTAGGAGATTCATGACCAGAGGACACCGCTTCGAACTGCGTTTCCAATACTTGTCTCTCTATCTATTTTGCATATTTTGTTGTGTTTCGCTCATTCACGGTTTGCAGGACGGCACTACATGGCGTATGCGTGATGCGAGCACCGATTCAGAGACGCCGACCTCCGCTTGGCTTATTGTATTTATTTATTTATATTTTTTCTTCTATTTTATTTTTATTTTTTTTGGTAATTTTCTGCCTGCCGCTCGTCCGCTGGCCGCTCGCCGACTGATTGAGATACATTGAGTCTGCCCCGAAACGCGCGCACAAAGCACAAAAACACAACAAAGCACCAGCGGCAAATGACAAAAGCACTAGGGCAGCGCCGCGGCAGAGGCCCAACTACTACTACAAGTATCTGGCTTTCGTCATATATTTTTGACAAAAAAAACAGGATGTGTAGAAAACGTTTGCCAAGCCAAAATACTCATCCAAAATGAGAGGATCATCTCTGCCAGCGGAGGCAGAAAGTTCGCTTTCCGTACTCGTGCGTAGATATATAGATACTCGGTGTGCTTTTTCTGCCCAGATAACGATATCAACGCCGACTGCGCTCTCTCGAAAGCAAATATTCCAACGAGAGAGCGGCAAACCTCTGCCGGCGGTATCCATGGGGGTTATTAGCAAGTCCAACTGATATATGATCTCACCCAAAGATGTTTGAAAGTGGAAATTACAGTGGAATCTGTGTGTTTTCCAGCGATAACATCATCCTAACCTATCCCAATGCGAAGATTCAGCAATCGAACAGAAAAGATAATTTATTCCTAAGATATTATAACTTAAAAAAACCTTTAATATAAAAATAGGGATCTATAAAGTATTTTAAATATCTCTTTTAAAATTGTATTTTTTCAGCTTTGTAAATTTATGTATAAAAAATTGCCTATTTAAATTCCAAAAACTTGTCAGAAAAAGTTTCCAAAAATAATAAAATAATAGTTACGAAGACTAAAGTTAGCCATTTATTTTCCGTGACTTTATGATTTGACAGCGTTCTATTGACAACAAATGAATAATGCAAAGTCCAAAGAGACACCTGCGAAATATATCATTATTATGACACTCAGATAAACCTCTTGCGTACAACACTCAATACCCTTTCAGCCCCATATCACACCTGTTGATATTATGTGGGCCCTGAAAAGAGGATCCAAAAAAAAAGCCAGGTGTGCAGAGTTGGTATCTACTTTTCGAATATTACTCATCACTAAAATCAGAACATGTAAACCTTATCAACCATGCGGAGCACCATAGATAAAGGAAAGTGCTATGCCGTCTGCGGGTGGTGATTTGTCATATACGAGGCCCCGAGGGTCCAATAAATCCGGCACCAGTTGAGTCATCAATCGATTTCTCTAAAACCCCTTCTGGCGGGAAATCCTTGACTGTTTTATGATTAGCAAACCGATTAGTGTTTCCCTGTATATACAGCCCAATTAGCTCTTATCAAAGTGCAAAACTTGCAGGCTGTAAAACTCTCATAAATGTCATGGCTGCGATGATAAGATATGATTGCCATGGCCAGCATTTATCCAGGCCGAAAGTTTAGTGGCAGGGCACTTTAAGTATTATTAATAATACTCTCGTGCCGAACAATCGCAAAACCGTTTGATAATAATGCGCCAAAAACAATGGCAAAAAAGCGCAACAAAAGCTCTAAACCAAAATAAAAGGCCAAATGCGTCACGCCAAAATTGGAACGCATGGCTGGGCTGGCAGGGGGCTTCGTGGGTGGGGCCATGCCATATGGGAAATGCATACGAATGCGACTTTAGCCAGGTTCCATTCGGTATGCGGCATCAGGTGATAGCCGCGAGCATTACGAACGTGCTGATTGTGTTTCGGTACATAGCAAAAACCAAAGTATCAAGCCTCAAATTCGGTAAGTAATGATCGTTTTAGGATCGCGCCGAGTCAAAATCAATTATTTATTTGCTTTGATGGATGCTGAAGTGCTGCGGATGTTGTATAACCCAATAATGGATCGGAAGTGGGGATCTATAATTTTTGTGTTTTGTGTGCGGATCAGGCGCTGGAAATAATCACTAGCATGCGTATTGAATTTGATTGAGTGAAAGAAAATCAAAATTGAATGATCAATGAATGATAGAAAAGATCAAAGCAACTTTACCCTCAAAGTATTTATAAATGTGAGGATCATAACTCATAAAAAAGGGCTGTTTGTGATGGTTTATGAAAAAGAACTCAATACATATTTAAAAAATAAAATTGTACTGAAAGATTGATGATATTTTTGGTCATTTTACAACTTAGAAGTCTACTGTTTAACTGACAATGAATGACCGCTGGAAATGATAAGTGATGCTCTACGTTCGTTCAACTGTGCTGAAATTTTGAGTTATTTTTTTTAACTTCACCTGGCGATGATGGCGCCGGACTGTTGCTCAAACTGTCCGTGGACGGAAGTTTGGTCATGAGCACTTTTAGCGAAGGTCGCCGTTTGAATTTGAAATCGAATACTGAGCAGCAGATTGCAGCACACACACATATATAGGGGGAGAAAGAGAAAGCGAGCATATATTGGTATATATATTTTATTATAGGATTATGGTCTTAGTTCTTAGGTCACTGGTACAGACAGTTTTGGGAACACACACACTACACAGAGACAACGACTAAATTGTACAGATAAAGTTTTAACCACGACATAACAAAAGAAGGAAAACTTAGGGATAGTCACACCAAACACGCAGAAAGACATACTTAATCTGGGACGAAAACAGCCAACTACACAGCGAAAAATTAATGTTGAATCGAAAACATCATCAAAACATTAAACACAAATTATATTTATAAAAAAGCTATATTTCTGTAAAATCAAAGAGTGAGAGTTTCATTTGATTTTTCCAAAAATTAAGAAACTTAAGTTCTCAATATCCCAATGAAAAAATTTCTGTGAAACAATAAAGCTCTTGAGTATCGATTACGCTCCCCCAAAGTTCAGTTTAACACAGTTTCGAGTGCGAAATCCTTGACAGGACTAAGTCTTAAGCCACTTGATCCAATCAGGCGCAGGGAAGCCCCGCAGGAAACGCCTCCCGGCACATCCATCACCATTACGGCCTTAATTATGGCCGCTCATCAATTGTCTGCTATCGAACATGGGAGCTCAGCACGCAGCTGAGTCGCTATCGAGGAACCCAGGGACCAGGAGGAGCGCCAAGGAGGCGCCTGCCCGGCTGGTGGTAATTAAGATTGCTGCTGCGATGGCGATGCAGATGCGGATAGGATAGCGATGGCGATGGGATGGCCGAGACAATACAGTGCCCTGATTGATTTTAAGTAAAGCGCCAACGCCTCGCAGGCAATCAATTTATGCAATTAGAGCACGCCTCCTCAGTTTCGAATAGTTCAGAGTTCAGCACCCAAGTCGCTGCCCACGTATTGGGCCTGCACATCGAGAAATGATATCATGTATCTTTGAGATACTTATGAGTAGTGTTCCTTACATCATTATATTTGTACTTTAAAGAGAGGCAACAAATGGTTCTTATAGATTTATTATTAAATATTTGTTATAAAGCCATTTTCTTAATATTTTTTGAAAACTTAATTAACTGAACTGTTGCTTAAACAAATAAAAAACTAGAATATATTCATTTTTATTAAATATTTACATTTTATTTTATCTTATCTTGAATGGAAAGTATTGCCTAAACTAAGGTTTTAAAGAGCTTTTCATATAGATACTGGGTATGCCTTTTTTTCAGTGCCCTGTCGTTGGGGAGAAAATTACGGGCCAGGCCTCCGGCCACTCGCCCCTTTTGCGTGAGGCAGCTCACTAAATTCCCGGCCGAAGGATGCCAGCTGATGCAAGACATTGCAGCGCGGAAAGTGCAATTTCGAGCTGCCCGCTGGGCCTGGCCAAAACTGACGTCATGTTTGGCCACTGAAATGGCGCCGCTCTAAATGACCCCCAAACCGCTCTGACCCCGCCACACAAAATATGTGTTTCTGCTTCTTTTTTACGTAATCCAATTACGATTTAGTTGGCTTTCTATTCGAGTGTGTGGGGGTCACTGGAGAAACACTTTATGTCGGGCTGTGGGGTCGGGTCACCATATTTATGGCCACTATAGAGACTTCAACTAGAAACTCCACTCAAGAAGTGTCGGGATCAATGGGAGGGCGCGGCGGACACCGGAAAACACTCAACTTCTACCCTTCTGCCCAATGTTTTATTTATCGGACGGTAATTGGCCCAAAAGCATGCTATAAAATATTCATCGATACACGGACACACCTGCACACACTTTCCGAGCGGAACGCTCGTAATCAAGTGACTCGTTCGGTATGCAAATGCAGATGCAAATAGAATTAGTCTGCTGAATCCCTCTAGTAAACAGGGAAAAAAGGATTGCACCACCAGCTAAAATATAGTGCCAAAGTGGCTCAGATATCCATAACAAATGGTATGAACTAATCTTACCACTTAGCTTTTAAAATATATTTTTATGAAAAGAATAGCATAACCCTTTTCTTTGTGTAAGCTGCATTTCTCTCTCTCACTTTTGACCTTTTGGAGATGGAAACAGTTTTCAGCGAAAACAAAAATAGAACGCGAAGAATGAAGGGTTGGGGAAACTGACCCACCAACCACCCTTTTCGTCCTTCACAAGGGTTGCCTCAAATCAAAAGGCTGGCAAAAATGGTGGTAAAAAGTTTTAAACAAGTTGTATACAAATGATAAAGCCATATAAGAAGTCAAATACATTTTATAAACCTAGACTTTCCAAGGAATATTTGAATCATATTTTCAAAATATTTTTAAAAACAAGTACATCCTAACAGTTGTTGAATCAGAACCAATTCTACACCCCACATTCTACACTTAATCTCTGACTAGCCCAGAAACGAAGACATCATGGAGAATGCAGTCATGCATCGATTTTTCTCGTATTTATTTTGTACGCAATTTCCCTTTTCGCACCTCTAAACATTTCCGCGTGCCACCGATACCGAAAGGAGGACACTTGAAAGGGGGCGGCGGGTGGGTGCTTACCTATTTAGCAGGTGCGAGGGGCTTTTCCGAGCATTTATGACATGCAGTTTTCGCATAGTTTGCCATGCGAGTAATGTTTATTCGCACCCACTGTTCCTGCCGCCCGGGGCCTCAAAAATAAACAGCAGAAGACGAGGCGACTACAATGGTAATTATAAAGTCGCATTCGGATGGAAAGCGAGGGGGAGTGTGAGTGCTTGTGTCAGCTAATTGCTTATATACAAGATATAGGGTGCAGCAGGGTGGACCTTGTGGGTGTGCAATAGTTGGGGAACCCATGCAAAATTATAAAATTAAAAGTACTTCCTTAAGAAGTCTATTTCGCAACGGCTAGCTTCAAATTCATAGTTAAAATCTTAACCTTCAACTGGCATCAAAGTCCACCCTAATTAACACCTGCTCATATAAGTGGTGAGATAGTGTTTAGTGATGGATATATATCTGGGCTATAAAGTAATACAGCATGCGAATAAAATTTTAATGACGGTTGCACACCACAAAGCAAACAAAAGGCAACAGCAACAAACCACAATCACATCGAAGCAAATCGTGCGTGTGCAAAAAACGTTGGTTACCTGGTAACCCCCAGCTATCCTAACCCCAACTGAGCGCTTAACCACGTCAAAAGCTAATCGATAAAGCGCATAAAAAATGGAATCAGAAACCCAAGCATATGTTTTCTTAAAAACAAATGACCTTTCTAAGTTTACAGACAGTGAAAAACTTTTTTAAATTAAGTAAAGGGTATGGAAGTGCTTATTCGGGAGTCTATAAAAGGGATAGGATCTCCTAATCCAAGTTTCCATCATTTTGGAGGTTTCCCTAGTTACTTTTAATTTTCTCTTTACAGAATCTCGTAGGAAACTAAGTTGAATAGACCAGCTTTAGTAAATTAGCAGCAATATGATCTCATCTCTGAGCAAGTAAAATCAATTAAAAAACTTTGCATAGACTGACAGAGGAACGTCGCATATGGTCTTTTGTGATCTATAAGCGAAAGCCAAAAATAAAAGAGGCGGCAATGAGAAAATGTTTTAATTATAACCCAATTTTAGAAAAGTTTGTAAAGGCTAGCAGGATGTGATGTCATCTGGGTAGATGGATAAGGAAACTACTCCGGATAAGCAACTCGAACCGAAAGCCTACAAAGTAGTGACTCAATTTGCTTGAACAGAATGATTTATAATGCGTTTATTAGGACTATAAAAACCCAGGAATGCGGGTTAGTGCTGGACAAAGAGCTCAATTGCGCTGCTAATTGATAGGAACCGGCAGATGAACATCGTCCATTGCCATGGAGCCGGCTGTAAGCACACAACAAGCGACAGGCCTTCACCGTGGGTTTCCGCACAGGTGCCAATGGCAAGCGCCGGTTAGCCGAGTTGACAGTCACCAGCGCCACAATGGGCCCCCGAAAGTATCCGGAACAACCAGTAGCCTAGCAACCGAAAGCCACCGACCAGGCTGAGTAGAGGCGGACAACTGGCATGTAAATCAATTAACACCAGCGCCCGAATCTCACATGGATGAATGGGCCCGCAGAGCGGAAGCGCGCTAAGTGACGAACAAAGCCGAGTGTTAAGCGATAAGGTGGCCCCCGGGATCGGATGGAGTGGCATTACGGATGGGGTGTGGGGGTACGGGCTGCGGATTAGCCGGCAGGCGACTGATGAATGAGCTGGAATTTTGAAATGTGAGCAGCAAACCAAAGCAGGCAAAGCACACAGCATACGGAAATGAAAACCGGAGAACGGAAAGCTAGACAAAGTCAATCAGAGCCTTTGTGTTTACAAATGCGGTCAAAAGCGGAATGCCATCGAAGTGTCTTATCTGTGGGGTTCCTACCTCGGTTGTTTAATGGTTTTTTATGGTTTTATAGACTTTATTTTTATGTTTCCTTGCTGAAATGAATTTATAATATCTGAATTGAGCCAATGGCTTTTATTACCATTGATATGGTCTATGGATGTTGAGATAAGATAGGGGACAAAAATAGATTAAACACCTTTTTCTGCACCTAAAAAAAATCATGACAATTGATGATGATCTATTTGTAAGTCAAGTATTTTAGATTAGATTAACCTGGGGTTAATATTCATTTCGCATGGCTAATCAGCAATGTACTCGATTTCCTCCAACTTATGAATGGCTTCTTTTGTGCTATTTGTTTGACCGCAGTTGTGTGAGTGTGTGCGTGCTTTTGCGATAATCGATATTGCAGTAGAATCGATTGCGACTGATCGAACCGTTGATAGTGTGTGGGAGTGAGAGAGAACACTGAATGTAAGTGACATTGAATGGAGGTGGGGGAGACAGAGAGAGAGAGAGAGAGAGGGGAACAACACAGAGAGAGAGAGAGAGAGGGGCGGGTGAAAAGGGGGTCAAGCTCACCTGTCGACTGACGCAATCCCGCGCTGTTCGGCGGCGTGATGCTGATGCCACTGACGCTGCTGGCGGCGCCCACACTGACGCCCAGCGATTGGTTCGATGCGCCCATGGACAGGCCCGAGGGGGTGACAGCACCCCCAGCCCCGGCCGCCCCGGCTGCGGAGGGCAGGGGCGGCTGCAGCTGCAGGAGGTGGCCGCCGGTGGGCACACTGCTGGACTGCTGTGGCTGCTGCGGGGTGCCGGGCATCGAGTGGGAGTGCGGCGTGGAGGGTTGCGTCAACGTGTCGCCCCCACCGCCCGCCTGCTTGGCACTGTTTATGCGTATGGGGGTGCTGCTGGCCCCCTGGCCCTGGCTGCTGGCCCCCTGGCCCTGGCTGCTGGCCCCCTGGCCCTGGCTGCTGGCAGGGGCGGCGGCCACGGGGGTGGCCGACGACGCGCTGCTCGCCAAGGGGGCACTGTTAATGGGGGTGCTGGGCGTTGCGGGCTGCATGGCCTCTAGATCGCTCGATTATTGCACTGAATTAACTCTTATTAGTTCTTCACTCGAGTGGTGCCTCTTATTTATTTGTTAACCCTTTTTTGTATTTTTTTCCCTTTTTTTTGCTATCAATCAGCAGGCATTGCTCCAATTGTCGCTCTCACAAACACACGCACACTCGCCCCCACTCAACACTCTCACACACACACAGGGCCGGACGCAGGGCCAATTATTGATTTTGTTTTAGCCGCTGAAGAGTTTTAACCCCTCTCTCGCTTTTTTCGCACTAGAATTTTGTGTTTTTTTCGCTGTTAGCCTGGAAATATCCGAGTAAAACTGTTAATTAGATTCTGATTGGAAGCGTGCTTGGTGGCTCAGCTGAGCTGGAATAAAAGACGGCCACGTAACACGCTCTTTAAATCTCTTCTTCTCTGTGTTTTTTGGTACCAATTAGTGGCAAAAAGAAAGGCGCTTCCACTAGCAGCGCTACCAACACTAATGCCGCAGCTAGTACGATTCTAACACGCACAGGGGCACACATACACACACACGCGCACACACACGGTTTGTCACACACTTTTTCGGTTTTCGTTTCTTGTTTTTTGTTGTTTGTTTTTTTTTTCGCGGCTCTCTGGCGGCCTTTCCCTCGCTCGCTCTCTGTCCGGCGTCGCTGGCGTTTGGCGTTCAAATGAAACTGAAGCTGCAATTCGCAGTCGTCGTTTCGTGTCGTCCGTATTCCAAAAAGCTAAACTTGTTTCTTTTCACTTTCGTATGAGCTCATCCAGCGGCAGCAACAACAACTGCCAGCGCCGCCGACGTCGGCGTCGACGTCACCAGCCCCCAAGCAGGCAGCCACCCAAACCGCCCACCGAACAGGCGGCGAGTATTATTTTCATGACGCGGCCAAGACGCTGGAAAGTGGTTGTGGATGTGTGTAAAGGCGAAACAAGCTTTTCGAGTTTTTTTTTGCTCTTTGTTTTGGGGAGGATTACAAGCGCGGCGTCAGCTGTTTTGGTGCGCCCAGCCCTGGCGGCGGTTTACCAGGGCCGCAACGCAGCTCAGCCAGGGCGGCGCAAAGTAACGGTCGCTGTTAACTCAAAGCTTAACATTAACATTACAGTGCGCACGGGAACCCTTTTCACATAAGCTTTAATTAGGGTGCCCATAATCATAAATGATGTGTTTTTATAAAAATTTCACTTATTTTTAAGTTTCTATGGTTTAATTCATGTTTTATTTATTTTTACAATTTAATCCAAATTTAACCTTCTTCAGCTAGGCTATTGACCATTATTTGTTTGTTTTACTAGATTTTTCATTTATCTTCCGAACTAAACTGTCGACTTAGCCCTTTTTCTTTAAGTAGGTTTTATGTCAGCTCCTCTGAGCTCCCTCTACTGATACATCATTCGAATGGCGCAGAAGAACTTGTAAGACACTTGTATGAACTGCAAATCTTAAGGTAAGCAACCTTTACAACACAAAAGACGCGGAAACTTACAGCGCTCATGGTCTCCATGGATATGTCCAGAAACACAGTGGCACTTAGACAGACGGGCTTCTGGCCCCGCATAGCTATAAAGAGTAGCATTTTCCGGAATCAAGCATCAAACTCCATCCAGTTCATTTCGTAGACAGCAAAGCTGACGTTGTTACTCTGCAAATATCATTTCGGTTAGAATCATTACGAAAGCAGTATGGGGAATACTTAACAAACCGCATTGATCAGCATCTGGCTCAGGAAACAGATGAGGTAGATCTCCGCCAGAGCGGAGAGTATGATCAAAACCTGCCTTCCGAAGTACGGCAAACTGAAACCAACGGTCAGCTGAAACCCCACATTGCAAACGAGCAGCGAGGAGTTGACGAAGTTCAGGAGCAGGGCCACTCCAAAGACATTGTTCATAAGGTCAGTGAGTCTGAAGGATATTATGGTACTGTCTCTAATCGAAATTCCCTTATATACTTACTCCAGTACTTGGTTGTGGTAGGCGATCAGGGATCTTAAGTCCTTCAAATCCTCGTCAGATCTGCCAGCATCGCGATTGTCCCGAACCCGGAATTCCCTGAGAGCCCTGGCCAGTCTATCGAAATGCATGATGACCTGGATGACCACGGCGAACATCATCAGATCTGCGGATATGTAGCCACAAGTGCAGGTGTAGGCTGCTATGGACTGTAGCATGTAGGTCGGCCAGAATTTCCAGCTTTCGCGCCAGTTCCAAGGAGCGAGAGACACATAGGGCAAAGCCAGTTCGACATCCGCCGAGTGGAGCCAAAATCTTTGGATTCCGTATTGTGTGACGGCGGAACAACTGTTGATAACAACCATGGTGGTCAGCAGAAACGCGAAGCTCCTCGAGATCCGGGTGCAGTAATTCATATAGTGTCCCACATCATACTTCTCCTGCTCCTCGGCAACTGGCGGTGGAAACAACGACTTCATGTGCCGCACCAGGCGGTTCAGCTTGCGCCTTTCCAACTGCACAACGATTATCTTTAGGACACCAACATTGCCGAAGGTGATGTAGCCCACGACCATGGAGATGTGGAGGAAATCTGCCCTGGGACCCATGGAGCTCGTCACGAACACCATCATTGAGATCCAAATGAAAAACATGTTGACCAAGTGGAACACCAGATACAGTCGAAATCCGATGCCCGTTTTCTGCTCCGACTCGTAGGGATCCACACCCATGGAGTGAAAGTAAAACCTGGCCAGCCTCAGAAAGTCATCGGCTTCGGGAAAAACTTTCTTTGACGTATCGATGGGTCCACTCTTTTTAGAGCGAAGCTTCCTTATGAAGTTAATCCACATGTTGATCCAGCTGAAATCACTGCACAACTTTGTGGGCTCGGAATTTAATGCCTTATATAGGCAAGGCGATGCGCGAAAACCGCAAGTTTTCTTTTACAAAATTCAATAGAACACGAGCGTATACTTAAAAAAAATTCTCAACATAAGCCAAATATTAATTGCGTTCGACAAGGTATGGCATGTTTGAGTAAAAAAATAAGACCTTTGTTTTTGGCCAAAAATCTATATTTTCTTTCACCTTTCTTGGTGATACTTGGTCAAAAATGGTCCGAAACGTAAAAGACGCACTGTTTTGAACAGCTTACAAGCTAGACAATTGATCTCTGTAACTTTCTGGCTGATTCAAAAAACTAAAAAAAATTCCAAATTTTGACTTTTCTGCAAGGGGTAGCATCGTCAATTTTTGCTAAAATTGGTCAAAAATAAATTTTCTTTCTTGTGAATGCCAACTGATTGGAATTTTTTTTACGAGTTCAACAAGGTATGACATTCAATAATTGGACCATTACTTTTTTGGTTTCGCCCAAAATTCGGATTAATTTTGGTTAGATAATGACGTTTTTTGGCGAAAATTTGATGTTTTTTGCTGACCATCTTTCTGTAAAAGACGCACTGTTTTGGACAGCTAACAAACTAGACAATTGATTTCAGTCACTTTTTGGTCAATTCAAGAAACTACAAAATTTGCAAAAATTTTTGAAAATTTTGACTTTTTACAAGGGGTAGCATAATCTTTTTTTTTGCTAAAATTGATCAAAAATTCACTTTTAAGATGTAAGTGCCAAGTTTAACAAGGTATTACATTCCATATTTCGACCAATACTTTTTTTGTTTCGCCCGTAATAAACAATTTTTAGGCCTAAATACGTAATTTTTTCACCTTTTTTGGTGTAACTTGGTCAAAAATTATCCGAAACGTAAACTTTTTTAAACAGCTACAAGCCTGACAATGAATTAATTTCAATAAATTGGTTTAAAATATTTTTTTAGGTGTGTTGCATATATTTATAAATAATTATTTTTCTTTTTCGAGAGTACTTTATTAATTTATAATTCTTTTGTGTGTTCTTTTTTTCTTTTAACCCTTTTGTGGTTAGCCATATGTGATTTATTGGCACAACAATTCTTGCGTCATGGATAATTAATTATTAAGTGTGTATAAAAAGGAGGACAACCTGCTGGAATTTATGTAAGACACATTCGGTCAAGAAAGAAATATAATTTAAGCATTCCGAAAATTAACTTAAAAAAGCTAAATTATATAATTTAAGATGATAAAACGCCACCACTAACCCCATGGAACAATGTTTAATCATGTTCAGGCATTTATTTAACTTTGGCTGACTTTTTGGCTTGTAGCACTTTCAGTCTCAAATGACAGTTTGTCGTATTTTGGGTAGATTCTTAGACCACCTCGATGGGAGCCACGGGCAGGCCACCGCTGACCAGCTCCTTGACCAGGTTGCGACCCCAGTTGATGCTCACGTCGGCGCAGTTCTTGAAGGTCTCCTGGGGGCCACAGCCCAGGGATCCGTTGCCGGAGTCATCGCAGATGCCCCAGTTGTTGGCTGCAACATAAATGATACTCGGTTAATTTTTCCCATCCTTAATTCCGGGCAAGTCCTTTCCAAAACTCACCGCCCACGTAGGTCCATCGGAGGACGCAGTGGTTGCAGGTCAGGCCCTCCGGCAGCAGGCAGGTCACATCGAATTCACCGCTCTGCTGGCCAATTTCCAGTCTCTCACTGCCGTCGGGGAAGCGCAGGCGGTTCTGGTCGAAGCACTCCTCCGACTCGCCGCCGAAGGCATCCAGGTTGCACAGGTGGAACTCGAAGTAGCCCAGGTGGTTGGTGGTGATCTTCACGCCCACGGTGATGGCATTGCCGGCCACATAGCTCCTGGTCACCACGCCGGCTCCACCGATGCTGCCCCCGATCTCGTTGGCGCGGGGCTGGTCATCCAAGAAGTTGTCGCCGCACAAACCGCATCGACCGCCGTTGTTGGACTGGGTCTGCGGATTCAAAGGAAAAGATAAGTATGTTAGTCATAGCCCATTGAACCCATAGTGTTCTACTAAATCTTCAAAATGTATTCCAAATTCTTTGCTTAATCCTTTCCCAAGTCTCGTAAAACCTTTCAGATCCTTCACTCACATACAAGCCGCCGCAGAAGAGCTCGTTGTCGTTCCAGTTCTGCGGCGCGGATCCGTCGTAGCGCCAGCGGGAGGAGCGACTGGGCGGGGACAGCATCATGCCGTGGGCATCGATCTGCTGCAGCCCGAGGGCCAACAGCAAGGTCACGCTGAACAGGCACTTCATGGCGTCTATATTTGGCTTTCACTTTCACAATGCCATCCGCACGGACGCACCAGGTTTTATATGGACTCCTGGCGGACTTATCAATCCGTTGGGAATTGAGAGTTTTACAGCAGCTCTCATGGCGATAAGAAGGCATGATAACACTCAGTATAAGTAATAACAATTGCAGTTCCTCGTAGCGGTCAAAATCCGCAGAATCAACACTCCAGATAGGCCCGCGGATAACCATCTTCGATTGGCATAGTGAAATATTCGTAAAAGTATCGGCAGCCCAGAAAGCCGCTTTTGAGTGGCATAGATATTGCTATATTCCTAATCACATTCGTGCAATCTGGAGTTCGCTTATTGGGTTAGCTGATCTCAAGTGTTGCTCATTGATTGTTTATTTTGGGTTAATGGCTTATCGTCGGCGATTGGCTGTTTGGGTTTCACAAATTCCTTAAATTTTCCAAAGGCTAATCGGGAAGTTTTGCATTTTCAAAATTTCCTATGAACTGATCAAGGAGCATTCCATTTTTGACGATCATTTAATTTAATATAAAGAAATTAACCCTTAATGAACAGAAAAAAGTTTCTAAATTACTTATAAATGATCTCTATAAGTTGCAGCATTTATTTATTTAGAATAAATAGTGAAATTATTCTATGCCATTCATTAAGCCGAGAATCATTTCATATACATTTCTAAATACTTTACCTTAATACCTAAGTTTTAATTCAAAACTTTTGAATAATAACATTTAAGAGAACACGCAAGATTCCCTAATTAAAACCAGTATTTCTGGCTTACAAGCTTTTTAATTCATTTAGAAACAGAAAATCAAAAAAGGAGTATTTCAAAAATTCAAACGGAACTCACCACGAAATTGGTGGGTTTCCCCGAAATTATGACTTACGAACACCCCTAACAAAAACTCCTACGGTTGAATTTGGTATATTTAGCAGACCAGTGGTATTTTTTCGCCGCGGTCACACTGCTCCACACGTGTTTCGCCCGTAAACATTTCGGCATGTTGCAGAAATCGTAGGATTTATTGAAGAAAATCAAGGAAACGGGACGAACAGACGCCACAATGACGCACCTGCGAGCGGATGAGAAGCCGGAGTCGGAGGAGCGGAGGTCCGTGTTCAAGGAGAGCAGCTGCATCTTCCGGCGCAACCGAGCACTCGGCTACGTGAGCAACCATGTTCCGGCGGTCACCCGCTACATTCTGCGTCGCCGGGACACGCTGCTGATCACCTGCATCGGCAGATCCTTCCAGGTGTACACCGCCAACCACTTCCGGCTGCTGCACGTCAGCGGCCTGCATCCGGACGAGATCACGGCCCTGGCCACCGATCGCCTGCACACGTACTCGGCGAGCAACAAGTGCATCTTCGCCTGGCGGGCGGGCAAACACATCAGGCACGTTTACCGTGGCCACCAGAAGGATGTCCACCTTCTGCTGCCCTTTGGCACCAGTTTGATTGCCATCGATCGGGACAATGTGCTGAAGGTGTGGAACATACCCACCGAGGATGTCTATCTGGAGGTGCCCTTCCGGTCCGAGGAGTTCCAGATCACGGCGGTGGCCCATCCGCCCACGTACATCAACAAAATCGTGCTGGGCTCCCAGCAGGGGCAGCTCAAGATCCTGAACATCAAGAAGAACATCGTGGTGTGCACATTGAGCCACCACAAGAGCCGGATAACCTGCATTGAACCTGCCCCGGCTCTGGACGTCGTGGCTGTGGGTCATGGAGACGGTGCCATCGTTCTGGTAAACCTGAAGTTCGACGAGTTGCTAATGAAGTTCCACCAAGACTGGGGTCAGGTCACCAAGCTCTCCTTCCGCACCGATGGCCCGCCCATCCTTGTGTCGGCCTGCAGCAATGGTTACATGGCCTTCTGGAATCTGGAGGAGCGCAAGTTAGCCGGTCAGGTGCAAGCGCACGAGGAGTCGGTGACCACGGCCATTTGCCTGCCCAGCGAACCCGTGGTATTCACCACCTCGCCAGACAATTCCATGAAGACGTTCATCTTCGATATGCCGGACGGTGGGGCAAGACAGCTGAGGATCCGCGAGGGCCACACAAAGCCGCCCCTCTGCATCCGCTTCCACGGCCACGCGGGCGTCTCCATTCTCTCCTCCGGCGAGGACAGCACCATGAGGGTATTCTCCACCATCTCCGAGTCGCTCAACAAGAGCATGGGCAGAGCCACCTACAACCCAGCTGCCACTAAAAAGAAGAGTACGTTTTTTATGGCTTACCCTAGACAGTTCCTTTTAATAGCTAACTATTCCCCGCAGATCGCTTCCAGTTCGACAAATTTGGCATGCCACCCATCCTGGAGTTCACCTCGGAGACGGCTCGCGAGAAGGAGTGGGACAACATTGCCGCCATTCATGCTGGCATTATTCAGACGACCACCTGGTCGTTCAACAAGAACCGCATGGGCCAACACCGTCTGGTGCCGAAGCAGTTCCAGAACAAAAACCGCACAGATTTCGGAAGCGAGACCACCTGCATCGTGCTGACGCACTGCGGCAACTTTGTGATTATCGGCTACAACACTGGCGACATCGAGCGCTTCAATATCCAGTCGGGCCTCCATCGAGCTACCTACGGCACGCCGGGCCACAAGATGGCAGTGCGCGGCTTGGCCAGCGACAACCTCAACCAGACGGTCATCTCTGGCTGTTCGGAGGGTCTGCTGAAATTCTGGCCCTTCAAAGGAAAGCGTAAGGAATGATCTCGTTCGTGAAGTACATTATCTCAACAAATTCTCCTCCTCCTCCAGTGTTAAAGCCCGTGGCCCCGGTGGCCGTCCTACGGCTGGCTGATGGCATTTCCCTAATGCGACAGCACCGCGAGAGCTCCATGCTGGCCATCGGTCTCGAGACTTTCAAGGTCTATGTGGTGGACATGCACACGCGGGTGATTGTCCGCAAGTTCGTCGGTCACACGGCCAAACTGAATGACCTCACCTTCAGTCCGGACAGTCGCTGGCTGATCACCGCCGCCATGGACTCCACGATCAAGGTGTGGGACATACCCTCCTCCTACATGGTGGATCACTTCCGGGTGCAGACGCCTTGCATATCGTTGAGCATGTCGCCCAATGGTAATTTTCTGGCCACCGCGCACGTTGGCCTCCTGGGCATCTACCTGTGGGCAAACAAGACACTCTTCAATCAGGTTTCCCTGCGCTCCATCGATCCCCTGGAGCCGGCTCCCTATGTGGGATTACCCACAAATGTGTGCGTTGCCATGGAACTGGAGGACGGCATGCAGGAGCTGGAGATTGACGATGAGGACGAGTCGAAGCTCGGCGAGCTAGTCGATGCCAAGTACGAAACTCCAGCCCAGCTGTCCGAGGAGTTGATAACGCTTTCCGGATTGGCTGCCTCTCGCTGGCAGAACCTATTGGACTTGGAGCTCATCAAGCAACGCAATAAGCCCAAGGCGCCACCAAAGGCTCCCAAGCAGGCTCCCTTTTTCCTGCCCACCGTTTCGGGCCTAGAGCTGCGCTTCGATGTGCAGAATGGGCAAAAGGAAGAGGAAAACTCCCGCATCCGAAAGGCTTCCACGCTCAACAATCTAACTGCCTTTGGCCAGCTGCTGGAGGAGACCTCAGACAGCCAGGATTTCGCTCCCGCTGTGGCGCACTTGACCCAACTGGGTCCCTCGATGGTCGACTTCGAGATCAAGTCGCTACACCCGGAGGCTGGAGGAACTCTCCTCGCCATGCTGCAGTTCCTCAAACTCATCGAGTTTATGTTCGGCACCAACCTGAACTTTGAGCTGGCTCAGTCCTATCTGAGTGTCTTCCTGCGATCCCACGGCCTCGGACTGACGGAGTCGCCGGAGTTGGTCAAGGCGCTGCGCAGTGTGGCCAAGGTGCAGCAGGAGGCGTGGCAGCGCGTGGAGGAGAAGCTGGTCTACGGCACTGGCGTGGTGGCTGCCCTACGGAACTTTGCGCATTAGCTTCTACCATCTACAGAACATTAGAGTTCATCTTACAACTTTGTAAATAAATTTACAAGACCTTTTAAATAGTTGTTTTAAGGGTTTTACTTAAAGGGTTTTCAATTCGAATGAAACAGAATTTTGTATGCATTTTAAACCACTTGCGCGGCGGGTTCATAGTGACTATTTATTCAACTTATTATTTCGGGCAACAGATATATAAGTAACGATAACTAGGCAAGTGGTATTCAAAGCGATCCACAGTTCGCTTTTATCTACAGTTAATTCCAGATAGCAGTTCACCCAAAAGTGGCCACCACTTAATCGCGCCAGGCACTTCTACAGGTGCCATCCAAATTCAAGATATCTCCAATTGACATTTGGAGCATGATTCATCCCCCAGATGACTGTGCAGCGATTATGAAATCGGCAGATAGCCGGGGCCTCAGGAACTGGAACAGCGGGAAGAACAAAGAACAGCGTTTGGGTTGAAATTGTGTATTAATTATTTATTTGTTATATCCGTTTAAACTAACGCTTTTATTTATGCTGGAATTAAATAACTTAAACTTGTTCCTAGACGCGTTCGCTGGCGCGGACTTTAGATACGGTTTCTAGTGGCGGCTGATTTTCAATTTCAGTTTAGTTTTTAGTTTTAGTTTCAGTTTCCGTTTTCGATTTCGATTCTTTGATAATCCAACGCAACATAAACGAAAAGAAAAATGTCCCATCGGTTTACAAACAACCACGCGTTATAGACATAGTGCATATATCTGATAAGTTCCTTTGATTTATACCTAAATATCGTAGCTTGCATGAAATAACTTTAGATCTCGACTGGTTGGGTCTCCTAGTGTGTGTGGGATGGTGTGTTTGGGTGCTTTTGGGAGTTCTTCGGCCATTGCAAGCGCAGTTACAGTGTTCCGGGAGCTGGTTTGCATATTATTACTGCTGGTTGATTGGGGGTATTATTGGGGTTGTGTGGCTCCAGGGGTGCAGCACGCAGCGGGGCGCTTAACTCGATGTGCACTGCTGGACACGGGGACCATCCTGATAGCCGCCATCGTCCTCATCGTAGGCCATGCGCTGGTGTTGCTGGCGGCGTTGCTTGGGATCGAAGTCCTCCTGCGAGAAATGAATGATAAATTAGCAAATAGAGCTGAATGTTATCGATACCTAATGACATCGCGTTATTAATATAGAAACATTGTTATGAGATCATCTGTGATATCTATAGTCGGAATCGGAATTGAATGCACGGAGCTCTGCCCCTATTTTCTTAATTCCGGTACAAAGTACTCACCAAAACCGTTTGCTCTGCATCGATTGGAATGTCAACCTCCGGCGCCGGCGGCAGGCACTGTTTCAGCGTGGGCACCACCGACGGATTCATCACCTCCGGGAAGATGACCTCGAACTGGATGATCAGCGTGCCCTTCTCCATGGGGTTCTTGAAGATGGGCATACCCTCCTCGGCAATGCACTTGGTCATCTCGTGCCTGATGACCTCGCCGGGCTGCGTGGACACAATCAGATCGCGATCGTCCAGCGTTTTGACGATTCGCTGGAATCCGCAGAGCGCCTCGACCAGCTGCAGCGGCATCTTCATCATCAGATCCTGTCCGGCGTGCGCGAATGTCGCGTGCTCCTTCTCGTCCAGCAGAATAATAATATCACCCGGCTGAGATTCCGGCTCGTGATCGCCCTCGCCCGTGAACACGATCTTCTGGCCGTCCCGCATTCCCTTCTCGATGTGCACCTCGAGTACCTTGCGTTCCCGCACCGTTTTCCGGCCACTGCAGTTCTTGCAGCGATCCTTCTCCTGAATGGTCTCGCCAGTGCCGCCGCACTTGCGGCACACCTGCTCGATGTGCTGCATGATGCCGGGGGCGATCTGCTGCACTCGTGTCTCCACACCGTTGCCCCGGCACTGCATGCACTTCTCGATGCTGCCCTTCTTGCCGCCGCGACCCTCGCACTTGTCGCAAATGACGTTCTTCTGCAGCTGCAGCTTGCGCGTGGCTCCGTTGTACAGCTCCTCCAGCTGCACGGACATCTGGTGCACCACATCCTTGCCGCGTCGCTCGCGCCGACGTCCACCGCCGCCGCCTCCGAATCCGGCGCCGAAGAACTTCTCAAAGAAGTCCATCGGATTGCGGAAGTCGCCGGAATCGGCGCCGCCCTTCTTGATGGCCGCCTCGCCACCGTCGTCGTAAATCTGGCGCTTGTCCGCATCCGAGAGCACCTCGTACGCCTGGGAGATGGCCTTGAACTTCTCGCCCTCGTTGGGGTTCTTGTCGGGATGGTACTTCAGGGCCAGCTTCCGGTAGGCCTTCTTCAGCTCATCGGGCGTGGCATTGGGCTTCACGCCGAGCAGATCGTAGTATCCAGTCTCTTTGACCATCTTGTTGGCTGTTTACTGAAAGCAGAGGATAGTTGGGTTACTATGTGGGGGCAAGGTAAGTGCGGATTCAGGAGGGGATAGCGATAGTTTGGTATACAGTACATGATAAACTTTATATCTCATAGAATCCCCGCTTTTCTATTGAGAAGTCAGAAGTTTAAAAAACAACTATGGTTCCTATGGCAGCTAGAAATGATCTGAGCTCTATTCGAATTGTTTTTTAGATATCTTGCTTTGGATGGGATGTTTATGGGGTTGGGAAATGCGCTCTAACTGAATTTCTGGTTCATTAGTATGCGAATTTCTATATTACTCATCAGTGTTATGGAGAAATTTCTCCCACGACTTGTTATAATGTGGTTGAATATTCTAGAAAAACAAACTTTCAGGGGGTATAGTTGATTTTAGGGAACTTTTCAATTGCTTATTGATTTCTTCAGCTCTCGTCTCGACTCAACGCACTTTTTTCTCAGTGCAAATTGGCGGAGGGCGGCTATTGAATGGGGGGGGGCCTTCCCGGAAGCTAGAGCCCCGGTTTCAAGGTCGAAACGCCGCCATGTGTTGCGAAAAGAACTGCGACGTTTTCTGCCCGATTTCTAGAACTTTTTCGTATTTCAATTCGGCGAGCAGCTGACGCTCTCTCTCTCTCCCTCAGCTCCCCCCGCGGCCCACACCCGCGCCGCGCTCTCTTTCTAGCGCACGCAGCCATACACAGTTTCTAGAAATTTTCGTCGGCGCAATGCAGCCCTGGTCTGGCGAACGGCGACCGCAAAGCAGGGAGCGCGATAATGGGGAAACGGGCGAGAGAAGGGCAGACAGGGGGAAA
Organism: Drosophila biarmipes; assembly: GCF_025231255.1. Taxonomy (NCBI): domain Eukaryota; kingdom Metazoa; phylum Arthropoda; class Insecta; order Diptera; family Drosophilidae; genus Drosophila; species Drosophila biarmipes. The sequence goes on along the minus strand of NC_066616.1, from coordinate 16,944,845 downwards.
GGGCAAGGTGTCGAAAATAAAATGGAAATCAATGCAAGAGTCTGCCATCGATTTAGCAATCAATGGCCAAATCAACTGCGCCTTCGGCCAAGAAAAGCGGCTTGCATGTGTTTGTGCGCTGAGGGGCGCTGGTGTGTGGGTACCAACATGTGCCGCCGCGCAAGACGCTGCGTCAGAGTAATCCGATTGAACAAAGGCGGCGCACAGCCGGGGCCATCGATTTTGCAAGTCTAGGGCCAAGAACCAAGGGCAGATCCCTGGCGAAAACCAGCCTCGCTGATTACTTAACGGTGGGGAAAAGAACGCAGCGAAGGAAAGTGTGTCTACCAAGTGCACACACACACACACACACACAAGCCGCGGGCCAGCGCATTTGCAATGTGCCAGGCGAAATGTGCAAATTCAGGCGGAGACGGAGTCGGCCCAGCGCAGCGCCACTCACCTTTCCTCGTGTCGTGTCGTGTCTGGGGCAAATGGAGACTTCGCAACCGGGTTCCTCGAGGTTACACTTTCACAATAATTTTAACTCGAACGAACGCTTTTCCACAGCTTACTTGTCGCCACGCTAGAAAAAAATGGGATGTGAGAATGGCAGAATGCGGGAACGAGAGTGCGGAACGAGAGAATGGGGGAACGAGAGAATGCCCGAGAACGCCAAGTATCGAAAATTTAAAATACCGTGATATCTATCGGAAATGTAGTGACCGAAAACGTAAGTGTCACTGTTAGATTTTAGATTTAGATTTACATTTTTTTATCTGCAGCTGTGTTCATTGAAATAGCAGTGAAAAAAAGACGTAAGATTCAGAAATATTGAGACAAAAAGTACCAATTCCAAAAAAGTATCAAAGTAACGATATTTGAAATAACAATAAATACTTCCATCTTAGTATTTTTTAAAAAATTTTACATCACATAAAAGGGTGTTTTGTACTGAAATGATTAGTTTATAATTGTAAATTGTAAACTATTTCAGTACCGACATTTTTTCAATATGTATTGTCCCTGCAATGCAGCTTCGCGTTTCAGAAATGTACAAAACTATATGTTTAAGAACCAAAGTTTCATTGTTTAGGTCTTTAAGTCACATACGTGTTCAATGGTTTTAAATTTGAGTACTAAAATTCGTTTTGTTCTTTTTTCCTAATAGTAACCAAAAGTGAATGCATTGATTTAACTTAAAAAATACCGATAATTTCGGGTGAATAATATTTTATACATTGGATATTAAAAACAGGCATATCGATAGAGAGAATAAAAATTACGAAAATAACGATCACATGCGAATGTCATGAGGGTGTCTCGGCTAACTTTCCCAACATTTTTGTGAGACCGTATTCGGGGTCTTTCTTAGACAGCACGGGCACACTGCTCGTACTTGATTATTTAATAAACATAAGCAATTTTATTCCATTTTATGAAATAAAATCCGGCCGCCCAAATGAGACACGTGCAATTTCTGGCCCGCACTGTGTTGGTGCAAAACAACAATGTGGAGGAGGCGTGTCGCCTGCTGAACCGCGTTCTGGGCAAGGAGGAGCTACTCGACCAATTCCGCCGCACGCGATTCTACGAAAAGCCCTATCAGGTGGGAGTCAAAATGCGATTTTCGGCTATTGGCTCATATTGCTTTTAACTTATTTTAGGTGCGTCGCCGCATAAATTTCGAGAAGTGCAAGGCCATCTACAATGAAGACATGAACCGAAAAATCCAGTTCATATTGCGCAAAAATCGCACCGAGCCCTTTCCAGGATGCAGTTAGTGATAGTCCCCTGTTAATCTAATTTTTCTGCCAATAAAATGTAAGAAACCGCAGAATGGGTTTTCGGGCTTGGTATGTGTGTTTATGCTATATTATTATACATAAGTACAGAACACTTGTTACTTGTTGTTCTAGTTTTCATGTTTTCACTTCTTCTATTTTGTCAATTTTTCTTGTATCCATTTAAGATATGCTCGTGTGTTCATGAAAAAAGATGCCTTTGATTTCTGTCCGCACTCCCGAGATCCGTAGGATATGATGCCGGCTAAAATGACTCGCGATGGACTTGTGGTGTCCATCAGGGGACCTCCAGAATCACCTTTACAGGTGTAATTTCCATCCTGACCACCGGCACAGATTTGGGTATCTTGGTGAAAAGCATTTTGATTACATTTTTGACTCCCTGGACGATTTTCCTGAAGGAATTTGCGCACCAACACTGTACTTCCGTTTCCCCAGCCGGCTGTTTCGAAAATACGACTATAAGGTGCTGCTTCATAGGTCGGAAGACAAATTGGTCCGATTGCCATCGAATAACTAAGTAGATAGAAATGAATCACCGGCGTGAAAAAATTAGCTATTAAATTTACTATTAAAATGATGGAAGAAGTTAATCTAGGACTCAATACTCACCGTACTGGCATTTGGAGTCGCAGCAGGGCGATGTCGTTCCTATATGCACTCTTATGGAAGAATTTTTCATGCCTTTTTATCTGAGCCACGTCGGTTTCAAAATTAGGTCGAATATCGGGATCAGGGTAAATATTGGGGTCCGTGTAGTGTGCGCCCAGGCGCACCCTTTTAGGATTGCCTTTGCCTTCATTTCCACTGCCTTTGAAACAGTGTCCTGCGGTCAGGACGTACCACTGGTTTATCAGGGAGCCCCCGCACGCGGGTTCCAATTGTCCGTTTCCTTTCGGATACAAAAGCATGGCCATCCAAGGGAACTCATTGGGTCCGGCCTCTCTGCCGAACGTGCGAATAGCTGATTGTCCGCAGGATTTTGTTGGGAGAAAGTTTCCTGGCTTCGGGCAGCAAACAAAATCCGTATTCATCGAGGAACACCTTCTTTCATTTAATATATCATTTCTGGCCTTAACACTGCCTTTTGCAGTTGCACTCAAGCCGGAACACGTTGTTAGACTTTTACATTCCTCATCAGCTCTACATTTTGTGGTTGTTGTTGCTTTTCGTTGCGTCCAACTCTCAGGATAGTGTGATCCAGGATTGTGTGATCCAGGATAGTGTGATTGAGGATAGAGTGATCCAGGATTGTGTGATTCAGGATAGTGTGATTGAGGATAGAGTGATCCAGGATTGTGTGATCCAGGATTGTGTGATTCAGGATAGTGTGATTGAGGATAGTGTGATTGAGGATAGAGTGATCCAGGATTGTGTGATCCAGGATTGTGTGATCCAGGATAGTGTGATTGAGGATAGAGTGATTCAGGATAGTGTGATTGAGGATAGTGTGATTGAGGATAGTGTGATTGAGGATAGAGTGATCCAGGATTGTGTGATCCAGGATTGTGTGATTCAGGATAGTGTGATTTAGGATAGTGTGAATAAGAATTGTGGGATCCAGGATAGTGCGATCCTAAAATTTGATTAACAATGTTGAATTATTTTGCAGCTTTATATGCCCAAAACTTTATACACAAAATTTGCAGTTCAAATGTAAGACAAACAGAGTCAGGGCATTTTTTCTTACTTAAATTGTATTTAAAACCAAAATGTTTTATAAGTGGATCAAATGAAATACGAGGGGTTTATAAGTTTATTTTATAAAATAATATTTTAAACTTACTCATTTGGCAAAAGTGAGGATATATAGTATTTCCATTTGAATGTGGCAGAAGAACAGCCTGCAGCAGAAGCAAAATGTACCCTTTGGTTCCCAAGAACATGTTGATTCGAAAAGGTTTAAAATAAAACTGGTGTTTTCGTAGTTATTGCGCTGCTATTTATTCGTTACTTACAATATATTGTGTTGAGTAATTGTGGTTGCGAGAGTCCGAAAATAGTAATTAAATTATTGCTCATCGTCGGAATTTTTTAAATTTTAAAATATGTAGCATAAATTCTTGATGAAAAAGTTATTGAATATTTTTGTTCTCGATAAATGGGCATCAATGTCAGGAAGTGCAAGGTCAAATAGAAAGTAGTCGGACACAAGCAAACCTTTAGCAGCTCGAATTTCATGAAGGTTGTACCGAAGACTAAAGAAAATCAATAGGTTTATCCAAAACAGCAAACGTTTAAAATACAATGATGATCGTCGATGATGTGAGCTGAAAATACGCGGTGTTCTTTATTCTGTGCCGTATAATTGTTATCTAATACCAATTGCAGAAGCACCAGAATGTTGGGATAGGCATTGATCGTACCAACTGCCTCCTGCTTAAAACGAATCCTTATTTCCTATATAAATATATATATATATATATTTTAAGCAAATTTTTTAGATAACAGAATATACCGTTCCAAAAATAATATTTTCTGGCCTTAGCCAGAACAGGAATAATTGCTCGTTGAAAAAGACGTTATATATAATAATTTATAAGCTTACCTTATTAGTTTTCAAAGTAAAAATCTTTATTTCCGAGCAGGAAATTCCAAATGCAACCATAATGTTTATATTTACAATTTTCAAATACTAACGGCAAGGCAGGTCCTTTCCTCTCTTTAAGAGCACAGCTTTGGCAGCTTTAATTTGGCCAAGAGAGAGCGAGAGAGAGCTTTGGGTATGTGGCCACCGTTTCCTAACGGTGTTCGGCTTAGAATACTTTCTTTCCTCGAGCGCAGCAGACGCGTCTTCGCTTTCTTATAACCAGAAATCTAAGAGGTAACTCATACTTGGGCTAACCAAAAGTTTTGTCGATTTTCGGAGGCGAGATTTATAGTATAAGAAAAGTTAGCACAGTTTTGCGGGAACTATCTTCCGTGCGAGATTTGCTCGTTCGATAAAGTGCATTGTTTGTTGAGTGTGTGTGTGTGGGGAGGGGAGGGAGGTTTGCTTTAAAAGGGGCAAGTGCAGAGGCTTGAGCTATTCTCCGGTGGCCCTTTAATTCGATGGATTCCCAAACGTGCTCAAGTGCTCCCCGAATGCATCGATAATTCGCTCATGCGGCCAATTTACTCAATTTACACTTGAGCCCCGAAGTATCTGTGCGTGTGTGTGTGCCCGCCTGTGACTGTGTGTGTTTGGCTTTCGCATCAAAGTTGGCATGTTGTTTTGTGTTGCCTGCTTCTTGGCGTTTTATTATTTCCCACTGCTTTACTGTGCCTGCCTTTGTTGTTGTCTTATCGATTTCTTGTGTTATTTTTAGCGTGATTTGCATATGTATGTGCGTGCTTTCTCCCTCTCTCTCTCTGTGGCTGTGTGTGTGTGTGAGAGTCCAAGTTGTTTGTGCTTGTTTTTGCACTTCCTTTTCGGCCTGCTCTGTGTTTGTGCGTGGGTTCCCTTTTATGGTGTAATCGAATCTTGGCTGCTAATCCAATGAATTACGCCTTGTGTCACTTTCAGTTTTTGGGCCAAAACAACATGGCTTCGAGGAATCTGTTGGCCATCCTTCTCTTGGCCAGCATCTGCATGGCCCAGGCATATCCGGCTTTGTTGCCCTACATCTACAGTGAGTACCGCACTCTCTCGCACTCCTTGACCCCATCGTTTACCCTCTCCAAATGGCTAATTTGCATTCCAAACCGGCCGAGATTTGAGCGCAGAACGCCGAAGTTTATACACATACCATGCAGCGAGATAGAACATTTTATTGTGCTTTCATGATGTTTATAAAATCACTACGGTTTTAAAAACGATTTTAAACGTAATCTTATGGGTCTAAAAGTATGCGACACTTTTTTTAAATTACACTCAAAAGTCAAATATTTTTCAAAAATTCTTTGGGATTTTATATTCTTAAGCAAATACGTGGTATACTAGTTTTTTTTAGTTATCAGAATATAATTAAGTTAGAGAGGAATACCTTAAAACCTCAGAGAAATATACGGCATCCTAAAAAATGTTTTTTAGCTTGAGTTGATCTAAGCTGATTTGATATTATGAGGATATTAATATTTAATGCTATCTTTCATCATCATTACATACTCACGAATAAGCTCTCATTTTTTGCAATATGTAGTATATTTTTGTTAAAATCCACCTAATTCGCTGGGGTGGATAACTTACCGTTTGCCAAACCAGATCCTTCCAAACGAAGCAGCGGCGACACGGCTTTCCCCCAAATCGAGGACGATGTCAGCGAGCTTGACCAGCTGCGAAACGAGCCCGGAGCGGTGGTGGCCAAGCGGCAGCACGACGGAAGCACCGCCCGCACTACCACAACCACCAAGGAGAGCGTCGAGGAGGTGGCTGCCGTTCCCGAGCCTGGACCCAATCCTAATGCGAATATTCTGCCCGACCTGGAGAGGCAGTTGGAGGTGGCCACGCCTCTGATTTCGACCACAACAACCACAAGCACCTCGGCCACCACAACCACGGCCACATCCAAGGAGGAGGGCGAAAGGTCGCAACTGGAGGAGCCAAAGACGCAGATCAAAACCGTGGTGGAGCCGACGGCCCATGCCAAGGTAAGTGGCCAACCCCAATATCCCGCTGCAAAATCGTCCTTTAGGCCGCTTGGTAAAGTCCGAAATCCTCTTTTGCAAAATCCAAGTGTATATCTACGAAACCACCCAAAAACCAACAGGCATTTTACGGGGCGGCTCGTCTAGCTTTTGGCCAAAATCCAGAGGTGCTACCAACGACCACGACCACAACCACAACCACCACCACGACTACGACGGCAGCTCCTCCGGCTGAAGCCGAGCCGGAAGCCGACCACCAGCCACCAGCCGAAGCGGAAGCCAAAGAGGCCGCGGAAACGGAAGCGGAAACAGCTCCAGATGTGGCCGGGGAACCAGTCGAGGCCGAGGATCCCGTCGGCGAAGTGGCCGAAACCGAGCTGACCGCCCTGAATCCGCCGAAGTCCAAGCCACATCAACACGAATCGAACAAGGAGACCATCGGAGACATTGTCTTCGATGTGGTGGCCCGGACCACGGAGCGAAGATCCAGCACGCCCAAGATCACGGCCAAGGTTCTTATAACTCATCACAGATAAATCATTCAGCATTGAAATATTGGCACTATATACAATTGCAAAAACCAAGGACTCGAAATTAATTGATTGGCAGCCTTCTGAAAAAGTTCCTGAAATTATAATTGGCAGCAAATTGGTTATATTCTAGGGAAATACCTTTGAAAAACGAATATCTAAAATTCTATCCATTAGTGCAACAGAAACTTACTTTTTTCTCACAAAGATCTCATCACCTTAAGTTCCTGTGCTTAGTAAATTTCTCATACCATTTGATTTTAATCTATTTTTCCAGACCGCCAAGAACTTGCTGCGAAGCCCGAATGGCCAGTACTCGTCGTTCGACATGGCTCAGTACATTTTTTGGACTGGCGATGAGACCGCTGTGGTAAAAGCTGTGGAAGAACTGGTAGAGGGAAAGGTGGTAAGTGGCCTATAAGAGATTTTATAAAACAGGTCTGAGCCTTGATAGATGAAATAGTAAAACAGTGTAATGCAGTTTTTTGGGCTGGTTTTTATTAAATACTCTTATTTAACCTAAGAACTACCACTCAAGAAGAGACCACATCAGATGACTAATTTTGGGGTTTCATAAATTGTTGCGCCCGTTTAGAATTGTGGGCCGAATTTCATCATCACATTTAGTCTTGCATCGCCTGGTAGTAGTAATGGCTGAATCCATAGGGCTTTGTGAGCGGAGGTCCAAAACTTTGATGGCACTTTGGCGGTTCATGGTGGTGGCGGTGGCAGCCAAACGGTGGGGAGCGATGGTGGTGGTGATGGCTTCCGGGGTGATTCCAATGGGGTCCGAAGTGCCACTGATGACCATGATGACCATGATGGCCATGATGACCATGATGGCCGTGGTGTTCATGATGTTCATGGTGATCCCTACGATGACCGCAGTGGAACATTCCAAATTTACGGGTTTCTTGCTGTGGAGCTTCCATATTCGGATTCTCTGCTTTGCTGATAGTTGTTTGTTTACACTTTAGAGAACTTCTCTGCTCGATTGTCGAAGGTGAACTGATTCCCACCGCCGAAGCAAAAGCTTTTATATTCCGCTCGCGGGCAAATCCCACATCCAGCGATAACATTGTTTTTCACTTCACTATCTTATCAACATAGAAAGCAGACTTTATTAGAGTTAGAAATATTGTAATAATTTTGTGCAATTCCATTAATATCTAAAGTTGAAAGGCGTTCTAAACGATTTTATTTAGCTTACAAATATTGCCACATTCTTGTGTAATCGCTGCCTGCCTTTTTACTTTTTCACTTGTTTTTCAACGTCAATGAGCTTAGCAATACTAAAAGAATTTTGCGTAATTTTTTGCTGTAGGGGATACATGTACGATATCAAAAAATAGTATTATAAATACAGCACAATTTTTCATTCATAACTAAAAATAAGTTTATTGCTCTAGGGTTTTTTTCAGATAAGTAAAAAATATACTATAAATACACAATCGTTTAAAATTATATTTCATTGAATCTTTGTATAATTATTTTTACATTTTTTAAATAAATAATAAATATTGAATTATTGTTGTGCTATTTCAAAGCCTCAATTAATGTTGAATGTCATGGGGTCAAATTGGAGGTCACTAACATTATTGTACTTTGTAATGGTTTTATTAATTCAAAACAGCGGAAACAATATATATAAATATTATTATGGTTAGTAATATTGTGTAACGTGATAACGCGATTTCTTTGCTTTAATTCATTTTACGCGGAAATAAAACGAAACAAAAAGTATTTCATGAATGAAAACATATTTACACTTATTGTTCTCCCCTATTTTTGGTTGCCCATAGGATTAGTAATATTTTATTGGTTTTGTGTAATTATTTTGTTTGCATTTACGATTTGCTGGATTGTGTGAGAAATACGAAAACACCTACACATAAATGAAGCACGATTCAAGCATTTCTAATTTATTTTTAGAGAACCGGTTGCCTAATACGATTGACTTGCTGAGCTATGTAGCAATTAAAATGTTTAGTGAGAACGCAGATAATTTTATGCAACCAGTGGATATAGAAAATTTTGGGCCAAATTTATTCAAAAAGACCTGCATTGGTGTAAATATAACCTTCGGCAAAATGTATATTTTGACCCCTTTCCTAGCCAAATAAGGAATAAGGCATAATGTCATTTACAAAGCTCTTTATTTTTCTATTTCTTAGATTACCCGGGAGAGCGCCCTAAAATTCCTGCAGGACATTCGGCTGGGAATAGAGTTCTTGCAGCGGTCCTACGCCAATCGGATTTTCCCCGAGGAGGTTCGCCAGAATCAGCTAAAGCGGCACAGCCCACCCATTACCACGCCCCCAACTACATCCACTACTACCACAACAACCACAAGCACGACCACAGAAAAGCCATTCCCAGAAGCCCACGAATCCGGTATCGAATCAGGAAACGCCCGAGGCGCAGGAATCCTGCCCGCGAAGAATTTTGATAGTTTCACCTTCTGGAACAAACTGAAAGTCCTGGACAACGAGGCACAGCAAGGTGGGTAGTTCGAAATATTATAATATATTATATATTATAGAACTGTATCCCATTTTCCAGATTTGAATGACTATGACGAGGGTCGGGCTAAGATTGTGGAGTACTTGTACAATGAATACTCCCTGGAGGAGATCCTGTACAAGCTGGCAAAGGTAATTCAGAGACACATAAATACGTTTGTTTGTTTGTTTATTATATATTATTATAATTTTATTATAATTTTAAAGGTAATGTTTGCCCAGTCGCTTTCCCATGGATCCGATGAGGCCCAAATGGAGCTGCAAAAGCTCACCGAGTTTCTAGAGCGCGAGGGTAACATGGGTGTTATACCCATTGACCTGCAGAAGAAAGTTTTAAGTGAGTAAACTCTTAACTTTATTAGTGTTTAAGAACTGAAGAACAACTATAATTATGATTTTATCAATTTAAAATTGTTTAGTCCTCTAGATCATGACATATGTTAGTAGTTATGTAATTATGATAAGTGTTTCAGTGTTTTTAGTTGTTTGAGAAATGACATTTTTTTAAGACAATTACATCATGTTTATTTCGATTTGTGATGAGAAAGAAGAAACCCTTTAAACGAATTTTAAAGCGATTCCTCTGTTTGGAAAAATACTTAGTGATGATAATGTGAGTTTTTTTAGTTGTTTTAATTTTTTTAAGACAATTACATAGTGTATATTTTTATTTTCTGATGAGAAAGAAAAAGGGGAAGCCCCTAGGAATGTAATAGTAGTTCCTCTGTTTAATGCAATACATTTTATTTTTAGGAGTGCTGCTCAGCGCATTGTCGGACACCCTGACCGAACATCCGGAACTGCTGCCGGCGGCGCGGGTCAATCTGGCCAACCCCTTCTACAGGCTTCCAATGCACACACCCAGCCAATAGAGATCCGCAGGGGGGCTAGCAGATTAATACAAATCCCTATATAAATATACGTTAACACGCATAATCCGCATCAGCTAAGTGGCTTATATCCACTGATCGGCGCTACTCTAAGGAGGCGCTCTCTCGGAACTTTGACTCAACTCGGCCCTAAGTTCACCCGATCGATTGGCACCCCTCACTTTGGTTAACGGATTAGCCTACGTGTAATATAGCAAAAGTACTCCCGTGATATTTTCTGGCCAGGCAGAGGCACCCGCAGGTGCAGAGGACGAACCTTTTACACTTACGGTACGATAAGAAAATCAAAAATAATGAAGAGGAACACACAGAAAAGTAACCGAACCAAAAACCAAACAAAACTGATGAGAGAGACTTGCGCCCCTTTGAGCTTTTAAAATTAAAATAGACTATCTAAATGCATACTATCCACGGTATGCATTCGAATTGGCACACTTGCTTGTATTTGATATGAGTTCGTTAGCTAGATACATTGAGAGATTGACGTTGGGATTGAGGTTGAGGTCGCTGGCAAAATCGATGGGCCGCCAGGGACGACCGATTGAAGCAGGAAAGGGCTCTGAGTCCGTCTATATCAGTAGCAAATATGGTTATAACCGCTCCACAGACGAGCGACTGTCGTACATAGTTATCACTCTATATGTTCTCCCCCGAATAATTGAGCGTTGCATGCATTATTGATGGATTGGTTAAATGATTGATTGTGTTGCGAGTTACATTATACGATATGCGAGTAAGAACTAGAACCTGTATCAACAAATTATCGATTATACACTCAATATACATAAAAATATATATATATAATATAAAGTATGCGGAAAGTCTATTTATTTAAACTACTGATCCTTTTTGGGCTCTTCGTTCTCGGTTTTGTCGAGCAGCTGCTTAATCTGTTCTTCTGTCATGGGCTCGTCGCTGTTGAAGAGTTTCTCTATCTCGGCCCTCTCATCATCGCCTATGTCCTTGGCATAGAGCTTGGCCAGATCCTCAAGACGCTTTTGGTTCTTCTTCAGGTGTCCGGGTAGCCAGAAAATGGTCTGCACCATTCTATGGGGAGACATGAGTTTTATTAAAGGTATTAAGTATATATTTTTTAATAAAAACTTAGTTTATTTGAAGCACTTCCTTTGTTTTGTATTATACTGTAATAAAAAACTACTATGGCCCAGATATAGACTTACTTAACGAGCACCAGCCAGCTTACAACCAGTGTTCTGTATTACATTTTATTAAAATAATAATACGCCCTACATATAGACTTACTTAAGGAGTACAAATCCGCAAACCGCCAGTAGCAAGCACATCCCCGATGTCTTGAACATGGTCCAGTAGTCCACCGTCACTTGTTGGTGCTTCATTTCGGAAATCCTTCAAAGAGTGGCTCCTCTCGAGACTGAATTATGGCTGGAACTGTCATAAGTATCTCTTTCGGTCAGGACCTGGCAATGTTGTGGTCACGTCGCCAGGGGCAGCCGGTTCGAGGCATACGTGTATTATAGTCCAGACCAATAATATGTGGGCACTATAAATCGATATCACACACGCCCAGATTTGATGAGCCGTCTATGGAGCTGACACGCTAATTGAAAATATGCGTTTAAAATTGTTTTTGTATAGAGGGTTCTTGGATTTTATTGTTTTCATTTGCAATCGCACTTTCTATTTTTAAAGTTATCTTCTACGAATTACGTGCTGCAGAGTATTAGTAACAGAGATCTAGCTCATTATATGGAATGAACTGGGTGTCACCCTCGTAATTTTGTTAAACGTCCTACATATTTAAAATCTGTATATCATATCTTGAACCTTTATTTGCCTTTTAAAATAGGGGACATTATAATAAATACGAGTACATATATCTAGATAATATAAATTTGGCATCATAAAAGTGCGGTATGCTTTTAAACTTTATTTATTTTTTAAATAAGTACTAAAATAATTGGAAAACGATAACAAAATCGGTCAACTCTTGGGGGGTTTGGGGCTTTGTAGATTGTAAATTAGGGAACCGCTATTTCAATCAGAACAAGAAGCTGATTAGATGAGGTGTATCTATCTCTCCTATATATTTCACTGGGGGTCCAACAACGCGTTCGCCAATAAATCTGATTGCGGGCTATCACTAGATAGTACTAAAAAGGCTATAAAAGCTGGGATCCCGAACCACTCGGACCATACTAGAGCTATGAAAGGAGGAACGTTAGAAGTAACCATTTTCCTGGTCGGTTTGGGCCTGGTATTGGCAGGTACTCGTCCGATTTCCGATTGCGTAAGTTAAATTAAATTCTTAAATATAAAAATACTTTGTACATAAGCAAAGATAAATGAATGATTATTTTTGGATTTTTTATTTTCTTGTTCTTAGGGAGAGCGCATAGAAGACGATGGCTATCCGTTGGAGCGTCACGTGGTGACCACCAGCGACAGCTACATCCTGACCATGCACCGCATCCCCTACTCCCCCAAAACGGGAGACACTCCCGATCGCCCGGTGGCCTTCCTCATGCACGGAATGCTGAGCTCCTCCTCCGACTGGGTGCTGATGGGTCCGAAGAGATCTCTGGCCTACATGCTGGCTGATGCCGGCTACGATGTGTGGATGGGCAATGCCCGTGGCAATACCTACTCCAAGGCGCACAAGTACTGGCCCACGTACTGGCAGATCTTCTGGAACTTCAGCTGGAACGAGATCGGCATCTACGACGTGCCGGCCATGATCGATTATGTGCTGGCCAAGACTGGTCAGCAGCAGGTGCAGTATGTGGGCCACTCGCAGGGCACCACTGTCTATCTGGTGATGGTGTCCGAGAGGCCCGAGTACAATGACAAGATCAAGTCCGCCCATCTCCTGGGACCCGCCGCCTATATGGGCAACATGAAGAGCCCGATGATCCGCGCCTTTGCCCCCATTCTCGGCCAGCCCAATGCCATCGTAGAGCTCTGCGGTTCCATGGAGTTCATGCCCAGCAGCAAGTTCAAGCAGGATTTGGGCATTGAGATGTGCCAGGCCACATTGAGATGTGTGTGCCAACGAGATCTTCCTGATCGGAGGCTACGATTCCGAGCAGCTGGACTATGTAAGTAACCAGAAGTAAAGCTTAAACTGATTGATCTCCATGTACGTGAATTCTTCAGGCCCTGCTGGAACACATCATGGCCACCTCTGCAGCTGGCGGCTCCGTAAACCAAAACCTGCATTTCTGCCAGGAGTTCAACTCTGGAAAGTTCCGTAAATTCGACTACACTGCTCTTCGCAATCCCTATGAATATGGTAGCTACTTCCCCCCGGAATACAAGCTTAAGAACGCCAAGGCCCCTGTTCTCCTGTATTACGGAGCCAATGACTGGATGTGTGATGTAAACGATGTCCGCAGGTTGAGAGACGAACTACCCAACATGGCACTGGACTACTTGGTGCCCTTCGAGAAATGGGCCCATCTGGACTTCATTTGGGGCACTGAGGCCAGGAAATACGTGTACGACGAGGTCTTGAAGCAGATGCGATCCTACGAATAGGTTTATTTCCTCTGCAATAAAGTGAACATTACACTCGCTAGTCCACCTCCACCTCGGCCATATAAGCTAATATGACTGAATCTTCGTTTTTAAGCTTGGACTTTATACGGTAGTGCCCAGGAGTCATTAGTTTCTTCAGCACACGGACGTCCAGCGGATAGTCCTCCAGGTGGTAGTGTTCCTTGGGCAAAGGACAGGTGTTGGGGTGAGGGGCATTTGAGTATTCCTTAAGCCGTTCGTAGAGGAAATCCTTGTAGTAGGTCTTCATGAAGTCGCAAAGCTGCACTTCGAAGAGCATTATCCTCTCGTAGTTTCCATCGCCATCCACGGACCTTGACACCTTGAATTCGATCTGTAAAGGGATAACATGATAAAAAGATTTCTAGAGTCTAAATACTTTCTGTTCCTTACCATCCAGTCGTTGTCGAGGTGATGATGGAGTTTGAGTTCTCCGCTCACTTTCAACACATTTTCCTCAAACTCGGCGATGCGCAGGCGGCTGTGCAGATACTCCTCTTCCTGTGACAACTTCTCCAGCTTGTGGATCCGAAGTTTTCTTGCGTGGACTCCAAAGGCATTGGTGGACAGGAGGATGATCCCCAGCACCACCAGGTGCTGAACTGTACCAGAAGAGGAGCCCATTTCGATGGCTGAGAGACTGATGCTTGCTCACGAGCTGTCGAGGGTTTTTATGGCAGTCAAAAGGGAATCACCAGTAAACCGAACTAAAACTTGCACCGGAAACAGACGTGCTCTAAATATATTAAGATATCTAGTAATTGATATCGAATTGAATTCAGTTTTATTTGTTTTATTTAATAATTGCACTGCAGCCCTAACACACAAAGATTCTCAGCAATTGATTACAAAATGGTTTTAATTGCTAAAAGCACGACAATGACGATGATCAATCTATACATATTTCTTAAATACTTATTTAATACCCTACCTTTCCGAAATCTATTAAGGTTTTTAAAAATCCTGGGAATTTGTGAATAATGTTATTTTAGCCCCATGTAGATACTCAAAAATATTTTTTCAACAAATATAAAATGTTAATTACCAAAACACTGTTTCTTTAATTTTGGAGTTAATGTACATAGATGACTTAAAAAAATGTTATTCAAAGCTAAAAAAAGATAGAAATATTACAATCTATATATTTTAATTTTGCCTCCCTGATTCATTCGTACAACTCCAACTCTGCCAAATATATCATTGGATAAAAAAGATTGTTTAGCGTAGCCTTAAGCTCTATACGGTAGTGCCCCGGCTTCAATAGAGTCTTCAGTAGCTTGATGTCCAGTGGGTAGTCCACTAAGTGGTAGTGGGCTCCTTCTGGCAATGGACAGTGGCTTGGGTCCGGAGCATTCGAGAACTCCTTGAGCCGGTCGTAGAGTAACTCCTTGTAAAAGGTATTCAAAAAGCTGCAAACCCCAATTTTTTCTGCATAGAATACCACTTCGTACATCATACCTTTTACTTTGGATCGTTCTAGTACAACACCAATCTGTGAAATATCAATTGAAATAATAGACTCTGTGTAGCTATTTTAAAGATTTGATTTTGTAATGAAAGTAGATTCAGCTCTCCGTTAACTTTAATCAAATTGCCATCGACCTCAACGATGCTTAAATTAGTTTCGACCAATTTAGTGTTCTCCTTGACTTTTACTAGATTGTGGACCTTTATCTTTCTTTCAGCCTGCACTCCACTTAGGTGAATGCTAAGGAGGATGGTCACGAGCTCCACCAGATTCAGCGCTGAAGAGGATCTCATTTCGATAGTTGACTGACTGATGGGCGATCATATACTGATGATGCCAATAATTTTGCAAAAGATATTGAAATTAAATCTATTTGAGTTTTTGCGTTTGTATATGGCATGGCAGTGTTGACATGTAAAGCAGCCATTGATAACGATTCACATTTAATTGCTAACAGCACGACATTGATGATGATCCTATATAAATCTAGTCTCATTTATTAAATACTTACTCATGTTCCCAATTATCTAAAATATCTTTTATGCCCTTCATTTTTTAGGAAAAAATTATACATTAGTCCCTCGTACATACACTAAAATATTTTATCGGCAGTCAGAAAATTAAAAACTTATTTAGAGGAAATTTATGACAATTATGAATTTAATCGTACACCTCCAACTCTACCAAGTAAATCAATGGATTGAAATCATTATTCAACATAGATGTAAACTCTATACGGTAGTGCCCAGGCTTCAATAGAGTCTTCAGCAGAGTGACGTCCAGCGGATAGTCCTTTAAGTGGTAATGAGCTCCTTCTGGCAGAGGGCAGGTGCTTGGGACCGGAGCATTCGAGTACTCCTCGAGCCTTTCGTAGAAGAACTCCTTGTAGTAGGTATTCAAAAAGCTGCACACCCCAATTTTGTCTACGTAAAATACCGATTCATAGTCCCAATCATGTTTCTCGGATCGTTGAACTTCAACACCCATCTGTGAAAGACAAAATGAAATAAAAAAGTGATTCACCAGATCAGCACTTCCTTACCTCAAAATTGTCATCCACTTCAGAATTAATCTTTAGCTCTCCGTTGATTTTAAACACATTTCCATCGACCTCGATGATGCTTAAATTAGTTTCGACAACTTCAGTGTCTTCCTCGACTTTCACTAGATTGTGGAGCCTTAGCTTTCTTTCGGCCTGCGCTTCGAATGGGTGGATGGTAAGGATGATGATTACTGGCACCACCAGATTTCGCGCTGAAGAGGATCTCATTTCGATTGTTGAATCAGTGGTGTTCGTCATATACTGACAGGGGTTTATACAGTTTGGGAATCAGCGGCAGACCAAATTGCAGCTTCTGCCGGACCTGTTCCGGAAATGCCCAATAATTGATAGCCATCGACAACGAATCATATTTAATTGCTAACAGCACGACAATGATGAGAATCATGTATGGACATATACTTATTAACTACAAACCTATTTAATACCCATTCTTTCTGAAAACTGTTTGGGTTTTTCTAAATATACTCTCATCTGTTTTATCAAAAGTCTTAAATTTGAATACATTAAAAAGCGGTTTCATCTTCAATGACCAAAAGACAATTACAGTAAAGGTGTTGGAATTAATGTCCAAAACTTTCAAATACAATTTTATTCAAAGGTAGTAAGTAGTGTAAGAATGTATTTTAATTTTGACTTCCTAATTGCGGTTGGTTTTCCTGTGATCCACCACTTCTGGATTCATTCTAACACCTCCAACTCCCCCTCATATATTATGGGATACATAAGGTGATCCAGCATAGCCTTAAATTCGATACGGTAATGGCCCGGCTTCAACAGGCTCTTCAGCAGCTTGACGTCCAGCGGATAGTCGACCAAGTGGAAGTGAGAACCCTCTGGCAGGGGACAGGTGTCCGGGTCCGGAGCATTGGAGTAGTCCTTGATCCGGTCGTAGAAGAAGTCCTTGTAATAGGTCTTCAAAAACTTGCAAACCCCAATTTTGGCTCCATAATAGGCCATCTCATAATCGCCACCGTGTTCGTCGGAACGATTTACATAGACTTCCAACTGAGAAGGATCAAGTCACAGATTTAGTTTGGTACTGAAGGTTAATTGTCCTTACTAGCTACTTCTTACCTCAAAATGATCGTCCCATTCATAATTCAACTTTAGATCTCCGTTGACTTTGAGCACATTATCCGCGTCCTCCGCAATGCTTAAATTGCTTTCCAGAAACCTGTCGTTCTCCTTGACCTTTTCGATTCTTCCGATCTTTATGTGTTTTTCAGCCCGCACCCCAAATATTTGGATGGCGAGGAGGATGGTCACGAGCACCACCAGATTCGGAGCCGAAGGAGACCTCATTTCGATGGTTATAAGACTGAAGTTCGATCATGTACTAAAGAGGTTTATAAGCTTCGGCATTCAGCGGCAGAACAAATTGCAGCTTGTAGCGGAAGTGCCCAACATTCTTGTAAACGATATTGAAATACCATCGATTTTCGTTTTTTTTATTTGTAAATTGCATGGCAGTCCTAACATGTAAAGCAGAAACGAGCAGCCATTGATAACGAAATACGCTTAATTGCTAACAGCACGGCAATGACAATGAAGTACGATCGAGCTTAACTTAAACTTTTCATGACCAAATCAAAGAAGAAAATAACCCAACTTATTGCTCTTAAAAAATGGAGTTTGTTCAATATACTGGCAATATATTGCTGTCCTTGGTGAAGTGATAACGATAGTTTTTAAACATGTTTACCCTAACAATCATTAATCTTTAAAAAACATTGAAGTCATATGAGTTAAATCTGCTATTTCATATTCAAAATCCTACTTTCTGTGTACCGTTTTACTACAACTGTTACCATTTACTGTCGACTATAAAAAGCAAACACGGGCATGAAACGCTAATAACAACTAATTTGCTAGCATAAAAGCATCTTTGTTAACAACTGGTACTGGCTATAGCTAATTACACATGTTCGATACTGTTGTGAACGAATTGCAGCTGGAATGTAGCATTGCTCAAGGGAATCTGCCAGCCAGCCATGGGAGAGTTATTGCCTAGTTATGGGTGCCATCGGGATCCCGGCTAGCTGGAAGTGGTGCCAAAGTTGAGACGCAGTTGCTCCAGAAACACAAAGGTGAGGATCGTGTGGGGACCCAGGCGCACAAAGGCCGGCACGTAGCCCTTGAAGAAGCCGAGCGGTCCCAACTTGGCCGTGTGCTTCACCACGTCCCAGAGACCGGAGTACTCGCCGGGCTTGGCGTTCATCGACCGCGTTTTCAGCACATCCAGGGGCTGCGTCAGGGTGGTGGCTATCGTTCCGGCCACCAGGGAGGCGGTGAAGTGGGTGATCAGGTTGTCGTGGAAATAGGGCGTGGCCAGCAGGTAGATCTTTGTTTGGTCGTAGAAGGCAATCTGACCGATGGTCATCAGGATGCCACGAGCAGTCGCTGTGGTGGCGCCGGAGAAGAGCCGCGCGAATCCCTCTTGCCGGTACACCTTGAACAGTCCGTCGAAGGCGTTCTTATAGCTAAAATAAAAACAAGAAAATTATGACATATGGTTTCAAATGTATGATATATGGTTAAGAGAGCTAAATTATTATAATAATTTTAGTGATTGACTCGCATTTTTGAAGTAGTATTTTTATGGTATTATAGGCTTTGTCTTCATATTTTTTACGGAACTATATAAAAAACTTTGGAAGAGGTTCTCATATGAGTTCCACAAATCTTTAAAAATGCTCTACTATAAGACTCACTTGCGACGCTGTTCCACGGGCAGTTTCACGTCGTTCTGCATGCGAACATTGACCATGTCCGCCGGCGTTCCCACGATTCCGCCCACGAGGCCGGAGGCTCCGGCGAGAGCCACTTTGCCCGCGAAGGTGTCCGTCTTGACGTAATCCTTTCCGGCCTCGTAGACCCCAAAGCGGGCCGTGGAATAGGTCATTTGGCGCAGCATCGAGGCGGAGAGGCCGTTGTAGAAGACCAGGATACCCTGTTCGCGCGCCAGTTTCGGGATCAACTGGGCCACCGACAGGTGTCCCTGTTGCGTCTGCAGCGTGACCTTGATCAGGTCGAGTGGGTGGGTGACTACAGCGGCGCCTACGCTCGCCAGTCCTCCAAAGTACCATCTTGCTTTTCTCTCCTGTTTGGCCATGTTGCAACTTTAAAATCCTTAGCTGAAAGTTGATAGAAATAGTCAGTTATTTACACGCTTAATCGAACACCATTCTTATACCTATAAAAAGGTGGTACGGCTACTGAATCGAGTCTCTTTCGAGGGGCGGCATTTTCAGTGGGTCGGTCGTGTTATGTCATGCCGGAGGGCCTTAAAGGAAGTGACGGAACTCAAGGACCCCGAACCCAAACAGCTGGGCGGTTGCGCGAAAGCTCAGCTTGAAAGCTTTCGTCGGTTAAAAGACGGTTACTGTTATCGTGGGCGTAGCCAAAGTTTGGCATTGGGTAAAAGGGGTTCACTTTAGTACCCATATCTACTTTATAATTTGTAATATTTTTAAAAAACTTTCTTATTCTCATCCATTTAATACTTAAAATCCTGTGCTTTCAAAAATGTTTTTTTTGTTGTTAATGATAAACTTACGTATTAAATTTATTAAACGTATTACAATCATTGTACTAGATTAATTTAAAATTTAAAAATTTACTCAAAATTATCAAGTCATTACTTATTAAAATTTAAAAATTAGAAAATAAATGCTTTTTCTTGAACAACAAAAGCATAAGTAACTTGATATTTAGATTTATAATATATTAAAGGGCTTATAAAATATGCAATCAACGCAAAAAAGTAACTTGAATTGATCAACCCCTAAACAACGCCCATGGATGTGTTACACCCACTCTTCCCGCCCTTAACATTCTGTTAACCGCTAACAGCGTTGTGGTCGCGCCTAACAGCACCGTTTCTCAGAGTTGGCAGCCCTGCCAAACAGCTGATCGTTTCGGAATACGGTCATACCTGCACCTACAACATGTTTTTCCTGTCAAATTTGTATATTTGTATCATAAACTAAACGGAAAAAGTGTATCCCTAGCCGCCAGTGAAGAGTTCTGGAAATCAGCCAGCCCACCATCTCCACGGGTGAGTAATTGGCCCGACAATTCGGTGCCCACAAACTTGCGCAACAAGTCGCCATTGCCGGCCAGCGTCCCCCGATCTGCGGACTCGCCAAATCCATTTGTTGTCGAGCGTCTCCAGTGCTGTTCACATTCAGCCTTGTCTATTTGGCAATAATCGCCGGAAGATCGGTCATGAATTTATATTTGGAGTGAGATAACAATCGAGGAATTCGGGCCAACGGAATGGGAGCATCTATAGGAGAGCTAGAGCTGAGAAAGTATTGCTATCTGTTGGGTATACTTTTTCTGGGTCTACCAATCATGGGTGTACCAAAAAGTTCAACACAGTCGTTTTTAAAGAATATTCTTTACAACTTTAAATTAATAACCATTTACTTTCTCTGGTGATACTATTGATGTTGCTTAAGACAGATCGTTCCTATAATATCCTATACAAACTTAAAAAAAGTACGTTGTTGAACCAAAATAGTGTCGTATAATAGTGTCTTATATGCGATTGATGATTTAAACGCTAAAGGATATAGTCTTCGGATCACAAGGAAATGCAAAGCTTATTAGTAGGATTGTATAAGACAACAGAGTCAAAGCGAATTACTATTCCTAAAGAACCTAAAGCAATAGATCCCTTATAAATCCTCCTTGTTATCTGATCAAACAAACTAAAATAATAAGAATACCCCTTCAAGAAATCGATTCAGTAATGACATAATAGTCCTATAATTTGTATCAATACTTTTGGTACTACCATCGACTTGCTTATAACCTAAGTCATGGTATCCCACATCGGCCAATTGCCTTTTGTTTCGATTGTTTTGCTGCCATTTCTGAACCCAAGACCCCAAGAGTAAAGTAACCACATTTATGGGCCTGTTGGTGTCCCTGCCTTATCAACCTTCGATTGGACCCCGGTTACCGGGCCGTGTTTATAGATAGATAACATGTTTACCATCGCTCAAAATCCCGGAACACAACATTATTGCCAGCATGTGTACTCGTTTCCTTTTCCCAGCTCGCCAGCTTTTATTTATTTATTCAGTTACTATTTTCGTTTGAGAACATACACGTGCGTCGATTGCTTCATAAATTATATGCAGAAAAAAGGCGATTCTCTTGCTTTGTTTCATTCTTGTTTTTTGGCTGAATTTTATCTGAATATAAAAATGAGGGGCAGTGGTCAAAGTCGAATTAATAGCGAGTATCACATGATCACTTGGAGCACTGAAAGTTGTTTTCGCTTTCAATCGAGCCCCCAAAAAAGTGGAGTTGATAATGGATTTTACTACTTATGAACAGCTGATTTTTGGGTAGACTGCTCGGATCACTCTGTAACCTTTCCTGGCACGAAAGATCGCGTGATAGCCCAGTAATCCCTCTGAAACACTATCTCTATGGGTGTTTGCCCGCTCCCAAGCCGCATGTTTGCCTTGCAAATTGAATAGTAAACCGACACTGCAATTCCAATTGCTAAAGTGCTAATGAAACAAAAAAAAGACTTCTGGGTGGCGAAAAGCAGCCACAGCTGATGGCGTATTTACCTTGAACACGAAACGCTGCCTCGGTTTTTCCGGCTGTTGATGGTTGTCTGCTTTCCGCGAAGAAAACTGTTTAATAAGTTTATAGTTTTTGGCACACCAGGCGAGCGCGGTGGAGAGGGAAGCACAGTGAGAGAGACCTCAGCACGTCATCGCTGTCCACACAAACTGGTCTGGGTTTTGGGAAGTGGGATTGGTCAGGGGTTTTGCTGCTGCTGCTGGAGGCAAACGAAACGCAACGCTTGAGCACCGAAAGCGGACTGATCGCCGCCGCCGACAGCGCGCCAGATCCCACACAACAGCCGGCACTCGACCCTACACGCAGAAAAAATCGAGTTCGAAACCACCCCTAAAATTCCATAACAGCTTAGACCCTATTATAATCAGAACCCAATCATAAATCATGGGGCTATGCAAGGCGCTTTTTTTAACAAAACCTAAACTGTTTTTGTCATTTGTCTGTCAAGTACTAACTAATAATTAAGTATGATGTTCAGGTTGTATAAAAAGATTATACACTTTTACAAATGTTGATGGCCTTTTCAAGAATTTTTAAACGATATTATTTTTAGGATTGATAGTTATTGCTTAATAATTCCAAATAACACCTTAATAAATAACTCATTTTAAGAACTCACGTAAAACAAATGTTGAACAATATAAAGGAGTTAGTTATTTGTTTATTTATTCTCAGGTAGCCAGGTAAAGGTGTTATTTAACTTTTTAGTTCAAAAAAATCAAGTTGTAGACATAAATTATACAAAGGTTGCCATAATCGAAATTTGGTTCATTTTTTTTGACTTATTTTTCGGTCATTTTTTTACGATTTTTTTTACAACTTTTTTTTGTTCAATTTGTTTTGTACAATTTTTTTTTTTAAAGGTATTATGCAAACCTTTCTCCCAGTGTCCACATGCGCTCCGGATTTGCCTCAGGTCTGCTTTATCGCGCGGTCAAGGCGGCCGTGTCGGAAGTGTTCTGGTGCCGGGATGTCACCCGGGACCCGGCCACTCGAGTTCGATGCCGGAGCGGGATCGACTTGGGCAGTTAGTCAGTGGTTGGCGGTCAGCAGAACGACACTGCGAGAGAGTGGGAGAGCGGGAGAAAGTCGAGGCGGGTCGAGAGTCCGAGAGTCGAGTCAACATCAAACAAAACTGGTGAGAGCTTTTTATTGACAGCGCGCTGGCTCTCCGGGTTTCGTGGGCTGTGTGTGCGTTATGACGATGGTATCGTTCACATAAGAACTCATAATACATGGGGATCGAGGTGTAATTGCGAGCTTTTGTAATACCTGGTACACCCATTCACTGTCTCATCCATTCTCCAGGCTGTCGTTTTGGAATGGTCATGAAAATGCCATGTGCAAATGACTCAAATTCGCTCACCCCCCAACATTTATGTAATTCAAGAAAATCCGGGCGTGTGCCCGCCAAAACACATTAATCATGGGACTCTCATTCAGCTAATTGCAAAAACATTTCCATTTCATGCCTAAGGAAATAGTTTCATTAAGCTCGATTTCGAGCAAATAGTTTGCACAATGCACTTTGGAGTCAAGGTTTAATTAGAATGCTTCTGTTTGCCTGTACTGCGAATAGTTAACGCTGCCAAGTGGAAAATCTGTTTCCTAGTGTGTAATCTTGGCCGGGATACTGCCGTGATAAGAAGCCATAGCGAGAACGAATGGGCAAATATTTTCCCCAACTATTATTAACTCCGTGCTTAAATCTTTTTTAAATACTGTTGCGCACGTTTTTGTAGCATGTTCCGCCATTAACACTTTTAGTATCTCCCGGCTATTTTAGCAACTTGATCCCTAGTGTTATATTTTGATTAAATATTAAATACAACGGAAAAGAACAGCTAATGTTATTGTTTTTTTTTTTCAAAAATAACCTACAAAAGCTTCGCCAGAAAGCTTTCCCTCGGCATGGGGGAGTCCCGAGCACTTTGGAGCTTAAATGCGCCTTTGTCGACGCCTCACACAACGGCCCATTAGCTCAGTTGGTTAGAGCGTCGTGCTAATAACGCGAAGGTCGCGGGTTCGATCCCCTCATGGGCCAAAATAACTTTTTTATTTTTTTAAATTATTTTTTAACTATTATTAATGTTGAATGTTGAGGATGTAACTCAGCCGGACAACCTATGAAGTGATTATCATCATATCATTTGTGTGCAGGATATATCCATACGTTCTTTGTTTTTTGTTAATAAACAAAATTATGTTACATTATTATGTTATTTTGAATACAATATATCAATATGTTTTTTGGTAATTTATTTTTAAGGAGTATGCAAATGTAAAAAACGAATTATAAAATACTTGTATCCATAACAAGTGTTTAAATGAAAAAGAACAATGCCCCCTAACCAATAAATTACCAACATAGACTGCATTCCCTTATACTAATGCTTAATAATTTATTATATCTTGGTTTATTAACTCTCGCCGCTGTATATAATATACATTTTCTACAATCCTGGCCACGTGTGCCGCTGACAGCAATGATGAAGTGACAAGATGGAAATGCCCCTCTTATTCATTTTCCCCCACCAATTTTGGCCAATAAATTCCAAGTTGTTGGCCCCGTTCAAGTGTTTTTAACCTCATCGGCTTCGTCGGCACGTGACCCGTCCCAAAAAGACTAAATACTGCGTACTTAATTAATTGAACTTCGCAGATGACATTTACAAATTGACCCAAGGCTGTTTTTTTATGCTATTTCAGATCCGCACGCGTAGTAGAAACAATGGCCACCTCAGTGCTGCTCGCCTGTGGGCTCAATGAACAGAAATTGCCCGGATTCGTGCACATAAGCGAGGAGTCCAATGTGGACGGCAGCTTCCTGATCAGCTGCATTTTGGGCCAGAGGTTGCGCATCTCCAACGCTGGAACCCTGCTCGTCTGCCTGCAGCATCACTATCAGCACTATTTTAATGCTGGCATGAGATTGGGCTACAACACGAACATTTTCCGGGGAAAAACCCTGGGGGTCATCGATGTCCTGAGCGACATGGCCGGCGAGGGATTGGCCTCCAAGTGGCTGCGCAACTCCGAGGGTCAGACACTAACCGAGCAGCTAGTAGAGGACATTCGTGCCCAGGTGGAGAGCAACTATGCCAGTCGCAACTCCTACACTGTGCTGATTGACAACCTGTCCATATTGTTCAATTTGGGCGCCAGCAAGCTGCAGGTTCAACAGTTCTGCCAGGACTTGGCCACCCTCGCCAAGGAGCGCGACAATCTCACGGTGATCACGAAGCTGAGCAACAGCGACATCTACCAGCTGACAGACAACAATGTGGCCAAGCTCGGGCAGGTGCGCATCCAGGTGTTGCGCCTGAAGAGCGGTGTGTTCCGCGAGGTGGACGGTAAGCTGCTCATCGAACGCGTCCTTGATGAAGGCAACTACGCCTGCGAGGAGACGCGCAAGGAGGTGCTCTACAAGGTCAACGATCGCAACGTCAAGGTCTTTACACCGGGCGAAATTGGAGTGAAGGTCTAGTGGCACAAAATAATTGTATGAATTTTAATAAAGCCATTTTTTGTATATTCTGAGAATTGCCAGCCAAAGGTTTCATTTTGCGGCGGAAATTTACTGCGTCTGTTACACTTAGAAATCAGGCTTAAGTCACATTTGATGAAATTTGAACACAAGCAGCTTTAAATGTTTTAAGAATTTTTAAAAAAATTATACTTACACTTAAGTAAAATGTTTTCAAACTGTATTTCTTTCGTGTTGCTGTCTTATTAGTTTATGAAGTGTATGTATCATTACTAAGCACTACTGAAGATTTAAAATACAAATATAATAAGAATATTAATGGACTGTACCACAAACTGGTCATCATCCTCAGTGGTCAATGCGCCGTCCAATATAATTGCCTTTGTCCGTTTTTCATCCAGAAGCATCCGTTGACGTCACCCTCCAGGGCGAAATATTGATGAATTTATGTCTGGTCACGATCAATAAGGAGCCAGTTTAACCGACTTGAGGCGGTAACCCAAGACAGCGCCAGAAAAGTTTGGTTTCGTAGGCCCACATAAACGCTAAATGACGTCGCCGACAATAAAAGCGGGCAATTGAAATTTTCCAAGCCATACAGCAAAAAGAAAAAGTTGATTAACTACGACGGAGTCGCTGCCAAAATTGTGCTTCGGTTGCAAAGACTCTTTGGGGTCCAGTCCCGGGAAGATTTATTTATATCTGCGTAGTCCTCGAACTGGATTGAGTTTTACCGCCCGGCATAATGGCTTTTCGGTTTGTTAATTACTAGAAATTTTCCTACACCCGAACACTTTATGACAAACTTTGATGGAAGTGCCCAAAGGAAATTTGATATTTTATGGGATACAGGAAGACGAGTTAATGTCTTGTCCTTGATTAATGGGGATTCTATTTAAATGCCTGTAATTCTTTGTGGTAGGTGCACGGCTTTAAATACTTTTGCCAAGTGTTTACTGCCGCCTGTGCGGGGGCCACAAATTTGTATTCGCTCATTTAGCATTCACATCGCAAATTGTCGACGCACCAAGCCAGGCGTAAATGGGGAATTGCATTTGGCGGTGGCGCACAATCTTCGCGATATTGGCCCCCTAAACAAACCCAGCAGATGACTTAATTAATTACGCAAATGCTTTTTGTGCAGCCGAGCGCTAAATGTCGCTTATTGAAAGTTATCGCGACGCGGAGCGCCAGGATATCGGAGCCAATCGCAGGATATGCTTTAAGATTCGAGAAATCCGAAAATGGAAAAAGGAGCGAACGCCTGTCGATAGCTACACTGGGGGACAGGTAAGGCAGGCATGCTTATAGGTGTTATGCCAGAAAAATAAAAAAAAAACTTATCCTTTCTTATACTATATAATAAATCAAAGTTTATAGGTATTGTAAAACAAAATATGTGATTTTTCATAACTAAGTTTCATATATTTTCTTAAACATTTTTTCAGAGTGCCTAGGCGAATGGTGAGGGACCGGGAAAATCCAATTGCCGGTTTGTCCTTTGGAGCGACAAAGGCAGCCAGCGGGAATAGGAACTGAAAGTAATGATGGGGTAAAGGAAGCGTATTCCCGCACCAAGTACAAAAGGATGTCACATTGCGAGTGCTTAGGACAAGCCCCCTTACGAACTGGTCCCTTTTAATGACAGAGCCGTATACGATATGTGCGATTTTTGTTGCATACTTTCGAGGAGCGCCGGAAATGAGTGTTTGTCCAAAACATGCAGCAGTCTGCACATATGTACTCCCTCACTTGCCACATATATTTATGTGCGCAGTGATGACAGCAGCCGAAACGGAGAGGCACCAAAATGGTGCACAAGCCATAATTTATTCACATAGGAGCGCCATAAACATAAATTCGGCTCGACAGGCTGTCCTTTCATCAATGATAATAACGTCGCATTTGCGGGGTCCAGCCTAAAAAACTGGGGCGGCCAGCGGTTCGAGTACGATGACCAGCCAAAAGAACACAGACACCTACGTCATCCGCAATCCCAATTGCCATTAATGCTGGAAAATATTCACCCTCCTCAGTGCCAGCAAAAAAGAAGGGGGTACATTTTTTAAGGTCTGATATGATGCCATATCTTCCGATTTTCATCGCCATTGTATCGCGCGCGCTGAATTATCGGCAGCCATGCCCTTGCCATCATCTTATTTTTGCTGCTGCCACACAGGGCGTATGTGTAATATTTATTTAACAACCACAACCACACACACGCACACACACTTTCGCTTTAAGCGACGAAACTTGAAGATGCTTTTAGCTGCCTTTGACAACGCGAACTCTGTTTTCCAGAAGGATTATGGAAAGTTGTTTAAAAGAGTTGCCAGCGACAACAGGAATAAGTTGCGGTGATATAAATAATATATCAAAGTGCGGGTTGAGGCACACGGTGCCCTTGTTACTTATATATCAAATTGCTTTGGATTATTTTTAAAACATATAAGCGTGAAATGGAATGAAAAATAAATTAAAAAAATAATTTTTTTTAGTTTAAGCCGGATTTAACTTCCTCTAAATAAGAAGAGCATGTATTTTTGTGCTAAAAATCATAGTGTAGCAAGGCTTAAAGTTTTAAACCGAAAACGTTAGCAGAAGTGGATTTTTTTCACTCGCTGGCCACATTTTAGTTTAACTTCATGTCCTCCGGCAGAGCGCAGCAGAAAATTCATGCAATTTCACTTACTCAATAGGAACATTTGAGTCGTGTGCCGGCAAGGCGGAATTGTCAACTGTTTAGTGTCCTTTGTGAGCGCCCTCCCTCCGGTTAAAAGTTTTTCATGGCTTTCCTCTTTTCGCTGCCATTTCGCTTCCTTTCGTTTTGCTACGGTTCCGCTTCCGGGAAAGCAATTAAAGATACATTTTCGCGCAAATGAACGCTAATGAATTTAATAATTTTCATGCAAACGCAAAAAAGCGTTGCGGTGTGCAAAAATTTCGCGATTTCGCGAGGAATCTGATTAAATAATTCGCCGACGCTATACCGCAATACCTGGGCGCTTTCATTAGTCCGCAAATTTATAGGTGCAGTAATCGCATTTCACCACCGTCGCCGCAAAAGTGGCTGCTAAACCGAACGAGAAAAAAAACATTCAAATTGATTACGTTGCGTATACGCAACATTTGGCACTCGGCCTCTTTGCCACTCAAATATTGTTGTTTGAAACTTTTTCCTCTTTATATCTGTACTTTTTTTGTGGTTTATTCGAGCAGCGCCGTCTAATGTGGGCTGTGCCATGATTATGCGGTTGGCTGGGTTTTGCGTGGGGACGTGTGTGTGCGGTTGGGTGTCCCTTTCGGTGCTTTAAGCCACGTTAAGTGCTGGCACCTACGCCGGGCTGCCTCAGGGCGCAAATTGAAAACTCAACCGAACTGCGTGACAATCAACCGGGCTAAACAATTACCAATTTCGATATGCACAGTCAGACAAGGACATTTCCGTGCCATAAAAGCGCCCGAGGATAACATAGAAAGATACAATATTGATGGCTCGTTACCAACAAATTGTATAAAAATCCCCATCCCCATTCCATCAGTCGTTTGCTTTATTTGCTGAAATACTTTTTATGGCTTGCCCGGCTGTCATAAAGATCCCTTGGACATTGGACACGACCATGGGCCAGAGATCAAGTGGTCGTTGGCCATTGACCATCGAACGTGGGGGACAGATTGCAGTTTTTTTATACCTATACAACTTTAAGGTACGCGTAGTATAGTAAAAATGATATTCAATATAAAAGACATCCAAACTTGTCACTAGCAATAGATACATAAGTTAAGGCGTAGAAATATAGTTACCCGTACACCTACAACTACTTACAACCATAATCCCAATTCTGCTTCGGCCTGAAGGAATTATGAATCTATCAAAGCAACACGTGGCCAAAAGCGTGCACACTAAATGTATTTTCAGAACCAACAAAGGGAATATTGATCCGAATTTGCATAGACTTTTGAACCAGATTAGCCGGCGCTTACTACCACATTCCGGGAGGCCTAAACTCCAGCAGCACGCCGTCTCCAGTGTCACGTATTCCTGCTATGTGATCTTTGAGGGACTGACAAATGCCGGGTCTTATCACAGGCCCGTGTTTGCTGACCTTTCCTGCCCGGAATTCCTAAGCAGTTCGCCGAAGAGGTCGTCGTAAAGCTTACTTATATAATGCCCAAGAAGCGACGAGCTCGGCTTCTGATAAGCACTAGGTGGGCGGAATGCCGCTGAAATTATGTTAAGCCGGATACCTTTAATTACGGCCACGTTATTGTGGTGGCCACCTTCTGCTGACTGCTACTTTATGGCCGTAATTTTGCTGAAAACTTTGGCACTGCAGTAAATTTTGCACAAAGTACAGTTGCACAAAGGGCGTCGACAGCAAAGATAAAGAGGCAGTCAACGCAAGATCCTGCACGGGGAAAAATGAATGTATTATTTAAATTTATTTTTCACCTATAATCACTTTAAATTGTTATTTTTAATGGCGAAAAACCGATTTGTTCAATCGTCTTTTTTCGTGTAACTTGGTCAAAAATACCTAAAAGACGCAGTGTTTTGGACAGCTAACGAGCTAGTCAATAGATCTTGGTAATTTTCTGGCTGATTTTAGAAACTACAAAATTTCGCAAATTTTTGACATTTTTACAAGGGGCAGCATCGTCTTTTTTTGCGAAAATAGGTCAAAAATAAAATTTTTGAGCTGTGAATGTCAATTGATCGGAAATTGTATTACGAGTTCAGCAAGGTATGACATTCCATTTTTGCACCATTACTTTTCTTGAATCGACCAAAATACTGCTTTTTTGGGCGGAAAATGAAGATTTTTGTTTTAAGGCCTAAATCTGACATTTTTCTTCCACGTTTTTTGGTGTAACTTGGTAAAAACTGGTCTGAAACCTAATTGACGCACTGTTTTGGACAGCTAACGAGCTAGACAATTGATCTCAATCATTTTCTGGGCTATTCCAGAAACTAAAAATTTTCGCAAATTTTAACTTTTTCTGCAAGGGGTAGCATCGTCTTTTTTTTCCGCAAAATTTGATCAAAAATAAATGTGTGTGTGTGAATGCCAAATGATCGGGAATTTTATTACACGTTCAAAAAGGTATTGCACTCCATTTTTGGACCAATACTTTTCTTGTTTCGTCCAAAATACTGATTTTTTTAGGTAGAAAATAAAGTCCTTAGCATTTGTCGAAAATATAAAATTTTTCGCTAATCTTTTTTGATGTAACTTGGTCAAAAATGGTCGGAAACCTATTTTAAACAGCGTACAAGCTAGACTATTGATCTCAATAATTTTTTGGCCGATTCCAGAAATGACAAAAATTTTGCAAATTTTTGACTTTTTTACAAGGGGTAGGGTCGTCTTTTTTTCGCAAAATTTAATCAAAAATAACATTTTTAGGCGTGAATATCAAATGATTCGAAATTTTATTACGAGTTCAACAAGGTATGGCATTCCATAATTGGACCATTATTTTTTTTGTTTCGCCGAAAATACTGATTATTTTTGGGTGTAAAACGAGGTCCTTTGTTTTTTGGTGCAAACCTGATATTTTTCTAAATTTAGGATGGGATATGTTGATGATGCCATCCTACATGTTTTTATATCAAATTGATTTTAAATGTGTTTAGATAACAGATTTGTTTAAGTGTATGCCCAACTCAAGCAGAGAACACCGCAAAATGTAACGCCCTCGGGCACACACACCAGCACAGGGAGACAGCGAAACAAACACCCACACACACACCTACACAAGTAAAACAGAGGCACTCACACAGGTGGCCGAAAAATTTACTGTCTGAAATGGCAAGTCGCGTGTTGTAATTTTCATGTGTCGGCGAAACGGAAACGGAACAGCAAAGCAAACAACACATAGCCGACTTTCTAAACACAACAACACCCCCTAGCACCCACACACCAACACACACTCGCACACCAAAGCACCGCCACACAGGCAAACAAAGACAAACACTCACAGATGGGCGAAAAAGGACGAAAACCGCAGCGAACGATAATGGAAAGCATTAAAGCAGATTACTTGTGAAGCCAAAATGCCAGGAGACACAGCGGCGGTCTGAATTAGTGAAACTCAAGGACGAGACTCCTTTTTTGTATGCGCGAAAAGGCTTCGAATTGATGAAGATGAAGGTCATTCGATGGCTGCAATCAGTGCCTCCCCCTCGCAGGATAGTGCCTCCCATTACGCTGGTCCGACATTTGGCTAGGCCAATTTTAATTATTTCTGCTCCAGCCTCTCCCTGGATTCAAGCAGGCCCAATTTCGGTGCTGGCACTTTGGCCATTTTGTGCTTAGTTTCAGAAAATTATTTAATTTATTTGTTGGTATATATTCTATAATTTAATTGGGTACTTTAATTTTTTAAAATAATGATTATTTTTGAGTTTTTTTTTCGGATCAAATGTAATGATAAACTATTCACTTTTAAAATAAAAATTTTAATGATGCGGTCCCTGGCTATTACATAATGATTTAAAAATACATTTTACTTTTTATTTTAGGAGATAGCTATAATACTTTATAAGGTATATACAGTTAATTGTTTTGAGTTGTTAAATTTAATATAAATCTCATAAATTACTATACACATTTTAATAATATTTTTATGTTAATTTAAATTTTAAAAATTTGTTCATTCTAAAATATTAAAAATGGTTGGAAATAAAAGAAAACACTTTATTTTTAAATGAAGCTTATGATTTTTTAACTTTAAGTTTTTTTTTTAATTAAAGATATGCTAAGAAATAAGAAAAATATAAAATTAAATTCAAAGTGTTGCGTAACAAATAAAGATAACATTCATTCACATGGCTTTTGTCGACGCCCAAACATAGGCAACACTATTTGTAATGGCCTTAACCCGCCCGCCCACGCACTCTTAGCCATTCGAGTTAAAACTAAGAAGGGGAAAGGAACTTGTCGCCGGGCAATTTGTTTAATGAAATCATCAAATTAAATAAAATGTGCGGCCCCAAAAAGTGTAAGTGTAAGCAATTTGCTGCCGCCTTTGTTGTTGCTTTTGTTTTTTGGCTTTTTGTGTCATGAAATATAAAACCACAGTATGACATGGCCCAAACCCCCAAGAATACCCATTCCACCGCCTAACACGTGCCCACCAACTGACGACTAGGATCACACTGAAAAAAAATCATAAGACTTTATATAACAATAAACAAAATATAAATTTGTATAAGATTTAAACAGTTTCTGTTATTATAGGAAAATAATTTAAACAAAGTAAATGCTTTTATATATTTGATTTTACATTTTATTTATATTTTTAGTTGCATTATATTTTTCTGTGCAGTGGATTTGTAACCAAAGTCAACAGCATAACTCTGCGCGTGTTCGTCGAATGCTCGCACGTCTCCTAGGCTGTCATTTTGGCCATGTTTTCAGCCTAAATGGCCCATCGCCCATCGGCCCTCGACTAGATCCTGGCCAAAGTACCCCCTCGGGCGTTTTAATTACATTATTAATCACATCACTCGCAGGTCTTATTTTAAGCAGTTTGCCGCCCCAGCTGCCGGGCAATAAATTCGTTGGCCACCAACAAAACTTTTTCAATTAACACAAAATTATGCAAATTGAGTGGCTGCCAAAGTCGCAGGCTAGCACTTGCTTAGATAGCGATAAGACAAATGGCGTTGGCATAGATTTCGGGTATTAAATTTATGGGGGCAGGATGTTTGTGCAGCTGAATTTAAGAAGAATTATGACCTACCACAACGAGCCAAGCTTTTCCGCTGCGGGGACTTGTTACAGGAAATGTAATTGACCATTGGAAATTCAAGCCTGGCAAACATAAATACATTTCTTGTGAAATTTAGCTTTAAATTTGATTTGGTTCTTGGCAATTATAATTTTAAATGTATATATTTTTTCAACGCTGCGTACGCCGCCTCATTGCAGTCCTTTGAACCGGCTTTTTCCTGCCTCCTCGAACTCTGTTTGGACAGCAAAAGGGTTACTTGGGCATAAAGACAGTGACCAAAGGGAACTTACCTATTCATTAGCAGTTCAAGTGTGCTGCCCTTCAGAATAAGAATCACAAATATGATTATACCAAAGCCGGAGTTAAGGTAAACGGGTATATCTAAGTATATGGTTCCCAGCAAGTAATGGAAGTCCTCCACCATACCCATAATTTTGTCCAGAATCCAAAATACGCCCATAATGACAAAAAGCCGAAGAAACTGCAGGTAACTGGGATGGGAATATTAGATACGCTTTAGCTCTTGAAAGACCAGCTCTTACGTCTGAATATCGATGTCCAGTGAGGGCCTTGAACGCTCGTTCTGTTGGGCGAACCTTTTGACCTCCCTCTTTACTTTCCAAATGTGAATGGCCGTCAGGACGAACATGATAGAACTGAAGGTGGTCAAGATCAAAATCGGGACATTAAAAAATATCCAGTTAGACGAGCCCCAATCTATAGATGGAACAAAGTGATTTAATCTTAAATAGTTCTACCTTTTTTGAAACCATTTCAATTTAATACCACCTTGTATTGTGCATCGAATAACACCAACAAAGGGCGCTATGAACCTTTTTTGGGGATCGTCACCCGAAATTTGATTCATTAAATAAATTATTCCTGTGGGAACAGCAGCCGTGCCCCAAACAAATGCGCTGTACTTTTTGAATGCGTTACGAGGCTCGTGGCGATTGAGGGAAGTGAAAAGTTTCCTTAAATAATAGCTAATGACTGCTGACCAGAGATAGGATGCCATCGAGAAGAAGTATTTAGAGTAACCTAATGGGGATAAATATTAAAAAAATGTTAATTGTAAAATTAAGGCACTAACCTACTAGAGTGCATATGCTGTATAACAAACTTAAATGATTCAGAGTCCAGATGAGGTAATCCATTGTCATACAGAATAGACAGGATATAAGACACTTTCCAAGTAAGTTTCGGAGCTTCTTAACATACAGATACACTGTTATGGTCAGGATGAGGCATATTAGCGATATAATCGTAACTAAAATTGTTCAAGCAATGGAATAATATAAAATATAATATAATGTACCGATACATTTTAAATCTATTATTATCCTTACTATCAAATGTACCCGGTACGTATCTTGTTGCACACATTCGGTTAACAAACCATAAGATCTTCGGAAAGTCCGAGTAAGTATGGGGAAACAGGCAGTATTGGTCGTTGCTTAAGATCTCGGCGGTGGAGTGGAGCAGTATGGATCCATCCTATAAAGATTTGAATAAAGCAGAGAAGCAGATGGCACATTGTAATCCAACCTTTAACATAGTGTATTCATCTGTCTTCAAACCAATAAGTTCGTCGCAGGGTTGAAAGTATTCCCTTAACACGATCAGCTTAGTATGATTGTACTGCGGCATCTTCCTAAGCTCCGTAATATTGGGATCCAACGTTATGATATCATCAAATGTAAGGTTCAAGATTCTTAGGGAAATCTCCTTCTGTAGACCGTCATTACACTCCCCGTTGGGCAACACATTCTTGCGGGCACAGCAGATCCGGATGCAGGGCCTCACTTTGCAGATACAGGCCCTTAAGTGTTTGCTAACCCACTCTTTGGTTCCATCCTGAAGCACCCGAAAATGGTACTCCCCAGTTAGGTTAGCGGGGATTTCCAAATCTTCATTTACAAAGGTATCGTTAAATTTGTTGTAGTCCGAAATATCAATAGTTTCTTCGTATTTGCATTCTGGAATATCACACCTCGACAATTTCGCGATAGCTAAGATGAGAATCGTAGCGATACATTTTAAAGAGAGAGACATTTTTTATTTTAAACCTTCAGCATGAAAACCTCTTACGCAACTAATTTACGAATCGTGTTGCCTACTGATTAAATAGATTTGCATCGTGAACATATGAATTATATAATCAAGAGCAGAGAAAGCAATAATCAGTATTCTCTAAGGAATAGAATCTTGAATTTCAGGCAATAAATAATTAGGTCTAGCAAATTCCCCATACATTAATTTAATTAATTTATAAGTTTTTATTTATGTTTTATGCCGCATAGTCAGCAAAAAACTTTTGTATCCATACGATTTTTCAATTAAATATACGGATTGTTTTTCCAGTACCAGATATCCGTCAGGTGACGGTTCTAATGACTATTAACGCGCTTGTATATGAAGTTACCTGCACATTACAGTGAGGGAGCAATAAATTTACAAATACACGCTACACGGTGAAAATTAGGTATAGTATCTTATTTTTGGTTTTTAATTTCAAAAATATTTTCAAGTTGGTACTAACAAAATGCTGCGAAATAAAGAGGTATACAAGTTGCTCAACTTTATAGAATGCCTTCAAGAAATTTGAAACTACAAATATATTTTGTTATATTTGTATATAATTTATTCTTAATATGTATAGATTTTGTATATTATTTATTATGGTAAGGAGGCACTAAACTTCTTGACTGTACTGACAGGTTCTCAAAATTCCAGACGCATTTGCAGCGCTGTGACATTCATCAGAGCGAGTTTCGCGTCAACATTGTCTCGCCCGAGAGTAAGGATGAGGTTGTGGCTTTCATCCGCAGGAACAAGGACGCTGAAGGATGGCGGCGAGGAGCTGTCTCGTTACGCTTACTTAGCTGCTTAATTTATGCATTGTGCAGGGCGCAAATGATGTATTGTTTGCCATTGCAGTGTGTTTTCTGGCCGGGTGGCAAATTTCTCCCTCGATGCAGTTTCCCAAAGTTTCCCGCTAAAGCCTCATGATGGACCTCAGTCATGGTGAACGGAACAAACCAATCAATTAACCCTTTTTTAGTAAAAGAAAGGCTTTAATGGTAAATGGTATCATTTTCTTAAAAAATCCTTCGTTAAAAACCTAAAGGACTGTGAAAAAAACAGGATGATAACTTAACGTTGTTTATCACTATATTTAAATGTATAAGTCGTTATTATAAAACCATTACCCTACACTAAACTTTAAGAAATTATATTTAAAATTGTTTCTTTTAAACAAGAAAAACAATAATTTGTAAGCTTATTTCTTACTCAAAATATTATTGCTTTGCGCAAACTAACAAAATTATTATTTCAAGTTGACGGATTTTTATTACCCGGTTAAATGTACACACTTTCTTAAGCTGAGCGCCACATGCCACAACCACTGCCACTAAATTGCGCAAAGTTGCAACCCAAAGACGCAGCAACTAAAGTTGTGGCCGTGCTCACCTTTTCCTCCAGGGGCTCTGTGAAACTTGCAATTAAGTTAGTGGCTTTCTTTCTTGCCACCTGCAGCAACAGCTCACTGAATGTGCATCGCGGCACTTAGAACACACTCGGCTTAAAGAGTACTTGGTGCTTGATTAAATACAATCACTTTTTTAATGTTTGATAGCTTTAAGTAAAACATTTAATAAGCGTGTATGGATTCTAAAAACACTTTTAAATTACATTTAAGGTGTCTTAAAGTAGGCAGTGAATTCCTTTTTTTCTTAATGAGTTCACTGTTCTTAAGAGTTTAAAATGTATTCTTGCATACCTTTAGGCACTTTAAATTAAATGTCAAACAATTTTTCAAACAAAAGAGATTTTTGAAAAATTAAAATATAATTTATTGCCTAGATATCTGCTGTATAAAATGATTGCATGATGGTCGACAGGTTTGCAAATAGGGTTCAATACCGATTGACTGGCAAGTCGATGGTCGAATCGATTTGTCTGATGGCGTGGGCCAAGAGGATGTTTGCTGACTCAAAAAACTCTATCAATTGGCAATTATATACCCTGAAAATGTACCGGCTGGTGCCAAGTAACGGGCAGTCATTTCTCTTTCGCATAAATCAGGCAGGAATTGCGTTTAAATGTTTCTTCAATTGATTTACTGCTGACTTATTGCTGTTTTCATTTTATTTCAGCTCCTTTCTGTTGCTTGCGCAAAATTTATATTTTTAATGCGCCCTGTTCGGTCTGGAGGCGTTTTTCATTTATTTCCCTGCCTGTCTTCGGCAAATATTACATAATAATAAGAGAAACAAAAAGTGTAGAGCGCTTTGGGGCACTCGGCTTTTTTCAATATTTTTTGCGAAAGTATAAAAAGATTATACTTTATTATAGTTACAGTTGGTCAAAGCATAAGGCACTATGCTTTAGATGTAAAATATTTCGTAGCATAATTTTTGGCGTCATTATAAGGGATTTAAAACCCATTCTGATTTTTGTGGAACTCTTCATAAATAAATAGTAAATGTTCCTTTGTTTTATGGTAAATTTAATTTAAATTATGGAATTTATTTCTACCATAATAAATAACTCGACAGTCCGACTTTATTATTCAGCTTTTTTGACGACCTCTTCTTGTAAAAAATCTCATGTAGGACACCTGAAAGCTGACCCGCCCCTTTGTTTACTTAGCATTGATTTATGCATTGAGTGTTTTAAATGTGGGCGTGCTATTTATGGGCCTTGACCGATGTTCGTTCGTCTGCTGGCGTTTTTGCGCTGCTTGCACTTGATTTGTGGCTTGTCCTGCAGACGGGTACTCGCACGCATACCCAAGGCTACAAGTCACTGCCAGGACTCCGGACACAGGACTCCAGTCTCTGGACGTGGACAAGGCGTGTCCTGGCGAAAGGTCACTTGATGTATGGTAACCTTAGCTTCTTGGCGCTCGGCTAGTTTGCATATTTGGCTGCTGCTGCTGTGTCAGCAGTAGAAATCACTTCAAATATTATGGCTCCTTGTCTTGCCAGTCAGTCAGTCACCCAACCATCCAGATTTGTGTCCAAAAAGTTCGTGACAAATTTGATAAGACTTTGCAGCTCATTTGTACGCCATGTTTGGCTGCTTTGTTTGCTCGGCTTCTGCTGCATTGCACTTGGCTGCTGATTTTCCCGTCAACATAATAAATGAGCCTCCTTCGTCTGCAGATCTTTCGTCGCCGTCATTTGGGTGTTTCGTCTAATTTGAACATGAATTAGTCTGAAGAACATCGAACTTCAACCTAGATTCCATTTGGTGACTCAAGTAAGTAATAGGGATGATTAAAGTGGATTGTTGTATACCATAAGATTTCTTAAATTAAATTTTTTTAAATTTAATATAGTGAGTACAAGATATTTGTGTTTTTAAACAATTTTATTGTTCTTCTGCAAGCGAAATATATTGTTGCATACTTTTAGACACCTCAAAATACATTTAGAAGAATTGAATATAGTTAGAACAAGATGGTCGCAATCAATATATAGTGTTGCACACCTTGAGACGCCTTTAATTACATTTTAGGCGAATTCGAATGATATTAAATTGTAGGGCTCCTCTGTATGTTTCTGTTCAAAAAATTCATTTTGCTTTTGCTCTGCTAAATGCGGTTCAAAAGATGCCCCAACATACTGGCATTTAATTGCCGACAGCCAAGTTTTGGAGGGTTAACTGAACCGGAATCCATTGGCATCAATGTGTCAGTAAACCATTTCAATTAGGCCTCGACCGGAGACTCAATGCAAAGCGCGGGCGACCACATGCGGAGGAGCAGGAGCCGACTTGCCAGGAATCAGCAATTTAATGTCGGTTAAAGCCGCAGACATCGCATCAATGTCGAGCAGTTGGGGGTCCGAAAGCAGGAGTCCCCGTAACGATTGCCGTTGGATTGCCATGTGTACGCGTGTTGCTTCAGCAGACCGTAAGCTACGTGCCAGACGTTCCTCCAAGGACCTCCTCCTACTTGGGCCCCCCTCCCGAAACTCATTTCCGACTGCCATGTGCCGAACCGAGCCCCCTTTCATGGGCGGCATGCCAACTGCTGCTCGATTTCTTTGTGTGATTTGTTGTGGAACGGATGTTGGCAACATGTCCCACGAACTGCGGACACAGTCGTCCACATCTACATCCTTCTAACATTTTTTTTAGCCATCCGTTCTAGCCCCTTTTCGAAACAACTGGAATGGCTTCTCCACTTCGCGTCCACAATTGTTTGCCATTTAATTCGCATTCGCCAGATATCAACCTAATTGAATTCATTTCGCCAGCAGATGTCGGAATTTTAAGCATTCGCTAACCGAGTTGGCAGTGAAATGGAAACATTATAAGATAATGCTTTGGTATAAAAAGGGAATGTAATTTATTCATTCTCAGTTTCGATTGAACGTGACTCGCAATCGTTAGAATCGAAAGGGATCGAAAAGTTGAGATTGCGCTTGTAAAAACAGTCAGTTCTCGAACTACACAATAAATGATGTGGCTAAACGAAGAAAGCGTTCGTCCTCCATATTTGATTTTATCTAATGGTTGAATTTTATATTTTATATAAAGTAAAATTTGTGAAAAAATTTCGTTTTATAAAAGTAACCGGAAATGAATCAATAAAAAATTATATTTATATAAAAAGTTTCAGGAAACTTTTAAGCATTTTTAGTTGAAAAATGTATATAAGGGTGACAGCAAGAAAGCAATAAAAAATATTTTTTTAATGTGAACAGTTTCAGGAATCTCCTATCCACTTTTAGTGGAAATATTTTATAAACTTTTTATAAATTCTTACTTGTAAAGTTTGCGTGCTTATCTGACATAAAAGTTTCAAATTTTTCTTCGTCATGTTTTTCACGGAAATTGAAAGCAAAACATAAAGCAAAAAGTGGAATATTATGGCGGAAAAATGATTGCCACACTTTTGGCAAACATGTTAAGTTAAGCAATTAAAGTAGCCAGAAATTATTTCTATAAGATGTCAAAAACCTGGTTTTTCTCCGAACTGACATGCTTTTAAGGCCTATTTACTGGTACGACTATTGTGTTGGTGGACAGGAAAGTGCTCAGGGTTGTTTGT
This sequence comes from Drosophila biarmipes, assembly GCF_025231255.1. Taxonomy (NCBI): domain Eukaryota; kingdom Metazoa; phylum Arthropoda; class Insecta; order Diptera; family Drosophilidae; genus Drosophila; species Drosophila biarmipes. Next base: position 16,904,588 of record NC_066616.1, on the reverse strand, counting down.
CATTCAAAACAGCTTTGCTTTTGGCTGTTGAATTCAGGGAAATGCCCCGCCTTAATGGTAAGCCCAACTTGCTTCTTAGAATTGTGATGAAAATGTTGTGTGAGCGACAGCCTAAAAACAATTTATTTTGACGTAGTTTGTACTTAGTTTATGTGTTTCCTCTTTGAATTGCACCTAATTGAGTTAGAAGCTCGTTAAAAATAAATTTCAAATTAATTTTCTCTTCTCAGCAATTGAATAATTAATTTTGTATGATCTCTTCATTAGCTTTAATACTCGACGCGTGAAAATGTTATTATCAGTTATCATGCGCCAAAAAACACATATGATTTGCTAATAACCCATTATCCAATGGTGTTTTTCGCTTTTTTTCGCAATTAAAAACTATAAATATACACAATTGTCAAGCTCAATGTTGGTCAGCAGAGATAATTGATAAAATCAATTATTTAAATGCGAATTTCCCGAAGCATACAGAATTAGTCTGATTTTAGATCGAATTACGTTCGATTACGAAGTGAAAAAATTAAATGCGCTGCAGTCCATGGAAAATGCAGTCATTAGTGACTAAAATTGTCGGATGAGCGACAATGGAAAGTGAACAAGAAGGCTGCCGAACAAGCGAAGTGTTTTTCATTGAAAGTCCAAGGACTTATTGACCCGCTCCCCAGCCAATGCTAATTAATAAACTTTACTTTGGAGCGGAGCGAGCAGTTGAAAGTGTACCAAACTTGTCCATGGCACTGCTGCTCCCCTGCACGAGTGGCCTCAATTAATGGGATCTATGTAAATTGGCTTAATTTCAATTGACCAACTCGATGGCATCGTAGTTTCAGCTCCACTGACGTCGACAACAGGAAAAACAGCTGCCGAGGAAGCCGTTCAGAGTTCCTGAAGCTCCGACGGCGTTAAATCCCAAACAAATTATCTCAGACACGTTTCAAAATGCAAACAAGATTCCGGGCGACCAACACACATCCACCAGCAGGGCGATTAAATTCTGATTTTGTTTCGTCGAAAGTTCCAAGTAAATCCTGTGGCTCTTAGTGCCGCTTTAAGGACAATTACCCCGGGTACTCGTATTCGAAGTGGAACCACTGGCGAACGAAAACAAAGTACAAAGGCACTGAGAAAAATATAAAAAATATATATTTTAAATGAGATAAATGAAGAAGATACTAAGGTTTAGTCAATCAATCAATTTAATCCTTGAAATAAGATATTAGACATACTTTCTAGATATTAGACATTCTAAAAGGCATGTACCTTAGTGAATATATTACAATATTTTTCAAATTTCGGGGAGGATTTTGTGATGATGAATTGTTAAAAAAAATTACTGACAAAGTAGCATTTAAAACTTCCCCACATTTCCCCAGTGCAGTTCTCCAAGGAAGGGCGTCGAATCCAGAAGAGACCCGTAGTCTGGGACTCGGATGGGTTCATGTTGCACGCTCCATGGTCAAGGCTGTTTTGCTCGGTTTATTGTTTTGGCCACTGCAATTGAGCGAATATTCCGAGTTATTTTTGGCTCTCGACTTGTGGCGCAGCTAATCTTGAGATGTCTGCTTTTGGGGGATTGCGAATGTTGTTTTGTTTGTCTCGGCCAAAAAGAATTGGGGCTGGCAGAAGGGCTAAGGGACTGGGCTGGGGCTTCAAGTACATCGAGTACAGGGAGGCCATAAAGCAAACACTTTTAGTTTGTTGAACTGTGCGCAGAGGTCGGGGCTTCTAGTTCGCTGTCAAAAACTGCCAGTGCCAGCTGTTGACTGGCGCTTGAATTTTAAACTGCCATCGCCGTTTTCGGCCCCCTTGTTATTATTTTAATTTGCTGCATTGTTCTGCGGCGTGGGACAGCTGCTGAGGATATTACTGTACAGGCACTATGCACACCGAGCATAACCACGACTCTCGTTTAATTAAAATTTCTGCCCTGACATGGCACAGCATTTAAAGCGTAAATCGGTTATGCACCACGACAATCCGACTGAGCCGCAGCACACAGCAGAGCACACAGAAAACAGTATTTATTTGCCATCCATCGGCGGAGGGCAAGAGTTGACCCCCGAGGCAGTGGCAACAAAAGAATCAATTGGGTTCATCGAAACACTACGCCCCGGATCTTGTGGGGCCAGGCCAAGCCGGGCCAGGGCACAATAAATAAACACATAAGTCGCCCATGAAGAGTGTCCTTTGGAGCGTGTTTACACAACTTTAATTGAAGCCCATGACAAGGATACTCGAGCTGTTTTGCACAATAGTTGTTCAGCTCACCCGACCGCATTTTTGAGCAAATTTTTAATTGAACGCCAGCTGAACATTCTAATGCTTCGGCATATGTAACTTTAGAAAAAGGATTTTAAACCAAAGAGAAGAGTGGAATTTATATTTATGCACTGGGGAAAAAGAAATAAAATAAAAATATCTTTGAATTTAATGTATTAAAAATTAAAAGCTTTTGCAAAAAGCTTTGATTTATATCATATTACTTATGGATCCCTTAGTATCTCTTGGATCCCTGAACATCCTATGGGTCCATCAACATTTTACAATTAATATTTATTCCTATACTTTCAATTAAATAGGATTCAAGTAATACAATTGGCATCTTTCATAATTGTAGTTATTTTAACTTTAATACAAATTATAATAACTACAAATAAATAATTCATTAAATTTCTTCAAAGTGTCAACACTTACCCTGTAACTTTTGTGTCCTGAATTCGTACAACTAGTCGCGTACTTAATTTCTGATATTATTCTGTTTACTTATTTGCACACTGTTGCCAAAAGTCTGAACTTAAGACTTAAACTAAGACTTTCGGCCGTTGGTATCATTCTAGTTCTTCTTTATTTCCCCCTCTTATATATTTTTTAAATTGTTCTACGTACGTTTTTGAAGATATCCTGCTCCCTTAACTTATTTTCCTTCAGTGCCTGCCCGCTTGTGATGCTGAGTGAACCCGGTGATGGGTTCAAAGTAACTCGGCTCGGCTTTTGTCCAGCTCTTTGCTGGCTCGTTAGGTGCAGACAAGGACCCGCACAGAATGACCGGACAGCATGCATGTGTGGCCTCTCGGGCTTTAAAATCTGAACATGGACATGGACGTGGAAGTGGATATGGCCACTCTTGGACCCTGAGTGGCTGTTGTTTTCCCCTCTAATGGGGTTGAGAACGAAAAAATGAATGTGCCGCTTTGAAAAGTGAAAGTTTGTCGCTCATAAACTGGCAGAGTAATCTGAAATGTCTGCGCGTAATGACCGGGACAATATGCGAGCTGCCCCGCCGGACTTATTAAAGTTCTCGAGTGGCAGGGAAGGGGAAAAAATCCGGGGAACTCCGCTCAGCTTCATCTTCGTTTTCATCTTCGTCAGGGAGCCTTGTGCGAGCTGCTGGCCATTAAACTGCTTGTCTAGACCGTAAGTAAATTTATGGCTCTGATTAATATCTTTATTGTGTCAGATTATGATTGACTAGGCGGCAGGCCGCACGATTTATTGATGGAGGACCCACCCATCCAGCATCCGCCACTGAAAGCTCCTCACAAAAGAATCTCCATCTCCGATGATGAATGGCGCGGGGCGGTTCATAGTGGCAGGACCCGAAGGGAAGCCTTTTGTTACGGTTTCCTGCCAACGGGCAGTATGGAATTACATGGTCCCATGCTAAGCGGTATTCAGTGGGTAAATATCCATTTGATATATGAGCTGAAACCACACGACAACTTCAGTCCTCCTGAGCCCAAAAAATGCCTCACACATCTCATTAGGCAGGTGAAGAGGCGACAATTTGGCTTTGAATTTTTCAATGCCCGGCTCTTGACTCTTGGCCTTCACTTGAATTTTTTTGCCTGCTCTCAAGAGCCATTAATAATTCCGTTTGGCCGTAATATCAGACGGAGCTCTTAAATTTTGTACCAGTTTTAAGTTGATTTATTTTGTGGTACTAGTCTCACTCTCCACCCACTCCACGTGGCAATTTGCCACAGGATAAGACCATTCTTGCCACTTGCCACTCCTTGCACATTCGTTTCAATCCGGACTTCCTAGCCTACAAAGCCCCCTTGAATAATGGACCTCTTCCGGCACTTGGCTAGGTGTAAACTGAAACGACTTTGTTGCAACAGGGGGACTTGTTTTACAGTCATCAAAAAAATTTAAGGAAAAAAAATCCTATTCCTATTCAATTACTAGGGAGGAGATTAACGAAGAAGGAAATCTAAGAAAATCGCGTTTTTATGGTGTTATTTAGTGCCCTTTTTTGTCATTTCAGAGCATGTTTTTCTAAAGTATTCGCGCTCTTAAATAAAAAGGAAACAAAAATGCGTTCGCAAATTCTTTAGTAAAATTCTATCCTCTTGGTTGATTGTTTTTTTTTTTCAGTGGAGAAGCGGCAGATGGCCTGCCAATCTGTAAGGAAAAATGTCGCCAGAAGCACAAACAGATTGCTTCGAATCGCTGCACAAGGATAAGCCAAGGTTTTGCCAGTTTTTTCCGATTTTCCTTCGACCCCTGACCCCGCCCCTGTGGAATGCAGATGAAGGTGAATGCTGCTGGCATGCATTGTGCTTAGAAAGAAACACACCGTTAAAAGGATTTTGCTGTAATGTTGGCAACATTCTTTATTTATTCACATTATTTTGCTGGTAGCTCAACACTTAACATTTAATTTATGAGTGCGATGCGTTCGCCATCGCACGAAGATACGGGGCGTGGCATTTTTTCGTCACAACGCTTTGTTGCCTCATTATCCTGGCTTTATGCCTCGCATAAATCGTCTGGACCTTGCCCATTCGTTCTATTCTTTTTATGGCCAGCCGAAATTTGCATGCAAATCGCTAGGTTCTCTGGCGTATATTTACAGATCGAAAAGTTTATTGCGCTAACTAAACAATGCCTAACTAAGCATAACTCTAGTTATCAGCCAGCCGGAATCACTGGGATTTGGGTGAGCCAAAGGTCAGGCCGCCGTCGCCGCTGCTGGGGTCCTCCGTTTTTTGCCTCCGCTTGCGCCAGGGGAATTTTCGTGAACTTCGACCTGGAATCGCTGCCGTTTGACAGGTCTCCGGATCCGGCAAACTGTGGCTGGTCACCTCATCCCTCCGGCTTATCACCCTCGTCAGCTTGAGGCGAGTGGCAGGCTGACTGACTTCCGAGGGGTCGGCAGCACTTTGGGTCGGTGTCACCAGCAGGGCACCGCTCTTGGTGGCCAGCAGGGCTCTCTTGGCCCGACCGGAAGCGTAGTGTCTGTCCACCACTTCCGCCTCCAGCAGGGAGTTGGCATCGCCCAGCGACGAGAGCTGGGACACCTGAGCCTGCAGCATTCGATGGGGAACTGCAGTTCCCGGGACCACCGGGCCATAGAACTCCTGTTTTCGCATCCGCCGCGTATTGCCTACACCCAATCCCACTCCATTTCCGTTTCCGGAGGCCAAGCTATTGCTGTTTATCGTGGTGGTTGTGGTGGTGGTGCGTATGCTGTCCTGCAGGGACAACTGGTGGCTCGCATCCCGGCAGCGGAACTGCACCACGCGGTAGGAGCCATAGGGCTCCAGGGCGTTGTTATTGACACTGCAACTGGCCGGCTGCAGACGCATCGATCCATTTTGCCTCAGCAAAGCACTGTAGTTGTGCTGGTGGTGCTGGCTCTGCTGGTGGTGGTGGTTCCGGGCCAGGCCAAACTGCCTTGTGAGAGTAATCTGTAAGGAAAGAAAACATTTTCGAGTTTAAGTTTATTTAAAAATTACAAAGTTATGATATGTTTAGTTTCACTTTTTTTAAATGCATTTTTTTTAATTCTTTTAAAGTGTTTTCTCCCTAGTGCTTGTTATTTATGCATTAATATTTAGGGTGTAAAATAAGCTAAAAGTGGTTTAAACTATCTAGGGAACTAATGGAAAGACCCCATTATTTACACATGAATATTTTAAAAAAGGGTTCAATCCCGGCCCTACCTTAAAGGCCTCGCGGAACTTGTGACTCATGATGTTGTACAGCAGCGGGTTGATGCAGGTGGAGAGGAAGTAGAGCACGCCGGACGTGTAATCAAGTATCCGGAAGTAGTCGTTGAAGGCATCCCGGCTGATGCCGATATTAATCAGGTTCAGTCCGTAGACGGCCATCAGGCGCTGGGCGTGGAAGGGAGCCCAGCAGAGGAAGAAGGCGACGGCTACAGCTACTGCAAATACGGGCAAGGATAAAGAGCGTATTAAATACCCCTGGAGAAGTGGGTTACACACACAAATGGTCCTTATCTCTTATATCCCCCGTAATCGAATAGTTTGGGCAAACGTTCTGGATACTCTTTATGCAGAAAGCCAGGGTTTTACCTGTTGCTAAAATGTAAATATTTTCTAACTGAATACCGAAAACCGAAATGCAATCTTTTGTTTCTTTACCACCCTCCCTCAAACCAAATTAATTTATTACTAAGGCCCTGGGCTTAATCTGAATTGGCCCATCAATTTCCATTTGGCCAACCGAGGGCAGTGGAACACTACGGAATCAATGGGCTGTGGATTTCCATTTCGACTTGTTTCCTGGCCTGTAATGGAAATAAGCTCTTTGGATTTTTAAAAATTTCGGCTGGACCTAAACATAAAAAACTCATCATAAATAAAATTTGAAACCATGAAAATGTTAAGGAAATCCTGTACCATAACTTTAAGACATGAGGTTTTAATAATAAAAATGTATAGATACAGAAAATGTATTAATTTTAAAATGATGATGAGTAAAAAAAAGGTAAGTAAAATAAGTAAAGTCCAAAGAAAGGCGAAAAATTATTAAATGACATTAAATATAGCTTATTGATAGCAAGATATCCTGCCATTATTCGAGTTGGCTTTATGAACCCCGCCACCCTCAAAGCACTCAAGTGCCCCGACTTGATTACTCTTGAGGTGCCACCTGTCTTCGCCTCTGCTTCATTCGCTAGATGGCCATTTAAGAGCTTTTCACATACACCGATGTTGGCGAAAAATTAATGACACCGCAGAGAAAGCAAATACAGCGGAACAGAAGCACATTCAACCCAGATGACGCAAGTGCGAATGAGGGGGGACGGGGAATCCCCTGTTTGATGTGTCGCCAACGCAAATATGTTGACAGTAATTTTCAATTTAAGACTTTCGGCGAAAAAGTTTTGACAGGCCCGGGGTGTTGGGAGCGGGCTTGTTGCTGTCTTTAATCAATCAAGCCGCCAACTCAACTCACCTACCCAACATTCTGATGACTCGTCCCTGGGCATTGAGGCCCCTGTTCGCATCGTAGGTCCTCCGCGGCAGCGATTGCAGCAGGCGACTCCTCTTCAGCTTCACACCGATGAGCACGTAGAGCACACAAATCGCCGTCATGGGTCCACCGAAGAAGATGAATCCCGAGACGGCGAACACATGGGCGTAAAAGTCGTTCTCCATCTGGGGGATAAAAGCGAAATAGCACTCTCATTCCGGGTTCTAGCACTCTTTAAACTCCACTCCACCCACCGTGCAGGAGTAGCCCTCGTTCTGGTAGACCACCGAGAACTGCATGGCCTGCGGCAGGGCCAGCAGGAAGGCCGCCAGCCAAATGGCGAATATAAATTTAATGGCCCGCGACAATTTTGACATGGTGTGCTGCCTACAAAATGACGGAAAGATTAGGCTGCATTATATGTTAAGTATTTCGGGGAAGTTGATGTAAATGCTTTCCCTCAAACGTGGGCGGATACGCGCTGAAATATATTATGGCAGTTACACTCAAACTCTGATGGTCAGATGGCCTGAGTTTAATGTAAATATTTACTTTAAATGTGCGTGCAAACAGGAAGGAAGTCAAACTCTTCCTAGGAAAATATTTTTAGCCCTCACTTGTAGCCTTCTTTTGAAATATGAGAGCAAGGGTTTGAAGTATTTAACTTAAAGTGTTAGAGTATGTAAAATATGAATTTTAGGAATTTCTTAGAAGGGAAAACCTAAATAGTTTCCTCAACAATCTTGACCTAGCTTTGTAGAGAGCAGATTACATATATTTTTTAATTTATCTCTGTGCTTAAAATAGAAACCACCCTCATTAAAAACAAAAAGGAAAAGGGAACTTGAAAACTTTAAGGCACATTACGTAAGACTCCGATTAAATCCCTTTCTGTTGCTGAGCTCGTAAACAGGCGAATCCTTTGGGTTTTATCCAAGTACCCACCATGAAATACAAACACAGAAATATCGTTTTATTTCAACAATAGTATTTAAACCCATCTTGATTGAAAGAAAAACTTTTTCCCTAACTTTATAATCGGGTTTGGAATGCCATCTTTTGGTCAACCCACTCTTTCATGTCTGGAGATTCATTTATTTGGCAAATTTGTGAAAAAGTATAAAGTTAGTTGGAAACACAAATTGTGCTTATAATAGAAGGTATTTTTTTCACTCAGATTCTTTGTTCCTTTTTGAAAAACGAAATTTAATATGGGTTTCGCTGGAACACAATACGCGAAAATTATGAATGGAATCCAGACATATTCGTTTAAGGAACCATTTATATTTGTACGTAAATTGTATATTAATAAATCTCAGGTTAAAGAAGAGCTTCAATAAAAACGTAGGTACTCCTTAATTTATTGAATAAATAGTTTTATACCGGCACACTTTTTTCATCGCCAGCTAATTCCATAGTTTTTAATGAACTGCGTAGCTACTATTAATTAGTGTCAATAAATGAAAGGATATGTGAAAACGCTCCGAATTTTGTTGTCAAGCCTGACTTATTTTATCATTCCTCAACCTGACTGTTTAATTATGAATAATTATTGTGTCTCTAATGTGCACGGTATTTGTGTGGTATCATTTTATTGCGTTTGACTGGCGCTTATCAAGTTTCATTTATCTATTTATGGTCTGTCCCATTTATGCGTGATCCACTTTGTTAATGAAGGCGGGCTAGTAACACTGGGAAAATACTATTTATGATGTCAAAAATACATTTATAATGAAAATGTAGGAAAAATTAAAGTAAAAACTACCTAAAACTCACCGAAAGGGATGACAGATGGCTATGTATCGCTCTACGGTGAAGGCTGTGATGGTGAGAACCGTGGCATTGGCGGCCATTTCGGAGAGCACACTGCCCATGATGCACATGGCGTCCGTGAAGGGATACATGTCCGGGTACCAGAGGTTGTACAGCTCCTGGGGGATGCCTAGGGGACGGGGTATTCGATGACATTACGCATACGCCCTGATGGTTCCTGGAAAACGCGCTTACCCGAGACCAACAGTATCAGGTCGGAGACAGCCAGGTTGAACAGGTAGAAATTGGTGGCCGTGTGCATGAAGTTATTCCGCGAAATCACAATGCAGGTGATAAGATTACCCAGCACGCCTGCCACAAAGATGAGGGCATAGCAGACGGTGAAGGCGGTACGCAGGGTCAGGGACTCGTCCATCGGCGAGTCCGATGCCATTGTGCCGTTCCCATTGGTGGCGTTCGTGGAGCCCAGGAGATTCGAAAGGTTCTCGGTCGTTATGTTCAGCAGATGGGCGACATGTGTTAGGAATTTGTCATTCTTCAGCAGCAACAGCTCGGGGCTCTCGCTGGCACTGGGCATGCCAGTGGTGGCTGTGATGGTGGGCATCTGATTGGGACTGGGCGACACATGAGCCATGAATGATTGATTGAGGCCATCATCGTTGCTGTCGTTGGCGATGGTGATGGCGACGCCTTGCAACATGCTAGCTGTCGTCGATTAATTGCGGACTTCTTTCTCCTTTCTCCGCTCGTTCGGATTGGAGGAAAACCGAAACCAAGTCGGCCGCCCACTCGTATCAATGCGTTATTAATACTGTCTGGCGCATCCGCTGCCGCATCCTTTGTGGCACATGGCCGATAAGCAGTCGACGACAGGCCCAAAAATTGCTCACTCGCCTGTGAAGCAAACAACATTAAAAGTCATTAGACTCAGGGATGAATTTAAATTGAAGCCAGCCAGCCGGGCTGACGTAACTTTTTTTTAGCAGCGGCATCAGGTGGCCCAAAGGCTCGATAGGGAAACTGCGTATGAATCCCGAAATAAAGCACTTGCCTACTGCCACTCGTCGCCAGCCTCTTGGCTCTATTAATGGTAAACATCTGGCACTCTAGTGCAGAGAAAAAAGGTCCTAAACGTCCCGGCTTTGATAATAAAATGTGTGATAATAATTATGTTTTACATACATTAAACTAATATATTTTTAAATGTATTTGTTTATAAAAATATGATCTGAAGTTTTTAATAGAGTATATCATTAGTAAATACTTTTTCAAATTTAAATATTGTATCTTGTATCTATCAGATTATTATTTAATGTTCGATATTCAGAAGAAGATGGTTGATGTCCGTTTCAAGATAATTGAAAATAATTCATTTTATTAGGTCTTAAATTATGGTATTTATTTTGACCTTCCTTGTATCTCTTTTTTTGAAGGGCTTCATTCTTTTTAAAATGGTTACTTTAAATGAAAAACTATTCTTATATTAAAAACAACATTTCTAAAAATAATAAATTAATATTCATTATGCTTGTATTTACAGATTTTTTTTTTATTTAACGTAAAAATAAATATTTCCGCGTCCCAAATAACTTTTATTTGAAAAAACATTTTTTATATATTTTATATGTAAATATGTTTCACTGTACCCAAAATGTCACTTGGCACTTGACTCTATTAATAGTAAACATCTTAAGCTGTGGCAATACAGATTGCTGGCAATCAATACAAATATAGTTGTGGATGAAAAAGTTTTTCTATTTGCTCGGTCTAAGCCGTGATGACTGAAACGAAACCTGATTGCATGTGTGGGAAAGTTTTTCTGGCCTGGGAAGAAAAGGGAAACTTTTCCCACCCCCGACTGTCGTTTGGGTGCCCATTAGGGATCCCAGCACATGCTGGATTTTAAAGATGCCATGGCGGGGTAATATTTCACTCATTATGCCGCCAACACGTTTGGAAATGGGTTTCCCTTGCTGCCAGAAATCAAATTCTGGGGCTAGAAGTCAAAGGCCAAGTATGGCGAGCAACACCAAGTCACTGTTAATGCCAAGTTGGATTATTGGCTTGAAGCCAGATTCTTGGCTGATACGTCTAATTAATTATGTTTCCTGTTCGTTAAGTGTTCTCCTTCTGCCGGAGGCGTTTAAAAAGCCCCAGAAAGTATGCTACGCATTTGGAGGCTGAGGGTCCACGAATCTCGAGGGGTCAGTCTCGAGATGACAACATCTTATTGACGCAAACTAATTGGAAAAATAATTGAATTGCCAGCTGAGGTGTGAAAGTTGATTTAGATATGATTGGGCACAAACCGAAGAGCTGGGAGTCACCGGCTGATTTCGATTCTGGTTCCGATTCTGTGTACAAATGTGCGACTTCCGGCGCAATTATACAATCCAATCAGCCAGGGCAAAGCCAAGCGGACCATATTAGGGTTTGAAATTCAATTTCAGTTGCAGAACAAGTTTAAACCGCACTCCAGTTGCATTGCCCAGGTGCCTTAGCCCGGTTTAATTAAACTTTGCGGTTGCCAGAGGTAAGCAATTTGGGAAATAGAATTTTTTAAATTTCTGAGAACGAGTCCTGAGTAAATTGCCATCGACATGTTGATTTCTAGCAAGGCTAGATGAAATAACAAAAGCATATTTACTTTTGCTCCGCGTATTGTGTCCTTCTTTGTAGTCGAGTCGTATCCTTATTCGCTTCGGTGTCTCACAAGGTGGGTGTCTCCTTTTTTTTGGGATTGCAATGGCACGTTCAAGGACTTCCGCGTGGGATTCTTTTCTTAACCCTTTGGGCTCGTTTAAAAGAAATCACTGAACGGAAAATTAGTTTTCACTTTGTTAGGCAATCACTGGGAAATATTTAATGAGTGGCAAATCACTGGGGATTTTTGGAAAAACTTGATATATATATTTTAAAAGCATTTAACACTTTATTTATTAAAAATACATTTTATTATTTTTTCCCTTACTGACACTACTTTAAAATATTTTTAATTAAACCAAAATTTTGGTGGTTATATTTTAGCCTCGGCTTGTATTTTTTGGGGCTCGCACACGTCCGAATCGAAGGAAAGTCGGTGACAGACTGAGTTGCCTTGCGGCCATCGAGTCGGTGGTAGACGGCTGCTGTTAGCCAACTGTTAACTAACAGCAGTTCTTGGCCTTTGGCTCTCCGTATTTTTGTCTGGCACTCTGCTCTCGTCTGAGGAACACAAACATTTGGCCCTAATTTCATTCATAAATTCATGCACTTCACCTTGACTGCGGCTCCTTCACCTTCCCGCCGCAAGTTATGTCTTACTTGTCGGATGAGTAATGTCGCAGGCAGCTGGCTTTATGGAGCCTTACCATAAGCGGCAGTCGATCCAATTGAATGCCAAGTTGTGCGCGCGGCTAATTGAAATTGCAAATGGCCCAAAGCACTGGCACTTAGTTTTAATATTTATTGTCCTAGGCCCGACCGCCCGTCAATTGTTTTCGCTCTCTGAGGTCAGAGAACAGGGAAAATAAACGGCAAATCAAAGCCGTTTGTACATCATAAAGTAGGCTAAGGAATGTGTTTGTTTTGCAGGACATGAGAGCGGCCCGGATTGCCCCTTCCCTGACTTTTCACCAGGCCAAACCGCATATTAATGTCGGCCCTCGTCCGCAGATTTGTGGATTTGTTTTCATTATCCAGCCCTCTGGTTTCGAATCGCCTTGGGCCTCGCGCATTCAATTGGAGCATGGCTCGTTGTTCTGGTCTTAAAGATATTTATGGTGGGGCTGGAGAAGGTGGGGTCTTCCCGCTGAAGAGTTTTCAGTACAATTTGGCATGGTTGTCTGGTCGCGGTAAATATGCACAGTTGCTGGAGCGTGACCACAATCCGGGCTTTGGGGCTCGCTAAAGAGCCTTTGGATATTAGGGAAATGCCTGCGGGCGGGACTAACGATTTTATGATGAAATGAAGAAGAAAATGAAGAAAATGAACTGGCTTGAATAGAGTTCTACGTAGAAGTTTATAAAAAATCAATGTTTGAAAATAATTGGTTTAAAATGAAAATAGTTTTTAAAAATATAATTTCTATATTTATAATTTTTTGTCTAAAATGGATTTATGAAAAAATGAGCTTTCCTAGAAAGATAAAACAAAGGATCAAATTTTTTAAAATAATAAATTGATGCTAAATAATATTTTTTTAAAAATGTCTTTATGGGCTTGATTCTGTATACGTCTTACTTATTTTTATATGTTAAACTAATATATAATTATTTGTTTGTAAAAAACAACTTAATTTTTATTGATTAAACTCCACTGAATTAAGTATTGGGTATTTCTTCCGGTGCACCAATCACATCCCAAACAGATTTCAGCTTCCCACGCACTTTGTTCCGGCGTAAATGCGATTAAACGCGCGTTAAATTAATGTTGCCCCACATAATCACTGTCCGATATCTGGAAGTCGATTCCCTGGATTATTCATGAGCTCCGGAGTGAATAATGGAAGCGTGAGGACAATCAACAACAGTGATCCGCCCACTGACCTTTCCGCGTTGCGTATACGTCATGTTGTCCCGCTGGCCAGTGTGTTTCTGTGATTCGGAATGATTCAATTGGCCGGTGGTTTCATACTGATTAGCATAATGCCTTTTGACACACATGTGGACCACCTACAGGGGGAGAGACAAAAGATAGCCAGATCCTAATCGAAAAGGGTCGACCACAGCTTTGAGGGCACAGCAGTTGGTCCCCATTCGGGGGATCTCTGGTTCTGGCCTTGATTTACGACTGCAATGGGTCTAGTTGGAAGCGAAAACGATAATGTTCTGGCCACAACCACTGATTAGCTCGTCTTGAGTTGATGAACGTGGCCGAAATGAGGACAGGACACTGCAAATGCGGCTTAGAGCACTTTTGAGTGCGTCATGTTATTCTAGCTGTGGCTAATTAGTGCAATTAAACTAAATGCGGGAGTCCTTGGCCTTTTGCCTTTCCAAGAAACCCGAGCATTGAACTGTCGAACCAGAGTAAAGTATCCTTTAAATAGTATGTAGTATAATTCATACAGTTGATACTCTTAAGCCCACGCTTTCAACTCAAGTGCTCGCATTACTCATACAACCCGTTGGCCCAAGTTTATGGGAAGTTCGCTACTTTCATGTTGGAAATTGGGCATCTTGGCCGGCAATGGCATGTCGATGAGGGCAATTGCCGGGCTTTTACCCAAATGAAGCCCGGCCAACACGCACACCTCTTATTTTTTTGGTGGGGAATTCAATTATTTGAAAGGCTCTACAGTGCAAGTGGCAGTTCGACTTCATTTGGCCAATCGAAGGTCACAATTAGCCACGGGCTCGGAAATTTTGTCAACGACTTGTTGAGCGCGTGCCAGGGTTCAATAAATTTATGTGGCTGAGGTTAAGAAGCGAAATGGTGATACCCTTCAAAGGGTTAGGTAATTTAAGATACATTTCGATTTGTTCAATATTAAAAGAGTATTCAAATCAATGAATTAATACCTAAACAATAACTTTTGTAACCTAGTATGAATAAAATCATAAAATCATTAAGCTCTAAATGCAAATAAAAGAATGGCTTTGGACAAATTCCATATAGCCGAAAGTCATTATTGTTAATAAAGCCTGCGGTTTCTGCAGGAAACCAAATATTTATAATAAAAAGGTATTTAATGTTTGTTTGCAAAGAAAATATGAACAAAAATTAAAAACCCACTGTCATTCATGATATACAATTTATTTTGGTAGAATTAACATACATCAACATCAGTTTAAATTCTATACATTTTTAAAGGCAAAAATGTTTTTTAATAGGCACATACATATTTCAAATGACCAGTTTGAGATGCTCGAGGACACGAAAAAAGTTCATTTAAAATATTTATAGTTTCGGGGCACACATCCACTATCTTTTTCCGCCAGACAGCTTTCATATTTTATTTGTATAAACCCCAACTCAAATGTAATGTGGCCCGTACTTAGGTGAAAGTTAGGGAAAGCAGTGAGCGGCAACGGGTTGGTCGAACTGCAAATTACTTTGGGCCTGCCCTCTCCGTGTGCAATAAAACCAAATGAATTGGAAACTTGCACAAAAATTCAACTAAACTGCTGACGAGGATGCCGCCGTCGCCCGATGACAGAGTCCTGCGAAAGGCGACGGGAAAACTTCAAAACGCCAAACAAGAGCCCGACTCAAAGGACGTCCCGAATCTGATGTCATGCCCAGTGTTCATAAAGAGCCAGGCAAACGAAAATCTCCCCCATTTTCTCCGTTTTCCACTTCCCTTGGCCACTTTTTCCGCCGGCTTTCGTCAACAATTGGCAGCCAAAGTTTTGACTGCGAATGCCTTTGCAGCACGTGCTGCGTATTTGCCCTGTCTTTGAATTCATGAGATACTCGTTGAGGAGATTAGAAGGGAAATGGAGAAGGGTCCCCGACAAAGAAGGGCCAGCCCAGACCCTTGATTCCCCATCCCTACGACAGGCCCACCTCCCTGCAAAAATCAATGTTTGCTTAGGACTTTGTTTTGATTAAGTGCCAAAAAATTGTTTCGTACTATTTGCATAAAAATTGAGAAATTGAATGCATGCAATGGATTTGATTTGTGTGCCCAACAATTCGATTTGCTTTGCGCCTCGTACACATCGCATACAAATAGATAGATAGTATGGATACTGCCGCAGTTGTTTGCCCTTAATATCGCCGAACTAGCCGCTGGGATAGGAAAATACACATTTTATGAGTCGCAAAGCTCTGATAGATTTTCCCCGCACATGGCCATAAAAGTTAGGCCCCCGGGGGCCTCATAAAATCTCTCTTTGACTGATCATAAAACCACGGCATCATGTCCAATTCCGTGGCTTGATGGCTGGGGCTCAACGGCGTACAACGTGCTTTCACAAATTAATTTTAAGCAATTTAGTTGTCCTCCAAGCTGTGCTCCAGGAAGGGAAAATACGACAGGGTTAACTGCAGTGAGCCGTGTGGGTTACAGGTTATATGAAGGTGCTACGGGAGCTTTATATGTATATATAGAAAAGTGCTTAAACCGGCAAACAACTTGTATAAGGTGCCACAGAAATGGGTTTCGCCATATTGTAGAAACGCTTTGTTATTTATTTTATTTATTTTTAACAATTGCAGATCACAAATATATAACTTTGCAGGCGGTATCTTAAATTACCACTTTAATATTAAATTTATATACTAAGTGTCTAAATACACTATTAATATTAATAAAGCATGATATATTATTTGTGACCTTCCAACCACAAAAACAATCCATTTGACAGCGGAAACTGGGCCATTTTTATAAATTTCTGTTCTGTTTTGTTCTCCGAGCGACCACTTCACCTTTTCCCGGCTGCCTTGACTTAACTTGATTGTGGTTGCGGGCTAAGGAGTGTCGCAGAGGGTTAAGTGGGCGGCAAGGTCGCCATTTGCATTGTCCTTTGGCTCTGTTAACATAATAATCAAACAATTTGCCGCCCTGGCCAAATTAATACGCCACTAAATAAGATAAACTGCATGGCACTCCAGTATTATTTGCATTTTTATTACCCTTTTGCCGGGCGGACCCTTCATATAAGGCCGGAATCGCCAGAGCGCCGTCGCAGAGAGCCGAAAAGTGACGAAAAGCAACCGGTAGTTGTGCGCTGCCAACGTCGACTGCGCCGCCGGCGCCACTGTTGCGTCGCTGTTAACGACAATGGCCCGAACGGGCTTTGTTGCCAAGATTTTTTGGCCAAAAACCCAGTCAGTCGGATGCTGCGGCCCGTTGCTGTAGCCGCCGCCGTCGCTCTTGATTTCTTCTTGGCATCTTCATGGTTTTTCGAAGACGTACGAAAACGAGAAAACGGGAAAACCATCCATTTACGCGTGCCCTCAGTCATAATTTCGGTTCTGAGAATCGTTCTACGTACCAAAATTAATCAGTGCCAAACGCAAATAGTTAAAGCCATTAATTGTGAGTGCGAGCGTGTGCGTGTTAATTTAACCCCAGCCTCTCGTGGCCATTAATCAATACTTAGCACATGGTAAAAACTGATTAGCTGGTGTGCAATAAAACACCAGAAAAATTAAAAATCGAGAAGCCCCAGCGAAACCCCAGAGAAAGTGAGTGAAAGGTGAGGGGGAAGTCGTGGGGGGTGGGGTTACAAAGTGCAATGCTCGCGAAATGCGAATACAAAGTGACAAAATCAAAACAGTTCAAAGGCATAAAAAATAAATGCATTCCGAAAAATGTGGCAGGCATCGTTTGACAAATTTAAATTAAACGTGTTTTAAATGCACAAACGATGGCCAGCGAAAAATATAAGTAATTGTCATTAGGCGGAATGAAAAGCCCCCGAACAGGAGCGACGAAACAGTTGTAAACAAGTTGCGAAATAAATAAGGCCTTATCGGGGCCCCAAGATCTCCGCACATTGCCAGTGAAATCCATTGACCCGAAACACTAATGGTGCAGAATCTATAATAATATATGCAAAACGAAGTCGCGAAAGATGGAAAATAGTAATACAAACCGAAAGCAAAACTCACTCTTTATGGACAGGGGCGGATGCATAATTTTCGGTGCGATGCTACACGGTCGATCATCAGTGAACATCAGATATCAGAGTTCAGACATCGGACGCCGAAACGAAAACAGAAAAATGAAAAAATGAAAACCAGTTTGATTGAATATACAATATAATAAAACCAAATTCGACAGCATTCTTCTGGCCGTGCATATATTGTAGAAACTCTTTATGATAATGATAATGAAAACGTCCAAAAACGGTCAACCCGGCCACAATAACGAAATATGGCCACCACATTAGGAATAGCAGCGGCCGAAAAAAATAAGCACTCATCACCTGAATGGAGTTAAACTATGTTAATGTTATTAAGTCACCCGGTGTCCATTGGGAACTTTGTCTTCCCCACCACCTGACCTTGAGTTTCGCGGCGCGTTTAATTTGTTTGCCACCAGGTGTTCGGGGGGCGCTCTTCTGAGCCGCCTCCTAAGCCCTGTAGCAACATCCTTAAATTCATCCCGTGTACACAAATATTTTGACTAAATGCCACTTAGCAATTCAAATTAATTTTCAGCTTCCACTTGCCCTGAGCCTGGTCCTTCGCCCAGGACACCTGACGGCCTGCCAGGTAAACGCCTTCCCAAGATGCCAGGTAAACACAGGACACAAACACACTTTAAGACACGTCTCCTGTGGGGTGGACCTTGGCAGGTGAAAAAGTTTGCAACTTCAATGGGCAGACCCAATGGCGCGCAAATTTATGTAAATTCAGCAAACTAGGTCTAACTCGAAGCATTTAGTTAACCATTTCGGAATATCTTAAAAAGGCATGTGGTCTTTAATATTATAAGTGAGTGTTCTAATAGGTTGATTTGAATAGGTTTTTTGGTATTTCATTTTGCCTAGGCATTTATAAAACTTTTTTGAATTCTCGAAGTTCACTAACCTTAAAATATCAGAACATTAGAAAAGTGTGGATGTCACTTAGTAATAAAATATCATATTTTTATATCCATAAGATAGAGCTGAGCTAAAATAATCTTTATTAAAAGTTGACTCTTTATAATACATATATATACATAAAAATCTTGATTTTATTAGAATACTTTAAAGCAAATATACAAATTTTAATTATTGTGTATACGCAAAAAAATATACAAATAATTAATACAAACATTAATACAAGTTTAAACAATATCTTAGTTAATTCCTGAAGAGAAAAGGATTAAAATACCTTGAGAAAAAAATAATACATTTTATTTTGTATAATTCATTTCGTAGGTCCTAAAATAAAAAGGAACTTTATTTTAAATAAATTGAAGTCCCATAAAAGCAGCTGTAGGTCCACCCCATTGCAGAAATCAGAACACAACATTAAATCCCACACTCATGACAACAGATTGTAGGAGGAGTGGCTCTGGCCTAAGTCGAAATTGATGAGCCCCCGCCAGGGGCATTATGAAAACATTGCTTGAGAGCGAGAGCTTCGATTGAAAATACATAAGCAGGGATCTAAGATTCCCGGAGAAATTCGAAATTAATAGTGCGCACACACATTGGAGGACACACACCCATGGCAGTCAAAATGCTGCCCACTAACAGTTCCGGTCTCCTGGCAACCGATCTGCAACTGTTTCACAATGAGAAATTCCTTTTGAATCTGACCCAAGTGCTGAACATCTCGGCGGACAACCTGACCAGCCTGCTGCAGGGCCTCGAACCGGAGGAGCTGCTGCCCACGGCCACCCCGATGACGCCGCTCGACCTGCTGGCCACCCTCAGCGTGGGCTACGCCCTCATCTTCATTGCGGGCGTGCTGGGCAACCTCATCACCTGCATCGTCATATCGCGGAACAACTTCATGCACACGGCCACCAATTTCTACCTGTTCAACCTGGCCATATCCGACATGATCCTGCTGTGCTCCGGTGAGTTATGATAACAATTTTATTTGGTTCCAATTGAAACATTAGATTTTAAAAATAAATTCAATAAAAACAAGAAATTTGAGTGCCCCTATTGTGAGATAATCGAAAATGATCATGACTAAATAGACGCATATCTTGACGCTTATCAGGGTTTTTTATAAACTCGTTGTTAATATTCAATGAAATACAATTTTATATTTTTCGCATAACACGTTCGATAACGCAAAAATAAAAAAAAAATAAAAATAAGATATTAAATATACATATGTAAATTATTCTGACGCTTTCAATATAAACAAGAAAGTCGGGAGACCGACAGATGGTCATGACTTTTTAAATGCATGTCAAGATGCTTATTTGGGTATCTTATAACCGTTATTTAAAGAAAACTTTAACTATTTTTGGAATAGAATGTATTTAAAACAATGTATTCAATTTTGTATATGTGTATTACACATTAAAATCCATTTTATCAATTTCATTTTGTGTTTATTTAGTCAAATATTTGTATGAAAATATTTTGCTCTTGACTTGTAAACATCCCGCTAAACAAATACGCTTTCTCAGTATTTACCCGCACATTTTTGTTGAATTATTCATATGTTATTGTGGGTATTTTTGCTGTTCCCCCATTAGGAATGCCCCAGGACCTGTATAACCTTTGGCACCCGGACAACTATCCCTTCAGCGACAGCATCTGCATATTGGAAAGCGTTCTCTCGGAAACGGCGGCCAATGCGACCGTGCTGACCATTACCGCCTTCACCGTGGAGCGCTATATTGCCATTTGTCATCCGTTCAGGTGGGAGTAGAACCTTTCCAGTGCCAACCCCACTGCCCGTTTCAATTTTCCCCGAAACTTTGCTAATTGGTTCTGCCTTCGATACAGGCAGCACACGATGTCCAAGTTGTCACGGGCCGTAAAGTTCATATTTGCCATCTGGATAGCCGCCCTTCTGCTGGCCCTGCCCCAAGCCATCCAGTTCTCCGTGGTGATGCAGGGCATGGGCTCCTCCTGCACGGTGCGTATGATTGATGGGAGGCCCTTAATCGCTTTCCCAGTTCCGAGGAGCTACCTGGTTAA
This sequence comes from Drosophila biarmipes, assembly GCF_025231255.1. Taxonomy (NCBI): domain Eukaryota; kingdom Metazoa; phylum Arthropoda; class Insecta; order Diptera; family Drosophilidae; genus Drosophila; species Drosophila biarmipes. The sequence continues at coordinate 16,884,050 of NC_066616.1, read as the reverse complement.
TTGAGTTACTGGGTTGGTTCGTTGGCCTCTTGAGGCATTTCCTGTTGACCGAAATAATGCTTTTAAAGGACCTTACGAGACGCTACAGCTACTGCTTTAAAATTTAATACATTAAATTGGACTGATTACTATTTTAAATTCACAGAAAATTAATTATTAATTAATTCACAGATCTTAGTACTTTGGCTAGAATAATACAATTACTAATAATATTATCGTTTGTCGAAATGTCATAGTACTTTAATTAGCCTTTAAACTAACCATTTTCCTACAGCTTCTAGTTTAGAGAGACCCTTGCTAACATAAAAGTTTAATAGCTAATGTGAGATTTTACAAAGTAGGCAAAACCTTTTAGGAGGCCTCAAATCAAAGTAGGTAAATCTAGGAAGTTATGCATTCAAGCTTTTAAAATAATTTTACGAGTTTTCCCCGCGAAACCTGGCTTTATTCTGAATTTACAACCACCACATGATCAATCAGAGGCAATCTTTTACGATGGTTGACTCAATTCAGGGTAATCAAATTTACAGCCTTCGCCCTCCGGCCGTGGCTGGGGGCCAAAAACCATATCGCTGCGCCTGGTAACGTGTATATTTTTCTCTGCGATATGTCTGCTGCAGATGAAAAACGACTTTTTCGCCCATGTGTTTGCTGTGTCGGGCTTCCTGTTCTTCGGCGGACCCATGACGGCCATCTGCGTGCTCTACGTCCTCATCGGGGTGAAGCTGAAGAGGAGCAGGCTCCTGCAGGCGCTGCCCAGGCGCTGTTACGATGTCAACCGGGGGATAAGCGCCCAGACCCGAGTCATCCGGATGCTGGGTAAGCAGGATATGAAATATCCGAAATAACTCATGGTTGCATCATGCGCCCGCCCCCTTTCCACTGCCATTTCCATTCCCAGTGGCCGTGGCCGTGGCGTTCTTCATCTGCTGGGCCCCCTTCCACGCCCAGCGCCTGATGGCCGTCTACGGCTCCTCCTCGGGCATCGAGTCGCAGTGGTTCAACGACGTGTTCAGCATCCTCGACTACACGTCCGGCGTGCTCTACTTCCTCTCCACCTGCATCAACCCGCTGCTCTACAACATCATGAGCCACAAGTTTCGAGAGGCATTCAAGGTGAGCTAGCCCCCGGAAATTAATTTTTATTGGTTTCATTAAAGTTATGGTATCGAGCAATCGATTTTAGGTGGGCAGACTCTGCAGTGCAGCAGAATATATACATTTTTAAAAGCATATTGAAAAGATAGCTACTTTCAGAAACACTTTTATGGCATTAAACATTGTTTAAATCTACCAATCCTGCTAACCTACAATCTTAGAAAGCCATTCACCAATCCCTATCAAATTTACAACACCTTTGAAACCATTTAAGGTTACCCTGGCTAGACAATTTGGACTGGGTGGCAAAAACCAAGGAAGAGGGCTGCCCCACACCTACAGCGCTCTGAGGCGTAATCAGACGGGTTCGTTGCGACTTCACACCACGGTGAGTGCACTTAGAGAAAAGTATACATTGTATAAAAAATGAGTAAATTAGAAGTAGATCTAACCTTTACAAAACTACTAATATTATTTTTTTATAAAAGAAAAATGTTTAATCAATGATGAAAATATAGGTATACCAAGTTTAAAGTCTTATAATATAGTTTTTGATCCTATGAAATATATTTTATGACCACTTTCAAAACTCGAACTAACATGAGCCACAAAAGTCAATAAGCTAGGATTTATATAAAATATATTTTCGCAGAACTACTCATTATTGTCATTTAAGTACTAAAACAACTTAAAGACCCTTTGAGTTAGGGAAGTTTAATGTATTCAAATGTGGGTCTTAAATGTAAATGTATTATCATGTTTCACCTTCTGATAAATGTTTTAATTTCCCCCAACAGGACAGCGTTCGGACCACCATGACTTCCACGGCGACGACGACTACGGGCCTGAATGGCTCTGCCAGTGGCAAAGGGACGGCAACAGGTCCGGCGGTGCGGCTGAACCGCGTGTCCTTGGACAGCGGCCAGCTGCAGGGCCAGAGTCGGAGTCGGCAGGACCTCTTCGACAACCCACGTCGCACCCTCCAGACGCAAATATCCCAGCTGTCGTCGGTGGGCGATGCCCACTCACTGCTCGAGGAGGACTTGCACTTTGCCGGCGAGCCACTGCAGCGACAGCCCACCATGTGCTCCATTGATGAGCTCACTGATGACTTGGCCATCTCCCGGTCCCGCCTCAAACTGACGCGCATTACCCGCCCACTGGCTGCGGCGGGGGGCGTGGCAGGAGGCGGGACAGGGGGCGTGGGAGGTGACGAGTCGAGTGGCAAAGTGAGCAAGGCGAAAGTGAAAGTGCTGAAGGGCTCAAGCGCTCTCAAGGGTCTCAGGGCCAAATTCAATTGGCGTGCCAGACGCAAAGGCAGCCACAAACCGCCGGTTAAGGGGGCCACGGGGGCGGTCGACGGTTCCGGAGAGCGGGGATCGGCCTTTTAAGGGGGTCCCAACAAACCTCCCCATACACTTCACCCCCCTCTCTGGAGGAGAAAGCCTTATCCGGAGTCCATTCCAGTGCCACCCGCAGACATTACACACACACAACTGTGATATGAGCAGCAAGCGCCTCTCCAGCTTGTTTGTGTTTACTTTAGACAAATATATTCCGCGTTGGGGTCAATTAAACTATATAGTTGTCCCGGCCACTAATGATGTAGCCCAAAGCTATAGTTCGAATTCTAGTTTTAGTATTGTACTTGTAATCGAATCGCGTTGAACCGCAATAAACCATGTAGTTCAGTCTCTGTTCAAAAGGTTCGATGGTGTTTTATTGGTGAGTTGGGGTTTCGTAGAGGTGCAGGGAGTTTTTTTAATTAAAAAAATATGTTGCAAAATGTAAAATTGATCAAAAAAGAAATAGTTTTTTCCTTGTTACATTGCAAATACTGGTCAGAACGTGGAATGTCATACCTCGTTGAGCTCGTCGTTTAATTTGCAATCCAATGGGATTTAAGCCTGGAAAACTTTAATTTTTGCCATTTCTTGCAAAAAAAAAACCTCTTAAAAAAAAGGATAAAATTGGTCGAAAAATAAATGTTCTTTAAAACGATATGGATCGTTAGCGGGATAGGAAAGCTGCTCAAAACAGTCTCTTCCCAAACTCTACGCCTTTAATTGGCTGATTGAAAATTGAAAAAAAATTGAAAAACTGCTAAGGAAATGAATATTTTTGATAAAAATTCAAATCCCATTTTTTCAGTATAAAAAATAACTTTTTTCGGTGTATTAATGCAACAAAACGTCAGAATAAGGAGTCCCATACCTTGCCGAACTCGTCGTTTAATTGCCAATCTACTGGCATTCAAATTTAAAAATGTTATTTTTGAGCCATTTTTCGCAAAAAAAAAACGATAAAAAAAGAGAAAATTGGTCAAAAAATAAATTTTTATTTAAGCGATCGTTAGCATAAGAAACTAGCTTCTCAAAACAGTCGATCTTTTAGCTCTACGCCTTCATTTGGATAAACTAAAAAAACTGTTAAAAAATAAGAATTTTTAAGCAAAATCCAAATACTTTTTTTCGGCATAAAAATCTAGTATTTTGCTGTCATACCTCGTTGAGCTTGTCTTTAAATTTCTAATCCACTGGCATTGAAATCTATAAACTTTATATTTTTGACATTTTTTGCAAAAAAATGCACCCCCTAAAAAATTGCGAAAATTGGTTAAAAAAAAAAAACATTTTCTTTTACGTAATAGCGTTCATTAGCATAAGAAGCAAGCTGCTCAAAACAATGGTTCTTTAAACTCTACGCCTTGATTTCGCTAAACAACGCTTTAAAACCCGCCTATTAAAGTAATTTATGATTAACTTATTTCCCTCCAATTACATTTTTCTTAGTGCATAGAACGCAGTAGACGCAAGATATTTATTTAATGCTCCCCGCATATTTCATTTTACAAAGAATGTGGATCAAGTCGGGGATTATCAGGACGAGGGTTCAACGGGCGACTGGCTAATGACAGTCAGTAAAAAGAGGGCGTAGACAAAATCGCACTGCATCATAATCCCGGGCCATTAAGATCCTTATCTCGCTTTTCGGTCTGGAGTCTAGACGATGGATGAAAACCAGAGTCGCGAATCGGCCAATATTCGCGGAAAAACTGCTGGGTTCGTGGCAGGGTGTTTGTGGGCAGTGACTAATTACCAGCCCATAACTAAGTGTCCCAAAGAATTTAGTTTTAATTTCAGCGAATGCAATTATTCAAGCGGGCAGAGCAGCCCGAAATAAATGGCTCTTAATTCATAAAGTGCAGCACATGTTGCCAAAATGCGGCCGCCATGAATAAATGAAACCGCACAAAACTTTACTTCATTTGCACAAAAGTTCTAGAATTAATGTTCATTTTCGGTTGCACTTAGGTAAGCACAAGTTGGCTCTTACTTCACAATTAGCTGGCAAAATATTACAACGACCGAAGAGCTTATGCAACAGCACATCGTTAGTTGGGTCTTAGTCCGGAGAATTTTTCCCACAAATTGGCTGCATTCCCTCTGAGTGGTTCTAAAATCTGAAATATTTGCAGAAAGCCCTGCCAATTTCTGCCAAGAAAATGCTTTATTCCCAAATCTAGTGCATTCTTCGAAAAAATCATTGAAAAATAAGTAGAACGTAGAACATTTTGGTGGCAAATTGCACCAATTAAAAACATGGTAACTATTGTAAAATCTGTAGAAACCAAAAAGCGTGAAGAGTTTTCAATATTTTATTAAAGTTTTAAAAGTTAAATGGCCAATAAATATGGAAACTTTTTTGACAAGATACCTATGACATTAAACTATGACAACTTTACCAATAACCCACGATTTTATGTATTTTGAAAATTGATAGGCACGCAAATTTTCTTTACGTTCTATTCTTGGTATTTAGACAATATTGACAACTCCTTAAGGCCAGATACAAGATGCTAATCCGTACCACACGCCCAGGCGATCCATTTTTTATGGCCGGCGACCGAAACGACTTTCTGCGTCTGTTTGTCTGGGTCGGGACCCTTTTCCATCAATGGGCGACCATCATTTATGCGACATAAAAGTCAAAGGCTGTCAAATAGTTTCGATGAACTTCATCATTTTTATGCGCACAACAAGAATAGCCCAAGAACACATCCACACACGCTGGAAAAACAAAAATAAACTCGTAGATAACCATTACTCTGGCACAACCGCACAATAAATTTGAGTGGGTTTCATTTTGTGCAAATTTACTATCACTTGTCTCGATGGATGGTAGACTGAAAGCAATTGGAGCATTCAATTTACGGGGCAGCCTAAAAGCCTTTCTCTCCGCGCCGAGCACTCCCATTTTAAATTCCCCGATGCGCCTTTGTTCATATCACGCATACGCAGTGTGTGCCTGGGCGACCGTCATAACGCATAAATATGAGATAAATAAGCAATTCTGTGCGAAAAGGCGATGGCTGGCCGGGTGGCGAAATGAAGCCAAACCGAGCCCAGTGACCAAGCAATAAACTCTCAATTTCATTTATATGTATGAGCCATGTTAGCAATTCAAATGGACGATGTGCCAGATTCCCTAAGCCCTGCATAGTCAGCCCTATATCTATGGTAAGCCAAATATGAGGTGGGCGTGCCGAAGCAATTAAGCCATGAAATACCGTTGCCTACTTTCCGCGGCCATCGATTTACGGTGGAAAAATGGAGCGCAGAATCCATGAGCTGCAAAATCGCCTGAACGTCGACCACTTAACCCCACTGATTGCTTTGCATAACACTCTATTAATTAGGAGCCTGCCGGGCCAGGCACACAGTTTGCAATTAAGCGGAAAAGCGAGGGAATCCAGGGGATGTCGAGTATCTTTAATGAGTCCAAACAAGTGAAAATACTGGAAAATCCCCAAGGCTGACTAGGGTGAGTCTCTATTGTTTATCACAGGAATTGGTGGTACATACCCACTAACTATCTTTTTGTTTTTCAAAAAAAGTATCTTGCATACCAACAATTTTTCTGGGATTTAATATTTTGAGGTTTGTATATAAATATGTTGCATACCCATTTTATAGACCCTAAGTTAAAATATTTGTACTGTATTGTATATAAAAATAAATATGTCTCACATCTTTCAGAAAACCATTCCTTTAAACCACACAGGTAGTTTTCAGGTCCACCCTAATGTATCTGGAATCCCAAAGATATCGGCCAGTGCGTTTGACACTTCACTTAGAAGTCTATAGACCGACCCCGTTGTTCTCCATCAGAACCCCTTGACATAGACAAGATGCCTGTGAGGCCGGAACCACTTGGCACGTACGGATTGATGTTTCCATTTGGGAATCGTTCGGAGGATATGGTAGTTGATATGTTTGACTTTTCGCCCGGGCTCCGTGTGGGTCTACTTTAAGAGTGTTTGCTCAGTACAAACCCATGCCTCTACTTCCTTTAACTCTGAACGCGGATCTGGTTTCTGGGCTTTGTGGGTATTGTGGCTGCGATGGAAATGGCATTGTTTTGCGCACTTTGCACGTAGTTACTCCTCGTGGGAGTGTACTCATAAAAGCAAATTTCATCGGTTCTGACACGAGGCAGGAGCTCAATACGGTTGGATTGCCCAAACACCAACTAAACTGCAATTCAATCGCTGACTCGTCTTTTCCCTGGCGACGCCTTTAGTGCTAACTCTGTCGGAAATAGAAGTCAACCAATTCGCGTAATTATTTTATATTATTGGATTGCCTTATAAATATTCTCTATTACAAATACACTCTTTTTATAAGACCAAGCACTGACAAATGTTTTTCCTAATTTCGTTCAACATCTTCTCATTTACAATTTTATAATCAAATCAGAACGAAAAATTATACAATACTCATTATAAAGCGCTCAGATCGATTTCAAAACTAGTTTTCTGATAAAATCTGGAATTCGTTAAAAGCTTTCGATGTCGAACAGCAAAATCTCAATTAAAGTAAACAATTCTCAACAAAACGCCCCAAACAGCTCATAAAATGGCACGAGCTATTCACAAAAATACATCTTATTGGCATTTAATATATTCCAAAGCATTTATGAAGAGGCGTGAGACCCTGCCAGCAAATCGAAAAGTTCATATTCGACAGAAGTAAAAATAGATGAGAGTAGCTATAATTATGATGCATGACAAATAAACAAGGGGCTTAAGGTCCGAGACTGGCAACCAATGCATTTTTTATGGCAAGCTTAGTTTTTTAGTTCGAATTTCTGGTTTACATAAAAATCAAATTCCAAGAAGTCGGTATATTTCCTTTGACCAATCACGCCAACATCATCAAGGGCAGGTCTACGATTCTGGTTTATCTCGGTTCACCATCAATGGATTTGCAAAATATTAACCAGAACGCCCAAAAGAATTTACCGGCAACCGGTTATTTTGAAGTTTACATATATTTAGTATTTGATATGATAATGATTGCCTGATCAGATGCTAAGTTTAAGAAGCAGGGAATGCAGTTTGGTAGAGATAATATTAAAATAGAACTATGAATCAGCTAATCATAGCCGTAAAATGGTTATTATTTCCTATTTCTGAGAAGAATGATGCATCTTAAAAACAATTCAATGAACTTTCTCCGATTCGCAGTAATTAACAATGCATTTTCAGCCTTAAGCATGCTGAGCTTTTAAGGAAAATAACTGGGTGGATCAATGGAAAATCAAATGACGCGGGCCATAAATGCAGTCGGATTCCGGATTTAATGCTGGCTACCAAAACAAGACCGCAGATTTATGACTGGCTGTTAAAAAATACCGCCTAGCACAAAGAAATTATTGAATTGAATGGCGGCATAACAATCCTAATTAATTGTAAACAAGCCATGAAAAACATCAGCTCATGGTACGCACACACACACCCGGCACTTGGAGCTCATTTATATGGCACGTCGGTGGGGGGTGGGCGGCTGAGTGGGCGGTGGGTGGCGCCTTATGGGTGGTGCTGCTGCTCATTGTGATCCCTTTCGCTGCACCACACGCTGCGAGGGTGTGCGTGAGAGCAAAGAGTGACGGCTTCGCCGACGGTTTCCATTTGTACGATATACAATAATATTTTGATTGACTTTCCCCCACCTTAAAAAGCGGAATGGGCAGCACAACAAAGTGACATTTGATTTACGCCGACACGGAAAACAAGTTGTTAAGTCTACTCAATCCGCGAACCGTTTACTCGACAGCGGGAGGCGCCATTAGCACGGTGGGTTTGCCCGCTGGGAAGTATCAAGTAAAATATATAAAGAGTGATGAGATTAATGAGGTGGAATGTTTTATCAGTTTCGAGAAATTTATGACTAACCACGTATAAATAGAAATTCCTTTAAGAGCGCTCGTTGAATTTTAAATGCGGTGAGTTAAATCGTATTATTTTTTCTAATGTTTACTTTTATCCAATTTTAGTTTCTTTAATTTATTGCTCTAAGCACTGAAAAAGGTTTTCAAAGAAATTCTTTGTTTAGTAAACTTACTTTATATGTTAAAATATATTTTTAATTGTAAATATATTTTTTTTAATATATAAAACATCTTAAGCAAATTCTTGGTTGATTTGTTGTATCTTTTTTTAATCTTTTACATAGTAACCTTCTTTTTGGGTGTTCCCAAGATTATACCAATTTCTAGACCTCATTACCCCACAAAATCGAATTCTCATCAAATTATATTAAATGTGAGTACATTTCTTTGATCTTCCTACCTGTTTCTCAATAGCAGTAGGCTTCTCAATTATTCGAAGAGCATTCAGAGTGCCACTTGAGAAACAATCTAGCATAATTGTGTTGTACAGTCCTATATTTAAATGCCTGTTTTCCGATTTTTTTCGTGGAATGGGAAACGCAGACGGCGCTGCGCAAGAGTCAAATACCTCATTCGTCAATAAAATAAAATTATGATTCATTGTTTGCCGGCATCGCAGCAAACGCCTTCGCCTCCGAGTATCGCATCGCATTTTTGGACCAGATCAAAGTGTAGCCAGCGGGAATATTGTAAACATCTTAATTTGCATATAAATACGCATGGTGTATTGCTGTGTAATTTTTTGGAAAAAGATTTATGTGACCGCAACGAAATTTGCGTGTGTGCGCGGATTCATATTTATGGCCTGGCGAGAGGTCGGGGAAGCCGCACAGATTTGTCAGTTCATTAAAAATGAAGTGAGTGTAAATGTTAATGAATTTTACGTAAACGGAGCGCCCACCACAATTGTCAAGCAGCCTGGACAGGCGTGACCAGAAGGTGTCACATTGTGGCCAGTCCAAAGCTGTTAATCTAGCAGATCTGACGTTTGTTTTCCACTGGGAAAAAGTATACTTATTCGGTTTTATGATAAAATTATTCATTAACATTTATTTAAGAATATTTTTCATAAATCTTATCTTATACTATTTATTATAGAGAGCGATATCCTTCAATACTTAAATAATTGAATGACTTTTCTCCAAATTTAAATGATAGAAGTTGAATGCTGTAAAGGTTTTTTTTTAATTATTCTTTTATTTTTATAATTGCTAGGTCGCACTTTGTGATGTTTCAATGATTTCAATAACCAAACCCACCGTTAAAATATTTTTAAAAATTATAGAAACATAAATAAAGTCAAGTAGGCTGAAATAAGATGTAAAACGTTGCCATAAAAACGATTGATTTAGTACAAATTTAGTTTACATACTCTTGAATCTATTAGGCATATTGTAATAATAATTAGAAAAGTTTTCGCCTAGTGTGACACTATAAGTTTTAATTGCACTTGTACTGGTCGTGCGGCTTGCATCTAATTAAAATGCAAGTGGCGCAGTGGCAAATGCCGCACAATTTGTTGGGGAATAAATTCAAATAAGTGTCGAAGCGGCACCCCAGCCATGGGCATCGAAACTTTTCCAATAAACGCAGCTTATCGGGGTGTCGGACCCGTTCAGGCCGGGCCAAGACAAATGCTCGGCGCATGGCATAAAAAAGCGATTGCAAGGGGAGCTAGCAAAAGCGTTAACGGATATTGCTCCTCGCAATCACAAAATCCAAATGCAATGGCTTTGCCATTATTTACCACAGGCAAATTAAGTATACGCAGCGTGCGCACGAACCGAGTTTCCCGATGATTGCAATGCAGTTAAATTAGCTACGAACTTCGTGTCCCTTTGATATTTTTGGGCAATTGCATAACACAAACTGTATCAACTTTTTCCCCATTTAGGCCAGCACCATTTGTTACCCGTTATTTGCTATTTGTTTTCGCATTTTTTGTGTATTTATGAGCCTGTTTGGTAAGCGAAAAACAAATGGCCATAAATCAAGAGCCATATTCCGGCCACAGACAATGTTCCGAGCTGCCATGTAAATAGTGAAACTAACAAAAAACCAAAAAGGAACCATCATGGGGACCACCAAAAAGTATGCCGTTTAATTGTGGCACTTGAACTGCATTTTAAAGTCGCATCGGCTCGGAGTTCACTCACATCACGTATACGCCATGCATGCCCAGGCCGAAGGAGAATGAGAGCGACAGCGCGTGTGGGATTTTAATTACAGACAGTCGCGCCATTAAAGGCTTTTATGGCACTTCTTTACCAACAATTTTACGGCCAGCGACAAGCCAGAATAAATTTTATGCATTTTTTTTTTGGGATTTCCAGCAAGGATCAGGCATACGATACGAGTAGTGGCATCAGTGGCATACTCAAAGCCTTAATCTTTTTTCAACTATAATCCAATCAAGTGATTTTGCACAGAGAATACTTGAGTACCAAAAATTGTGAATGAATTTCGAATATTTACAATTGAATTTTCGTTGCTTGAAATCTATGCCAGTATAGTATTTATGTGTATCTTTCTACACCACTAAACTCAAGAGCTTAAGTGTTTTTCAATTGAGATATTTATGTTGTTAGGGCTTTTAGCTCTGTTTGAATTGAGCCATTCACACACAGGCACTTTAGCAAATTCCTAAATAATATAAATAAACCAACTGGTTAGATGAGTAAAACGAGGAAATGTTTATGGATAAACAAAGCTGTTAAACAAAAAATAATATTATCGACATGGCTTGTTTTTTTTGGGTTGCCAAGGGGATGATACATTTTTAATCTACCTATACTATAGATTTTTTAATCCTTCATATTTATAGAAATAAAAAATTCTAAACATAAAGTATACATAGGTATATAGGTTTTTTCTTGTTATCAAAGTACTTTACTTAATACCTCCGCTCTGGAGAGCAAAAATATTCACAGCCCACTCTTGCACGCTCCATTTAATCGTTTTTTCCGCTTTAATTGCGCTCAATACTTCCGATAGTTCTCGATTTGCGTAGTCCATTAAGTGTCGCAACTTGCCTGTAATGGAGGAGGGCCCATGGAAACGCTGCAGATATTTCCGAACCGGGCTCTTAAGTGGCACTTTAATTTTAACGAGCGTTTAATGTGCCTTTAATTACGAAAGCCGCTTGCACCCTGTCTTCGGGTTGATTGAATGTTTGCCGTTGAAATTGAGATTAAAGGCCGGGGCGGAGGAGCCGGACCGGAAAGGCAGACTCTATTCATACAACATAAGCGCGGGTACATCCTGTCTTTTCAGGTCCCTTGTTTTGCCTTTCATTCCAGGGACCCCAAGGTCTGCGGGTCCATCCATCCAAGTGGCTCTGTTTTTTGTCTCGCCACTGACAAAATGCAATATTAATCATGTCGAGAGGCCGACCGGTCGGCGAAATTCCGGCTGATTTCCCACAGCACCATTCAGCAGACAGCCAATTCAATTAGCAGCTAATGAAGTAATTTCGCCAGGTCGCCAATTAATTTACTTTATTCTCAAGCCATTGCAGTGCGCTTCAACAGGTTTTGCGGTCATAAAAGTGCCCCGGCAGCAAATTGGGAAAATATTCCATACGACTGTCATTTCAGATGCAAGATAGCGAAAGTAAACACTTGAACGTGAGAATGACAATCCTGTCCGCCCAAAGGACATCAGGATTTTATGATGTTTCGGGGGCAGGCAATTATTTTTTATTGACCAACCAGCATGTGAGTGCATACGAATGGTAATCACGGTCTAAGTCAACTTACTACCACAAATATTAAAAAGATGTACAGAAAGTAGCCTAACAGCCCTAAATCTTAAATGCAATCGTTTGTAACTAAGCCTTAAACAAAGATGTATGCCTGTCCAAGTTCTAGTGAATTTAAATGGCAAAGCGTTTAATTTGAAGTCGCTTTTATTTTGATTACAAATGACTTGCTTTGCGCCCTTTGCCGTTAGAACAGACAAATAAGTTTGCTTGGCCCGGGGCCAACTAATCATACACTCAAAAAACTTTTTAAAATATTCGGAAAATGAATATAAACTTTAAAATATAAATAAATATTTCACTACTTATGAAAGGATATCTTTTTGGGAAAAGATTCTTAAAACCAATTCTTAAAAATGGAAAAACTGGAGGGAAAGTTCTATAATCTTATGGCATAGTTATTATAATACTTTAAGTAAATATTTTCTAAAACAAATTTAAACATTTTTTTTATCAAATCAACACTTAAAAGAAATATAGCTCTCCTGCTTCCTTCGAGTGTCGACCTCAGCGGCATGGGCAAACTTTATGGCACACAGGGGCATAGACAAAGGCCAAATGAGATGGAGACGGCTTGCATTGGTAACCGACTCCTGTCGGAGGCCAATTTGGACGCCTGCAGCTGTTACAGTTCCAGAAGTTGGCCGTCTGCTTGATTCGGCCCGCTGTTCATTATCTCGTCTCAATTGGCCGCCCGTACAATGCATTAATAGTTGCTCGGGCCAGACAAGTCAATTGTGCGACCTTGGCGTTGGCGTGTGGCTGCTAAATGGTTCTTAAAGATTCCGGCAAACTGATATTTTTAACGTAGACCTTAAATCGCATGCTGACCCGGCCAATTTACGAGCGAAACCAAATCGAAATACTGGCATATAAAGATAAATCGTTGTCATGGCGGCAGCAGCTTATTGGTGCCCAACTTGAAATGCCATGGCTGCTGCAAAATATTGTCATTTGTTGTGCGAATGATGGCGATAACTCAGCGATGCCGAATCGCAATTTATGCAGTCCCCATGGTCTGCCGCCTACATGTGTGGATGAGGCCCCCATGACATGTCGTCATCATTTTTGCGTATTGGATACGCCTCATTTGAGTGATTCTGATTGACTTTCGAGCGGCCTCCTAATCGGTTACACAGCCCTATCAATTCCACTCGTAAACAATTTGGGAAAGTGTCCTGTTTACGTCAGACATTGTCAACACGAAAACAGTGTTTGATGTCCTTTGTCCTTCCGCCGGCCGTGGATCATAAACACTTTCGGCCATATAGTATCGGTCATATAAAATACATCCATAAAATGCGACACAAACGGAATTAAACAAACACTAGCGCGTCGTTAGTTGTTTCCGGTTCCGCAATTTCATGGGCCAGGCCGCCAGAAAGTATGCAACGAAATGTTTCCCTCGTGTCGGATAATAAACACATAAATATGGACCGAGTTTCACTTCAAGGTCGAAATCAGGCAATCAGGGATTTAGTTACAATCGAAGCCAATCATGTGCGTGTGCCGAGAGACAAACCATAAAAACCCACATAAAATATAATTGAAAGACTTGTACATAAGTTCCTCTTTCAACGACTTTCGCGTGCGTTGTTTTTTGAGGATAGTGCGATTTTTAGGAAAGATATCGCTTTAAATTTGCGATTATTGTTATGGTTCTGACAGAGGGAAAAGATAACTAATAAAAAAAAGGGAATGATAGAATAGGTTATGTTGAAGATACTCTAAATAAATTAAAAACTACTTTTTTAAATGGTAATGCTGATATACAAAGTGTTCTCTGATTTTCAGAACTAAAACCTATCTGAAAGAAATTCTATTTTTTAATGCAATACAAAATATATATTTTGTATATATGTACAATCCAGAGATTTTTTTCAAATGCGCATTGTGTTGACAAGGAACTATCTTATTCGCTCTTCGTGGTTGATGTGGTTGTGATACCCCACGGGCACAGTGAGTTCCGCAACAGGCACTCGATATACGGCCTAAGATCAATGGCCTCAGTGGACGGAGAGAAGAGCACTATAAGCAGGGCAGCCAAGATGGTCATCAGAAAGACGGAGAACTGCATCGTGACTTAGTTGATGTTTTACTACGTCTCAATCCCAACGTTTTTCAAATTTATACTCGCCGCAAACCGTTTCTTTGCCCAGTTGGAGGAAGTTTTCTTAGACGTTATTTGTGGTTGCTCGCAAATATTTGCAGTACGATAGTATTGGACTACACAATGTTAGTACATTTGTTTATACAAAGAAAACTATCCGTAATTTGTACACTTTAGGTAGAAAAAGTGGTTTACATTTTAAATAACACATAAAATATTTTAAAATTTGTCATATCTTTTTACTTTATTAAATATTTTAATATATTTTTCTTTGAATATAAGGAACAATCGCTGGAGCTTCTAGGTTTAATATTATAAGTTAATAATATAATAAACTTTTTCACCGCTCCGTAAAGACCTATGAATCTTTGATATTAACTTATAAATAATCATTAACAAGAAAAAACAGCAATTGTATACCCTTTTCTTAACAATCCTTTTTATTCCCATGAAGCTTATCCGTAAATATAAAATAAATATCTTGAGCGAGTTTCATAATTAATTAATTTTTAACAGAAGATCACAAATTCAAAACAAAATGAACTTTGTTATTTGATTGTGAAAAATATTTGATGCAAAGCATGATAGTGCAAATTAATAAAAATGTTTGCATCTAAAAGAACAAATTGGGCATGCTAATTTGTTTCAGATACATTTACTAGCAATTCTACTAGTGTACAAGCTGAGGCCTGAGATCCTGCCACTTGCTAAGATCGATTTGGGGTATAAAATTGCAGTTGAGTAGTAAGTTGCTAAGGATAAAGAAATGATATATAAAGGGGATATTTCGAAAATAAAAATATGTATGAACTTACTGTGAGTTGGGGAATACAAATACGTTCGGCTGAACTAAGTGCAGATAGTTGGCATTACTGCAGAACAAGCTGGCCAAGCTCACCTTGCGAATCTCTGCCAGTTGAGCTGTGGAATAAGTATATAAAAATGCTGTTATCTTTATAAATACTATCGACTTACCGCGTGTAAAACCTCCTGCGCTCTCCCGCTCGAAGAAGAACCTATCGCCACGTCGTGTGTTTAGGAACTGTTTGCCTATCACACACAACAGAGTGGGTCCGAATAGAGCATCCGGAACATGGTACTCGAGAGTGCCACCCACACTAAGCTCCACATCATCCGGAGTGGCGTATAATCGACGCAGCAGCGAAATTTTCTGGAGCAGTACAATGTTTAGTATTGCCTTTTACAAAAACTATCACTATAAGCTACCTCTCCCGGAATCTCATGAGCGAAGTCCGCCCAATCCACAGCCCTTCGCAGTCCACAGAACTCTCGCACATCGTTGTAGGAGGCCAAGCCGAAGTCGCGTGCCCTCTGGATATCTATGGACTTCAGATCTGATCCGTAGTCCTCGAACTCCTTGCGGTTGAAGTAGTGTTTGATCTCCCGGTCGATGTTACCATCCGAGCGCTTGTGCAGCTGAGTGGCCAAACCTCTCAATAGGGCATCAAAATTGTCGCCGCTGTGCAGTAAGCGAATGGTCTCCGTTCGATCAAGGTAGTCACTCAGGCGCAGGGTTTGATTAGAGCTGCGATTGGGGGCAACCAGCCTATAATTGATAAATGTAATATTAAATAAGTAAACCATGATGTATCAAATCAAACACTTACGAAAACCAGCCGGGAATCTGGGTGTGGGCATATCGGAAGGCAGCGGCAGAAAACTCCGCATAGGCAGCAGGATTCACCGTCTCATCGTAGTCGTTCACATACTCTGTGGGCTCCACTGGATATACGAGCCCATTCAGGTAGGTATAAGTGCGACCCACGAACAGCGGCAGCCAGTCGTAGTAGGTGATCTTCTGGAACTGGGCTATGTTGATCTTGCGCGCCTCCTGGAAGATGCGCTCGTCGTCGTGGTCGGGGTTAATTAGCGCCAGATTCTCGGCCAGGCGATTGTGCTCCCGCACCAGCAGAGTCTGCAGCAGGGCTATGGTGGGCGAGAAGCGGTTACGCTTGTCCGGCATACTGTAGCATTCGCTCTTGACCCCGCACTCGCCATTCTCATTTTGGCTCAACGGCAGCCAGTGCTGTCCATTCGTGTAGCTCGTCTTCAAAAGACCTCCCTTAAACAGCCTCAATTTGCTGTTTTGCGATGGGTTATTGCCATAGACCGAGGAGAGATCCAGGTAGGCAGTGGCCACCGACAGCTTCTCGGGATATGGAGATGCAGTCTTGGGGCAAATGGCATCCGCTTCGGACACACTGCGGGCAAAGTGCAGGCAGGTC
The DNA here is from genome assembly GCF_025231255.1 of Drosophila biarmipes. Lineage (NCBI taxonomy): Eukaryota > Metazoa > Arthropoda > Insecta > Diptera > Drosophilidae > Drosophila > Drosophila biarmipes. The sequence continues at coordinate 16,867,603 of NC_066616.1, read as the reverse complement.
TTGCCCGTGTGATAGGCGATGGGTCCGCCACGGGGCAGACTGATGGTCAGACAGCGGGGATGACGTGGCTCAGCACAGCAATCCAGGGGAGCTCCCCGAGTGCTCAGCTGGCTGATGTCGTGGGCCACGAACTGACCCCATTGCATGGCCGCCATGGTGCGGAACAGATCGTTCTTCGTCTGCTCGCCGTACAGGGACAAGGAGATCAGACGGGCATTCGGGGCCTGCTCCACTTGGCGGGGAGGCAAGAGCCTGCGATACGGCGAAACCGAAATTCCAAACTCCGGATACAACAGGTTATTGCAGGCTCCATCCAAAGTCCGGTAGTGCAGATTTCGGGTATCATTCAGGCAGTTGCGAGGCGGAATGCCGCACCTTAAAGGCTGGCGAGTACCAGAAGGCGCGGCCCAACTGTTGTGTGCACTGTTGGAATTGTACTTAGGCATGAAGTCCTTGATCAGAGCATCCAAACTTCCATCACTGACCGCCGGACGGATGTCAAAGGCGTTCCGTTTGGAGCGGGACAAGGGCTCCATGGACGAAAATGGACACCTGGTGGCCACCGCCACAGCCAGCGAACTCAGAACCACCAGAAACACTCTCATAGCACCGACGACACAACAAACCTTAATGCAGCACCAGCAGTCGGGCGGCCATATATAGATCTCCGCCAGCTGCTGGGCCTCACGATCTACGAGCTCCGGCGACGTGATAATACAACGCGAAATTCTTGGTAAGATCGGCTAGATTGAAGAACGTGCAGAAATATGCGAGCATAATTTCCAATATTCGGAAGTCTTTTACTGGGGGTGAATTTCAAAAACAAATAATGTCGACCGGAACGTGTTCACGATCCGCAAAAAAAATACAATGGTCAAGTTCTTATTAAACGCAGCTGATACAAAACGATAAAAGAATTGGTTGTTGTATTTTTGCCAAAAGCATGAACAATGAAAACAGGTAAAACTAAATCATTAAGAAGTGCTTTAAGTAACGAGTTCTGACTCATAGTTCTTTTTTTTCTTTGATGATTAACTCAAACTAGTGTAAGAAATATGAGTGTAACATATGATTACCCTAAACAAATATCAGTTTTTGGCATTCTGTATTTATAACATATATATAAATTAACTGGAATGTGTATTAGATTGTATTCAAGTAAAAAATAAACATAGTTCATTCTCTTGATTTCTTGTGTGAGGATTAACAGGATTGTAAAAAACACAATGTTTATAGGACGTAACAAAAACTCCATTTGTTTGAAAACAGTTTGTAAATTAACTCACTTCTTGGAGTCTGTTAAAAAGTTCCTTAAACCTGGCGGCATTTGAAGATAGGAGCTAAGAACTGTCTTCCACTTGTAGTGATAGGTGCTGTACTCAGTGTACAACGATGAGGCCTCTTCGTTATCAATCAAAGCTTCGGTATGAAGCTGCAGTCTTTTTAAAATCAATGAACAGCTCACGATGACCATTTTGGGATAATCCGGACCGACATCCGGACAATCAATCCTAAGATATATAGTCAGTTTTTAACTGTTAATAGCTGTTTAGAATTTGAAACTCACATGATATCAATGTAATGTTCCATAATTCGCTTGATTACACGAAAAACTTGTCTGTAGATTTGGACATCTTTGAAATATATGTCATCCAATTCAATTAACTCAACTATTTTCAAAATATTATCACTGGCGTGTTGCAAAAAGCCTGTATATAGTGAGAAAAGAGACTTGTTCAGCAGAAACCAAATAGTTTTAAAAATACTAACCATTCATTGCTAAAAACATAGAGAATTTAAGTACTCCCAACAAACGAATTTCATCCTTTTCGGCACAATGCAAGGCCAGAAAACTATTGTAGGTTCCGTATAAAATGGACAAATTTAGTTGCAGTTTTACATCTGAAATATAAACGCAAAGAAGATTAAAGAAAACGCAATATAAATTAAAAATATTTATTCAAACCTTGTCTAGACTGCTTCCAAGTAGAAATTTCGTTGTTTATCGCGAATATGAATGCCTTGTTATGTCGTAAAAACTCTGGAGAAAGCTTCTTTTCAAGCTAAAAGTCAAAAGTTTGTGAAAATAATAAGTAAACTTTAAAAAAAAAAACAAAATACTTTTTACTTACACTTGATTGTTCTCGATTAAGATTGGAGGAACAATTTAAATCTTTGCATTGTGCTAGCTCCAAGAAGATGTTTTGATCGCGATGCCTGAGAAAATCGGGGCAAACAACTAATTCCTCACCGGCAAAAACCTCATTTTCCGTAACTCCAACCAATTTTCCTTGTGGAAGCGAACTGAAAAAATGATCATATCTATATGAATAAGAAAAAAGAATAAATAAGTATACTCACATGACTTTCACATTTTCAGTCACACAATTGTGTTTAAAAGCTTTTAAAGTGACACAAAACGTGGATTTTACTTGAAAAGTATTTTCGATTTTGTTGAAATATTGATGAATAAACTGGTGAAAATATTTGGCAAAGCTTGTCAGCAACTGGCACCGTTTTGATGTGTTAAAGATATCAAAAATTTCATCTACTTGGTGTGCAGGCAAGGTTTCCGCAGTTGTGATATCTTCCACAGTATCAATTTCATACTTTTGAATGCATATCGACTGAAGTTTATCAGCAAACTGAAGGATTGGACTATCCTTAGAAGACTTTTCTTGAAGCTCACTTTCGAACTCATCCAGACTATCGTGAATCTTATTGTAACAGTCTACGAAATCTGAAATCGCGTTTACTCCATAGTAACTAAAAGCATTTGCGCTTATACGGTCAGTGGAAGTCGGAAGCGCGCCACACTTGCCAAATTCTTCATGAGTTTCATTCATGCCTTCTCCGGGTTTCGGATAGTAGAGCTCAGCTCGCTGGGAATTTAATAGAACGTGAGCACCCAAACGTAGAAGAATCGCCGACATTACATTAATCATGTCGGTTTTGCCAAGAGCCATCAAATAAAAGAATTTATCTGCGAGGTCATGGTCACTGTAGATAAAAACAGACAGACGGAATGCTGTGGTTACTATATTCTGATACTTTTCTTTGGTAAGCAGTGTATAGTCCGGTACTGTGGCAAGTAATTCTCCAATAAGATTGTATTCTTGATCCTCTTCCCGGGCATGCTCCTGTATAAACGTCCAAGCGTCACGGGGATCACTGATTACTCTGTTTCGGAATAATAGAACTGTGATAAGAGTAGACCACGAAAATTGGCACATTACTTACCCGCCCTCCATCGCCATGTCAACTAAAGCCGGAAGTATATATTCCCCGGATTGAAGGAACAATCGAAACAGTATCGATGCCTCTAGCATTGGTATCAGGCCAATTTTATAACCGTAGCACTCAAATTGATGGACTTCCGCATCGGACTCCATGCACACCTTTGAGCAATAGGTCTTAAAACGACAGTTATCACAGGTATACAGCTGCTCCCGGTGCAGGCCACACAGATCGCAGTTCAGGAATGGAGCATTGAACTGGAAGAACACAGGATTTTCGACCAGAACTATTTCTCCTTTGGGAATGTCGTCGGAGGCGAAGACTCCGGCAGGCTTATCTTTGGATTTTTCGCTGTGAAAGAATATGAAAATTAGTTAAACATCTGTCAAGTTGATCGTTCAGTACTTACAAGTATTCACAAGCTTGGCTGGCAAATGGTATTTTCCGCTTAAGCTTGAAACCCCTGAATGGCGTTAAGTCCTTGCTTTCCACTTTCTCGCTTAACTCAACATTCCGCCTAGCTTGGCTGATTCGCTCTTCATATTGTTGTATAAGACATAGAAACTGTCCAATTTCTGGGATACATATAAAAAGTAATTGTTATTATATGTCCAGTGTGGAATTCTTAAAAAGTAAAATTCTCGAAATACTCACCATTTTTTTCAGACAATGGAGTTTGTTCTGAAATAGAAAGTCATTTAATTTTTAAATAATAAATAAATATAGGTAATATTACCAATGAGTGCTTTTAGGAAAGTCAATTTATCTTTCGCTGCTTGATACTCCCGGTTCATATAGAGGCTTATGCAAAGAAGGATCTGCGAGACCAGAGTTCCCTCTGTTGTCTTGAGAGTTTCGTCCAGGGACTCGTAAAACAACAAGTCATGGCAGGCGTTCTTATAATAGAGTAGGGTTGTTTATATAGTTCCTTAAAGTTGTTGGTGCAAAAGGACCTACCGCATGCTGGTTAGTCTTCATATAGAGCACACTTCGAGCCAAAATAGCATCTACGAATGCTGGGGTGCCGCTGGGTGCGCGGCATATGATCTCGTCCAGACTCTGCGTAGTCTGAATAAATGGAGTAAAACATGATAATTCATCAGATATCTAATGGAAATACCTTCTTTAGCACAACGGGGTTCTTCATCTGCATGCACTCCTTGGAAAGGTTGAGACAACTTTGAGCATTTTCGGAAAAGCCGAGGAAAACTGCATCGGTTTCCTTTCGCAAAACCTTCAAGAACAGCTCGCATTCTCTGAAATAGGACAAAATGCACGTATTAGGTGGGATATCTTTGGAGACCTAGAGGTCCTCGCAGCAGGATAAGCAGAATTTCGCAAGACTGGGAAACCTGCGTGGTCCTAGACCGAAGAGCGTTTGTACTTACATCAGGTTGCGCGGACACATGACCTTTGACATCGTGACATATTCAGAGGCCTCGGGACTAGGGTCTGGCACCAAAGGCAGTGGTATTCTATGCATTTTTAGCAGTTAATTTGGAAAAAACTCAGTAATGCGTGTTTTTAAAGCTCTGGCGCTAAGAATGTGACCGCATCCCGTATCTACAAAAATCCGGTATCTTTATGTGTGCCGTTTTACAATACATCCATGGAGTGGTTCCAGATACACTCTATAGAACAAAATATTTAATCATGGTTTTAAATTAAAATAAAAAAAAAGAATAATAATAATAATAGTTATATTCTAAAATCGCTAAATGCTTTAAATTTAAAAAAATGTTCTAGTTTAAGAATATCGTTGAATATTTATTTTGTTCTTTTAAGAGTTTGAGAGCTAAAAGTCCTTATTATGCATTTTTTTCGAACCCTTTGCTTTTCTGATTTTTAAAGTGTATTAAGTTAAGTATACAAATAATTTGTATAAAAGAAGAACTAACAAAAAATATAAATCTTAGGAATTTAGTGTAATACCCCAAATAGCACACGAGAACCAGTTCCGCCACAGATCATCCCTAATATTTCCTCCCGGCATGGACGATACCTTCAGATATCCAGAAAAAAAAAGATAAAAATGGGAAAAACATCAAAGGACAAACGTGATATATACTATCGACAGGCCAAGGAGGAGGGCTGGAGGGCCAGGAGTGCCTTCAAGTTGCTCCACGTGGACGAGGCCTATGGAATTTTAAATGGTAGGTGTTATACGGCCTTCAACTCTCACTCTAATTGGTAATTTGAACCCGCCTCTAACCAGGTGTCCAGCGTGCCGTGGATCTGTGTGCTGCTCCAGGGAGCTGGTCCCAGGTGCTCTCCCGCAAGCTGTACGATCCCTGTCAAACGGACGACGAGAAGGCCGCCGTAAAGATCATAGCCGTGGATCTGCAGGCCATGGCTCCCATCCGTGGAATAATCCAGCTGCAGGGAGATATCACCAAGCAGTCGACCGCAGAAGCCATCATCGGGCACTTTGGCGGCGATGAGAAGGCACAGCTGGTGGTCTGCGATGGAGCGCCCGATGTCACTGGTGTCCATGAAATGGATGAGTACATGCAGCACCAGTTGCTGGTGGCTGCCCTAAGCATTGCCACCTGTGTGCTGGAAACTGGCGGCACTTTTGTGGCCAAGATCTTCAAGGGCAATGCCACCGGGCTTCTGAGCTCCCAAATGCAGATATTCTTCAAGAAATTCGACATCTACAAGCCGCCAAGCTCGCGTCCCTCAAGCATCGAAGCGTTTGTGGTGTGCTCGGACTTCTGCCTGCCCGCCGGCTACATTCCGCAGGTTATCAACCCGGCGAGAGATGATATCCGCCTGCTGGCACAGAAAACAGGATCCGATGTTAACCGTCGGCTAGTTCCCTTCATTGCTTGCGGGGATTTGAACGGGCTTAGTGATGCTGATGAGGGTAAATCCGCCACATCGGAAGATCCAAAATCGGTAAGTAACTTAGTCTATACATTGCTCCAACTTTTTATTAACCATTTTGTTCCCCTTTCAGGATGTGGAATATGTTTACGATGCTGTCATGAGCGATGCATCTTATCCCCTGGAATTCAAAGAAATATTAAAGGAAGTATATGATGATCAGTTACAAATCAGCTAAATGTCACTAGAAATAAAACTTAAGGATGCTAATTTAATTTGTATATTAAGTGTTCAAATGGGGACAGGCAAGTTTAAAAGCGATAGAATTAGACAACACTTTAATGGAATACTTAATTTATTTAATGATAAGGTTTCTTATACTAACGATTTATTAATTGATGGTATGTGAATTGCGTCATTTCAGCGACAGCTTTCGCTGCTCTATTTCCAAGAGTTTCTTTTTCAATTCTATTTTCTCGGCCATTAGTTGTTCGATGGCCAGGTGGTGACGCTTGTCCTCGTACAGCTTCTGCTTGTACAGGACGAAGAACTCATTGAGAGCGAAATGGGCGCTATTGGCGGCATCATGGACCATGCTAATCTTGTCCAGCAGCGTTGCCTGCTCATCCGCCACACGACTGCCGGCCAAAGCAGCCCGCTTGCTGGACTGCAGGAAGAGGGGGTCTATGTCTGCTTTGGTGTCCTCCGGCTCGTAAACGAACTCGGCGGTGTTCTGGAGGGCACCAGTATCTTCTTCCGGTACCACGTCCTCCACATCGTCCACGTCGAACTCCGTGTTGGAGTGCTCGTGCATTTCATCGTCGTCGGAGACCTTCATAATTATTTGACTAACATCCTCGTTTAGGCGACACAAGGTGGCTATTGTTTCCTCCGACGAACTGAGGCTGGTGCCGAAGGGAACGTTGTGCAGCTCATTATTTTCCACCTTCTTCAGGATGAATCGCTTCCAGTCCTTCAGGGCCTGAGAATGAAATAAACTTTTTAAATAGGCGGACAAATGGAAGAGGTTGGAGTGAACCGACTCTTTTCCAGGTGCCCACATCCTTGCGCGGAGGCCCGTGTCGATTGAGGTCGGAGGTCAGCTCCTCCCACAGCGACTCCATGTCGCCGCGCGTTTCCCACGTCGGATTCTGCAGCAAGCGCGGGTGCTTCTTCACGAACTCCAGCATTATGAGCTCCTGCGTCTGGTTGCGCGGCTTGGCCCTGTTTCGGTCCAGGGTACTGCTCTGGTATTTGTAGTTGCTGGCCCGGCCCAGTCCCGCCGTGGGATGCATTCTGTTCATGTGCTTGCTCAGGTTTGTGGTGGTCGTCTTGTAGGAGAGCTTCGCCTTGCAGATGTTGCACAGCGCATACGTGTCGTCCACCGCCCGGAAGAAGCACCAAATCTCGCTGGTCTTTCGCTTCATCTTGCCCGCTCAATCTCGTTAACTTGCTGGAAAGGTTATTTTGGAAATACAAATGAAAAACAGCATCGGTGTTGCGTCCGAAGCGATAACTCAAGAACCAGTAATTTAGAGATGCGCTGGCGGCAGCTGGTTCCGATTTGAATCTCGGAACCGGTTCGAAATATCGATTGCACTGATAAGGTAAATCGCAATGGTAGTAATATTAACTTATTTAAAAAATAAGCAAATATAATTTAATTTATACCAATATATCTTGTTAAATCAATTTTAATTGAAAATTCACTTTTGCTTTGTAAAATAATAGCATTTTCTTACACTTAATTTAATAATGCTTTTTAAATGAAGTACAGCCATCCAAGGTCAAATAACTGACAGTCCCCTAAAGTTTTATGCATTTATCTCAAAATCTTGTTTTTAGAATGAAAATATATTTGGTCAAATAAAATACTACCTATCTAACTAATGGTATTTAGGTAATCAAAGCTATTCACTCATGGCTTATAGTAATTAATTTAATTTACTATATTATGGAATAGACGATAACAATTATCGATAGTCAGCCAGCAACCACGTACGCCGCTGTGGTCACACTGTAGAGGTGGAAAACGTTAGCGATGTCTTGAAAACATCGATAACACCGATGGTATCATCGATGTCTCTTCATCTCTAGTGAGGTGACAACTTGTCACTGACAAGTCATGATAATTTTTTGTAAAGCAATAGATTTATCGCCATGGATGACTCTTTTTTCGGCTTTGACACAAATCTACCGGTAAGCAGCGATCCCGGCACCGCGCCAGGGGACTTGGGGCAAGCGGGGCCGCCATGGAACAGGCGATGCGCGACGCACACTTTAACTTTTCACTCGGCAATGGCAAAGAAGGGGGCATCGAAGGCCACCGGGGGCAACAAAATGTGCGGATTTCTAATTTCCCTGCCTTAAATGTTTCCCCAGGACGATGACGGTGGCGACGGACGCATCGGCGAGGCGGAATACGATGCCCTCAATGACGAGACCTTCGGATCGGCGATAAATGGCGACTGGGAGGAGGCCCACGAGACGATGGTGCGGCTGGGCGGGAATGGTGAGAGGGTGCGCAAGCGGCCCACAGAGTCCAGTGGGAGTACGGATTTCCCCGATCACGGCAACGGCGCCTTCCTGCGGCATCCCAATCCGCTCTCCTCGGCGCCCTCGTCCAGCGGCTCTACTCCGGCCCCGTTCAATGCCCCCTTCCGGCAGTCGCGGCACATCGGCGACTCGGATCTGGAGCTGAACCTCTCCTCGATGAAGCTGGACGACGTGGATCTGTCTACGTTTACCGGCGACAGCGAGGCCAGTGGCCTGAGCAATCGGATTAACCTGGACTCGGGCGTCTGGGGTTCGCAGCCGTTTCCCAACAACCAGCATTTGTTCCGGGAGCCCATGCGCAGCGCCTTTAAGCCGCAACAGCAGCAACAACAACCACTTAATCTTCAACAAATGAAACCTCCGACGGAGGCGAATGCCAACTTTCCACTGCCTCCGCAGGGTTTCTCCAAGATCACGACCCTCGAGGACATAGAACGCAAAATGTTCGATGACTTCAGCCTGGGCAACAGGCAGCAGGTCGCCACGCCGACCATGTTGCAGCAACAGCAGTTGCAGCAGCAGCAACTGCAGCAACACCAACTGCAGCAGCAGAAACAACAGTCGCAGCAGCAGCAGCCGCCGCCTCAGCAAGCGCAGCACAAGGGTGAGCCAGAATCCACTTTTTCTAGTGGCAAGCGATTCGGATTCCGGTTATCACTTTCCTAGTTGATTTTTTTTTTACCGAGAATAAGGTATTAAAAATAGAACGCAAGAAACGGTCAAGCTTTACTTGGTTGAATAATCGTTCAATAGTTTGGCTTATAATGACATTGAAGCAAGTAAAGTACTTCCGATGTTATAGTAAGAGACAAACTTTTAATTGGAGGGAATTGATAAAACGGAAGCCAAGTAATAATATAAGATAAGATGTTTACAAGCGACATGAAAGGGATTTCCATGATTTCAAAATCTGACACTTTCAAACCCCTCGTTACAGCACCCCCTGGCTTCATGGGAACGCCGCAGACCTCTCCACCCAGGCCAAATTTGGGTTTTCCCGGTCCCCATCCACTGCCCGAGCTACTGCCCACTCCGCCATCGCAACAACAACTGAACGGCATGGGAGGCAACCGAGTGCCGCCCGGGTTTATTTACCCGCCTGGTCTGCCCGGTAATATACCGCAAATGCCGCAGCATCCGCTTATGCCGCAGCACATGCCGCCGAACTTTCCACTGCCCGGCGGCAACCAGCGATCATTACCCAATCCGCACGCCCTGCCCACGGCTCTAAACAATTTTGCCATGCATCCCAGCTTCAATGCGATGCGAGCGGCTGGCCTGCACCCGGCGGCCTTTATGCAACCACCCCATCCGCACCAGATGCAACCACCGCGAATGCCGCCACACCCGCTGCAGGCGGCCACCAGTCTACTAGGTCAGCAGCCACCGAACTCCATGTACAACATGTTCAACATGCGACTGGTGCAAGAGATCCAGCAGAACCATCCGTTGCTCCAGCAAGCGGCCGTGGTGCGCCAGATGCAGCAGAGCCGAGCCGGCTCCGTGGCCAGCGATCGCCAGAAGACCCAGATGCAACAGCAGCAACAGGGACGACGACCAGATGGGACAGGGAACTATCCGCTGGAGGAGTACGACGAGTACGCCAATCTCATGAGCACTCGTGACAAGCACTGGCTGATCGGAATCCAGCTATCCCAGCTGAACACGGACACGCCGTACATTGACGACTACTACTACACGGTCTTCAGGGAGCGCAAGGCCCAGCAGAACGGCCAGATGCGCAACAGCCAGGCGCACAAGGACAACCAGCTGAACCATCCGCTCACCCAGCCACGCGGACATGCGCAGCTCATTCTAGTACAACTGGGCAACAAGAATGGCACTCGTAACGGACACGGACGCGAACGTCGCAACTCGGAGAACGCCAACAGCACGGCAGGCAGCACGAACAATGGGTCAGGTGGCAACAACAACAACCTGACGGGGTATATATTCTCGCCGCTGAAGTTCGAGAACTCCCTGGGCAAGCTGCAGTACGGCAGTGTGACCGCGCCGCGGAAGATCATCGATGCCGACATTATGAATGAATCGACTGCCGGTGCAGATGCCAATGCAACTTCCTCTTCCACGAGTTCGACCCCGCTGCCCACTTCAGCGAGCCATGATGTTAATCCCAGCAGCATGCGCAAGTCGCGTCACATTCTGCTACTGATCGAGACGCTGTATCGCTATCTGCTGAAGCTCGAGGATTTGGAGAGCCCCGAGGTGATGGCCACCATCGAGCTGAAAAAAAAGAAGGAAGCCGAACGCATAGCAGCCCTCGAGCAGCTAGAAATGGCCAACAAAACGCCCGAGGAGCGGGCCGCCGAAGCCGCCAATCCACAGACCATGAATCCGCAGCTGAGGAACAAATTCAACTATGAGGTAGAGACGAACGCTGCGCTGGTCAACAAATTGAAGGCTGGTTTGCCATTCGACAAGGTGGTGTCCATGATGCATGTGCGCAAGGGAAAGGTGAGTTCTTGTCTTATTGGATTTTAAATCTTATTTTTAAATATAAAATCTTAAATATTATTATTTACAATATTTAATTGTTTTCCAATCAGATACTTCTCCGTCGCATAATGCCCTTCATTGCGGATCAAAACATTCGCTGGGTAGTATGGAGCGGTGTCTTCTGCTCCCTGCAGACAGTGGTCAAAAAGGACAAGGACGACGTTGAAGGAATCCTGTACGCACTCTACCCAGAGTTCAAGAAGCACATAAACAAGGCCACTTTCGAGATCTTAGTGACCATATCAGCTGGCATTACGCTGAACGACAAGAAACTGACTGGAATCTTCTGCAGTCGCGTATGTTAACCTAATTTGTTGTTGTAAGCCGACACAATAACCATTGCACTTCTAGTTTGGAATCCTTTCGCTGGTTGCCCTGATACTTCGTGCCGAAGAAATATACGTTTCCCGAAGTGACTCGACTCTCAGCGAGGAGAACAGGCAAAAATGGCGGGAATTCTTGGCTCAGGTGGCATCCTGCCTCAACCGCACTATTCAAAACCAGACCATCTCGGCAGCCATTGAGTCGGATGCGATTCAACCGCTTATGGACCACTTTGAACGGTTTAAAGATCTAAAGCTCGATGCCCTCTTAGCATTAATAACCGAAGCCAGGCATCAAATTGATTAGGTTGCTTTGAGAGATTTTCTTTTCCTTCGATTGAGGCGTTTCAAATAATTGTGAAATTATGTAGCCGAGTTCGCATTGCTTTACTCAATTACGCATATGTTGGTATAAATTATGTATCCAATACTTACATATGTACGACCGTGTTTATTTTTATACATTCTACACAAAAACTATTGCTACAGGGTATACAAATCTCACACTGAAATTGAGAAAGTACTCAGCCGTCAATAAATTTTGATAATAGTTTGTTAGAAACGTTCTTTTATCCAAAATTGTGTGCACTGTTCAAGAAAGGTAGAGAGAGGCATGTTTTATAAATAATAAAATATCAAATGGTAGGTTTTGCTCATTGTACATACTTATATCATTTTGTATTGATAAGGAGTACTTTTCCGGCATTTTCTGTAGAGATTTATATAAAGAATAATCCACATCCACCCTATAATTGTAAATTAACATTCTGGTAATTTTATTTTATTTTTTTGTCATCGAACAACTGGGCTTTCACTGTAACTTGTACCCGCATTAAGAAGGGCATATAATAACTACGTTTAAAAATTGTAAGCACCGATATATATGCGCGACACATGCATACTCATTTAAACGTGCAACTATAAATATCCATTTGTTGTTTGGTATTTGTAAATATCGGTAATATACACTTTTTACTATAATACATTTTGGGTTTCATTGAATCAAATTTGTGCAAGACCCATTAAAAAAGATAATCGAGACATTCAGCATAAATGTGTACTAAATAATTAGCACTGTGAGAGATGCAGCCGGAAGCGTGTTTATTATAACAAAATGATCAAAATTGTGATACATTTTGACTTTTAAACTTTAACGAAAATCCGACGGTCGGAATGAATTAGTTTAACACACACAACACATAAAATTTGAAATTAGAAAAACTGCAATTTTCATTTTACTTCTGTAACACAACGGAGAGATATTTGTTGTAAGAATCCGTTGTGGAGCATTTTAATTTTATCTCGTTTTTTAATTTAATCGACACTATCATTTCAATGTTGTTTTTAAGTATTTTTTATTGAAATTCGTGTTCTGTATCTAAGCGGAATTCAACTCGATTGCAAGACTTTTGCATACACTTCAAAAAACTGTGCTTTTTAAGCAAGGAACAGTCAAAATACAATAGCTGTTTAAGAATGCAAACGCATATACAATAATTATTGTAGTTTAATTTGTATGAATCACCTGGCAAACACTTCAAACATTTAACATATGTTCGCAGAATGAAAAAAAAGATTTTAAAACTGAAATAATTTCAAGGAGTATAATAAATAAAACATACCATTTCACAGAACACACCGAAACCATATCGTACTATTTATTGGGGTTTTTTTTTAATTTAAGATTAATTAATAGAAAATAAATAAGCAGATTGCTAGACTTTATGTACATTTAAAATGAAGCGATTTTCCTAACTCTGTTCAATCCCATTGGGAATGATTACTCTCCTTTCTATTGTACCAATTATGATTATAATTTCATTTCTATAAACAATTATGCTTAGAGTGGGGGCCATCCCATCGACATGAGCGGAGACCGTGTTTTGTGTCTGTCTGTGTTTTGTTTTTGGCGCAGAATCAAGCGTCGAAGAGTCGGCAGTTGCCTGTCCGTAAGGGACATTTTGTTGTGCGGAGGCGCCAAAGTGCGTAACAAGTGGCGGCGGCGCGCTCGGGAATTGTTGCAAATTTCTGAGTTGGCGACGCCAACCACTGGCGACGGTCACCAAGACGACAACTTGTCGGCAGCAGTCGCAGTCCACGTCCGCCCAGCGCGAAGGGATGCGAGGCGAAGCCCACGCACCCATGCCCACCCCACGGGGAGCAGCTAGCATGCGGTGCACTCGGAGAAACAGTGGGGTACTATTACATGTACTTAATACTTAACACGTCTTCAAAACATTGGAATTATATTTGAAATTTGTTTTTAATATTTCAGAATCACACAGAAACTGACCCTGATCAATTTTGTAATCTGTTAGCGGTCCGAAATGATGGGTATTTAAGGTTTCGAACAATTTTTGACCAAGTTACAGTAAGAAAAGTTAAAAGAAAATATCGATTTTTGGCCAAAAAAAATGTTCATTTTCCACCGAAAACAATCACTATTTTGGTAGAAACAAGAAAAGTAATGGCCCAAAAGTGGAATGTAATACCTTGTTGAACTCGTAATAAAATTTCCAATAAATTGGCATTCACCCCTGAAATATTTTATTTTTGACCGATTTTCGCAAAAGAAGACTTGTAATAAAGTAAAAATTTGAGAATTTTTTTAGTTTTTGGAATCAGTCAGATAATAACAGCGATCAATTATCTGGCTTATTAGCTGTCCAAAACAGTGTGTCTTTTAGGTTTCTGACAAATTTTAACCAAGTTACACCTAAAAAGGTAAACAAAAATATCGGTTTTGGCCAAAACCATAAGTATTAATTTTCAACGCAAAATAATTAGTTTTTTGGGAGAAACAATAAAAGTAATGAAGAAAAAATTGAATGTCATATCTTGTTGAACTCGTAATCAATTTTGACCAATGGTCAACGAAAATTTTGGTTATTAAGTAGGAAAGTAGCGACTAACTCTAGATTTCTTAGTATGAACTTTTCAAGCAGTTTCTTGAAAGCTGTTCTGACCAAACTCATTCTGTTTCTCCCAGTGCACCCAAAGGCTAGACTTAGACAGACGATTGCGGCGACCAGTCGCCCGTCGTTGCTTCTTCGGCGACAGCGACAATGGCACGACGACAAGCAGGACGACAGGACCAGGAGCAAGGCAGACAGTGCCGCAGTTCTGGGCAGGAGCAGGACCCAGCGGATGCGGATACGCAGAACTTTGATTTGCGAACGGGCCAAGTGTGCGCCACTGGGCGCCGCCATTATTGCCATTGCCACCAATTGGCGCGCCAAACGCCGCTGCTCTCACAATTAGATGCGAAAATAGCCGGCGCGTCGATGATGACGAGTTATTGTCGCGTCTATCTGGTCGTTGTTTTTGTTGACAACGCCGCGGTCGGTTCGATTCCACGGGGGCAGGAGGGTATCATCTTTTCTAATCCATAACCAGTAAAACTCAAATATGAGTGTCTCCAACTGATCCTTTTACAAAATCCTGTTGATCGGAGTTAGGACGACCATGAGGTCCTTTACTTAGTTGTATCCCCTAAAATATTAAGTTACCCATATTGATTAAATATTTTTACATTTTGTTAAAAAAATTACTCATACGTAAGGTTGCCAAAACTTCACTATATTTATTATATATTCAATTTTCCGTACCCAATGGCAGTTATTTTGAAACATACTATTCTCAAAAGGCATATATGATCTAGTTAACTGGTCGTATGAGTAATATTTTAGGCTTTTGAAGAGGTTTAAAGTTTTCTTTTGTGCGGTTAACTAATTAAAAATCGGATTTTAAGGACCTTAAACCCAACTGGTCGTGTGTATTTTTAAGTTTTTTTGGCTATGCAGATAAGCTATTAAGGAGGGGTTTTTTCATACCCCAAAGATTCCTTCAGCGAAACTTACAAGATCCGCCCAGACATACCAGCTTGCGGTTCGACCTCGTTGCATTCGATTTAACCACTTAATTGCCGGTTAATGAGGGTCGGTGTCTTGATTTCTCCGCTGGCTGCCAATAGGTTGACGGGGTCGTGCCGACTTTCCCATCGCAGTGTCTGCGTCTAGGGCTCGCTGTGCGGTTTAGGCCAACTTCGGCCGCCAGTCGCCATCGTAGCCGTCGCCGGCAGCCAACATTGGAAAAACGAAATGGCGCGCAGATAGGTTTCGTTTCAGCTTAGACACCAGTGCGACTAGACCAGACGCCTAGTGACGCCAACTAAAAATTTATGTACTTACTCCGTCGTGTTTTTTGCAGTCCCCAATTTCTTTCAATTTAATACGATTTCTTATTCCGGCAGGGGGACTCTTAATAATTCGCACATGTAATATTCAAGATGAACTCGGTTAGATTGCTAGGGATAACTAATTAATTTGTGATTTATTAGGGGGAACTTCTTTATAATTAATTAAAACAAGATCATTCTTATAAATATTTCATATGTTTTTAGGCAAACAAGTTGTCATAAAGTTTCTTATTACTTAAAGATACAATTTTCCTACACAATACACATGTTAATTTTTTCTAACTATAAGATTATACTATAATATGATGGACATTAACATGTTGGGAACAATAAAAGCTCCTTCTCAAGTTGCCGCTGAGTCCGGTAGCCAAAAACCAAAACAAACAAAAACCAAAACATCCCAGCCCGCCACAAAAAAGGATGGCAAAGACAATAAACTCGAATGTCCACAGCGACATACATCTGCATACTGCATGAATGGCTGGCGGGGATTGGCAGTGAGTCAGAGGAGCGAAGGACGAAGGACTAGTGGCGTCGGCGTCCAAGGAGGTGGACCGACTGACTCGTAAGCTCGATTCAGTTTCAGACGGCGGCGGCGACGGCGCCTTGTCCCAATGATTCCTCCGTGCGGCCGCCGCCGGCGAGTCCGCTTCCACATCCGAATCGCTGCGCAGTGGTCGCAGTCGCCGGAGTCGCCAGTGCGCACCAAACCGGCGGAGCCGAGTCCTCGCCTATAAAAGGACGAGTCCTGCCACGACCGGCGCTTAGTTGGCTTAGAAATGCGCCACAGGACACTTCCGCCCCAATCGCGTCTCTCGAATGTAATCGCGCGCCATCCAAAACAAACTTTCGAAAGGAAAAATTTACAAACATTTGCTAAGAAATCGGGAAATGACCAAATATCCAGGAGGTAAGCCACATTACCCCGGATTAAGTTGTATGTTTAACTAAGTGAATGTGAGGAACTTACTTTTCAAAAAGAAATCACAGAGTATCCTTCTTAACTCAAGGACTAAATAGGAATAAGCAATAGTAAAGTTATAAAATAATAAGAAAGCTTGCAGAAAATATATAAAAATATTTTACGGTAAGGGGGACTGTGTTTCCAAGTGTTTCCAAGTTAAATAAAAAACAACCTCAAACAATAAACAATTTTAAAAGATTTATCACAAGATTTTCCTGAATAAAAGATTTATCACAAGATTTTCCTGAATAAAAGAAATCTAAACCAATCAATACTTTAGTAACTCCAAAACTAGCTTAAAGTAAAGAGAAACTAATTCAACAAAACCATCTCACTGATATATAATTTTGAATCTATAGTAAAGATATAAATAGTTAAGAGAGTTTTAAAACAGGTAAGTCGATTTGGCATTCAAGAGCTCAAAGGCCAGACAAATTCTTCCGACTTCAAGGGACACACGCTACTCAGATTTATCTTCTTTGAATGAACTCTCGAAAATTAGCTTATGAAACTCAAAACCAAGGGTAGAGGAGACAGCACTGGGAATATCAATGAACAAAAAAGGCTGGAGCTCGTTAAGGGGCAATCAAATCCCAAAGAATTGCACAGGATAAGGAGATGATGGAACGATGCCAAACTGGTTTTCAGGTCTGCCAGGAATTTCGTCAGCTCCGGGGTTTTCAGAGGAAGTCTGCCGCTGATAGTGGATTGCAGCAGAATCGCGAAGAATGCGAGCGAGGAGTTCTCAAGGATGGGTGACCACCCAAGTGGGCCCCTGTCAACTGAACAATCACTCAGACATAACAGAAGGTCGGCAGGACAAGTACCATTACAGCTTATTAACTTAATCTGACAAGATTGTGGGAAATTTTTAATATGAAGTAGCTGAGGCTTGACCTTTTGTTTGTAGATCAACCGCCCTTTCGAGATTAGTTTTCGCTAGCAAACACCGATCTTCCGAGAATTCTTCGGATAGCAAATTAGGAGAACATTCTGAATGGACCAAATTCCACAGGTTTGGTCGGCATTTAAAAAAGCCGAATCGGAAACCTGATACTTTCCCAACATGCCAACGCGTAAACAGCCGAGCTAGTTAAGATTTCATAGATGACCATCTACTATATCACCGAAACCATATACCATACCCCTTCCCACACACAAAACACATATTTATGCTAATCCACGTTGTGCATTTGTTTAAATGGGGATGACGTCAGCCCTATAAAGGTACTCTCTTTAGTTAGGCACGTGTAATATTAACCTGATCGTCTAATCTGTGATATAATATACAAGCGATTGAAGACATGAAAATACACTGTGTAATCGGATTTTTTGATCAACACCATAGGGATCTTCATTTAGAAGATAATTCAAATCAAATAAGAGATTATATACCATCTGCATTAAATTAATGACTTTTTTAAAAATATATATTAAACTTAATTCTCTAAAAATTCCAAATGTGAATTAACTACATCTCAGGTAGTGTCACATTTTAACGTTTCTTTAATTAAAAGTTTTTTCTTTTTTAATTTTCTAAGAAAGCAGTTAAAATGGCTAAATAATTGGGGGTCTTTAAGTGAGACGCGTTCTGGGACGTTGCTCCTTGCTGTCGTATTATTTGTTTAGCATTTGCGGAATGTCTTTTGGCTCATAAGAAAATAATGTATTCAAACTCCTGCCGTCCTTTCCGGAGGTAATACCAACCTCAAGACCCCTCCGCAAGTCAGGGGCCCGACTCTCGCTTATTTAACGCTCACGACGCGATCAAATTCCTGCTGCCAAGATCGGCGGTTGCCGTCGCCGGTTCCACTCCACAAGTGGCCTGTGTTCCCTGTTCCCGACCTGTTATTATCGTAATGACGGGAGCCTATTTGCTTTTGTGTTTTCGAGTCGTCCAAACGAGAGACAATTATGTATTTCAGCTGGAACTGACGAACCAGGGTTCCTGCTGGAGCGTCTGCTCGGCACTGCGAGAAAGTTTGGCTCCTGAATTTAAGGCTAAAACAACGCTCTTGTTTTGGTCTATCGGTATATTTTAGAAAAATCAAATATATATTTATTTTTAAATAACTTAAATGTTTCTGATCGTTTGAGGTAAAATAAAAATATACATTTTTAGGAAATATCTTGATCTGCTCTTCAAGATAGTATACTCTTAAATACTCTTAGTCTTTCACCTTTTTGTTCATATCTTATCGAATTTCTCTCAGTGTGGTCCTCGGTCCTCAGTGCGCTTCTTAAGTGTGTGTCGGTGTGTGTAGGCACGCTGCAGGGCGCCAGTTTGTATGGGCGTGTGTTTGTCCGTATGTTTGGGCAGACATGGGCAAGGCAATGCAACTGATATGCCCTTGATCACAACCATTCATCACATTTTGCGGCAACATTGACCGCGCTAAATGTCGAAGTTGCTTCCCCAGGTTCTCCGCTCTCGAATGCATCGAGAGTTGCGTTTGTTTTAGCAATATAAACCGACCAATACTTACCGAGAGTTTTTAGCTTAAGTTAATTTTTCATCCATTAAATTAGGTTATATTTGGCAAGACCTTTTAAAATTCATTATGCGATAAATTTTTATAGACTTAAAAATTGTATACATAATTCCAACTTGGTGAAGGTTTTTTAAGTTGCTTGTAAAGAAAATTTTAATAAGTTAGAATATATTAGAATTTAAAAAAATGAAAATACTTTTCAAAAGTTACAACATATTTTTAAAAATTCAATTCACTTTTTAAATTTTGAAAACGACCGCGTTTGCCAACACTAGTTCCAACGGCACTGCCAGCATTGAGCAAAGTGTGGGTGTGCGTGCGCAGGTTGTATCTGTGTGCGGGAGAGGCCCGAAACTCACCACGCCATCCAACGGATTGCTCAGCGCTCTCAGTACGGATTCCTCGGTTCTGCGCTCGAAGTAGAGATGTGTCAATCCTGAAGACATCGTAACGATTTATTCGGCGTTACTTTGTACGAAATAAAGGATGGGCTTAGGATATTTTATAGTGAATATTAAAACATTATTTTAGGGGGACTATTTCTAATGTTCCATTTCCTCACCCTCTCTCGATTTTTCTGCCGAAACTCTCTCGGCGTGTTGGTTAACTCAACGGCCAGTTATTCCCCACAGCTCCAAAGACCTGCTGTCCGTATAGTTTCTCGAGAGCGCTGCGCTCATTGCCCCAACAATTTCCAACCGCGCCGCTTGTGTGCTCGCTCGCCGTCCGAGAAATCCGTAAGATATCAACAAAAAGATGGATACTTGACGTATTGCCACGAGAAAAATATTCCGAAATTATGTTACTTGTGTGTCGGGACTGCTAAGCGATTTTCGGTTCAATTTCGAGTGCAGGAAACTCGGACTTTCACGCCTTTTTCCGTACTTTTTCGTTAATTTTCGCAGCGATTACGGGTTTCGTGTGGTTGTTGTAAACGCGGGCGTCGCAAGCAACAACAAACAAGTGCAGTGGAGTTATTGTACGCTTCAGAACTGCAAAAGTGAAGGAGGAAATAGGAAAAGTGTGAGTGGCAGAGGCGAATCAATTGAAGTGAAAATCGAAGTGGATTGGAAATCGTCGGGCGGAAAGTCTTTCAGTTTTCTTCTTTTTTTGCTGTTATGAATTCTATGCATATGTGTGGGTTTGTGGGCGAGGAAAGAGCGAGAATTCTCCGCCCGGATAACGGATCTTCGATCTCGATGGCGTGTGTGTTTGCCAGTGTTTGCGCAAATTAAAAATCAATAAGCATCGGGGGGCAAGAAGATAGGGCATACACCAAAAAGTGTTCAAACTTTAACTGGGCTAAAATCGTAAAAAAGAAAAGAAATGCAATTGCTGCACACAGGCAAACAAACAAACGTATATGTATATGGCGGTGGCAGCGGCGCCGGCAGAATCAAAGCAGAGCGCAAATCGCAAGCCAGCGAAAAAATTTAAACACCTTTTCCACCACGTTCAAATTTTTATTGTCTTTCGGCTTTCGGCTACTTCAACATAATATTCAACCGAAATGAACACATTACTCGCACCTTAAAGAAACCCCTACATACATATGCATAGCCAAAAGTGACTGACCAGCAAAAAGAAAAGAGAGAAAGACGACTGCGATTACCAATCCAATAACAAAAGGCCGTCGGCACGTGTTAAACAAATTCAGTTCCGTTGTGCAACATTAATAATTCATTTCTTCTGCAGTCAATGTAAAATACAAAATATCAAGTGAACTTTACAACATATCAAATACCAACCTACATATCATCTATTGTAATTGTAAATAAGAAAGGAATAAAGCGGATACCTCTTGCAAAACAATCTTAAAACAGTAAGTATCTTTTTTCTAAAATCAACCTTTTTTGAGGAAGTGCACTCGTGATTATGCAAAGCACACTGTTAGAAAGAGTTTGAGAGTTGGGGCAAATCGGATCTAAGATACCTAACCTTCATTGCAAACCTTAAAATTGTATGCAATTACTGGTAGAATTTTTAAACCATTTTATAAAGATAATAAAAAGAAATTGCGAAATGAGTTTAGCTTCTATTTGCTCAAAGCTTTTGTTATAAAAGAACGCCGTAGAACTCGGCTATCAAGTTGGCTACTTTCCACGTTCCCCTCATAAATTATTTTTTATTTAATACATATCTCCTAATCGAGGTACGAGTATCTGTTACCAAATCGCGATTGTTTCCAATCGCACTTCCAATTAGTCATGCTTTCATTATCAGAAAGTACATAAGTGCATACGTAGGTATATAACGCTTGAATTTGTGAATGCGAATTTGTGGAAAACAATCACTCAGCGGTTTTGAATAAAAACTCTTGAGTATAGACTGCTTATACAGACTTTCTTTCGATTGCTTGTTAAATATGTGATATATATTCATTTGTGCCGGTTTCGCAATGCGCATTATAATTGAATTTTCATATTTCCCTTAAGAACATTTCATTTTTATACTTGTTTTTTGTAAATGTTTAAGATTGAACGATTTATTTTAGAGAAGAACTCAACAATATCTTTTTAGTGAAGAAAGGAAAATTGTTATATAGAATAGTACGAAATTTACAAGGCAATTTTCCACATAAAAAGAATAGAATTTAAGTTGGGGTGTCAATGAAAAATACATAAGGATCTGATCAAGTAAATATATAGCTTGAATGAAGTTTTTAAAACCTTCAGAACTGTAAAGATATCCAAAATTACTGATTGATATCTACAACTAGTTTTGATTCTGATTGAGTGCCATCGGATTGCAGAACTTCTGATCCAAAGAACCCCTGCAGAACCCTAAGTTCCCGACTCGCTGGATTTTCAGAAGAGTTCCTCGAGAGTGCCCCCGGATCCCACCACACACACGGGCGCTCTCTTCCGACCACGGCTACGGTAGATTGCTCCAAACCCACCTCACCTCAACCTTAAATTGTTGATTCTTCAACTTGTCAAACCGGCTGACAAACCGACCGTCGCTCGTCCGTGTCCGTGTGTCTGTCTGTGGCGCGCTTGTGTTGGTGTGGCGCCATTCCGACGACGCCTCTGCCGCCGACATCGTTACTATTATTTCTTTTATTACGTCAGTGGCGCCAGGCGCTTCCCTCTCGCTCGCACGCCCGCCGCCCTGCCTTTTTTTTGTGTTTTTTGTTCCCCTCTGCACGCAAGCATTCTCTGCGAGTGTGAGTGAGCGAGAGCGAGCGACTGTGTGTTGTTGTTGGTGTTGGTGAGCGTGTTTGTGGGGCTGACTCGTAATTTTGTTGCTTTTTTCTTGTTGTTGCCGTCATGCCGGCGGCGCCACTTTTGTCGTCGATAAGGAGCGCAAGAAATGCCAGCAACAAAATGGAAATGCTCGCATGGGCCACACACACACACGTATTTGGGCTGTTAATTTGCGGCGCTCCCCGTTCGTTCCCCCCGCCCCCTCTTTCTCTTCATGCTCCCCGCCTCCGCCGCTGCCCCCTTTCTCTCGCCGTCCCTCTCCCGCCGACAGCTGATGCTGCCGCACAGATCTTTTGCATATTGCACTGGCGTCGGCTGTCCGTCTGCGAGGGGGTGAGGTGGCTGCGGGGGCATTACTCACTCAAGCGATCCACAGGCAGATTCCTTTCCTGCCACCAAGGGCGTAGTCTGGAAATTGGAAAGGGGGCTTTAAACTATCAAATTGAAACTAGTTTTTTAAAGGAGAATGTGACTCATACCGAACGAAGAGAAGTTTAAATGACTAATTTTCTTTCTTTTTCTGGGCGAAAACTTAATTTGTCTTCAATATGCGGATAGGGAAACGAACACAGGACTTTGAAAAAATTGATATCTTTTTTTTAAAGTGATCAATTGTAAATCTATCAGAAAACCAACACAAGTTAGTCCCTTGTGCAGGCGCCAAAAAGTAGGCAATGCTCTTTAAGAAGCAGGATATTCAACATACGAATATAAAAAGAAAGAATTAAAATTTGTTTCAAGAAAATAGTAATTTAATTTTAGTTAAACAAGCCTCAAGACCCATTTCTTCTATAATAATACAACTGATTGCTTTGTGACCTCAGAACTATTTTGGGAATTCCATTATCTGTCCATAAAAAATATTTTAAACCTCATAAAGATATACATATTACCAGCAAATAATCAAAATACACGTAATTACATTGTTTGTGAAGTAACAATAAACCCTCTCTGAACTCCACCCCTGCCCGACATAAGCACGAGTGCATATAACGATGCTCGGAGGACCAATTAGGCCAGTGACTAATCAACATACTCCTCTCTTTTGTTGCAGAGTGCACACCACTGGAGGATACATATCAAGCCCGTCGAAAGCATATCAAAGCCAACGAGTGATACGAGGAGTGAAATACAGCTTAGCCAGTTCCCTAGACCCTCGCACCTCCCCCAAGCCCCCAAAGAAACCCCGGTTCCCAGACTCAGACACCCACCCCATTAGAGCGAACCGAAGGGAGAGAAAGTAAACCTACCGTGACTAGCCGGCCCCGTCGAGTCCGCGAACCAAGTTAGTCAACTACAAATAATGCGCATACAATAGGATCGATGTTACCGCAAAACTGTATGTCCCTCCATGATATTCCCAAGCGAAAAGAAGAAAGATCTATGGCGTTATGCGTCCAGAAACAATCCGGGTCCGTGCGAAGGGGCGCCAGCAGTGCCGCCCGCCCAGCCACCACGGCCGCCGCCCCCTCCACATCGACCCCGCCCTCAGCTCTGCTCGGGCTACTCCTGCGACGGGCGGGAGGAGGACTCGTTGGCGATGCGCCAGCAGACGCCGCCGCCGCCCTACAGCTCCATGTCCTGCGCCATGGACTGCTCCGGCTCCAATTCCGGCTCCTATTGCCACAGTCTGAGTCTGAGCCACAACAACAACAACATCAGCCACCCGTACCGCCGCCTGCCAAACCACAAGGATCAGTTGTCGCCGCCAGCGCCACCGCCTCCGTCAGCATCCGACCGCTGCTACACCGTTCCTGGCTGCAGTTGCGCAAGCTCCTGCGACGATATGTTGACCGACGGAAGCGATCAGGAGCGGAGCCTGGAGCGGGAACGCGAACGGAATGCGGTTCAGGTGCAGCAGGTGGATCGCCGGATGCGGAGTGCCACCACCTTGGCGAGCATGCTTCGGAATTGCTGCGGTGGCGCCTCCGAGTCCACCACCAGCGGATCCGCAGCCACGAGACCAGTCACCACCGCCCATCAGCCACAAGCCCAAGCGCAGAACGTGAAACGGATACGCGAGGATTTCGATGCGCTGATGAAGCAGCTGAAGCGCAAGCAGATGGCCGAGCTCCTGCTGGCGATCAAGAGTCGCGTGGACCCGCCGACCAGTGCCACCACCACCGCACCCACCTACCTGCAGTGCATCCTGATCCCCCGCGAGACGCAGGCGGACCGGGAGCAGCATGTGACCGTCAGCCGGCTGTTCTTCTGGGCGGGACTGAGGAGCGGCGAGGAGCTGAAGCGACTGCCCGTCTGTCCCGCCGCCAGCGACTGCATCTACACGTGCTGCAACCCGCTGCACTGGTTCCGCATCCTGCACCAGCCCGAAACAGGTAGCGTTTCCACTAAGTTTTCCTCCCTGGGAGGAATGATTATCTCAAGGGTTAAACCAATTTTGTTATGAATTATAAATTGTTTAAAAATGGTAATACTTCTCTGAAATAGGAAATCTTCTCTATAAAATAGGGAACCTGTCGTTGAAACTGAAATTTCATCATCTTTCGTCTAGTAAATATATATACCAAAAGCAAATTCTAATTTAAATTATTTTTAATAAATATATTTTCCGTGTATATATATTTTATATTTGTAGGGTATTAGGTGTTCTTTTTCCACACACGATTTTTTTAATAACCCACATAAGTTATTTTAAAGAGATAAGGTTTAATAATAAAAAAAAAACTACATATATGTGTTTGCAGAAGCCTTACTGCTTTCCAATTTAACTGAAATCCAAATTAATAAACTGAGTTTCTTCAGAAAAATACACAGATATACATATGGTAGATATAAATTAATTAAATAAACATTAATATCGGAAGGTTTCTTGGGAAAACTTGAATACTTATCAATTCCTGTTCCGGTTTCGCAAAGGCTAGATCGACTGAAGTTCATTTGCCGCGGGTTTCCCCCCAATAAATTCATACCTTATCCGAATCTTTATGGCGCTTGGAAAAGCTAATAGCAATCTAAGCGCCAGCTGTGCCAATACTTGTGCCCGCCACTGTAGGTGCAGGCACACAGACGCATGTGCGCGTGTATTCGGTGGCGCCAGGGCACACAGACAGGCACTCACACCGGCCCAACGACGATGCGGCATGCGAAATCCATACGAAAACGCCGCCGCTCGCCAATTTTATTTTTTATTCGCAAACGAGCATGGGTTGCACTCCGCAGTGGTGTGGGTATTTGTATTTATGAGTGGTTTTTCGGTCTGGTCTGGAGAGTCGCAGCACAGCCAAAAGAGCCAGAGACAAGGTGCATCTGTAGCTGTATTGGGCATTAAATTGCTCCCGCAGAAGTCTTTCAATTCAAGTTCCTGCACTGAACAAAAGTAGATTGATTTAAGACTTAGATAGTCTGGATAAATATAAATTCTTAGCAATTATTAGATGTGCTAGATAACATTTTTTTTTTATAAGGATGATTTCTATAATACGTGTCAGAGTTCAAATCCCACCCCTATAGAAATACTTTTGAATATATGTGCCTTATGAAATGAACATATTTAAGGCATTTATTATAGTAAATTTTAAAACTTTGAAGGACTAGACGTATAACAAACGTACGTTGCTCAAACCTAACCCCTATTAAAATATTTTTTTCGCTTATAAATAATTTTTTTTTATATTTTTAAAATAAACTTATAACTTTTTAAAGTGGTATCTTAGTTTTTTTTTGTAAAAGTTGGGATACTTTTTATAATGTAAAAACCAAATTTGAATTTTAGGGATAATATGTGGATGCTGACTTAGTATCCTCATAGCTTTTCTCCCTGTGTGGGCTCACTGTGCGCCGCCGCCTTGACTTTTGCCCAGACACAGACACCGATACCGCACGCACACACCCACCGCTCTCCGTCTCATTTATTCCGCTTTATCACGGCCCGCAGACACACACGTGGGGCGGCGGAGAGAGCGGCGGAGAATGTGCGTGAAAGCGCCACGCAAACGGTCGGCCCAACATGACGGCGACTAAATTCTTTTCAAAATAATTTGCGTAAATTTAGAAACTGGCGCCAGGAAATAATCAGGCGTCGTCGCCAACGCAAACGCGAAGGCAAACGCAAGAGCTAAAGCTAAAGCAAAGTCGGCGGAGTCCGTTACCCATTGCCCATACCCATTACCCACTACCCATTAGCCGTACTCGTCCGGGTACTCGAAATACAGTCCTACTACCATGACTCTTACGATCGAGGCACACCATCTTGTAAAGTTTTCGAAAATACTCGAATACCTTCTCAGAAAAAAGATTTTGAAATATCTCTAAAACTTAAATATAATGGATAATTAACAGTATTTCGAAAATCCGAAAACATAAACAATTGTTTTTGAAAAATACATATCATTAAGCAGAAACGTATTTTATTTTTTAGCCAACTTTTTCTTTATCAGTAATATTTTAGCTATGATCGTCAACATAGTTTAATAATAAATTATTGTATTTATCAGGAATATCTTACCTATAATTGTCAACATATTTTATTAAAAAATTTAAAAAAAAATTCCCGCAATTTCTAGGGAAGTATTTTAAAAACCTTGAATTTATAAAAGCGTTGCCTACTTATTGGCGATTTGTTAGTGTTCGACAAAACTGGGCATTTTGGTTAAAATATTTATAAAACATTTATTAAATTTGTAGGTACTTTAAAATAATTAGGTATTTAAAATTAATACACCTATGTTTATTATTAAATTATAGCCAACAGCGTATTTTAAATTTATTTTTTTTGTAAACTAGGGGAATTTAAAGATGGAAAAGTAAATTGAATTGGATGACCTATATAAAATTTGCTACCAGTAAGGTTTCCAACTTAAGGGGGGCTGCACTGTATCTGAGGCCGCGGCGTATCCGTCGCCACCAGCTAGTTGGCGCATCATTTAGAGATCCCATTCGCACTATGTACACTCGGGCAAACATCGGAGCATGTGCAAGTACATTGTACATATGTACATTACATACATGTGCGCTTTCCGATTTGTTTGTTTTTATTTTTAGCACGCGCATGCACACACTTCGTTGGCGTATAAAAACCCGTAGATACGGCATTTGCATGTGTGAGGTGTGGGCTCTATACTCGTACATCCGAATGCAGATTGAAAGATGCAGCCTGCATTTACATCGCAGAACTAACGTTTCATCACGGTTGAAAGCGATAGATGAGTGCGATTTATTTTTAACCCACTTCCCCGGCCAGCAGCTCCACCGGCCACCTCGAACGTTATCTAGAACGTGCGTATCACCCGGGCTCGGCCGAGCTTACAGCAGTGCGGGTACATGGATCGCCGCTCTGGTGTTAATCTAATCGCACTATTATATCAGCACTAAACTGCATGCATGTAATACATCATCTGTGTGGGTTGTTTTCATCAATAGCCAGTGGTTTTATATACGGGCAGCAGGTCTAACCTCAAATGGAAACCAAACCCCTCTGGTGCGCCATGTGCAGAGGGTTTCTACGAATTCCTATAGAAATTCTACTTATCTAATTCCGAAAAACGGACTGCTTAGACCCCAGACCTTATCGAATCGATTCCCCGAACTTGCATGCAACTTTCTTCCCAAAGAGCTCTTAATATGCTAGCCCCATGACTAGCAATCCTTATCACAAATATATACTCACTTTTTATTGGAACCAATAATATTTAGTGATGTAAAAGTTAATTTCCATTAATTGAAACATAAAATGAAAATAAAAACTGTATTATGAGCCATTAAGAAATGTAAAATAAAGGCCTAATTGGAGTGATTCCACAGTAATCGCAGAGATAGCGAACAAATTAATTAGGAAATTGCATACGTTTACTTGCCGATGTTTAACTTAATAGCGACCAAGATTGAGATCATCACTTTTCCGCCAGCATTTCCAGAGACTTCGTCTTCCCCTAACCGATAATCACTGTAGATGTGATGGCCAAAAGGCATGTCTATACCGACATTCCTGTGCACAAAACACAATCTTTTGGGAAACATGAAGACTCTGTTCGTGCCGGTCGGCAGATACAGCTACAGATACAGATACAGCCTCCCTTGCCTGGTCGCTTACCTGTGCCACTTTACCTGTGCCTCTGCCTGTGCCACAGCAACTGGCAACTGGAAAAAGGCAACTGGCAACTGGGAACAGGCCTTCTGCTGGCTGTGTCATCGTCGTCTGGCCGGCGGATGGACGACGTCCCGACAGTGACTGGTTTTTTAATGATGGCGCCGAACACATTAAACAAGTCGATAATGTTATTCCATCCGCATCGGCCGGGGAACACAATTCCAGGAATTGTAACGACGAGTGGTCCGGCGATCGGTGCCTGGGTCTTTGGACACCGCGGCTCCAGCAACGCCAGCAACTCCAACGTCCCTTCCTCGCGGCGAGCACCCATAAAAAGGATCATTTTGCGTGCCTCGGCTCCATCCATCGGAACCCATTCAGAGGTGCGGTTCTGGCCCATGAAGCCGGGCTCTCGGGGCCTGTGCGGTTGAGGGTTTTTGTGTGTTCCTGTGGATAGCATCGGCCGCAGATACATATTTATGCAGGCATATTTGCGCCGGCCGAAATCGTTTTGGGCCAATTCAATGGTTTCGCAGGGGGGAACTTGACTAATTACGTTGTATACTTGGGGTGGATAGCGCTGAGTTTTGCTTCTTCCTGGACCATTATCTTAGATTGGCTTTGCCAATAAAAAAATATAAATAGGGAGCGAAGAATAGACAATACATCTTTATTTTTCAGATACTTCTAATAAAAAGTATTTTTAAAATAAACATTTTATTTAATATCATTTCAAATGATATAACATATTGTAATACATCAAATATTCTGCATTCTAATAATAATAATTTTACTGTTCCCAAGAAAAGTACCCTAAATTCCCTTTTAAAAAATGAATAATCATTTCCAAATCGGCAAATGAATCTGGAGCAGGGCCGATAAAACAAAACAGTGTCCACTTGTTGGAATTGCCATGCTTAAATTTCAATTACTGGAATCTGACTCAATAGACTGGCACTCTTTGC
The DNA here is from genome assembly GCF_025231255.1 of Drosophila biarmipes. Lineage (NCBI taxonomy): Eukaryota > Metazoa > Arthropoda > Insecta > Diptera > Drosophilidae > Drosophila > Drosophila biarmipes. The sequence goes on along the minus strand of NC_066616.1, from coordinate 16,838,273 downwards.
CAGAACCCCGAGCCCAGAGCCCAGCACTCGGAACCCGAAACCCAGAGCCGCGAATATTCCGTTGCCTATTTCGCCGACTGGTCATACGATCCATATCCATCCATCAGATTGTTGACGGCGGGCTGGAATGGCTGGCTCTCCCTTTGGTTTCGGTTTCGGTTTCGCTGCGGCGCTCGTGTTTTATTATTTACCTTTTGTTTTTTTTAAGAATTGTTAGATTTTCAACGTTGGCGTCGATGACGCGGCCGCTGGTAATCAGGTTTAACTGGTACACTGGGGCCTGGGGACGGGCGGCGGTGGCGAATCGCCACGATCTGGGCGCATTCGAGTCGGAGGGTCGAGTAGCCGGGCGCCGTTGACGAGGCACATCAAGCGATTTATGCGCCGTCGGAATGCCAAGAGAATTACTACAGATCTTCTCTATACGGGGGCTTACTTCTTGCACTCCATTGGCACTTTTTCGGCCCTAATGTGCACTTCTTTTATCGCCGCTTTGTGTTTGCTGAATCTTAATTTGCTTCAAATGAATCGCATTGATTTGCATTCAATTGAGTCGAACGGCGCTAATCAATGCTATTTAGATGCAAAGCCGATTTCGTTTATATCTGCCTTGTTTTACATATTTGCCGTGCCCCTTTAAGTCCCATAAATTAGTCTGTGACTTAATTTTTTCCACAGCACATGGGATTTTACCTATATTAAATCGTACGATAGTTAGATTACTTAATATAAAAGTTCTGAATGCCGAAATAAAGATACATTGGGAAAGTTGTATTTTATATCGCTTAATTAATATTTAATATCTTCTGCATAATGATTCAAAGCAAATCGTTAATGCAACCTATTAAATGTTGATGCGACGTTTCATAAATTATTGAATTTATTGTGTTGAATGAGAAGTATCTTTCCAACTGGCAGGCAATTCATTGAGGCTTTGTTTGCGCCAATCTCTTTGGCCACCAGATACGACCTGTTCCGTTTGCTTTTTTGGGAGTGAAATGAGAGACTAAAAGCCGAGTAGAATGTAAGCGAGATTAAAACACACAGCGCCGTCCGAATCGGAGATTTGGGATTCGGGGATCGGGCATGGGGCATCGGAGACTCGGAGCGGAGATCGCCGCACATCAAACGATTTCTGCGCCAATAAAAATAAAATGTCCCCCAGTGCGGCTGCCTGATATGCAAAGATTATTTATTTTTGTACCGCCGCGCTGATGTTTGGCTTGCTTACGCTTACGCCTGGGTTTGTTTCGACTGCCTTTTCTTTTCTTCTTGGTTTTCTGGCCTTTGTTTTTGTTTGGCTTTGTTTCCATCTCTGTCCCTGTCTATGCCTCTGTTTTGTTTCGCTTCGATTTGCTGCTCAAATATTCAAACACTAGTATGTATTAGTTTTGCGAACCATGATCTCATCCTATATGCGCCCCGACTAGAAGACGCGCATTTATAACTCGAACTTTTGATTAACTCGAAATGGTTTGTAATCGTCCACGGGGTTGCCATTTGCAAATAGTTAAAATTGCATTCGGCTGATAAGGTGGAGATAAGGGTTTTTATATAACCAAGGCCGTGAAGTAATTTCATAAACTTGGCATATTCATTTTTCCAGAAAATCAAACATTTGTGGGCTATCTAGTAGCTTTAAGAGCAGTTTAAGCGCAGTTGGAGTGCTAAAACTAGTTTTACCTTGTAGATGGACACTTTTGTACGTTTACTGAGTTTTAAACATGTCATAAAACATGATATAAAATAGTAATACGGCTGAAAGTGCTAATGTATCTTCAAGATAGCTAATGGTATCTCAACTATTACTTGGTCATTTCAGAAGCCCAACCGCCGCCGTACCAACGCTCAAAAATGCAGAGACTGAGAGATGCAGGTTAGTGCTCCGCCCTGCATTATAGATCTTCGATCCGGGCTTACTGATTCCCCCGATTCTTGCAGATTCCGAAGAAGACTCGCAGAACGATGCAAATTCGGCGGAGCTGAGCACGTGGAGTGCCCAAAGCAGCAGCATTTCGTGCATCTACAAAACGTCTCTCCTCGAGTCGTTCACCACTGATGGAAAAGGTGAGTTTGCCACCCAAAGCCCCCTCTCTTGGCGCTCTCTCTCCGCGGCTTATCAGGTGATTGGGAGAGTGCACAGCAAGAAAAACTATCGCCATACCATACATTCAAGGCGATCGAACTTAAAGTAAAATCCATATATATACTTTTAAATATGACTTTAAAACTTAGCATAGATAAAAGTAAAAATAAGCCATAAAATGTGAATTGAATTCCCCCCTGTTACTACTACTTTCTTGCAGTGTAAGGCAGTGGGAGAGCGAGAAGTGTTGCGATTATTTTGCCATGTAGGTGTGTGGGCCCCCTCCTGGGGTGGTGTGTGTGAGCAGGCGCTCTCTCTGGCTGGCAAGTTGTTGTTGCACCGTGGCGCCAGCTTGCCGCGTCAGGTCGTCACTTTCTATATTGATATTAACTTTTAAGCGAAAACAGCAAAAACGAAATGAAAATAAATAATGAGCGAAAAACAAACACGGGCGGCGGCAGGCAGAGCGAGAGAGAGCGCCGGAGAGGGAGAGAGCGAGGAGCGAGGTGAGTTGGCGCTCTCGATGGCGCCACAGTCTTAGTGCTAACTTACAAGAGTGCTCGGAAGGGGGTTAAAAGGGGTGAGGCGGTGGCAGGCATGCGAGGGGGGCTCTACGGGTTTCACGGGGGCTATGATATCATTCACGGCATTACCACTGCCCGGCGACTGAGACGGCACCGTGGAACCGAACTAAAACTGGCCAGAACCCACACGCACACACACACACACCATCTCGGCCAGTTGGCTTTTTTATGGCATTGTACTGGCGACAAAACGACGGAAAACTATTACATTTAAATGGACCGTTAAGTTGCGGCTTTACGACGATTGGGTGACAGGCCAGTTAAAAATAGATTGAAATTCCGAATTGATTGATTCCCATCGCAGTTTTGACAAATGCACATTGTTTGCATGTTCTTTGAACTCGAAACGGTCTAAATAGGTGGATTACTAGGCATTTCTGGCGAAGGGTTCCTTTCAGATCTAAATTGTAAAGATTTTTTACTTAAAGTTATATAGTCTTATAAATATTGTCTAGTATAGACACCATCTTAAACTTGACAATCCTAATTTAAATGTAGAATTTAAAAATCATAGGACCCCCTTTCTAAGATATGTACATCCAGCAGTTTTAGGAAACTACTGCATTTCACTTTATTGTTCTAAGGAGCAACAGAAACCAATATTGAAACCATCTTATAAATAACTTAGAATGGGATTGTACCATGCTTGGGTCAGTCGTCCTAATACCTTTATAGTGCCCTCTTGATCAATCGATTTAATCACCTAATTGCATTGCTGCAACTTCATCGCCGGTGGGACTCCGCCGAATTGGAGCACACACAAGTCGAACATCCGTGTTTCCCCGAAGACGCCACATGTGTGCCACCGACAAACTTACAGGCCACTGCCTCGACCCACACAGGCATACAGATTGAAGATAAAATATTCTAAATTTAAAGATGATGTAGCAGCCCGTGGATTCGGGCATCTAACACAAATGTATGTACAATGTACATTGTACGCTTATGTACCTACTTACATAAATATTAGCAAGGGGAACCAACAGCCATGAAGCGGCGCTACGAATTTACAAATGTGCAGTACAGGAAAAACTGCAGTAGGTAGGCAGGTCTTTGAAGCAGAACCCTCCAAGCGAACGTCTCAGACTTGAATGCATTTCGCATTACAAAGAATCTTAAAATATACGCCTGTCATTGGTAGAATAGAAGTTTTGAGAGGTCAAGGAGTTGGCTATAGTTAAGCAAAGACCTGAGGAGAAGAATTAAAAATATAAAAAAATTATTAAAGTTTATTTTCTTATATAAAATATGTATAAAACAAATATATTGAACTGTTTTATATTTAATTTCTTAAATCCTCACTCTGTGAAAAGAAGAATCAAATTCTTCATTTTATTAGACTTAAATAATATTCCATCTTTTCCTCATTTCCTATCTCCAATTAAAAATGCCTCAGCAACTAATTTATCCAAAACCCAAACTTATGAAAATACCGCACATAACTTGTAAGGTCTGAGGCGGAACCTGTCGAAATTCCCAAGTAAATATACAATTTCCATTTGATGGTTCCCCCGTTTTCCAAATCACCTTTCGCTGGGCGATCAACCTCTCCGGGCCACAATCTTGGCGAGCTTTCGTTTATAGTTCAGCGAGGTGGCGACGCCAGCCCGATGGGGTAAACTGTTTTTCGTGGCCATGGCGAGACGCGACGGAATCGCCGGCGTCGACCTAATTAGGTAAACATCGGACAGGCGCCACTTGCAGCGTCCAACGCCCCCGCCAGCCCCGCTCGCGACCCCCTGCCTTTCGGCACATTCTTTGCCATGCAAAATTTTAAAAGCCGTCTACGGATTTATTGCGATATATATTTTTACTTGGCGCCACTGCCGCCCGCCTGGGCTTGGCCTTTAGCGCCTTTCGGCCTTTTCGTTCCGATTTATTCTCGGCGAGCGCGTGCTGTCCATTGTGTGTTGGCCGTTTTCACAACGATTTTCCTCGCCTTTCCCTGCGATTTTCCCCCGTTCTGGCCAACTGCACCAGCAATCGACTATCGACCCGCTGGCATTGTTGCAATGGGCAATTCGGCCACCACGGCGTATGCGCGATATTTGCACTGTGTTGTCTGACAATGCACTCTGTGCCATTGTTGATTGATAAATTCCCAAGACAAGGGTGTGTTCCTATGCTGACAATGGTAATCGCAATGCTAATGGTGTCATCTGAAGTAGGCATTAAAACGATATATAGAAGAGTGTATAAATACAGATGCGGTGGCGTATGCGCAATGTTTGCATTCTCCGTTTTTACGACTGCAAAAGTCCAAATTCATGGCGCGTTGTTTGCTAATTCTGGGATATTCATAGGTATATTCTTTTAATTAAATATAAAATTTGAAATTTATGCATCGGTTTAATGCGCTCGTAAATATCAAATAATTTGTTTTTTAAAGCCCCCCACACATAAACATTCCCCGGCGATTCTCGTTAGCAAGGATTTCGAATAAAGAGTTGCACTTGTTTCTCACTTTATTATGGGCCCGCCACGCGTTCCGAATCGGAATCGGAATCGGAATCGGAATATACAAACGAACCCATAAACAGACCTGTGGGTTTGCGTTCCACACACATGCAGCGCGTATATTCGTCGGCCGGGCCGATATATGCGCGAATGAATACCACACACATGCCGCATACGCGACGCCGGTCTGTTTACGTAATGCCCTGGCGCCAAAATGATTACCATTTAAATGTCTGAGCACACAAGTGAGTGTGAACGTAATGCGAATGCGCCTCGCTCTGCCTCGTCGGCTCTTCGTTCCTTCTGGCTTCTCGCGCGATATGGTCTGGCATATAGCGCCTAGTACTCCCCCGATATCGCGCGAATGTTATGACAATTTTAAATCACATTTTACGGGCCGTCGAAAGAGTTATTACCGCCTCAGCCCGCCATTTGTATGCGGGTTACAGGATTGCCATTTGAATAATAGTTATTAATGGGAATAACTCTATCGCTGGCATATTTAAGAATTTAATGATTCCACTATCTGGCCAATAAATTAGCAAGTTAACTTGACATAGTTATCTTTAAGCGTTCGCCCTGGCGCCCTGTAAAGTGTGAAAGATATGAACTGCAGATCGCGTTTAGTATGGGGAATTATGATTTTACGGGGTAGTTAATCGAATACCATCAGTTCTTATTTTTATATTACTTAAAAATCCTTGCGATTGCAAAGAAACCCTTTCCTTACTTTGATCATATATTCCTTATATAAGAACTGGAGATCCAATTTAGTGGTTATTGATAAATTATCCATAGGAGCTACGGGAAGGGAACTAAAGAGCAACATTTAGGGAATAGTTTTTGAAATACAGTCAGTTTTGAATTTTTAAGTACAAAAAAGCCTTATAGCTGTGAAACCATTCCCTAACTTCTCTGTTCCCCTGCACATTTCAGATCATAACAGCAAGGTCTGGTGCCAAATCGCCTACTGGGAGTTGGCCCACCGAGTCGGGGAGTTCTTCAACGCCAGAACGAAAGCAGTCAATATCTACACGGATGGGATCGTGGGCAGCGAGGGGGACAGCATGTGCCTACGTGACCTTGCTCCCGCAGGCAGGCAGATCCAATCGGAGGCGGTGCAAACTACGCGGCAGAAGGTCGGATTGGGTAAGAAGGAGGGCTGGTTATCTTGGAGGGCACATGCTAACCGGAGTTCGCCTTGCAGGGGTCACATTGAGCCTGGAGAACGGCGATGTCTGGATCTACAACCGTGGAAACACACCCGTTTTCGTGGACTCGCCCACCCTGGCTGAAAACATGGACCGAGTGTGCAAGGTGATGCCCGGCTACTGCCTGAAGGCCTTTGAAACATTTAGGTAAGACCTGGGTTCAAATAGGATAATAAATAAAAAAAATTTTATATCATTTTTTGTCATTTAATGTGAATATGACAACATAAAATAACACCTGTAGGCTTTAATATATTATAAAAATAATACATTTTGCAAAAAAAGACGATGTAAAACAAGTAAAACTTTCCGAAAATTTTTAGGTTTTACAATTAGCCAGAAAATTACAACGATCAATTATCTACTTTGTTAGCTGGCCAAAACAGTGCGGCTTATAGGTGTTGGACCATTTTTGACCAAGTTACGCCAAAAAAGGTCAAGGAAAAAATCGGATTTTTGCCAAAAAACCAAGGGTTTATTTTCTACCCGAAAATAATCAGTGTTTTCGGCGAAAAAATGAAAATAATGGTCCAATTATGGAATGGCATACCTTGCTGAACTCGTAATAAAATTTCCTATCAATTGGCATTCACATCTAAAAAATTTTATTTTTTACCCATTTTCGCAAAAAAAGACGATGCTACCCATTGTAAAAAAAGTCAAAATTTCCGAAAATTTAAAGTTGTAAAAAAGTGAAAATATGAAAAAATGTTTAGTTTTTTTAATCAGCTGCAAAATGGCTCCGATCAATTGTCTAGCTTCTTATCTTCACAAAACAGTGCGTCTTTCAGTTTTTGGACAATTTTTGACCAAGTTATATAAAGAAAGAGGAAAGATAAATATCGGTTTTGACCCAAACAATAAAGACACAAATTTGTTGTTATATTATCAACCTACTAATTTATACCCATTTACTTACAGGGCTCAATTGCTAAGCATGGAACAGCAAGGACATCACCGCATGGGACCCGTCGACTACTTCAGCATTAAGATCAGCTTCGCCAAGGGCTGGGGTCCGGCCTACAAAAGACAGGACATCATGGGCTGCCCCTGCTGGCTGGAGGTGCACTTCAGCCACCTGCGGTGACATTTCCTGCTGCAGGCCCTTTCGACAGGACCTCATCCGGCGGCCCATCACCTGGCGGAGCCGCTGGACTGCGGATTCGGTTGCGGATGCGAGCAGGTGGGCAGGTGGCGATCGCGCCAACTGCTTCGGAAGGCGCAGAGGCTGCTGACCAGGCTGTGCCGACAGGTGTGCGCCCTGACGGATTATCCGGCGACGAGGACGAGGTGGACGAGATGGACGAGATGGAGGTGCCTGGCGGGCGGCAGGAGATCGAGTCGCCAGCTAAGCACCAAACAACCAATAATTTGGAACAACAAAGGACTGCATAAGAAATCATTTTAAATGTTAATATACATAATTACGAAACAAGTTTCAATTACTGCTAGTAGACACATCGAAATTAATTTTAACGCATCTGAGTCGCATTAAGTGAGAGAGGAGAGGAGTCTATAGAGGGTCGGTCTGCGAGTGGGGCGAAGTACATAGTAATTGATTGTTAAAAATACTTAGCAAAAATTGAAATCCTGTGATTCACTCTATATATATAACTCTATACACATGTAGTATGTACCGACGCGTGGGGCTAGAGCTCCATTGCCAGTAGCTATATGATATGTATAAATATTTAACTTATGTATACATACTAAACGGAAGGCACATCAGGGTCAACAGTTTCGAGAATGGCGGATAGTCTAGTTACGATAGAGAACATTCAGAAGCCACTACCTTTTCTATGCGACGTTTTTAAGGAACCCAAGAGCCCATAATTTATACCCCACCCAAACTGAAACCAAACATCACTGAAATACAATTCTGTTCAGTAGCAACTGCATAGATCGTAGGCTAATGAAAAATAACAATATAAACTAAATTCGACACGGTTTCAGACTCTAGCGCAAGGGCATGCAATTGGCTTTAAGAAAGCATACGTCATGTTCGAACATTATTTGTTTTATGTTGATATTTTGACTGTTTTCGTTGTCACAACCATGCATCCATTTTATACATATTAATTGTAAAATTTGTAAAATGTACCCACGTATCGCCTTCGGCTGTTAGGATACTTAAAATATTATTATTTAAATCTGAAATCATCCTTCGACCATTCATTGTTCGCGATCACAAAGCCCAACTTCGGTTGCATTTCCACCTGTAGGAAATGGCAATTCGAGGATTTGGTGCATTACTTAAAATCCTTGCGCTAGATCTTTTAACCTCTGTACCAAACAAAACCGTATGTAGGCCATCCTAGAATCCCAGCCTTGTATGTACTTCGTTTTAAGAATAAATGCGATCCACGTAAAACTATTGTTACCATTTTTCTCACTGTTAAAGGAGGACCGTGTTCAGTAAATTCAAAAGGAAAATAGGTGCGCGCCTATTGTATGTACATTTTAATTCCAAAAAAGCACCATAAAAAGTAGTAACAAACTTTAAACGTACTCATGAGCAAAGTTACTAGGATGATTTTAAAAATTTCTCCGCCTGTAAAATTGCATTGTAAGAGGTCTGATGACCAGAAAAAATACATACAATAGCTTCAATATGATCAAATATTTAATCAGTGCAGTTATACTGTTAAGTTTAAAAAATTGTAATAAAATTTCAATATATTTACAAGAACTATTTGGCACCCGATATCAATTTTATTTGAAATGGCTGAAATCATCCAAAGTAATAAAGGGGCATTTACACTTTTTTTGTTGGAGACATTACACGTTTCTATATTACAGTGTACCATCAACAGATTTATTAAATGATTAAAACTAAGGCAGAATTCACTCAATCACATAATCCTCATCGAAATCGTACTTTTCTGCCTTCGAAGAAGATGACCCTAAGCTAAAGCTATCCAGAACGTCTGTAATTTTCGATATTTTCTTCTCATTGCGGACATTCTGCTTCTTCTTTTGCTTTTGCAGCTGCTTAATGTTCTTATTCAGGGATTGGTTTTCTGGAATTAAAATAAAATACGACTATAGAACCGTTCCGTGCTGAGATGTTCTTCTTTGCTTACCTTCCAAGAGTAGACTGGGATCAACCTTCTCCTTTTCTTCATCCAGCTTTCGTTTGCGGCCCTTCGTCGGCTTCTCCTTCTCGTCTATGACCACATTTGCATTCAGTGAATCGGCAGGAGTTTCTTCTTCACGCGGCTGTCTGATCTCGAGTGGGCCCGTAGACACTATCTCCATAATGTCATCAGTTTTCACAGCGCAATGCTCTAGGATCTCGGTCTCCATGGACTCGAAGTTCTCCACATCGAACTCGCGGGCCTCGGAGTGTACAATTGAGGCACTTAGGTGTACACTCTGTGATTCCTGAACTTCCGGAGGCTGTGTGCAGTATTTGATTTTGCCGGTGTTCCAGTCGTTGAGCACGCTTCGTGCGGCTGCCACAACATCTGGTACTCCCTTTTTCAGAAACTTGCCTAAGGTCAGAGCAAAAAACACATTTTTATCTATTATACAAAGTAGAATTAAGGCACTCACCCATTCTGGCTGCCTTTTTGGCGAAGAACTCCTCGAATGTGTCGTAGCTTGTAATGTCGTACATGGTGCAGAAGTAATCCTTGCTGGCGCGCTTCAAAACACTCTCGGCAATGGTGAAGGGGTCTTTCACATCACCCACGCGCTGTGCATTCTTCAGGACAGCATGTGACTGCTCAGATCCGCCGGTGAACACAATGCCGGGGCAATCAATCAGTTTTATTTTCGAATCCAGCTCCACTTCTTGCATTGACTTGGTCACACCCGGCGTGCTGCCCACCATGCAGGACCTGCCGCGGGTCAGCGAGTTGATGATGGAACTCTTGCCCACATTGGGAATGCCCACGACGCCCACGCGAATCGAGGTCTTGATGCCCTTGTTGCGGCAGTAGTTGCCCAGCATGGACATGAGCAATTCGGCGCCAATGCATACGGATCCCTGCATAGCCTTCTCGGTCTTCATCTCGCGCAGCTTGCGGCGTCCCAGCCGGTTGGCCTGATCCTGTGTGGAGGCCTTGAAGGCGGTGACAGGTCCACTGCGCCGGAAGTACTTGATCCAGTTGTTTAGGTTCTCGCGCGGCACCAGATCCGCCTTGTTGAGCACCAGGACCAGACGCTTGTTACCCGGTGCCCCGCGAACGGCGCGCTCCACCTCGTTGCAGCGGGTGCCCAGCGGATCACGTGCATCCACCACCTCCAGGACAACGTCTGCGTTCTCGATGACCTTTCGGAACTCCTTGAAGTACTGCTTCAGGGACTGTTCTTTGGTGACGGCGTTCTTGTACTTCTTGCCGTCCTCATCCTGAGCATCGTTTTCATGCATTATACCGTGCACCGTGCTCCGCATGTCCGCATCCTCGACCATAGACTCCAGCGACTTGAACTTGCTCTGCTCGCGCTCCGCCTTGAAGGCTTCGCGGCGGGCCAGGCGCTCGGCCTCCTGGCGCTGCTTGGCCTCCTCCACCTCCTTGAGGATGTCCTCCTTGAAGGGGCAGATGTTGGGGATCTGGATGAGCTTCTGTTTCTTGCTGCCCTTCTTCGGATTCTTCTTGGCAGCACGACGTTCCTTTTTGTTGTGGTCGCGCACCTTCTTCTCGATCTTGTGCTTCAGACGACCGGTCAATCGCTTGGATTTTTTAGCTGCGCGATTAACCCAAGCATGTAGGGATATATTATATTAAAAAGCATAGCAAATACTCACTCTTCAACCTTTTCAGAGCCATTTTACGCGAGGATAACCGGAATCAAAACCAACTTAAAACAAGAACACGTGAAAATACTCTTCTTCTTGCCCTTTGCCAGCCGCCACGAAGCGCGGCCACTTGTTGTGGCGAGTTAGCCAACACTGCCAGTGTTGCCAGACTGGCGGTGTGATGTAATTTGGTTTTTATACACCGTCTGCGAATTACATTAAAAATGTCACTTAAAACCGTGTTTTTAAGTGCTCTCCGGAGTATTACCTTGCCAGCTGTGCCCCTCCAGACCTCCCGGATTCACACGAGCGTTTGCTGGCGCAAGGCGGAGGACCGCAAGGAAATGCTGGCATCTTTGCCGGCCAAAGACGAGGGAACCGTGGGCGAAAAGACGGTGGACATAGACACACTTATCAACCGGTTGGGAGTTCGGAGCTTTTCTTGAAAACAGTAGCTAATTTATTGCAATACTTTATTTCAGCAAGGCCAAGTTCTTCCCGGACGCCAGCACCGCCACCCAGTTGTTTAATGGAACGCCCTTCAACGAGCTGCCCATCTGCAACATTCGGGTTTCGCCCAACAACACAATTATTTCTGTGACGGATCACAAAGGTTGGTCATCTGGAGAACCATTTCCATAACCTGGATATGTTACTTAAATATGTAATACTTTCAGGAGTCCTAAGGCTGATACGATCCTGCGGCATTGAAGGCTTCAAAAACACTCGCAAGGGAACCAACATCGCCGCTCAGGCTACCGCAGTCACCATTAGTGGAGTAAGTGAATCCCAACAGACAGATATTCCAATTAGTCAATTATCATTCAAATGTGATTATAAGAAAGAAAATATTAGCCTTTCACCCAAGCAGGGTGAATCAGCATAATACTCTGCAAGTCATATACAAGTCAAAATTCTATTTATCAAAATGAAAGATTTTAATAACTAGAGAATACTATTCTTAAACACTTTAAAATTTTTGATTTGTACCTAACTAAATATCAACATTTTATTACAGAAAGCCATTGAACTGGGTTGGAAGACAGTGCGAGTAAAGGTCCGTGGTCTTGGCCCTGGAAGAATGGTATGTTCAGAACATAAAGTCCTTAGACATAATAAACCACTAAATCTTCAATTTATTTTATTTCAGTCGGCGATCAAGGGCTTGCAAATGGGTGGCCTAAACATTGTCTCCATAACCGACAACACACCTGTTTCATTTAATCCGCCAAGGCCCCGAAAACAAAGGAGTCTTTAATCTTCAACTTGTTTAGGACCTTTGTTTATAAACAAAATACACTAATAGCCGATAAAAAAAAAAACAAAAAATTGATCTTTGTATTGGAATAAACGACACAGTCACGGTGAGTGAGTTTTAAAGGAAATTTTAATTTATGACCGACTTTACGGTCACAAGACCACAATAATTTGTTGACAGCTTATTCGCTGCGCAGTTAATAAACCTGAAAGTATAATTTATACATTGAACCATTGGCCAAAATTTGAAACAATCGACCACTTAAGTTTAAAAAATATTTTTGTTTTATTTTTTATCTTATATTACTTTTTTTTCTTATAAACTACAATGGATGCACATAATTCCTTTAATAGTCCTATTTTAAAAAAGTACAATATGCAAGCTATCAGTATGGATGCCTAAAATATACATAAAATACGAAACTTTCCTTCCACTAATCAACTATTAACCCTAATCAATCTTTATAAAATGGACTGATGAGCGCCAGTTATGTTATGGATGCCATAAAAACTGTTTGACTAAATATCACCTAGCGAACACACTAGCAATATACTTCAATGGAATGCTGCTTCTCAACATGGAATTCTAGGGGATACGATCAGGATTTGTACAATGAATGATGTTTTTGGTTGTGGCTAAGCGTGAGGTTCGGATTCGTATTGTCATGTGGTTGCCGAGGTTAATTTTCGCAGACGACCTTCGATGTGACTGTGGAAAACTTTCGCTGCTGTGCTTAGTATACACTGTTTTCGCGCTTTATCGAATTTATGTACTTTTTGCGCATTTAAGGGACTTCCTTCCCTCTGGGGCGAGAAGGGCGATGGTGCCGTTCTTCGAAATCTTTCTTGCATTTTAGCCCAGGGACAGCTTGGATTGGTGAGCTCCTCTGATTTGATGGCGGGGATTTGAAAACTATGTCGTTCTGGAGGGATTTCTGGCTTAATATCTACTTCAGAGTCACAATTATTGCAGCCGCTCATCCCGAACGAGGTGTGAAACTGCATATTGGACGCGGTTCCGGGATAATGCGGACTGCTACCGCCGCCAAGATTTTGTGGTGTATTTCCGTGCCTTCCCTCGTCGCTACCTCCTTCTGGCTGCATAGAGTCGTTCTCCTCGTAGTCCATAAACGTGGTGGAACACGCTGGCTGGTAAATAACCGCAGACGCATGGCCAGATCTTCCCGACTTCAGTGGCGTTCCCTTCGTCCAGGTGTTCGTTCGCGGATCATAGACTTCAACGATGGACAGGAAGTTGTTGCCATCGAACCCACCGATTGCGTACAGTTTTCCGTCCAGAGGCGTCAGCGAGAGAGCACTACGTGCGATTTGGATTGGCGCCACCATGTCCCAGGTATCGTTTTCGGTATCATAACGCTCCACGGTGGCCAGTTGCCGTGTGCCATCGAAGCCTCCTACCACGTAGATGTACTGGTTAATTGCCGCCACACCTAATTGTAATTAATTTTGATTTTAGTTGGAATCGCGATAAGGGGATTGTTAGTCATTCTCACCCGCTCCACTGCGACCCGTTTGTAGCGGTGGCAGGAAACTCCACTCATTGTTCTCCGGATGATAGCACTCAACACTGGCCAATCGCTCGTTTCCATCGAAACCACCGATGGCATAGAGCAGCCGATTGACCACCACCACCCCCACACCCAATCGCTTGGCATGCATCGGCTGAACGAGGGTCCAGCGATCGAGTTCTGGGTCATAGCTGGAAAAGATTATAGTATATCATTAGTATTTGTCTGAAGTAGATAAATCGATGACTTTATGTATATGACTTTAAACGTTAAGCATTTATAGAAATTACTACAATACTCACTATTCCACTGTGTTGTGGTACTCCATGCCTGCGGATCCGCCCACGGCGTACATAAGCTCGTCCATGACGGCCACGCCCACTCGATGGCGCGGCACGGACATCGGGGAGCAGGGACGCCACGTCTCGCTGACGGCACTGTACCGATCCACCCAATCCGAGTCGTAGGAGGATCCGATGTTGTTATTCCTGCCTCCCACCGCGTAGAACTTGCCCTTGAGGAAAGCGGCGCCCAGGCCGGATCTTGGAATGCGCAGGTTTGGCAGTGTCGTCCACGTCTTGTCGTCCACATTGTAGGCTTCCAGAATGTCCAGCGAGTGCCGGAAGAAGCCGCCGGCCACGAATATCATGCGCGTGGTGTTGGGCGTCCGCTCCTTAACACCCGGACACTTGTGCAGCGTCAAGTCCTTGAAAATCTTGGCCAAATACTCCCGACAGGCGGGCACCTTACGCAGAACGTCGCAGTTTTTCATCTGCTCCTTGAGGAAGTTGGGCGTTAGGAACTGGCAACGCACGGCGCCCAGGATGTGCTCCATTTTGCAGTGCCGATTGTCCTCGTCGTATTTGACCCACTTGAGGACGGCATTATAGACCTCTCGCTCCTCCTGCACATTAAGTTCATCCCTTCGGATCAGGGCTATCAGCTGATAGGCCGAAAGCTGGAGGAACTCCTCTTCTTGGCACACCTAAAGGAACACCTAGTTGTAGTAAAATGAATAGATTTCCATAAGAGATTACTTACCTGTGTGAAATTCCTCTCTATGAACACATTCGCCTTCTTTTGCAGCTCAACGCAGCCGTGCTGCTCGGCAAAGTGAGCGATGCCAATGGCATTCGTGGGGTCCAGTTGGCGCTCCAGAAAGGCACAGCAGGCATCGATTACGTTTGGCACTTGGAACATGGTGGCCGCCGGCAGCAGTTGGCACACCGTCACCTCAGTAACGCGGATCTGGCCGGTGTACATGAAGTACAGGATGCGGGACATGGCCGTGGGACAGACCTGAAAGAGCCAAACGGACGAACTGTTCATCAATTAAACCAACCAATTAGGGGCCGCGCTTGAGCTGAACTTACCCCCTGGAGCTGGACGCGCGACATCTCCGACTCCTTGAGTCCGCCCGTGAACATGGCCTTGAAGTAGGGCGATGCGGCGGACAGCACCACCTTGTGGGCGGGGAAGAGCTCCTTCTTCACCTCGAGCACCACGTCCGTGAGCATGCCGTGCGACCGCATCATGTACATCATTTTCAGGGCCTCCTTGGCATAGTTGGACATGCAGAAGGTCATGTCGTCGTCCGTGGCATCGTGGTCATCCAGGGTCGAGTGCACCGATCCAAACCGACCGCCACAATTCGACGAGATGGAACAACTTTCCGAAGTGTTGTTCATCTCAGCCTCTGGAAAGTCAAGGAGCAGAGTATTTTTATATTATTTATAAATTACTAATGTTATTAGATTTATTTTTAATAATTAAGCTTGGAGAATATTAAGTCTGTAGAATTATAAAATTTTCCCTAATTAGTTAGAAAGAAATACACCTTACAACAGAGCTCTGCAACCCTTGCACCCCATCCATCGCAAATAGATCGACAATCAGCTTAGGCTATATACTCTATTATGTTATCTAATCTGATGTGAATTTGCAAAAAAAATCCAAGATGGCACTAAAAGAAATCCTCCAGGTGTGAAATGACGTAGTATTTTATGCATATCTAAGATAGCCAAACGGTGAGATACGTCTATCTTTAATACGTTCTAGAACTTGAGGAGATTATTTATTTTTTCAATGAATTGTGTATTTCGTATAGATACATTAAACATATTTTGTTTTCAATATGTAAGTTTTGGAAAAGTTTAGTTTCAGAGATTTACTGTTCCTTGATAAGAAAACTAGCCAGATAAGAATAAAATAAATGGTTATTTGTATACACAAAACTGTTGAGACACATCTCATTTAGTTTTTTAGGTGCACTCTTTCGAGTTTGTACTATAGTCCCAAGGGAATGTGCATTGTCACCACAAACCAGTTTCCCCCTCCTGTTATCTCTTATGATTGTATCCAAAACGACTTTCAACTGGCTCTTAATATTCAAATATTCAAACACCAGCCCGAGTGCAACTAAATTTAATGCTGTTTCACTCCATTATTTTTAGGATCTCACGTCCGACTTTGGGTGACTTCACTGTATAGCAATCTAGAAGCGTTTCAAACATTTTCGCCAATCATTGTGGGCTGTTTTAGAGTGTGGGACCCGCCAGAGAACTTGATTCGCAATGTGCACCGTCATGATCAGTGGTTTTTTTCCCCAAAAGCCCGAGTAACGAAATTATCTGGCAAACTCGTTGCGAATTGAACTGTAGACCCATAGTGATATCCAAACGAACCTTCTGCGGGGCAGGAGTACGACTTGCGGGTGGGCAGGTCGGAGTTGTGGCACTCATACTGCATGGGGGCGTGCATTTGGGTTTGCATTTTGGCACAACTGGGGGTGGGGATAAGGATGGAGATCCTTGGGGAGATCCTTTCGGTTTGTCAGGTTTGTCACTGCACAAGCACAAGGTTTTTGTGGCTATTGTAATCAGGGATTTATGCGATTTATTGGCACACTCCACTCGCGATAGGGCTGGTTCGCAAACAAAGACTGGGGGAAAATGAAAGCGCACGATCGATCAGCTTCTGCTCCGTAAATCCGCTCCGGCGATCATGCGTGCGCCGTGGAGAGAGCCCGTCAACTGACTGCTAGGTGGTCTGCTCTGGCCGGTCGGGAAGCGGATCGAAAGGCCCAGGGCCCAGAGACCCCAGCGACTTATCTCTCGGATGGCGGGGAGCGTTACGAAGAGCGCTATCATGCTTACATGTGACTCGGCTCTTGGACCCTTGCTTACAGGTGAATACTCCTTGTTGGGGCGATAAAAACTCCACCATTATGTGCGCCATGAATGAACGCACGGCCCGCGAACGATTTCTGGCCCGTAACGATGATGTTCACAAATCGGCACCTTTGGCAAACACAATTGTCTGCCATGATTTTCCACTTCGGGTGAGAAATGTCTAAGCTGCCCAGCAGGTATTTTAGGGGAACACGAATTTCCAAATGTTTTATGTACCCAACTAATTAATTTGTAGGGTAGCTGAACGGCTATACAGCACATTGGAAAACTTTATACGCGTCATCCAGGCATTTAGGAATTTCGTTTTGCTGAAGTGATAGCTTAAATCTGTTCAAAGTCCGCAAAAAATCAGCAAATCAATAGCAACAAAATAAAAGCGAAACAGCCTATAAACTAACTCTCATGCAGATTTCTTTAAATCAGCATAAGATCATAGTTCTGATAAATAATATGTTTTCTCCTTAGGAAGATATTTAAGCAAATATTTTCTTATGCTTCTATTATTGGTAGTTGTAGATGCCCTCTTAACGGGTTTTCCGAAATATTTCTTTGCGAAGTTTAATATTATCTGATTAATCATTGTTACCAAGCAATCAAATCATGGCAATCAATTTGGAAGTATTGAGTTATGACGGTACTCACACATTCGTTTTCCCTGAACATGACAAAATTATGCGGGCAATTTATGAAGATATTAATAATTATGACGTTAGAAATACGAATACCATCAAATATATTATACTGTTAAATAAATAATATTTCAAATTCTGAACCATTTAAATAAGTTAAAATAAAAAGTACAATATTTAAATTAAATTATTTTTGGAAACGAACAGAAAAAATTCCATTTTGAGGATAAATTTTAAAGCACAGATATTCTAAAACTCAATGGTTTATAAAATATTGATAGTTGTAATGTAAAAACCCAGCATTTTAAGATCAATTTTAAGATACAGTATGGTTAAAGACCCATCACGGGACAATTTACTGTTAGATAACTAATTAAATATTATATATAGAACATAATAAAATGATTTAACATGTGCATGTTACAAGATAAAAAATTAAAATATTTAAATTATATTATTTTTGGAAATGGACCTGAATATTTCCATTTTGAGGATACATTTAGATACGGAGATATTTTAAAATTCAATGGTTTATGAAATATTGATAGTTGCAATATCAGAACCCAAAATTTTAAGATCATTTTGATGATACCTTATGTTTATGGTTATGGTTTACTACTAGTATCATATTAAACAGCAAGTTTTCGAAAAATACTATTTTTCAGTGGAGTTATGGTGTATCTGAATACCAAAACGATATGTACATATGTAGCTCTCAGATAAAAAAGGGGGTTCCCCGGAAATCACAATCTTGCAATCTACCAATTACCCAGCACTTCAGAAACTCCTGCTGGGCTGAAAGGGAATCTATCGTTTATCTATCAAAGTGCGGTTTTAAAATTTCCGCCCAAAGTGAGGACGGGTTGTTGGTTAATGAATGATAAAGGCAAAACTGGGCGAAATAGTGCCGAATCATGGTGAGGAGGCAAAACCTTATACACATTCGCGGTACGGTTGTGTAGGTGAAAACAAATAGCGTAATCAGCACGGAGGGCGAGCGTGTGTGAGTGCAGGTACCGTTGAACTTTGCTTCCACATAAACAAATATTACTCACTTACATTCCACTCCCTGTCCCCCTTCCACGCACGTACGAATGCTACATTGTACATACGTCATATCCATGTACATACGCACAACCACACTTCCAATGCCATGTGCCAAACAGCTGATGGAGGCCATGAAAATGGATCTTGCGAAGAGGGCCATTGATTGTGCTTGTAAAAGGCCAGTTTTCTGTAAGAGATTGCTGCAATGCGGGGCAAACATTTACACAGCATCTCCAATGCCACGGAACGCAAGTATCTCACAGATACTGTGTACATAACCACGTATATATGCTGGGAAAGTGCACCTTAAATTTCTCCCTTTGTTTCATTGAAGTTTTCCATCGGAGGTAACTTAACGCCCGCAGGTAAATGAAAATGTTTGCCAGCGGTCAACAGGACTATGCCAGCGTAAACCACTTGTTATGCTATATTTTATTTACGGTTTTTATGATTTATTTACTGCTACTCACAACTTTATTTATTTATATTCCACTTGCCACTCCGATTTTTTTCTCCTCTTTGCGAGTGCTGGAAAACGCTGGCCTGTTTACATGCGAGGTTTCAGGGTTGCCAGATGGTTGTCGTTAATTAAAGGTTATATTTAAGAAAGCAATTTAAAATATTAATTTATTCTATTTGCTTTAAATTTATATCTGTTTTAGGCCTATTAGTTTATACATAATCCGTAATAATTCTCCTTAGCAAAACTAACATACTTTCCCTTATCATTTATCAACAGCTGATTATCAACACCTGTTCCTACTTAGCTGGTCACACTGCCGCCCTTTGGAATTCCAATCGAACAATATTAAAGACACTCAACCAAAGGTGCATTAAAGATGAAGCCGGCCTTGAAGACGGTCAATGCCACAGGGAAGCACACCGCCTCGGTGATATTCTTCCATGGATCCGGCGACACGGGCCCCAATGTTCTGGAATGGGTGCGCTTCCTGCTCGGCCGGAACCTGGAGTATCCGCACATAAAGATCATCTATCCCACGGCGCCCAAGCAGAAGTACACCCCGCTGGACGGGGAGCTGTCCAACGTTTGGTTCGACCGCAAGTCCGTGAACATTGCCGCCTCGGAGAGCAAGAAAAGCATGTCCGAGTGCTATGAGGCAATCAACGAGCTCATCGATGACGAGGTGTCCAGTGGCATCCCCCTGAACAGAATCATCGTGGGCGGGTTCTCAATGGGCGGGGCCGTGGCCCTGCATACGGGCTACCATTTGAGACCCAGTTTGGCCGGCGTATTCGCACACTCCTCGTTCCTGAACCGCGGCTCTGTGGTCTACGAATCCCTGGCGAACAGCAAAGCGGACTCCCTTCCCGAGCTGCGAATGTTCCACGGGGAACGGGATACTCTGGTGCCGCCGGACTGGGGCGTGGAGACCTTCGAGTCCCTTAAAAAACTGGGAGTCAAGGGCACATTTCATCCACTGAGAAACACCCTGCACGAACTGAAAACCGCTTCCATCACGGACCTTCAGAAATGGATTCTGGAAAAGCTGCCTCCGCTGGAAAACCAGGTGCAAAATAAGCTTTAAATGGCAAGTATTTAGACAGTCTTGGTTTCGAAACTTTGGAGTAACATATTTCCTATTCAATTGCAGTGTTTGGCATGAATCCGGTGCAAGTTGGAGCAGCGCAGAGGCAAGTCTTTCCACACGTTAACTTTTTATACTGCCCCTCTCCGCCATAATGAAAGCACAACTCCTCCTGAGCCCGTATATCCCGCGCTGCAAAAATACCTAGGGATATTCGTTACATTAACTCCACAAGTTGCAGCAAAGCCAGCAATAAAACTCACCTATTTTCGGTATGGGACAGTCTATTCGTACCGCTGCTATGTGGCAGTTGGGTTCACAGCTGTGGTTCAGGTAACGGCCGATGTTGCCGCGTCTAGAAGGATCTACGATGGTCACCTGTTGCTTCTTCTCGCTGGAGTATTCATTCAGAACCAGGACGTAGTTCATCAGGGCAAGTTCCTCATTGATCTCCAGGCGTCTTTTGGCCTCGTCTGCGGTTAAAAGTTCTCCGGCATATTCGCATATGTATCCACCTGCAGGAACGTTCGCTGAAGTGCGTAAACCTTTGGATCTATAGATTGGAGAGTCGAATATTTCCAAATTGTTCCTTGGGCCGTGCTGCACAAGACGATTGGAGCAGGTGTTTCGGCTGCATTTGCATAAATCATTGCACTCGATGACGGGACTTGAGGATTTTCTTAAAACTAGTTCTAGACCATCCTTTGGGTACTCATATTGACCTCCATGTGGACAGATATCACTCTTTTCGCAAGCTCCATTGCATTGGCATTGGTTCAGAAGAACAGAATTGTACTCGTCCGCCAAACTTGTAAACTCTGAACTGCCATCGCTGGGCATTAACACTGATTCCAATATGTACTCCAGGTTATCTGGGTGCTCGTAGTCATCACAAAGGGCGGTTTCAGATCCGTTCATTTTAAGGATTGTTTATACTGGATTGTTTATATTTTTATAGTTCGTTGGACCTTAAAGCGATTTTGTAATTCTGGAATATGGTATTTCTCTAAGTCGGTCACACTTGTAATTTAAATTTTCTGTTTAATTTAAATCAACATTTCCCAGAGAAAGTATTATATCATTTTTTTGCTAGCCATATCCCTGTGTTTTTGAACTAACCGCTTGTTCTTGGGAGTTGCCAGACTTCCACAAAAAGCGGACTCCTTGCGCTGACCTCCCATTTCCCCAGCTCCCCAGCATGTTGAGTTTCCACCGCCCCACCGTGGTGGATTTCCCACTCCGCCACCGTGTTGGGTTTCCGTTTCGGAGCGATGAAGGGGCTGATTTGGATCCAATCGAAGTTGTCGAACGATTGGCAGCACGTCTGAACTTTATGGGAGCCTGGTAGAAGTTCATCGAGTCGATGGCTTCAAAATGGTTCTGAATGTATCGATTTTATTGGAGATTGCCCGCTGGGCTGATGGGAAACACATTGCTCGGATGAAGGGCCATGGAATCTGCACTTTAGGAAGTACACTGTTATATTAACTTGTAAAGATGAATATTTGTATTTGGAAGTGACCTCTTGAAAAAGGCGGTTCCCTATGTCTTGTTTACCATGAATGAATGCCATCCCATTGCCTATCACACAATATCCTATTTATAAGAGAAATTGCACAGCGCTCTGATGATAATTATCAATTTTAATTATTTTTCTCGTTATAAATGGTAAAATCTGTTAAAATTTGTTAAACAATTTTTTCGTGTATCGATTTGATAAGATAAGATAAAGATACTTTTGCTTTTGGCGGAAATGCTTTTGGGTATAGGCCTGCCAGTTATCCTTATTATAAGAAAATTTATTAATGCCAATTTTTCTGATTAAAAATATGCTGGGTTATATAGTGTTTATAGTATATAATCATAGTTAGTCTTTTTTGAAAAATATATTTTTGTTCATCATCTTGTCGACAATGTAAATATTATTTTTGTATACCCTTGTAAAACCAACTTTTAAAAACAATTTTAAAATTTATTCATTCTTTATTGTATTTATTTTTAGTTTAAGCATCATAAAGATTTAATCATAAAATTGTTTTGTGTTGAAACATTCTGTTAGATGGAGATTCACAATAATATTTAGGGGGTGGTTTAATATTTATTTGTACTGTTACTGAAAACGTTTAACAATTATACTCCTCTAAAAGGCTCCGGCGGTGTTTGTTTGTGTAAATTGGTGGCAATTAATCTGGATCAATGGAATTATGCAAAGCTTGGAACATTTTCGAATGCGAACTTATCTGAAATTAGAATTTTTGAGTTTAAAAAATGGTTTATTGTCTTTGGCACCTGGTTGGCTACCTTAGTTGATTTTATTTGCTTAGGGCGTCCTTGATTTTGTCGAATCCTGACTGGATGTTGTCGGTCACCTTATTTGTGTATTTGGTGACATCGTCCTCCTTCTCGTAGTAGTAAATAAAGTAGACGGCCAATCCGACCACGATGATGACCACCAAAAATGTACTGATCACTGAGATGAGCACACTAAGCGCGCAGTTGAAGCAGCTTAGAAGATAAGAAAACATTTATTTTAATTCATTATTAAAAGATTTTTATGAAATTCTATAGTTTCTCAGAAACGCATCATTGTCTTTATCTTAAACAAACATCCCTTACATACTCTTAAGTATTTTCAAATGAGATCAGCCTCAGAAAAATGTCAAGGTGCTGATGAACTATTTGTATTTAAAATGTTTATGTATTTTTGCCATTTATCAAAAAGGAAAATGAGCATTTAAATTATTTTCGAATTTGTTTTTAAATGGTCATCGCCAGTACAATTGCTCTCATTAGCCTTAATAGTTAGTTAAAAAGCTGCTTCTTCTTCTGATGGCTCATGGCAATGATGCAATACTTCCGAATTAATTACGCATGAAGAGTTGTCTAATAAAAATGCACCCCAAATAGCACTCGTAGATTACGTTTCCACCCCATGAGCGAGTTAGCAACTACGTTTTGAGGGCCAAGAACTGGCATTCCGACGGAAATGCGAAACCGGCGACGGGCTGCCGGTTGTTGGCTTAAACCACCAGGGCGGGGGAGACGGCGATTCCTGGGGGTAGATATATGTATTTAAGGAATAATTCCGTCGCGCCTCGGTGGAGCCAGGACTTTCTGGAGCCAGATGGTACAAAGGCGGGACCTACTGCGACGCACTACGGAATGCCCGGCATGACCACACTCGCTGTTTGTATCTTATAGATACGCAAATACGCGGGCTTTCAATTGTGGCCACTGTGCGCGAATGTGCGCCAGTACATATGTATCTATGCGTTTGTACAAGTGTGTGCCTTAGGGAAGCGTGAGCTGGAATAATAATAAGTAGTCTTCTGTGGATACGATACCATGTTGCATGTCATGTACGTATTTTTTCACAGCAACTTTGCGTATGATTCCGCGGACAATTAAGTAATTCATTCTGCCAGCTGTATGTATGCGACGGATGATTCGCCATCGAAAGTGGAACTACTTTCAGGTAGAACGGATCCCAGTACCTATAGAATCTCGTGCGGTTTGTTTACCTGCTCTCATTGCCTCCATTTGCGATATGGAAACCTGTATGTATAAGAGTCGCAAGTGAGCATTCGCACAGGGCATTTCCAGTTTTCTCTGAACTCTGCTTCCGCCTTAAAATTACATTGTGCTCTTGCAGTATTCCATATGAATACAGCTCCCCTGGGAGCACTTTCGCTGTGTAAAGATCTTCTCAGAGGAGTCATATAAATACATATGAAAATGGCAGGGAACCTCAGCTATCAGGTGGTTGCACACTTCTTATCTTATTTGCGGTCTTACTCATGGCTCCCGATTTATTTATAATTCTTGAGCCATTTCCACAGCCTTCTAAATGGTGGTGTACTTATGGATGGGTTGTTTACACTTGGAAAGCTGTCTTATCTTAAACTTACAAGACGCCAGACTCCTAAAATGCTAATCTATTTGGGGGAACTCACCAGCAGGCTACGTTTCCGGCCAGGCACTTGCACATGTTGCTTTTTTTGTTGTTCGAAAGATGTCTGATCAAAATAAACAGCTTCTGCAATTAAATGTATAATGTGAATTTTACACCACCCTCGAGGAAGCCATTCAACCCACCGTCAACCGCCTTTGTCGACAAAATTTGTTTAACTAAGCCCGAAGAGAATGCGTTTATTTAGCGTCCCAGTTCGGTTCGAATCTTCTCTGTCAAACAAGTTCGACGTCGCACTGTGGTACCACTTCGTGTAATTGTTGGTAAATAATGTACTTAAAATGGTTTGAAAATAATATTTCAATGAGATTTATACAAATAAATTAAAAACTTTGTTGTTCAATTAATTTTATAAATTTAAAACTGGTTTGAGGTCGGGTTTTTAATTTATAACTCCAATAACAACTTTGTTTTGACTTCTCTCAAATGTTCCAAGCCGTAGAAGAGAGTTCTTAAGTTGAGGGCGAGAGTTCTTAAGTATGAGTTTTCTTTGTTTTTCTGGGGTTCGCAAAGAAGTACTTAATATGAAAAGCGTCAATGCTGTACGCACTCCTCTCGTCACGACTTCTGAGCTCTTATACAAACATATTACCAGCCGGGGTGAGAGGTTGATGGGAGCGTGAAGAATAAAAACACATTACATTTAACCCTAGATGTTTGTTTATCATCTTAAGGGGGACTTCTACTTGGCAAACAGTAGAATGGGAAGAGAAATAATATTGAACCAAAAAAATAACTACTTAAATTAATACCAAAAACATATTATTAAAAGCTTTATTGGTAAAGTTTAATATTTAATATTTCAAACCAGTTACATTCAAAGGGAAGGTTTCGGTTTCTAAATATTAAAAAAAAAATATATGTACCACTTTAAACTCACTTCCCGTTTTATGTTAATGTTTATTATTAATTTTTCTGAAAGACAAAAATATTTTTAGCTAGTTTGGAATTTCAAGGAACTGAAATAATTTTTTGCAACAAGAAAGCCAGCTGGCCGCAATAAAACATCTATTGTGGGATTAATTTGATTTATTTGCATAAGCTTACACTTAAAGTATTTACAAAAACTTGCTTCTGGTTCGTTAGATTATATTTGCAAGTGTTTT
Organism: Drosophila biarmipes; assembly: GCF_025231255.1. Taxonomy (NCBI): domain Eukaryota; kingdom Metazoa; phylum Arthropoda; class Insecta; order Diptera; family Drosophilidae; genus Drosophila; species Drosophila biarmipes. The sequence continues at coordinate 16,812,915 of NC_066616.1, read as the reverse complement.
CAATATGGCAGGCATCTGTTTGTCCGACTGCAGAGTATGCATTACCTTATGTACATACACATTGTTGAATACGTTGGCGGGGCAGCGTGTGCCAGGACCTCGAAGATCGGAGGAGTAATCTCCCTCGACCGAACCAATCTATAAGGTATAACGTTAAATATAAAACTTTGAACTACATCTGTCGGCTTATGAGTAAGTGAAAGCGGCTAACCGATCCGGATCCTAACGTACAAGTACAAGTATTTTCGGTGCACGGAAACGATTTGAAAGTTTCTCAACATCCCGTAGACTACGAATAATGGGGGATAACATATGCTGGCTTTTGGTGTATATTATACAGTATTGCAGATAGTGTTGGTTCGATGATTCGCAGGTAGGGAGCCTTTGAGGCTATCACATATGATTGTTCCTTTTGTAGGGTTTGGAGAGGATCGGATCGTCCTACGAGTACTGCGGCGACTCGCCCCCCGAGTTGATCTTCTTCACCCGGCTGACATCGTCGTAGGCAATGGAGAAGACGCTCTTCTTCTCGGCAATGGGGTTCCGACGTCCCAGGCTGTTGAGCAGCGAGTTCATGGCTATTCCGGAGTCGTGATCATCCTCCAGGGTCGAGGCATTCAGCTGCTTCTGTGTGGGATGGCCCGCTCCCCGCTGCTCCACGTAGATCTTCGAGTTGGACACCTTGACTTCGTTCTCCCGGATGGGTGATGGCTTGGGCTTGGGCCTCGGCTCCTTGCTGGACTTACTGGACTCCTTGCTGGCGGCAGCTGCATGTGGCGGCGTCTCGGGATACATGTAGTGGGGCAGCTTGGTGGGTGCGGCTGGCACCTCCAGGGCGTTCTCCCGTTCGAAGCGGTGCTCCGAGTGCTGGAGCAGTGGGTGATTCGTGTCAGTCTCGATTTTTGGTTTGTGCTGCTTGTTCAGAGCTCGGTCCTCCTTCAGCATGCGACTGCCCTTCGGCGGGGATTTCCTCGGTGCTGGCTCCGGCTTGTAACGCCCACCAGGATCCTCATCCTCCTCCACGTCCTTGGGATGGACTGTGATTCTGGTCTTTGAGACCCGTTTCTCCGCAGCACCCACCTTCTTCTTGCTCGATGGCTGCGACTTGGAGGACTCCGTGGAGGTGCGTCCACTGACGGAGGACTTCTTCTTGTTGTAGTACCACTCCATGTACTTGGGCACATTTCTTTCCTCGGGCTCAAGACCCGCCAACTCCGTTTCGCTCTGATAACTTCGATCGGTAAGGGATCTCTTGGACCCAACTATTTCCGTGGAGGTGGACATGAGCTTCCTGCCGTTCTCCGTGACCGTGGACTCGTACTTGGAGATGGACACTCGGTTGTGTGGTGGCTCCGAGGAGGTTTGCTTTCGGGAGGAGTTCCGCTTGGAACTATCACGTCTGGATAGTCGCGGCATGGCTTCCGGCTGGGAGTCCGTTGGTGAGGGTTTCCTTGGCGCTCTTTTGTGTCCCGCTGGTTGCTCTGGTTCCGCGTAGATCTTCTCCTCCCTGCGGTATCTATCATTTTCCGGCTGTCGGTGATTGGGATAATTAGTTCTGATCACGATTTCATCCCCATCCGAATCCATCGAGTACTCCGTGTCGTCCTCATCGAAGTCAGCGTCTGAGTGCTTATAGTACTTCTCCACCTGGATCTTGCGGATGCTGTGCGATCCTGGACTGGCCAGTTCGTCCATGGAATCGGTTATTTCCATGACCAACTCGCGATCTGATCTGTGGCGGCTGCCTGTTTGGCTCCCCCCGTTCCGGGATTGATCCTTGCGGCTTTCGTCGCTCAACTGCTTGCGCAGGATACTCGTCTTGGTCTCCCTGAGGGGCTTCTTGGGCGGGACTCGCCTCTTCCTCTCCTGCACTTCCTCCTCCTCCTTGATGGGCGTACGGATCTTGCGCTTGACCTCCTCCACCATTACTATTCTCTTGCGAGGTTGCCTAGGTCGTTTCTTCGTCCTCCTCCGCTTGATCCAGTAGACGCCCTCGGGACTGTTTGGCGGATTGAAGCGCACGTACTCGTAACCATCCTCCGACATGGACTCGTCGTTCTCGCTACGTGCTCTCCGGCGGTAGGGTTTTGCATGGGTGATCTCCGTATCCAAGGTGGCTTCCAGTCCCTCTGTCTGAGTGCCCGCATCGCAATCCGTCTGGGTTCCTATGGCCATCGACTGGCCGGGAAGACTCTGTGTTTCCAAAGCCACCTCGTGCTGGGTGTACGCATTCTCAAGCTTCTCCTTCTCCAGAAGAATCTGCCGTAGCAGAGCATTCTGCTGCTTGAGTGAGTTCTCCAGCTCGTGGGTGAGCGACTGGTTGGATACCGCCGGCTGCAGCTGCTGCTCCAAGGACACTCCCTCGGCCGCCTCCACAGGCTGGGTGTGGATGACCTTGACCTCCGGTTCCAGTTGGGAGTAAACTATGCTATTTGGTCCCGATTTTCCCAGTGGAAAGGTGTCTCCCTTCAACGTCGATCCCTGCTGGACTTCGTTGGGCATGGACTGAATGTATGTGGCGCCTGGGACAATCTGGTAGTGCTCCCTGATGATCTGCTTGCCATCCGGCTGCTCTTCGATGAATCTGCGCATCAGGATCTCCTTGCCCGAGTTGTCCACCATCAAGAGCTGCGGATGGGAGAGGTTACCCGCTGGCTTCAGTGGCACATTCACGTAGATATTGTCATCGTCCAGATTCAAGCCGTCCCTGGTCTTATCCCGGGTCATCAGCTGAAGGATCTCCACATTGCCGTCCTTGATGAAGAGCTCCCGCTTGCTCTTGAGGCTATTGTGGGCGGTGTTGAAGTCGATGTCACTGCCCCTGTCAATCTCGTGCCTCCGCATGGAATCATCGTCTATGTGGCGCGCCTCCGAGTCGTACTGCTTTCGCCGGGCGTACTCCTGCCGGTTCACCCGCGTCCTGGTTATGTGCTCCCTGTCCTCCGCCAGATCCCGGTTCTCATTCACATCCTCCATGTATACGTCGCGGTCGTTGATCAGGTTAGTCCTAGAGTTATGGAAGTTAAGATGAAGATCGTCTTTGGCTGTGCGGTTATTTCTGGAAGTTTGGTAAAGATTAACGAATTTTCGGTTTTATATTTTAGACTATGACCATACTTAATGCGAACTCGTCGCTGCTGCTCCTCGGCGGACTGGATGTGACGTCCATCGCCACGGTCCTGGGCCCTTCCTACGTCTTCGTCAAGCTGCTCACGTCCATCGTGGAACTCCCAGCGGGTGGGCTTCGTTCGGGTATCTGGAGGTTTCTCCGCTGACCAGGCATCGCGTCTTCCCATCCACTCTGCGACCTGCAAGATGGTAGGGATTATGTTTTAGTTGTTATGGGTTACTGATGAACCAAAAAAGAACAGTGTTGCTGAGGAAATTAATTATCCATATGAAGCAAAGAATCAAGAGATCTTTTCACTAAGCAGTTGGTTCTGAAAATGTTTTTTACACGACTATTTGTTAATATTAATATTTTACATATGAAATTCATTAATCAAGACTTCCAAAATTTAACAAAGATCTTAATTAAATTATTTTTTAAATTATAACTGCTTTGTGAAATCAGACCTCAGGTTAGATAAAACATGTGATTGATAGAATTCCACTTCCGTAATGTATTTTTTTGTGCAAATTTTGCAAAGTCGATAAGGAAATCAAAAATGAAAAACTTAAAATTGATAGCTTTTGCAATTTGGAATTTGGTAAGTGCGTTTGCATTACGTTTACGACTACAATTGAATTCGAAAAAGTTCAAAATCTACCTGAACAGATTTTGTTTGTTTTCCATTTGCCATTTCCCTATGCACTAGATGCACATCGTCTTCAGTTCTACTGATATTAACTATTCTTTTGCTACAAGAGAAAAATAAAAGATTATACATAGGTAGAATGGTTGTGATGTGTGGTTGATTATATGTAAATTATCCCAGAAGTGTTAAAAATACCTCTTCACCAGTTGATCTTGGGCAATCGGGCTTGGATACATAGTTACATTGGTTAGTTAAAGTCCCATTTGACTCAGTTAATCAACTCAAGTCTGCATTTTCAATTTACAGAATGCAATTGCGTGTTTACAGCTTCAAATATTTATTGGGCATCGTAAATATTTGACCACTTTGCGTATGGGTAGGCAGAAGTATGCCATGCCAGTGTTACTTTTGCAGTGCGGCTCACCCATGACCAATTTAGCATTCGAAAGTCAGCTTTTAATAAATATTATTGCAACCATTAAACCGAGAGGCTTTTTAAATGTGCACTCGTAACGAGCTTTTATGCACTCAAAACAGACAGTATTTACAATTACACAATTTCCATCTTAGCCTTAATCACTGCGACTAAGCGATAGAGTCAATAGAGGCCAGTTGTAAAGTGTTGATAGCTTGGAATAAAAATATTATTCCTCGGAAAAGGAATAAAACATCTGAAAATGTATATGTTATAACTAAGTTAATGTTACTCCAAAGATTACCCAAGGAATTTTGTTATAACCATGTAATCCATTTAATTAAAATATTTTGGTCTTCTACTTACGTCGCCGCCCCGTAGAGTGGACACCAGGAGCATATGCAGCAGAGCAGCAGGATGAGGATGGTCAGGGCCACCAGGGTGGCCAGCAGGATGAGCAGCCAGAAGAGCACCTTGTTCTCGGCCTTGTACTGGGTCTGCAAGGGAGTGAGGGTCTATTAGGGGCAATGAAGCATCGCGATCCCAATCCCCCAGGATTCACTTACGTCTGTGCGGGAGGAGTCCTGCGGCATGATGGCATAGGAGTTGTTGTGCTGGGACAATCGCTGCTGGATCTCCGAAATGTCCACCACCGAGGAGCTGTCATAAATCACGGTGGCCGTCACCACACTGCGCTCCTTGATGCCCGGATTTCCGGCTGCTATGTCCTTGGCACCTGGCTCATCCGGTCGCAGGGGCCGGATATTATGGATGTACACCTTGCCGCCGGAGAGGGCCGAAAGCGTCTCCTCCGTCTTGGCCTTGTCCGGATTGTGTCCCGGCACCACAAACTTCACGGTGCGCTTCCGGCTCTCTGGTGGATAAACGCGAATGGTGGTGGTGGAGAAGCGCACTGGGACGCCCAGATCGTAGGCTCTGGCCGTCAGGATGAATATGTCCGTATCCTCATCCTCAGAGCCCGTCTGTCGACGCCTCCTCGTCTTGGCATTCTTCTTGGCTCGCAGGTTGATCTTCTCCCTGACCGTCAGCTCACCGGTCACCTTGTCCAGCACAAACTGATTGTCGTAGTTGCCGTTGATGAGCTCGTAGCGCACTTCGTTGTTCGGAGCAGTGGCGTCCTTGTCCTCCGCATGGATCACTGCGGCGGTGGTGAAGCCCATCAGGTCGTGCGTGAGTATAAACTCGTACAGGTCCTTGTCGAAAATGGGCGTCTCGTCGTTGACATCGATTAGCTTGAGTATCAATGGCACCTGGGCGCGATTCCCCTCGCCGTCCATGTCCCTGGCCTCCACGTAGAGATGGTACTCGGGCATGACTTCCCGATCGAAGCCGTGTTTGTTGGTGGACACCGTGATCAGCCCCGTCTCCGCGTCCAGATTCAGGGAGGTGTTCAGATAGCCCAGAATGGCCGTGTATCGCACCTTGCCACCCAAACCGGAGTCCGGATCGGTGGCCAGGACTTGGACCACCTTGGTGCCCGCCGTCATGTTCTCCGGCAGCTCCACGGAGTAGGCGGGCTGCTCGAAAACCGGGGCATTGTCGTTCACATCGTTGATGTACACGGTGACATTGACCAGCGCGGAGAGATTGGTGGCCGGGCCGAGTTCCTGGGCCAGCACCTGGAACTGCACCGAGTGACGCTGCTCGTAGTCCAGCAGGGAGTTGTCCCGCACCCGGATGAGGAAGCCCGCACTCCGTTCCGCCACATTTGGGCTAATCTCGAACGTGCCGTTGTTGTTGAGCAGCGTCAGCGAGAAGACGCCGTTCTTGCCCGTATCATCGTCGTAGACCCGCGGCACGTAGGGATCAACGAACGTCAGTGCGGTGCCTTGGGGGGCGTTCTCGTCCACCCTCGAGACGTAGCTGCGGGAGCGGGAGGATCGGAGGAAAGTCGTGAGCCAGAGATTAGCATGGGGAAAGAACTTCGTGAACGCCTGTACGCTGTTGTAAAGGCGTGCGACAAGCTGCCTCTACAGTCGTCAAAAAAAGGGGTCAGTCTGTCTGATTTTTTGGGGGTCTAAAAGGCAAACTTGCTGGATCTTAGGGTAAAAATATGTCCAACTTAAGATATTTCTTGTAAAATATTTTTCCTGGATAATTCAGTCATTACAACAAAAAAAAATGTATCTTTTAAGACCATATATTGTTTTGGTGAGACACCTTACAATAGGTTTATAAGAACATTCTTTTGCTTGTCCAAATATATCAATTAAAGAATCTTTTCTATCACTATTACTTTTCCCTGTTCTTCAAAGTAAACATTGCAAATGTTTTATTGAAATCCTAACTTTAAGCCGAGAAGTTCGGCAATCATTTCATGATCCATGGCCCCTCTTCAGCCTGAAGACTATTCATCATTCGAGATCGCTTTTTTTGCGACTGCAGCTGGACTCGCAGTTGGCAGTTTCCAGTTTGTCGGGAATTCGGCTGGCTGGGACGGACTCGAGTTCAAAGTTAGTGCGCATAAATGGAGGCTGCAGTCGCTGATTTCAGCAGAAGAGTTTATAGTCCTCGTCTTCGACTTGGTCGTCTTTTAAGTCGTCGCCTTGTCGCCGTCATCGTGGTTGCCTATGCCAAGAATTTTAGGACTTTATGCTAATGGACGCGGCTAAAATTTGTTGTTTGTGTTGGTCGCAGCTCTGTGGTGTCTCCCCTGTTTGGGGTTTTGTTTTTTGGATAGGCAACATCACTCCTACTTCTCCAAATTGCACTCGGAGGGAGCAGGCAACAGGCAACAGGGAACAGGGATCCATAGTGGTTAAGCAGGTTTGCCCTTCAGTCCCCACATCCCCAAAGTCTGTTCTTTTTTCTCAGTTTTTATACCCCCCGGCTGCTGCGATGGGAACCTGCTGGTACTTACTGATCGTTCTCGAAGTACGGCGGCGAATTGGTGCGATCGGGCAGAAAGAACGCCAATTGGACCGTGGAGGCCAGTGCGGGCGGCTCGTCACGACCCACCTTAACCTCTTCCGCAATTACGGTGAGCAGCACCGGATCACCCACATGCGTGATGAAGGCAATGTCCTCGAGGGGTCGCATCAGGAAGATCTCACCTGCAAGCCAAACAAAGCGAGGCATTGATTAATTGCAGAGGTCATTTGCGGGATGTGAAGGTTAATACCAATAGCTAACTAATATAGCTTGTTCAATTGTGTAGTTTGTATTACGTTTCAATTATTTTTAAAAATATCATTTATATAATATCATTTTAAAAATATTATTAAAAAAATTGCATAGAACACATAGGTTTTGAGAACAATACTAACATTCAACTAAAGTCAATCTCAATTTGTAAGAAGTCCAAAAATATTTCTAACTTATAGTGCTGGGCTATAAAAAAACATTTTAAATCTATTATAGAATAACATATGATTTTAGAAGATAGACAAAATTCAATTATTTTGTATCGGTTCTACATAACATCATAACATAACATCATTCAATTAAAGACGATCTGCATTTTTATGAACCCCAAGAATACTGCCAACTTATAGCTTATATGGTTATAAAAACCAATTGAAATTTATTATGGATTAACTTATCATTTTTGAGGACTAGCAAATAATATGGTACTTTCCTAAATAATACAACTAAAATGGTTTTTCCCTTAGTAAGTTTTCTTTGACATTAGCCACCGTTTATCAGAAAAGACCCATCACTCACATCCAAAGGCAATTATGAAGGTCAACTATGGGAACTGCAGTTCTTCAGGCCCTGTTCTTATATTTCACATTTATTCCCGGGTGATTTGCGTACTGGAAAAACTCAAAGCTGCTGGCAGCTGTAAATGCTTAGATTGTGCCTGCTTTTTTTCTTTGCACCCAGCCGTCATCAGCAAATCTGATAAATGGTGCAGAAAGTCAGTAGTTCCCACGCCAAGTTCAGCTCACGTTGATTATGCTTTTTTGCCAATTTTTTATTGAACGCTTTTTTCCTGCAGTCAGTCGCCTTGTACTTTTTCCCGGTTGTCGTTTCGCTGGCTAATATGCAAAGATTCTGCGCAGCCCGAGAGTAAAGTTTCCCAGCCATAGACTTTCGGCGGGATTAGCCGAGATTCTCAAGGTCTGGAGCAGGCTGATTAACCCCGCCACCCACAATTTGAATAACTAATAAGCCCGGAGGAATACATATATTTATGCGTTATTGCCGTTAAATAATTATTTCGTGTCTGCCAGCCTAAAAATAGGTACCGCACTCCTAATAAACCCGGCCAGTGGGAATATCGAGCAGAAGAAGGCTGTTAATTGTTTTGCCCCAAAGGGATTCCAATTTGAAATTCATTTGGTGGAGCCAGTAAACTGTGAATCTCCATGGCAGGCAGAAAGGCAGGCCTCTCAAAGGCCGTTCGCCGTTCGCGCTTCCCACTGCACATGGCTGAAAAGAAATAGTGGGTTGAGTAGGGGGCGGAGGAGTTGCAGCAGTTTGGGGGGCAGCTCGAAGACAGCCTGGCCATTATATTCGACGGGGGGAGGGGGAGGTGGCTGCTTGGCCTTATAGCCAAAGTCATCAAAGTGCTACTGCCAACGAGACGAGACTAGCACGAAACAAGGAAGTCTCTTGTGGTGGTTTGGGCCAAATTGCGGCACAGAACTTGGCCGCAACGAACGGGTATTGCCGCTGACGTCGGAGGAAGTTGGCTGGAATCGCGATTCCCGATTCAGAGGGGCCTTCAGGCCCCTGGGGCGGGCCGGGGTGAAGATGGGCTTCTATCTAACGAGTCTGACGACAAAGCGGGTTGCCTGACTCGGCGACTGCCTCCCAAGCCACCGCTGCACCGCTGCACCACTGCACCGCTGCACCACCTGGTAGTTATGTTAATATCGGTTACCTGACGTTGTTCTGCGGCTTATTCCTCGCCTTGTTGTTGCTCTTGCTGTTACCTGTGGTCTCTGATTTTCGTCCAATTTATTTTGCTTGCTTTACTTGTGGTCAATATTTTTAAGTCCGCTGCCCATGCGCAGACCATTTTTCTTGCTTCCTGCGACTATATTTGCAAAAGCTCTGGGGCCCCTCAGCCACATCACATCTCTATGGGAATCTGCATCGCAGAGAGCTGAAAATTCAGCACTATCTATGCACTATCAGTGTCCCATGAAGATGTTATCTTATTTTATTACAGTGGACGATGGCGAGAGTGACTATTATATAAGCATTCTTAGTGCCGAAGGAATTAAAGTGTGTTATCTCGGTGATAAATGTTTCAGCCTCGGAAATTAAGTATTCTTCCGCATGGTAATAGATCTTTTACCTACCGCTGGTTTCGTTGATGTCGAAGAACGAGGTGAACGGATTGTTCTCGGAGACCAGGCCATAGCGAACCTCTCGGGGATTGCCCTTGTCGCCGTCCTCAGCATGAACTTGTAATATCTAGGTAGTGCCAATATAAAATACTAAATATGAAATACTTATGAGATATATAAGGGGTATAGCTATACCTTATCGCCTGGCAGTATGCCCGGGGGCAGTTTGGTGACTGGCGGAGCAGACGTAAACACTGGCGGCTGATCCTGAACATCCTGGACTATAACCACTATCTCCATTCCCGCTATATTGCGGCTGTCCTGACCAGGCTCAGCATAGGCATCCTGCGGGCAGTACATAATATCACTAATTATATCTGCTACAAATACTTAAGATGCACCGCTCACATTGGCTAGTATCGTTAGATGGTACATGGCTTGCTTCTCAAAGTCCAGTGGTCCCAGGAGGAAAACTGTGCCCTCTGTGGTCTCGGAAGATACGATTTTCTGTCTTATGGCAAACAGCGGAGAACCCTGTTGGCGAAGAGTACGGTCCATAAATCATAAGATCCGCTGGGTTAGTAGGGGTCTCCAACTCCATCGGCATTGCCTTCGCCACTTACCCATAACTCGAGGTAGACTGGTTTTTGAAACAGCGGATTCTTGCGGGCAATTACGTAATCCAATTCCGTGCCGCGTTTAGCATCCTTTAAAGATAAATCGGGGTTGAGGCTTATAGCTTTTGATGATATTTCGGTTCGGGGAAATTACACATTTGACCCTGTCCGAATCCGATGTAATTTTGCGCCATAACAATGATTATCGTGTACGAGGATCGCTTATGAAAAACGAATAGCATCTTCCCATTGGGAGACGTGCTTCTAATGGCTTATCTGATTACTGCTTCATTAAAGCGGCTACACTGGGAGGAAGTGGCTAAGAATGGGTTCTAGATGGGTTGTAATAGGCAGGTTCCTATTCTCTGATAAATGTATAGAGTTTTTTAAAGAAATATTTTTAGGATTAAATGATCATTAAGCTAAGATCTACCTATAAAAACATTAACTTTCTACTGCCGCTATATTTCCTATAGAAAACCTTCCTTGGTAATTGCATTTATAATGAATTTCCTCTAAAGACCAATAATAATATATTTATAGTAATCTTTAAGTAACCAATAGCCAGTAGTATTCCTAACCAAACCTCATCCATAGACACTTTTCCACTCCCTATAGATGGACATTAGAACTTTTTCCAGGTGCCCATGGCCTCCCCTCGTCGGATGTCTGCACGGGCGTTACTTGTAATTGGTAATTGAAACGTTCTGACCGTGGGCACATGTGGATGGGCCTGTGCATGGGCATGGACATGGGCATGGCCAGAGTTCTCACCTCGGGGATCATTATGATGCCGGGCTTGTGCGGGAAGATGAGGTCGTGCGGCGTGGTGAAATTGGTGGCCGTAATTGAGCAGAGCTGCGTGGTCATGCCGCCCTTGGTGTCCTTCACCGATACCTGGAAGTCGTAGTACCTGCCCGGCTCCAATCGCCGCTGGAGCACGATGTTCGCCTGGCACACCGAGTTGTACTTGGTGCAGGGTAGCGATTCCACCTTGACGGTGGAGGCGCTGGCATCGCCCACGAACTCGAAGGTCAGCGGATAGTCGAACTCCTCGTCGGTGGCACGCAACCTGTAGATTACCGAGTTGACCTGTGCGTCCGCCGGCACAAGAACCAGGCGCATGCGCGTGGTCGGATCGAACTTGGGGTCCGCTCCCTGGACGTGATGTGGACACAGAATGCCAATTAGGAGGCTGATTGTCAGCAGTCGATAGGCGGTCATTGCGCCCAGCCAGGGACCAATCGGACCCAGTCGCGATGGCCAGTGGTGCTGGATCTGCTGGTTCCGATGATGATGATGATGATGATGATGATGGTGGTGCCGGTAATGCTGCCTCAGACGATTGTGGTGGTGCTGGTGGTGCGGGGAGGTAGCTGGGGCGTAGTAGTAGCATTCCCTCTGCCCACTGGGCTCCTCAGCGGCGCTCGTCCCGCTGATCGGCTCCGTTCCCAGGCGGCAAAGCGGGACATGTGATCGGTTCTTCTCCGGCTGACTGCTACTTGTGGAAGCCATTTCTGTAATCAGCGGGGGAAGCCGAAAATGAAAGAGGTTTAGTATTGGGGAAAGAAGTTAGGGAACTCTTACAACTAATTCTGCAGTGCCAAAAAGTACCGAAATACATTGAAATAGTTTAGAATAACATTAAGAGAGTGTTTCGGTTTATAAAACAACATTTGCTCATCCTGGAAATTATGTTTATGATAAGAACTAATCAAGTAATTTAAAAAAAAATTTTGTTTAATATGTTTGGACTTATAAAAATATGATCTATTGACACTTTAAATATCTATTAATATTGGCTTTTCTCCAACGACTGGAGACAACCTTTTTTTGACTTATTAACTACTTAATGTTGTCCATGAAATTAATAACTAAGCTAAGCTAAGCTAGAATAAATCTTGAAGCCATTTGATTTATTAAATATTATAATTTGAACTTGTAAGCTTATGATTGATCACAAATTGCTATTAAAATATGTCACCAAATGTATTAAATGTATAATATTCCTACATAACATTACAAATTTAACTTATTTTTGATCAAGAGCGGCAAATTGCCTTTCTTCCGCTGCTTCTAAATTCAAATCAATTATGAAATGTTACGTAAAGGCCCTGGAAAACCCCAAATTCGAATTTCCTTGCCACCAAAATCGGTAACCTTGTTCAATTAAATTACAACGCAGTGCGTATCGAATGGATGGTGTTAATTCGGGGTTTAGAGGCAATTCAATTAGGGGACCAATTTAAAGAAAGACTTGTAATGCATCGTCGTGGATCGATTAAATGGTATCGGGCCATCTGATCCGAATCTGTGGTCTTTCAAAAGGTTGACTTGGGGAAACGAGAGTGGTTGTGCAACGCGCTGACCACGGCCTAAGACCGCGCCGAATCATCGTCCGAATGCATAACTTTTGTGGGCCCAGACGAATCCGAGCCCAGAGCCGGGGGACTGGACTGCAGTGGGAACGCCTGGGATCGGATCGGATCGCTTGGGGTGTGCAAGTGTGAACTATGCAGTAAGGTTTTCAAGTTGGCGTCCGGTCCGCGAGACGGCTGAGTGACCAACTTTCATTTTCCGTTCGGGGCGGACTGGGCAGCGCTACGAAATCGAATTAGATTTCATAATTAATACACTGCAGCACTTTCATTTTTCCCCAAGCCAGAGCCAGAGCCAGAGCCGCAGCCATAGCCATGACCAACAGAAGAGGCCAATTTGTACGACTTAACCGCAGTGGCTGATAAATAATGCAATTAAGAGATCTACGACTGCTTATTTGTCGCACTCCCCGCTCTGTTTTTGGCACTCGGCGAACAAAATGCCCAAACAGCCGGCCGAGTTGTAATATTATTAATTAACAAAATACCCAGGCCTTTATGCAATCGCTCTGAGCGGCGACTTTTCACAGCGATTAAGACCAGTTGGTCAATGTTTTTCCGCCGCTTGTACTTGTATTTTTCTCCATTTGAGTGCCATATACTCGTATGTGTTTGAGCCAGAGAAATGAGCGCGCCGAAAGCGTTTTGGCAATATGTTGAAATGGGCATAAATTATGAACTTAACACTTGGAAAGGTTACGGCTCTCCTAATTACTTTTGTTGCGCGGAAAGAATGGCCGCCATAAATCGATTCATGAAAAGCCTTTCCATCGTTGTGTTTTAATGACCTTTCGGAATTACCTCACTTTCTAGCCTGGTTTAAAGGGCATTACTTTCTCACCCATCAGCCAAATTTATATTAATTAGTCATAAATTCGTTCGCACCAATTAAAACTTCTTCGGTAGCCTGACAAGGTGCTGAAATAACCCAAACCCCTGATCTTCGAAGTGAGCAGGGTCTCTGGGCAAATTAAAACTAATATGACAACTTAATAACTTTCGTTTTGTTCCAGCTGAATTATACTGCAGTTGAAAGATCGTTATCAAGTCGTAAAAAGACGGGCAGCCAGTAGCCATAAAGCTGGGATGACCTTTATGTAACTTGTCGCAATTAAGAGACCCCAGATGAAACGTCGATTCATCCGATTCACCGAGAGAGTGGAGTGGGTTGGGTTGTCCGCACATGAGTATGTGCCACTCGGCCGAAAGAAGCCCCCCTTGTATAGGAGATAATTGGGCTGAAGTTTCGTTCTCGAGCCGCCGTCATATCATATCGGTCATCGTCATCATCGCGGGCCAAGTTCTGGAATTGGTAACGCGGTCATTCAAGCGGTCACGTCTCGTCTGTCTAAACGCGAAAAATTTTATTACGTTTAATCATGTGCGACAATTACAAGCGGTACTTTAGACGCATTTCTCCGAGACTCTTTCGAAACGTATCGCGCTCGTTTCTGGTCTACTTGCTGCTGCTGCTGCTGCTGCTCTTGGCCGGCACTTATAACTCGTTCTTCTAATGAAAATTCCATAAACCCTAGGGAATGTGCCTGTTCTCGCTTTTTTCCCCTGTACCAGGTACTTGGGCGGAGATGAAAAGACAGCAGCAGCCGCAGCCAGCGTAGGAAATCGAGATATAGATCGCGACGGCTTTCGTTTTCTTAGCCCAAATTGCTTAAATTGGTAAGTACAAATAGCGTGAAAGATGATAAAACTCGGAGCGTAACGCTGACACAAATGACAGCGGACATTAAACGGTGTTGAAATGACAGTGTAGGGTCTTTCGTTCTTCTGTTTTTTGCACTTATTGGCTGGCAGGGTGCCTGGGTGCCCAGCACCCGGCAGTTGAGCAAATTGAGGGGCTCGGACGCCGACATCCAGTGGCAATCGCGGGACACAGGGCAAAAAGCGTCCGTTCTGGATGCTCGATTACAGGAAAATCGACCGGAGCCTGCAGACAGTAGCCGCGGCCAAATCATTGACCAAATCCTGGGACTGCGACTGGGACTGAAGCCATTTGCTGGCCCTTAGCGTTCACGTGTGTGCTCCACGTAATTACCAAGCTGGCAAGAGACCCAGAGCACTCGCACAGGAGTGGAGGTGAGGCACTGGGAGAAAATGCTACCTAAAGGGTAAAAAAAAATCATAACAAAAGTCCAACAGCATTATATATTATTTTTATTATCTATAATAATTTATCATTAATAAATACGTTTATTAAGTTATTTTTTATGCTTGTTAAATGAACCTAAATTTTTTAGATATTGTTAAAACTTTAAAGTGAATCATGGATCATTGATTCAATATAAAGCATATGTTTAACATCTCAAATTATTGTATAAATATAAATATTATTCATTTTTTATTATATAAAATAAGGTTGTAAGATTGTTTATTTTCTTAAAGATCTCATCATTTCTTTTTTTCGTTTCTGTACCTATTCAAGTATATGTAAGAGTATATCTTCATACACTAACTACATATCTTCATACAGTAACTAATATGTTTCGTAGACCAAAAAACGTTTCCATTTCCTTATACTTTGATCGATTATATTTTGAGCTATTCCTATTTTTCAGCATAATATACTATTTTTAAGGGAATACGTATCTTACTTTCAATGTAGATATCATCAGAAATATGCAACTATTATTTGTTCTATAGATAAATAAATACCTAAATGAGGGAAAGAGGAGAAGACAAAACTTAAAATATTTTCCCGACATTCCTTGAACGATGGTATGTTAAAAACAATGGCATCTTAATAAGGGGACCCCATCCCAGAATTTTCGCCCAGTGCAGCAGAGCAGCTCCTTTTGGCCCGAAACGAAGCGAACCGAACGGAACGACGGCTGCTTAAATTGCGAGCTCAGACTTTTTGCGAACAGCTCAGCTCGGCGGTGAGCTATTGGCAATCCGGTTTTCGGCCGTCTCGGCCGTCTTGGCCGTTCGTGCTAGCTGTATTTGCCAATTTCCAGTTTGTGCAGCTGCATCTAAGTGGCATCGCCGAGTCCTTAGCCACAAGCCAATGACCAGTTATGTCAGTCGGATCCCAGGCAGCCCGAGTTGGATGTTTGGAGCTTGGAGCTCGGAACATGGAGCACAGAGCTCGGAGCTTGCCGTTTGGAGGCGAGGCTATGGCCACCCGACACCCTCGCTTTTGGTCGCCAGCGTGTTGCAATATTTTCTGGCTGCTGCCCGCATTTGGCTTAGAAAGGCTGCAGCATAATGAATCTGTGTTATATATGCACACTGGACAGGGGGACTGACTGGCCTGGGTCTGGCTCTGGCTGCCCCGATAATGCATTCATTTGCAAGTACGAGTATATCGGAGGCCAGGCCCAGTTCGGTTCCTATGCCAGTTCCACTACCAAGTTCCCAGTTTCGCAGTTCCCGGCTGCGACTGCGGCTGCTGTTGCTGTTGCGCAACAATTGTAACACACAATATTTGTGCCATTTGACCGAATTTCTCTCAACACATATAGCACATTCAGCAGTCAGACAGCCTGCCTGGCTGGCCAGCAGGCCCACTTGGCTACCACTGGCAATGAAGTTGGCCCGGTCTCTGGATTGGGCCACCATCTCGAGCTGGATCGGCGGCCAACGCCTCGATGTTTCGCTACGAGCTCCACGCTATTTGTTACTTCTCCGCCCGTCTATATATAGGATTAAACAATCGTTCACATAACGCCGCGGACTCGGGCAAGACCACATTTCTCCGCAGAAAGGAGTATGAGTCAGTTGAATTTATTACCACCCAAAATGGCTTAATTTGTGCTGCTCAGAAATGACTTCGAGATGGGGGAGCACTGGGGAGCAATATGGCCTGCTTCTATGGCCTTATTCCCCATTGATGACCCAATTTAAATTTGTTTGATACGTTTTAAAATCTTTAAGAAACTATAAGGGATTTATTTCTAACTATCTTATATCTTTTATCTATATAAATCTAATTTATATCTTATATCTTATCATATATAATGATGATAGAAAATGCCAATGATATTCCCTTGTTTTGAGAAATGTTTCTCTGAACTTTCTTCCCAAGATTCAAGTTCCTGAACTGTAACATAGATCACTGGTAGTTACTTTTCCATTTCCACTTCTATTTCCTGTTAATTTAAGGTCCGGTTTATAGTCAGCCATTTCAATAAAGGATATCGACGTCGATAAAAAAGAACCATCAAAAAGGTGGATTTAAAGCAGGAAGCTAGAAATGAGAAAGTGGCAACTTGAATGCTTTCCACTTTTATGAAACAGTTTCGTTTTTATGGGTTGACAATCGCCAGACGGCATACTTTGCGGTGTCCCAAGTGAAGGGTATGTAAACTTCGACCCGCAGCCCATGACAGATGCCTTCCTGCTTTTGGGCCAGGTCTGTGGTCTAGTCCCCAGTCTAGGCTGCGGTCTACAGGCTATAGTCTGTGCTCCATGGTATAGATATAGTATCCCCACTCCAAAGCAGGCGCGGCGGAGCCCAAAGCTCGTGAGTTCACTCTGGAGCAAAACAAGATTTTGGGCGTTGTTCAATTTTCGGGCTGGCCTGGCTCCGGTTCAAAATCCAACTGCAACTTCCACGGCACGCAGCTTCGTGAGCTGTGCACTTTTGTCTCTTTTTTCGCTTTGGACCTGGCTTGGATTCGAACTCGGACCGAGAGTCGGCTTTCGGATTCGGGCTGGGCTGCCACTGCAACCGGCTGCGACTGCGCCGTGGCTGCACACAAGTAGAATGAAAATTTGTGTTGCAAATAAAGTTGAACCTGATGGCAAACTAATCTGCTTCACGACAATAGAGCTCGCAGCCAGACAGCGGGCAGCACCAAACTGCTGCACTGGGGAAAATTAGCTTGAAGTGGGAAATGGACTGGTTGAGTTGGTTGTTGATTTCTCAAATTTTAAGTTGCTTTCATGGCATTGTATATATTGCGGACATTGGTCAAGAATACATATGCCAACTATTTCGAAATTTTTTTACGATTTCAACATGGTATTACTTTTCTTTTTTTAACAAATACTTTTATTGTCTCGCCCAAAACACTGATAATTTTGGGTGGACAATTATAATTTTTGTTTTTTTGGCCAAAAACCTATATTTTTCTTCCCCCTTCTTTGGTGTAAATTGGTCAAAAAAAGTCAGAAACCTAAAAGGCTGATACCTTTTTACAAGGGGTACCACCCTAATTTTTTACGAAAATGGGACCAAAATTAAATTTTTTAGGTGTGAATGCCAGTTTATTGAAAATTTTATTACGAGTTCAACAAGATATGACATTTTATTTTTTGATCATTACTTTTATTGTTTCGTCCAAAATACTGATGTTTTTGGGCGAAAATTAAAACTCTAGGTTTTAGCCAAAGATCGATATTTTTCTTCCATTTTTTTTGGTGTAACTTGGTCAAAAATGGTCTAAAACCTAAAAGCCGCACTGTTTTGGAAAGCCAATAATCTAGACAATTGATCTGTGTCATTTTATAGCTGATTCAAAAAACTTACATTTTTTCATATTTTCACTTTTTTACAAGGGGTAGTAACCGTAATTTTTTACGAAAATGGGACCAAAATAAAATTTTTAAGGTATGAATGCCAATTGATAGGAAATTTTATTATAATTATTATTAGGTATGTCATTCCATAATTGGACCATTATTTTCATTGTTTGTCCAAAATACTGATGTTTTTGGGTAGAAAAGTGAGATCTTGGTTTTTTGGCCAAAATCCGATTTATTCCTTGACCTTTTTTAGTGTAACTTGGTGAAAAATGGTTCAACACCTATAAGCCACACTGTTTTGACCAGTTAACGAAGTAGATAATTGATCGTAGTAATTTTCTGGCTGATTCTAAAAACTTTAAATTTTCGGAAATTTTGAGTTTTTTTACAAGCGGTAGCATCTTCTTTTTTTGCGAAAATGGGTAAAAAAAATTTTTTAGATGTGAATGCCAGTTGATAGGAAATTTTATTACGAGTTTGACAAGGTATAGTATTCCATTTTTGGCCTTTACTTTTATTGTTTCGCTCAAAATACTGACATTTTTTGGGTGAAAAATGATAAAACAAGCATAGCTGAGCACCCTTTATTTCATTATAATTCCCAAGTGCTTGTTTGCTAGGAAAAACATGCTTCTTGACTTTATCGCCTTTAAGAAACAGGTTTGAATTTTTGAAATGAGAAAAGAGGTCTTCAACCTGAATGAAAAATTCTCCCGCAGTGCAAAAACTGATCCTG
This sequence comes from Drosophila biarmipes, assembly GCF_025231255.1. Taxonomy (NCBI): domain Eukaryota; kingdom Metazoa; phylum Arthropoda; class Insecta; order Diptera; family Drosophilidae; genus Drosophila; species Drosophila biarmipes. The sequence continues at coordinate 16,794,266 of NC_066616.1, read as the reverse complement.
TTAGCTTTTCATAAAGTACCCGTGTTCCTTGAATTTTTTCTCAGTGCAACCGCCAGACGGCGAAGGCAGCTAGCGGCGCAGACTCGTAATCAACGTTTATTTCGTGGTTCGTTCGTGTCCCCCATGCGACCGTCGACCGTCCTTCACCAAGCTAGAAGCCCCGTCTATCCTTTCCTGTTTGGACTTCAGGGGGTGGGGCACTGGGATGGGGATGGGGATGGGGTTTGGGGCTGGGTCTAAGCTGGGTCTGTGGCCTGGGCTCTGGAACTGTGACTGTGACTGGGCCCAAGCCCGAACGCGAACCCAAACCCGCCGGCCGTTTCTTTCCGTCTTTGGGCTTTTGTCTGTCTGTCAGCTCGTCAGCATACTCGCGTACATTTATTCATGTATTCGCAGTCGATTTTTGCAGTGTACGTACATATCTGCATCTATAAAGTTTTTATTGCCGCAGCTGCGGGCGTGTTTCTGGGTGCGCCTCGCTGGGTAAAATAAATACGCATAAAGGCAATATAGCTGAGCCAAATGGAAACAACAGGGATAACAACTACTGCATGTCTGAGAACGGCAGCGTTTTTAATATATTATTCCTGTATTTTAATTGCGGCCCATAAAGTGCTGGGCAAACACTGATTATTCAATCGCCTGTGGGAATGGTTTATCGATGGGCTCTTAAAACCTTTGGAAATTTAAAACCAATCTTAAAAGATTTGGAATTTATCTAAAGGCAAACGTGACTAGGATCCTAGGCTGATGTATAATATAAATGACCTATCTAGGAATTTATCTGCAAGGAAATGTGGTTAAGATCTTAAGCTGATATATGATATTTTCCATGCTGATAACTGTGAAAGTAATTACAAAGCTATCCATGGCTTAGTGGCTTTTCAGGGTCTAACTGGTTTCTTATCTGCGAATCAATGTTGACTTAAATACCTCAGAGCTTTCTTAGAATTTTCTTTGTGGCTTGTGAATTCTTGGCAAATACAAAAGTGTGTGCCTTAAAATGTGGTTGAGCAAGTCTTGAGGTAATTTATATATTTTAAATGCGAGTTAGTTTGGGAACATTTGCTGAAGCCAGATCGTAATTACTAAAGGCATCATTTAAATTGTTCCTAATTGAGAATAATAACACTGGCACTTATCACCAACATCGGAGATATGTACGTGTTATGGATGACTGAAAACTTTTTTGTTGAACTATGGCCGTTTCCCCAGATTTTTTAATTCTCGTCGGGGCCGACTGTGATGTTTTCCTTTCATCTCAACAATTCCAAGCACTTGGCTTTCAGCGTTTTTTTTCGCCTTTGTTTCAGTCATTTTCCTATAATTAACAACGAACGCACTGCGGCCTAGACGAGGTTCATAGGCTCTAGTGACTGAGAAACTCAGAAACTCTGTACAGATACTGCACAGAAACCTGGCCTGCAGTTCACAGTCGATTGTAAATGAAGAGCACAAACAATGTTTTGTTTGGGTCCCCCAATACCCTCGCGTTCAGCTGCAGATTGAACTCGGATGTGGCTGGGATGCGGATCCATGGAGGCCCAGACCACGGGGGCTGGACCACAGACTATTCGATTAGTCGGGGTGCCAACGCCAACGTCTTGGATCTCGAATCGGGTCTGATGGGTATTAAGAAACCCCAACATCATCGTCATCGCCCGCGCCTTCTTCTATCGCCCCGACAACCGCCTTTCGTTCGTCTCGCCTGTCGACTCTACATTTTTGTATCCGTCATGCTGCCGCTTTGTTTTGGGTTCCTACGATCCTACAATCCCTACCAAAACGCAGCGAAAATAAAATAAAAATGTAAATAAAAGACCCCAATGAATGCAATAACAGCAATCCCAGCGAGCAGCGTCATAAAATGGTGCGTGGGACTTGACGGCGAAGACAGATACAGAGAGATGGCTGTGCCTTTGGTTCCAGTGCGGGCATCCGCAGAGATCCAGTGATCCCGCGCTCCAAAGACCCAGAGTCTCCTATTCCGCCCGGGGCGACGCGATCGGCGATCGCCCATCCGATCCTCCAGCGTGTTGAGTACTCAAATTGAATCTCGACTTTATCGGCACCCAGCCACGGGCCGCTGGCAGACACGAAATTAATTGGCTTAATTTATGTGAACTCCTATAAGAAAATGCACTCAAGGCACTGGCACTCTGGCAATCTGGCACTGGCACTCTTTGCCCAGTTGATTTACATTTATTTTCGCATTGCCAGCGCGGTTTAAATACCCATCCCGCCGACTTCTAATGCTTGTTTGGATTGCAGTAAAGCCGCATCAACAGAATCAGCCAGGCTCGTTCCCTGGGAGCCCGGCCATCCATCCACCCGATCTGATCCTAGGCAGTGGATGCATACGGGTACGTAAAAACGCCTTTGCCGTTGGCCAGCCTTCGGTTCGGGCAGCCCAGCCGGCTCAGTCTGGATTACCAACCGTCAACGGATGAAGGAAGCCTCGCAGACGGCCAGACAAAGACTGTGACTGATGGCTGGCTGGCGGAGCAGAGGCCTCTGAGGCATTACGACACTGGGAGAAATATGCAAACTATAAAATAAATACTCCAAGTAAAGAGGAACACCAAATCTTTCATAGACAAGAATATTATGAAGTTTGGTAAAAATATTAGGGATCTCTAAAACTAATTTATAATATATATCATAATGCTTTATAATGATATCCTAATACCAGTCTATTTTTAACCCATTTAAAAAGCAAAATATGTAGGTATTTATGTGAACTGCCTTTTCTTACATATCTTACTTAAATAAGGATCTCAAAATATATAAAAAAAAATTTTTTAATATTCCTATTAATTTTACATCCATTGGACAAGTAGAATTCAACCACCTTTTCAACTTTTAAAGGTTAAAAAATCACTTAGAAACAAGTAACGATTTGTATTATCGGAAATAACACCTTAAAAATCAATGAAATAGACTGAAACTCCTGTTTTGCAACGCCTTTCTCTCAGTGCAAGGCAGCCACGATTCGGCGGGGGATTGGAGCGGAGGCCAGGGCTGTTTTGAAGAACAGAAAATCTATTTGCAGCCGTTGTAAGGGATCGCCGCGTCGTTGTAGGCCATAATTGCTCTCCTCAATAAAGCAAAAATTTATTTCCACTTTGGCAAATGGGACGCGCTGAGAGTTGGCCAAGAGCGGTGCGAGACGAGTGCGAGACGAGCGGCCTGTTGACTTGGCCCACAGACTGCAGCGGCGACATTGTGGGCGTCGAGCATAAATAAATGTCTTTATGTGCCTTCGCGCGGTTATTGTTCTTCATTCTGCATGCGGTCGGTCGGCCGGTCGGCTTGGCCGGGTCGCTTGGCCAAAAGGCTTCAGATTCAGTCTCCGAATTGTGATTTTAAGAGCCCGGTTGAACGACACTTTAACGACTCCAGGCTGTTGGGCAAAGCGTCGAGAACTAGTCGCCATTACGACGAGCCGCAGTGGAGTACGTGGATGTGCGTCCCGTTGCCTCGCAGCAATCGAAAGACTCAGGCAACGAACGCGATGTAATTAACTTTAAGCGTCTCCGTCCTGGGGCACTGTTAATCGGGATGCAGCGATCGAATGGCTTTCCAGTAGTCTAATTTGGCGTTTTAGGAGAGGCCAACAGCCTGCCCCCCAATTAATAAATCTGTGAGCTCGACTCGACTCGGCTCGGCTTGTGGAAGAAATACAAAATAAATCATAGACCGTCGACCCATCTGACAGGCCGACTAAACGACTATATGCCGCACAACGCATAACTCTGCGGCCATGCGGCCCCGTATGAGTGCACCCCTCAGCGGCGTGTCGGATTTTTTATAAATGAAAGCAGCCGGCAGATCGATGGCCGGGAAAAGTTTGACTTTCGAGAACTGGGACCAACTGCCAAACGCGGCACGAATGCACATTTTCGATGCTCAGGCACGCACGGGACGGCGCATAAAAAAGAGCCAAACAGCCATTATGGATAATTCTGCAGCATAAATTTTAAAATGCCGCAAAGCTGTCAATTTTGGCACTGCCCCGCGTAAAGTGGGTCAGGCAAGGTCGCTCCGATGTTGTTGCTGCCACTCAGGTAAGTGCCCGGGTATGTAGTTTGCTTTGCTGTTTGCTTTTGCGTTGGCTGGTAGCCGTCGTGTTTGCGTGGCTGCAGATACATAGATACACATATCTATATAACTGCCGACTAGTTCCTGCAGAAACAGTCGCTACTTGCTGGCCGCAGATGAATGTGCCATGTACATCGTTATGTAATCCATCAACATGGACCGACCGAGCGGGCGAACGGTTTGATTAGATTCACCATATGGCTGCATGTTTCGAGTATTTATGGGGGATTATCCCCCAAATTAGATGCAAAGTAGGTGTTTACTGGAAAATCATCCAGAGAGATCTCAGATTTCGGGAAAAAGGTTGGAAAGATGGGGATAGTTTGGGAATCTGTTGAAATACGAGCAGCTATTAATAAGGGATCTTTCACAGCACAGATGATTTATCAAATATTTAAAATGTATATACTCAAAGGTTATAAAATAGTTAGAAACATAATATAGAGTAAGTTAATTTCCTTTATATTTATATATTTTTAAAAATGACCTAACATAATATTACAAAGGAGAGTTATTGTTACCACCTCCACCTTTGTAATTTATTATTTTATCCCGTCAGCAGAGTGTGATTTATATATTTTCTCCCCCTTTCAGTCGATTAAAAATGTACAAACAAACTAGTTCAATTATACCTTTTGAATGGTTAAAAAGCGCTGCGCTGTGAACTCCAGTGAAAAATCGTCGTATCTTCACAGTCTGACTTTTAATTTCAACTTTCCATGTGGTCGCCTTGTTTATGCAACCCGAATTCGAGCACTTCACTGATTTTGTGTGTCGTTTGTAATCAAGTGATTGACATTTTCGGACTCGCACTGAATATTAATAGTCGGCGTCTTGAAATCACTGCAGCACATTTGGGGGCTAATTTAGAGGCACATTTTTGAGCGTCTTTCGTGCGTCTGTTTCTCTTGCAAGCCAAACTATCCTTCCGCGTCCAGCAGCACGTCTTCAATAAATCGTAGATGTGAGGCCAGCAGGCAAAAACCGAATGAAAATCGAAACCGAACCACTGCGATCTCGGTGATCCGTGGTTTCTAAGCTGCTCAGATAACCAATTTGGTGCTCCGCTCGAACGAACCCCCAATGACCTTGCCTGCGGATCGGATCAAAGTCGATCGATCGGCTCGAATTTAATGGGGATCTCGGGAGGGCAGACCTGTCAGTCACTACTAGGAAACCATTCTTGGCGTAACTCGATACTGGCGGGGATTATTTCGGGAACCTGGCGAATTCGCTAAACGTTCTTTTGTCCGATTGTTCGCTTAAAGTGGGGTCTCCGGTTGCAAAACTCTGAAGCATGTACAGCAGCGTCAGCAGTTCACCGTCCACATTAAATTGCCGCAATTATACCACTCGACTCGACTCGACTCGATCCCGCTTTCAATTCCGATTCCAATTCCGATCGCGATCACGATTTAATCGTGGGCATAGGTAGGGCCGATCCGATCCGGGTCTGTTGTAAAGCGCGCCGACGACAAAGTGCTACTGCCGCCGCCAATGGTCCGGAAAGAGTGGCGAGCTGGACTAGTGGAGCTTATCTGGACGGGGAGAATTCTCCGCAGAAAGACTGCAGAAAGCCGGTTTCTCGCGCTCGCTCTTCTCTTTGGACAACAAACCCAGAGGCAGAGCAAACCCACTCTTGTTTTTGTGGGAGCAGCTCGGTAAACCCGTTTCGCTCGCCGGTAGGTACAACAACATCACAGCCGGAGCCACAGCCACAGCCACAGCCACAGCCACATCCATACCACATCCACATCCACTCCAATGAACCTTGATATATTCCCAATAATAAACAAGCCTGAGAACTATCGGAAGCGGACGAGTCCGCAATTAATCCTGCAGCTCTTGTGTTCGGTTGCGTTCGCACATGCAAATGGCGTTTCTTTCAATTATTTAACAGCCAGTATTGGCCACAAATTTGCCCCGGCTTATACAATAGGTAATTTGTAGCTTTTTTCGTGACTTCAAAACACTCGGAATTAAGCCATGAAGTCGTTGCAGCCTGTTATATATCGGTGCTTATTTTGGCGATTTTATTACCATTTTTAAGGCACAAAATTAAAGCACATTGACGGTTTCACGCGAAGAGTAATGTATTGTCTGTTAAAAAAACCGCATTATATCTTAATCTTAACGATGTTTTTGTATCTCGAACGTAATAGTTCCGTTTATGATGCATTTTAAGTTCTGCAATTGAGCTCATACCTAAGGTCTATGTATCCGTGCTTTTAGGATCTTAAAGGTTTGGAAAACAAGTGACTGATTTAATGGCTTAAAAAATATATTTATTATATCTAAGTCTTGAAAAATTTCAATTTATCTCAAAGATAGTAGCTAAATTTATGACCCATTTAAAATTTTGTAAGGGATATCGAGTTGACACTTACGGATTTCGTTGCATGCCTAAAAGGTTTATGACTCCTTTAATAAAATATCTTTACAGGTTTTGCAAACTTAAAGGTATTGATCGAAAGGTTTGATTTTATAATATTGAAAACAAAGTTTATAAGTTTATCCTAATCATTAAAGATCCACTTTATTTTATACATAACAGTTCAATTTAGTAAACCAATTTTAGATTCGTGAGAAAAACTTATGGTAACCTTTTTTTTTATAGGCTAAAGATTTCTTATAAGGTGTTGATTTAATGGTCTCATTTAATATCTTGTAATCTTTCGAAGTGAGTAATTTGGATTTGGCTCCCTGCCGACAGGAAATTATTGTAAAGGTCATTCTTTAAAGTAGCTGCCCAGAAACCGAGCCGTGACTATGCTAATACTTAAAACCTACATGTTTTCGATTAATGACTTATGTAAGTCTGTTTAATTAATTTGGTTGAGAGCCCCCGCCCTCCGCCACCCCCGGAACAAATTAAAACATTTACAGAACCAATGTTTTTCGGCCTGGTTCCGCGGCGTCGGCCCGGAAAATGCTACACACGAAATTGCAGTAATTCGATCATGTTTCCAGCTTGTTCAATATGTGTAATCGTGTTCTGTGCTATTTATCTTGTGACCTGCATCTATGCAGCCGGCAGAGCGCCGGGGCAGCCTATCGTAGGTACATTAAAATATTTTTCCACTACCGCTGTCTGCTGTCTATAGGATATTTATACACGGCCCAAAAAAAAAGGCTATTCAAAAAAAAAACACAATGAGGGCGGCAACCTAAACGAGTTTACCGAATCCCAGGCCCAAAACCCAAGACCAGAACTCGGAGCAGATGTTGAACCCATTCCTCATATTAACCTCCGCGTGCATGGAGGTTTTTCTTTTCGGCTGCAGTTGGAAAAACTTGAGACTTGGCCCGGGGGCCCACGTGGTGACACACTTTTCCAGGCTTTTTTTTTTTTTGGCTTTTTGGGTCTGTCCCTGTTAGTCACGTCTCTGGATGACGAAGCTCTCCAGCTACCCGGACTCTTCCAGGCTCCTCGAATAAGGTCAACCCAATAATGAGGACGACGTACATGGCCCTGGCTCTCTGGCTAGATGGTCTATCCGAATGCCATTGGGCTGGCTACGCCCTAGATCGAAGCCACCAGTTGAGCCTGGTTTATGGGTTTTCGATTAGGCTTACCTTGAACACACCAGCACTTAACGGCACCTAACCTTTTTGACCTACAGATATTAATTTCGACGATGACGACGGCCTGACCTTGCGACCAGGCGGCCAAAACAAACACAGACGACTCCTTAGACCCCAAGTCCAGGGGTCCGTATCGAATGGAACACGTCAAAAGTCGATTACCATTACCATTACCATGCATACTTAAGTGCGAGTAAATATGTGGGTACTTAGGATTTTTCCAGTAAGTTTAGAGATTCAAATGGTTATTACCTCATTTTGTTTAAGTTCCTTAGTTAAATCCCGATTGGCTGCGCTCCATTATCCCTCGAAGCTGCCTTGGTTAAATTTAAACATTTTAGCTCTCCCTTTTTAGCAACACAAGACAGCAGTAAATCAAATGTCGTGTTGTTATTCAAAATTCAATATTTGCCATAAGTTTGGGGCTTTCACTGTCATGTTAGCTTTATCCGCAGGGAAGTCCAGATATATGTGTAGATATGGCACAAATCACGCGATGCGCTTCGGCAGCGCCACTCTGAGCTCTTTGACAGCCTGCAACATGTGGCTCCGGATTGTTAGAACCTGCAATGGATTGCTGCAATTTCGTTTTATTGCCTCTTATCAGGGGCTTTTCACCAGCCAGTTCCGAGGAACTCAAGACACCGAAAGCCAGCTACTAAAGTGAATTGAAAGTTTTCACACGTACTCGCCGGGTACACACTCGGGCTGATGCTCCATTTAGGAAGCCAGCTCTGGGCAGATGGCTTATCGAGGTGGTCTAACGAACACTTTAGCAGAGGGCCAAATCAAATTCGGCGGAACAACAACCTCGGCACCCAGCAGTTATAGCACCGTCGCCACTTTCTCAAATTATTTTTAGGTATTTCTAGGGTAATCAATAGCGCGAGGAAGCGGGGGCCAGAGAAAGAGTTCACCGCCTGAAAATAATTAATCTGGCCTTTGTTGAAAATTCCCAGATTCGGTTGTGGATTCGGCCATGTGGCCGATTTTTCGCTCTTCTGACAGCCTTGTCGTGTTCTTTTCTGTCCGCCAAACCAAGTTTATTGACCCAAGTAATTTCACATGCGTGCCTTTAAACTGATGTATCGGGGAAATAAAGCTATTGGTTATTATATTCTACGATTTTTTAACACATTTTAATGATATAACAATATCATTTTTTAATTGTATAATCATTTAGCACTTGTCTGGTTACAGAAAATAGAAAAATCGCGTCACCGCCAGCAAGAAAAACGCGCGAGCGACCGTTGGGCTCGAAGTCTTGACCACGTCTAAAGGACTTTGGGTTTGATTTGCATGCGAACAGCCCCTTCGACGGGGCCTGGAAAGTCGTGGGTCGAACGAAATTACAACCTTCCCCTGAGAATGTCCGGGTAAATTAATGAATTAAGCCGCGATTTATTCGAAGTCCGGTCCTAAGTGTACGCTCTGGCAAGGTGTTTCGGCGAACCAGAGGCCAGGGCGGCTGAATTGTGACTCCGGCGAATGTCATTGAGACACCCTAGTCCAATTTGCATACATATTCCCGAAGTGACCTCTCTCTATTTTCTACTTATAGCTCTAACGCCATGGTTACCGGCCATGGTCAAAACACGCCACTGGACTTTCCATTAATTTATACAACAGGATGAATGGTGGCATGAATCCTGGCCCGCACTACACTCAGAGTGTGGCTATATGTGTGCCCCCGGAGAACCTCAGGTGGTTGGAGCCCTTTGCACTCGCCTCGAGTCCAGCCCCGAGGAGCATGATCCGAAATCCGAGGAGTTTTCCACACCTACACCCGGGCGTATTCGCCGTGGGTTTGTGAAAGGCAAACCGAACGAAATGTTTGGGTTTCCGGTTTGACTTGTTGAGGTTTCATTTGCATGCGAGCCCAGCTCCCGACCGCCGATTGTGGCGAGAATATTGGAATACTTAATTATTCCCTATTGGCACTCATACATTTTATTCTCGCATTCACGCAATCCACGCAACTGACCCCTCAGATGGAAAGCCAAATTCTGCCTTAATGGCCATTTCGCCGAGATTTCACTGGATTTACGGCATCCGAGCTAAGTGGTCGGGTGGATTTTGAAATAGCCCAATTGGGGTCAGCCACCCAGGACCCAGAAGTGAGCTACGTTTTTCCAATAAAAAATGATTTATGAATTGCCCCAACATTCTTAAAAAAGAGGCATAGATTGGGGGCTACGTTTTATGGGGCCAAGACCTCTGCATATCCTTGGGCTTTTGGCTATACGAGTTGTTAGATTAATAGAAATTTTATAGTAATGACTTTCAAGGGCACAAAAACATGGCTAACTAATATTCATTTATATTGCCCTTAATAATCTTTATAGCTTAGTGTGTTTAGTAGCCTTTTTCTAGAGTTTGCATATTGTGCACGAAAGGTTTTCACCGGAAGAAATAAAAATGATGGTTTTTCATTTCAACTTACTTTAGGAACTTTGTTTTTTTTATTTCTTGCAAAAGTGCTGCAACTAAAAACTACTTAAGACTCATATTTTAAAATTATTCAGCTAATACTGTAAGTTAACTACAAGTAATTTACTATAGTTCTTGAAAAAATATGCTGAATGATTTTAATAAATATTAATAGGTATAAACCTACTCTATAAATAATATTTTTAGTTAACCAATTTTGCTAAACATTTTTATGTGCAATGTTAAATTCAAGGGAACCACTTTCGTTTTTAGTTGGTTATTCACCATTAGTTTCAATTTCAATGGAATGGAGTTTAGATCCTGGAGTTTCTTCATTATCTACCCCCCTCGAAATCGTGCAACAAAGTAGTCTCCCTATAATAGAGGTGCCAATGTCGCACGCCACATATTTGCCGGGCGTTAATTTGAGTGCCTCATACGACGCTCCAGGCCCACCTGTGCAGAGCCCACCTGCCCAAAGGTTCGTGCCCAGGCACATACCTATATCTACGGCAATTTACATACTTAAGCCATTTCGATTTATTCATGCATGGCCACGTATGCGAGGGGAGAACTTTTAAATTGTTGCATTTTGGGCACGGGCTGGCGGAGGACTCACTCACCCCGAGGCTCGAGGAGCGCCGTCGACAGGAGGGGTGGATGCGCGTGGTGGATACCATGGAGGATGACCAGGAGCGCGGGACAGGACTCGGCGGGACACGTGATGAGGATTCTGATGCCCGACTCCGAGCACTCGCACTTGCAGCCCGGCGAAAAGTTGAAATCAAAGTTGGCAAAGGGCGTCCGCATGGCGGGATTTCCGATCGGTTGTTCGGCCTTTCGCACACTGGCCAATAAATTCGCGGCCCGATTCCGACTCCTCCGGTTCCACCGATTCCACCGATTCCACCGATTCCTCCGGTGCTCAAGTGCCGACTGTCAAAGCAAATAAAAATAACAAAATGGCCTCACCTGGCACCTGTATCCTGGCAACATTCATTAAAACACCTCCGAGTGGAGCGCCGTTCAGAGCCTCGCCGAATTTGGCGGCGATTCGGCTGGGCTTTGGATATATGGCCATACCCGGGCGAATACATACGTACATATGGATATTAATCCATTTGCAGTCGCGGCTCTGCATAAGACAAATCGGGCGGCGGAACCGATTTCTCGGCCAAAACTTGCGACGCTGCAAAACGAGCGCATTATTTAATAATACCGTTTGTTTATTGAATCGCAGTCAAAACTTTTGGCACAGACGGAAACCCAGCTCCCCTGGACGCCTCCGACTCCTCCTGCTCCGACTGCTCCTCCTCCAGTTGGCCGCAAGCTGGTGGGGCTGGAAAGGGGGTTTGATTTTGGGTGGCATTACACAGGAGGAAAGCAGTGATATAAGATGGTATATTAGGTATTATTAGTATACCTATTTATAAGATGATCTATCATATATCATTTCTTTCTTCCGAGTAGTTCCATCATCATATCATATGCATATGAATGAGGTCAAGGATTGTATAACATAACAGGTTTGAAGAAAGGAAAGCAATGATATTAGATGATATGATAGGTGATAAACACTTTATGACTAGTTTTACTATACCTCTTTTTAATATCATCTATCTTAATACCTTAAATAATTCATTTCTTCTGAGTAGTACCATCATCATATCAAATATATTTCATCATATCAAATATTACTTAGGACGAGGTGGAAGATGCACTACTTACTAGATTTCCAGAAAGGAACCTTATTTAAAAAGATTAAGTGAGAACTGAGGGATTTAAGTTTCTGATGAACCTGTTTTTAGTTTCATTGATATTGAAACGTAAGTTATTATTTATATTTATAAAGATTACACGAGAACTTCGTGATAAAAGTTTCCACAGCCTTATTGTAACCCTAGCCTTCTTGATAGAGAAATCTTTGTTGTCATTACAAGGAACTTAAGACTTTGTCCTGTTTTAAATATTGCCAGCTGCATCATCACGTATGGAAATTATGGTAATGGGCTAGGTTCTTTTTTTCCCCAGTGTAATTGGTGGGGGTGGTGCAGTCGTCGACGGCAACGGCGATAGCATGGGCATAAGCCAAAGGCGAAGGCAAAGGCAACGCCGGCATGTCTGTCACACCCCGAAAAGTGAAATAGCTTCTGTCAATATTCTGTCAATAGGCACATGTTTTCCGCTGCCGAGTGGGGTGGCGATTGCCAAGCCAAACCGAAACTGGAGCCACGGGGGCCTTTGGCTGCGTTTTCCCTTTCGCCTGATATTTAATCGATCTCCTGGCAATGAACATAGATCAATATTGCGTTCGAAAGTGAGTTCTTTTTGGGGGCTCGACCCATTTCGGGGCAACTCTCATGCGAAATAAGATATGGGTTAATTTGCTTTTATTATTCACATTAAAGGAAAAAACATTTGAACATAGAAAACATTTTATAAACATTATAATAATATTTACTTAACTTCCCAAAATATCACTCGAAAAGAGGATATACTCTACTAGAATATTTGTCGAATTAAAATTACAAAAAATATTCAAAAATGTATTCAAAAATAGCAATACATTTCTTATAGCTTACTTAAGAACAATAAATTTTATTCACTTTTTCAATCTTACCATTTCCTCTGTACGTATTTTGTAGCATGTACAAAAACACTTCCATCTTCCATTAGATATGTAAAACTCCACTCCATGTTAAAACGTAAAAAATATGTAAAAGTCCACTTCGTATTAAATCGCAAGTCTCTGTGGCTGCCCTTGTTCAGTTACAAAATAAAGACGTCCCCGCATTTATCTGCATAAACTTATAGCGCAAAGTATCTCATCTCCGGAGGAAGGCAAGAGCCGCGAACCAAGACTCTAGGGTCAAGTAAGTACACTCTGGAGTGCATGTATGCACATCTGTGTGGGGCTGGAGGAGAAGACAAGGATCTGGATCTGGAGCTGCAACGGCTGGCCGGCTGGCTGGCTGGCAGGCTGGGTTCCATGGCAGTCCGCAGACCCTGGGACTGGGATATGGGAACCGGCAGCTCCGACACTTTTCTTTGGCCGCTGGCCATTCCATCCATGCACCATAATTTTCAATAGCTATTCAAATTCTTTGAAGTTCTCGAGGTCACCTAACGGATGCAAGGAGGCATTGAAATTGATCCAGGCCATGAGCATCGCATCGCATCGCAGTTGCCACTGCCGACTGCTGGGTTTTAGGCTCTTGGTTTCGGTTTTGGATTTGGTTTTGGTTTTGGCCACCAAACCGGATAGCTGGCTGCACTTCGATAGTCATACTTATTCCGCAGACCCTTGCAGCTCTTTGTATTCTCCTTTTTTGCTCCGCGGCCAAGATGCATCATCACATCGACCCAATCGCATCAGCGAGTGTACCATCGCATCCCATCCTATCCCGCACATTTATCTGGCCAGCAATTCCAATTTCTTCTGTTCCTCGGAGTAATCACTGGTTCTCCGACCAATCAGGGGGTTAAATTGCATCAAGATGCTTACTTAAAACAAAGTAGTTCTTATAAAAACATCGTTAAGCCGCATGACTTTAATTAGGATGCATTCCTCATCTTAATTAATTGTATATCCTATAAAGGAGACTTTACAATGCCCAATAAATGTATAGTATGGCACCATTAAGATGGTTTACAAATGTTTTTCGGAGCAACAGGATCATAAGAGTTAAGTTTTTATATTGCCCTATGGGAGATCTCGGATTACCAAAACGTTAGGTTCCTAACATAGATCGTGGGATATTTGGCTCTGTAAATAAAAAACAGTATTGTATTAGCCTTTGAGAGAAGCTTGGAAGAAACTAAGGTTTTTTATCGAGACGAGTAAAAAATCCTGACTTCCCGAGGAAATACTTGCTCGAGAGCAATCAGTTTTTTAATGGAAACTTAAGTACGCATATCAGATTACGAGCCTAATGAGCGTATGCATGAGAAATAATGACTTGGGGATTGGGATCGGGATCGGGATCTCGTTTAACGGTGGTGTCATCAAGGTAACGACCTTAAGAATAACAGATGTTGGCTGCCAGGAATTTGCATACTGGAAACCAAAAGTGAAGCAACCGAAAGCCCCGGCTTGGTGTTAAGTATAAGCTTGAAAATGAGCCAAGAGGAGAAGAAACGAGGAGAAGTATATGCATTATAATGTAATGAACCAGTTCGCCCATGGTCGCATATTAGCCATCCTGCGGAGTACTTCATTTGCGGCACTGCCTAAGCTTCTGGGCTGGCTTATGGTTAGCTTCTTGGCTCCGGAGATCGGGAGATCGGGAGATCGGGAGACCGGCGAGAGATGCAAATGAAATATGCGCCGGCATTAAGAGCAAAATTACAAATTTCAGAGGAGCGCGAGCGGCGGCAGCTGCTTCTGGCCATGTAGATGTGGCGCTGCCTTCTGCACGGTGGCCATTTCCTGGCATTTTAACTGGTTTTGTTTGACGGTGGTTACAATTAGCGGCTATTTAAATTGCCACGCATGAGCCGCTATTAATTACGGAACGATGGCACCGCAGCCGAAACCGAGAAAAAGTTGTTTGCGCCTGGTATTCGGGGGGAATACGGCGTACGGGGCTACACACTCGCACCGTTAAACGGAAGCCCGAACGCCTTTTAAGTACCGAAGTTCACTGAGATGGGGGTTTGGGCAGGGGTTGGGGTTCCTAGAACCCGATACTGCATCGCACTGATTCGGACCCGGGGGAATCGGTTTTTTATCAAACAGCAATTTGCACCTATCACTCGATCCAGCCGATCAGTGTCCCTTTTTGTTTGCGCCTGGTCCCGCTGGTCCCGAGGAGCCGCTTTTTATTTTCCCATGGCGCAATCACAATCACAACTAATGCACCGCGTATGGAGCCTCTAAATGTCGAATGAAGTCAGCGATAAATTCACCTGGTTGATTAGCTGTTGGGGCAATAAATCCATCGCTTCACACCGCCACAAGTAATTGCCGACAAAGCGTCTTCGTCGCCGTCTTCATCTCCATTTCGACAAAAAAGCTCAGCTCAGCTCAGCTCCGATCAGCTCAGCTCAGCGACTCCACTCTGCTCCTCCTCCTTGGGCGGGGAAAGGGGGAGGGACGCGGCGACTTGCGTCCATCCATCCATCTATTCTGGGGACTGGACTATCGGGCTCTCGGACTGCCAGACTCTCCACTCTGAGTAAGAATGTGTGCCGGCCAATATTTTATCAAACCTGACATTTCCTCGTGTAGCTCCGATTATGGCCCGGGTTGCGACGAGGTCGCGGCTCTCTGCAGGCACAGCGGCATTGATTGCCACTGCCCATGTGTATTTATTCCGCTGCTTATGTTTATGTTGACATTGACATATCTCGCGTCTTATCGGTTTGCAATAAGTGTACGCCGTTCCATCGCACAGGCACCGCAGCAATGAGCCGGCATCGCTTGAACGCTCAGCTCTGTTCGGATCTCTTGGGTTCGGGCCAATGTCGCCACAGTCGATGCTGGTGCCTGGGTATTATGGCCGAGGACGCTGGCGACAACTGCCGCTTGGATAGGGCCCTCTGCTCCCGGGTGAAGTGGACAATGACCTGCCGCAACGAACGGGTTTGGCCATTAGCAGTAAGTTATTTGGCCAACGAAATTACAGATACCTGGTTCTTAAAGCTTAAAGGGTGGCAGCATGTTCAACATTGTAACTATACTGCACACATCTTTTGCAAAGTACTAAAAATGTTACAAAGCAATACATATTAGCTTTGTTATTAGTATTTTGTATTCATCTTTGATCATATTCAACCTTTAGTTGTCTACAACATGGTTTTAATTCCTTTTAAAGAACGAGTACCTTGACATGCTCATTGGTAGGTATATAAAATACTGTACATTTAATTTCCAAAATTTATAAATACGTCTTCTTTAAATATAGCCTTTTTTGCTTAAGTAATTTAAGAGAGGGTTCTAATTAATTTAAGGCGGTTTTGTATAATTTGTACATGTTTTCGTTGTCAATTAAAGCACCTAAGAGCGGCACAAGCTCCGGTTAAAAGTTCTAAAAATAGTTCAGCATTGCACTGAATACTAATGACAGCTTGGCTAACAACATTCCATTTTATCAGTTTACAACTAAGTACAATCGGTGGCCAATTTACTAATGCTGAGCATAAGAGGTTACCAAGTCGCCAGAACTATTTACATAAATATTCAATTAAAATTATCTAATTGCACCAGGCAGAGTCGAATTGACACTTGTTGTAGAACCAGCGGGTCATCCAAGCGTTTCTCTTTGACATCTTAGAAATTTCCTTCTCCAGATTAAAGCTCTTCAAATCCCGCTGTAATAAATAAATAAACCTATTAGTTTGTTCTTTAGATGAATGCTCATCTTTCTACTTACAACTGGCTGAGGGAAGATGCGCTTCATGTCCACGCGGTGCAGGTGCTCCTGGTGAGCCTGCTGCAGCATCCTGTACTGCGAACCACTGAGGCATTGCAGGCACAGATCGCACTCCTCCTTGTTACAGGACTTGTCGCAGTCGTGGGCAGCGCACTTGTTCAGATCAGTGGCCAGGTTCTTATCGGCTGTGATCATTTCACTGCTCTCAGCAAGCCTATACAGAAATAAATACATTAACTTTTAGGTATTCCAATATTATATACTTACAATGAACCACTTGTTGCAGTGAATGGCCTAATCCCGACCAGATTGAAAACGCTGTAGAGCACCTGCTCGTACAAAAGCGAATTCGGCTTGAAATGAGCTGAGGAAAGATTGGGCGACATGTTGGCCTCCATGAGGAAGACCTTCAGATCCTCGTCGATGAACAGATCAAAACGCATCAGATCGAAGAAGTTGTGTTTCTTATATGAGCTTAGTATATTCACGATGTCCTTCTCCTTGGACGCAATTGTGGTGCGGATTATGTGCTCCACTTGGGGCCAAATCTTGGCGGGATCCTTGCCCTGGTCCCGCACATAGGCTTCGAAGACGGTGCGCATGCTGCCGCCAAAGCGGTTGTAGTACTTGCGCAGCGAGGGAACCTCCCAGGTGGGCAGATAATCGTCGCCCACAATGTACTTGTCCACATTCTCGGCATCGAAGGGATGGTACTGCACGGGGCAGTATCGGAACAGCACGTCGCCCGTGTAGATGTACACACGCAGGGGATTGACCGAGGTGATGACCACATAAACTCCGATGTCGAACTTGTGGCCATCCACCAGGAAGGGCCTTTGCACAAACTCCTGTACGAAAGAGTCGTTCGATCCGAAGGCTATATCTGCGGGCGCTCGCACCTTGATGTGCCGGTGTTCATTGTGCTTCTGGACGAAAAGGGCCTGGGGATTGATCCTAGCATACTCCAGGAACTCCTGCCGCTCGGCCGGCAATCGAAAGGCGCGCGGCAGGAAGGGCAAGGGAGTGGTGCAGAGGTCCACCTTGTTGGTCAGGTAACCGCAGCCCGGCAGGTGGTTCACCACCTGATGCTGGCCGAGATTCTTGAGATTGGGAAACGTGAGGAAAGGATAGTCGTGGGCCCACAGGAGATTCCAGCTCTCGTTGACGCCCACTCGCTGATAGCCAAACCGGTGCAGTACATTGACCACATGCACCAGGTGCTCCTCCGTGGGGCTCCGGCCGAAGATCGCATATGTGGGAGGTGGCTGGCGCTGATCCTCTAGAGAATCTGTCGATATCCAGGGGAAAACCTTACTGGCATGCGGCAGGAGTTCGACCACCACCGCCGTAGTCACTGTGGCCGCCAGGAATATCATAATCGGAAACAATCCAATGCTATTCGATGGCTTTTCGGACTCCTCCGATTTGGCCACCTGAAAAAAGAGAAAGTTTTCAGTTCGCCATCGAAGGGAAATACCCTATTTATAGAAGTACTCACTTTGTACTCGGCTTCCCTTTGGCTTGGAGCATTCTCCTCCACACTGGCATCCATTAGAGGTCGAGAAGTGCTATTTTAAAGTGCTAAAACAAGCGACTAGTTTAAAACGAACTTTTTAGTCGCGATCTCCACGGCAACCAAACTGAAATTCCCCGTTTGCCATTCAAAGGGAGGCGCCAACGCGCCAGCTGTTAGAGAATTTCCCTTTCTTGGCGGGAGTTCAAAAGTGACATCTATAGCGAAAGGGTTAGGGAAATTTCTAACGGCTTTTCAAACCAATTTCGGTTTAGAAGTAGTTAATGTTTTTTAAATTAGAGTCGTTCCTGAACTTGACCTTCTGCGATCTGCCTTGTCCGCACGTGCCACCATTCCACAATAGAATGATATTTTTAAACATCTATGCAAGCAATAAATATTGATCACCCGATAAAAAGAACATATTTGACCGAAATAAAAATCTTATAAAATCATGAAAATCATGACACGTTTTTTAAAAATGCGAATAATTCACAAAAATATAAGTTTCTTAAAGTAATGGTAACGCTAGCACATGTCGCAAGCTTCCCAAAACGGGCGGTCTTTAAGTTGTACGACTTGATTTGACTAAACTTTCGACCGAAATCTGAATTCCAAAAAATAATAGAAATAACTTACAAAAAATGCGAAAATTGTTTATACTTTCCTATTTCATTTCCATGTACGATAAATAATGTCAGTAACATAGAATAAAAACACTTTTCGTTCAGTTACATTTTATATTTTGTTTCTATTCGCTTACAATTTAAGGAAATGCAAAGGCGCTTGAAGAATGCAGCTGAGCTTAGAAGGCTTCAGGCCCTGAAGGCCTTGTTCAAGAAAGTGGTTCGCATGGTGAGCTTTAATGATCCGTGGAAGGAAAGCGATTACGACCCAAGGATTTCAGTAAACCTTCCGAGAAATGTATCCAACCGAGTGCGGACCAAGCGAAAGTCGGGTTTCCTCACTGCAGCGGTATAAGGATTATTCTTATGATGCTTACCATTTTTTATATAAACTTTATAACAGGACAAGTCCTTAATTCGAACGCCGCACGCCATTCGTACAGTTCCGGAAAGAATGAAGTTGTGTAAGATGTTTGCTAAGTTTAGGTGCCTGACTCATTTTTCTCCAGTAAAGTATTGTCAGTTATAAAGGGTACTATAATAACCAAACTCCCTCCAGAAAATCCGAGCTCGCTTAGTGCCTGTGGTACGCTTTGTAACTGTTGATGCTGGTCGAAAGCTCATAAGACAATCGGATGTTCCCATTACAGTGTTTTTTATACTAACAGGCGAAGTACATATGTTTCGAAACGAAGTTGGACAGGTTAGAACTTCAAATTCCTTAGCCAATTAGCTATATCTTTGAGACTACAGGAAGGAGGCAAAGTGCTTCAGAGCATTTTGGGTGTTGGCGATATGATCGGGGATGTGGAGCTACTAGAGGGCATCAAACGAACGCACACCTTTAAAACCGCATGTAAGCATAAATCAAAGATCTAAAACTAATTGGCTGACTTATGAACTGAAAATATACATTGCTTTCACTTTGAAACCTGATAGCCCTTATCACATGCGATTACTGAGGTACTTTTTAAAAACAATTCTTTAGAATTCGAGATTATCTGAGGTTGTCTTTAATGTTTTTTGACCTCCGTCTTAGAGAAGACAAATCAAGGGGACACTCTGTTCCTGTAGCAATTTAATCACACTTAAAGATGATAAGAAAGTGAATTGGGTAAACTGCAACATTTGCGGCTCATGTCGAAATAAATG
This sequence comes from Drosophila biarmipes, assembly GCF_025231255.1. Taxonomy (NCBI): domain Eukaryota; kingdom Metazoa; phylum Arthropoda; class Insecta; order Diptera; family Drosophilidae; genus Drosophila; species Drosophila biarmipes. The sequence continues at coordinate 16,774,485 of NC_066616.1, read as the reverse complement.
GGAAATACATAGCCCAGGCACGCGATATGTACGATTGTGTTTATTGGGAATTTGTTTGGTTTTGTTGCTTCATTTGCGATTGCCTGTACCCACCAATTTAATCAGCAATAAACAACGTTAAGTCCTAATTCGATTCAATCAAAATGAATAACAAAATACCCCCGCCCGCGTCCGACACGAGTTCTCCGTAGTACAGAGTACTCAGTCAAATATATAGGTTGGCCCAAAACAACACCCGCCTTTCTTTGGCGCAGTCGTTTGGCTTGATTTTCGGGCTGTTGTGCCTGTTACTCCTCGTGCCGGCAATCTTTCACAAACAGATGCACGCCACCGAGGAGCCACGGGCTCCATGGACTCCAATTCCATGTGCCCGATTCGCGGGAGGAGTCACCGAGTCGCCAGTCTACCAGTTCGCCAGCAACTATTGAACGCTTCACTTTGCAGCCTACTGCGAACTCCTGGTGCTGTTCGACTATGACTTTGCGCCGATTCTGGGGCCCCACATGACGAAGGTTTGGGACGAGAAGAAGCGGGCCCTCAAGGCGCTGGACTACTTCGACTTCCTCGACAATGACCAGGCGAGTAGAATTCCCGGAAGGGGTTTGCCCATGCGAAAACCAGGAAACCTATTTTCATCCTAAAATTCCTATCAAGTATATAGTTCAAGGACAAAGCTATTCAACGATAAAAAATATAATATTATATATTCAATTATTTATATATTATATTTTATACATATTTTAATATTATTTAAAATTAAAAATTCAACCCCAAACACAGTTAAAAATTATAAGGAACAAATAAAATATAATATTTTTAACTTTTAGATAATATAATGTTATACGACCAGCCTTTAATTTGTCATTAAAATATTTTTAAACTGAAGTAAAATTTCATTAACATGGTTTAGATCGTGGAAGCCTGTCGATTCGGGAGGCTAAAGCAATTTAATCCGCTAGATACCATATTCTGTGAGGACACAGGATCTATGACAAATGTGCATTTTGTGCTCAGTGGAGAGTGTCTGATACTCCAGTGCCTCAACATGAAGGTCAGTAGATCACATGAGATTAAAATTAATACATAATAAATCCAATTATTCTTCTTAACTTAGGTTGGTCTGAAAAAGGGAAAAAAGATTTTCGAGCTAATGCCAGCGAGCGATGGAGATGTGTCAAAAATGTTCAGGAAAGGAGTGAGATCCACCTTTTCCACGCAAACCAAAATAAAATCAGTGGACGCCTCAAAAATAGGTCTTGACCTGGTGGAAAGTTCCAGTAGCAGTTTGAAGGAAAATGGACCTATTAATGCACTCAACCGCCCCGTGAGTTATCTAAAAAAAAATTGTAATCTTTAAATAGGCATTTCAAAACCCTTGTTTTGTAATTTTCTTAAGAATTTAGTTTTTGTTATTTTTAATTTTACAATTACGCAGATGCGCAAAATGCGATTAAAAGATATAGAAACCTCATGCGGTTTTATAAAATCAATGCGTACTTCAAAGCCGCGTTTCACATGGCGTCGATCGACCCATCAAAAATCAATAGTTTCCGCAATTTCCGATAAAGAAAATGATTTTATAGATGAAGAAGTGTATGAGGATTTTTGGGAAATGTTCGAGTATGAAGATGAGATCGAATCAAGTTCATCTACTTCCGAGGATTTGGACATAAGGGGCAGAGAGGCTTTTCGAACCGCTCCTGCTAGTTTGGTTGGAAGTGCTTCCGATGAAAGGCCGGTTTTTTCCTCATCCTTTTCTAGTTTTAGCTCGAGCAGTGAAGAATTATCCGTAAGTTACCGGATATATTCGTTAATCAATCTCCCAAATGGTCTTCCCATTTAAGGTGCCTGTTTTCGAGAGCCATTTCATCGATGTGGGCACCATAACTTTTGGAGGCATTTTCGGATTGGGCGAGAAAATGGAGCACCGGGTGGTGATGGCCAGGTCCACGGTTCAGTGTCTGATCCTTCCCAGATTTTTCCTGCTGGAGAAGAAACAAAATCCCGGAAATATTTGGGAGCGCCGTCTGTTATACATGGAGTGCATGATACCATCGAGGGAAGCCCTGTTTGAACACTATCTAAAATCTTGTGAATGGAAAAAATTCAAAAACGACTTTCTTCGCGAGACGTTAAAGCCATCGGATAATGACTGCACACACGCTGACGATATTCCCATAATTTGTAAAATAGTGGAATCATCGGAGGATGTTAATTAATTTTGTAAAATAACCTGGTTCAAGGTCACTTTTACATAGTTGCGATGGGCCAAAGGTATTTCATAGGGTACCTTTGGCCTAACTTAAAAATGTAAAAGCGATCTTGCGGTATTCAAGTGTAAACTGTACTCCGTGACTAAAATATCCAATAAATTGGGTCTAAACGTGAGAAATCTGCGTCACCTCTTCCTTATTAACGTCACTATAGTTCTATCCCTTAATAGCATACTTGGTATTTTTAGAATCCAGGAATAAACACCATAATTACCATCAAAATACGCGTTTAAGCAACAAGTGGAGTCGACGTCAGCTGGTGATATGTTTTGGCACCAAAGGTGTTGACATGGCAACTCCTTCACATCGAGGTTTCCAGGCACTTTCGGACACCTTCCTTGGTCAGTATTGATTCAACTTTTCCGATGCAAGGTGCTTGAAATACCAGAATGACTACGGCCACGAGTTTGCCCAGGGTTCCCGAGGGTCTGCGGGACCTAATGAAGGTGTACACCAAGGAGGTGTTACGTGAAAAGCCGGCTGACTTGTATGGATTTTCTGCCAATTTTTTCAACCTGATTGTTGGTGAAAAATCACAGAAAGCGGTGCGGAAATACGAACCGGCGCAAACTTATGAAACCATCATGAAAAACCGCATTCGTCAGCAGGTTCCCCTGTCCCTTGTGTTCAATATAATCCCCGAAAAGTTGACTGAACTAATAAAGCAATTTATAAAGGCAGTTCTAAGGGAAAAACCCGAGAATATTTATGTATTCGCACAGGAATACTTTCAAAGAATGTCCAAGGAGCAGTCGGGACGAATTGAGTACACCAGGTATTCGACCTATGAAAAGTCATTGAAGGACAAGGAAAACGTAACTCCCGGATCGAAGGTAACCTGCGAGTGTGGACGAATACTGAGCGGAAAACCTAAGGACGTGGAAAACAGATACACGGATACCAAGCTAGCTGAGGCAGACCAGAGAACATTTTCCAGCAGAATAACATACTTGCAGTCGGTTGTCATCATTCAAAGACGAATTCGCCGGTTTCTCAGGGAGCGAAAAATAGGTCGCGATAAGGATAAATGCAATAGCGTGGAATATCTGACAGCCATTCTCCTGATTCAAAGACAAGTTCGTCGCTTTTTGGCCAAGAGGCGGGTGGAAAAACTTAAAAATTCACGTGACGTCCGAGGGCCGAGTGCTAAATTTAACACTGGCGACTATATGAAAGCCGTTGTCGTCATTCAGCGACATTATCGCATATATTTGAGAAAGAGGCAGGAGCAAAATCGATTGAAAAACGACCCAGTATCCCTGGCAACAGCCGCCATCATAATCCAGAGGGCCTTCAGAAGGATGGTGGCCTCGCAAAGGGCCAAACGGAATGCTTCTTCAGCCACCGATCAGGCCGAGGAACTCAATGACAACGCCTCGGAGACAGGGTCCTACACATCCGTCTCCACCGCACTGCTATCCACGGAATCCACCGAGCTGGGAATGGCCACTTACGAGGAACGAGTCCATCAAAAAATAATCCACGAGGACGAGGAAGTGGAGAACAATAACGTTGATGCCGGCCTTGAGAAGGAGTTTTCGGCAGAACCCATTAAGGGCGAAGGAAAATCGATGCGAAAAAGCGGTAATTAACTATGCTAATGTTTTGCCATCAAACTGTTTAGTTATATCTTTTACAACATTTTCAGAAATTCTTAGCGGTGCTTTAATTGAAAACATGATTCGCAAACCTAGCTTGGAAAATCTAAAGGATTTCCATAGTGAATCAAAAGATTTTGAAACGGAAATGGAAATCGAAGCGGAGAAAAATAAAACTAGTCAAGATTTAGAACCGGAAATTAAAAGTGTTAAGGCCAGCCTAGATCTAGAGTCGGTACCTCAATCTGAGCAAAAAGCTCAAAAGGAAAGTGAAGAACTCGATTCGGAATCTAGAACTAAAACAGGAAGCTTGGATGTAGAATCAGAAAATGAGCCTAAAATAGAACCTGATACGAAAGATCAAAAAACTAAAAACCATAGTGAAACTATTACAGAAAACTTGAGAACAGATGTTGTTGATCAAGAAACAGGCGAATTTATAGATATTGAAAAATCTAAAGTCATTGAGAATAAAGAAAGTGGTGATGGAAAAGAAGGTGATGAAGGAAAAGAAACTGCTGAGAAAAGGGACATCGATTCTACTGATGATGTGCGAAATAGCAAAATCCTAAACCCTATTATGGAGTCCAATGAAACAATTCCACCATCCAATAGTATGATATCTGAAAGTCAAGAACCTCCAATTGAAAAAGAAGTAACTCCCACGGTTTCGATTGAAATTGAGCATGTAGATGATTTTTCAGACGAATCCGCTCCAACCCTTCAAGATTCTTATGGTATGTAATATTTTCAAATTACAAATAATATTTTCTGACCCTTATTTTCACAGTTGATAGGGCTAAGGATTCCAGTGAAGGCGACTCAAAGGAACAGGAGTCTAAAAAAGTAATCAATGTGGAAATAGAAAGTTTAAAAAAGGTTTTAGCCAATAATAATAGAGAAACTCGTGAGCAAGGTACTAATCCCAACAGCATTTTTACAAAACATATTCATTTTTCATACTTTGTTTAAAGGTTCTCCTGTGGAAACTTCAGACGATCAAATTTTGGAAACATCTGGTGATGCTGGAACACCAAATGAAGAAAATAATTCTACAGTTGAAGATGGAAGTAACCCAAAGAGTAGAGAAAAAAGAAGCATTGAAGATGATGAGTTGGTTAATCCAAATTTGGAAACACAGGAGTCATTTGCAAAAGATGATATCAGTCCCACAGTCGAATCACACTTAAAACCAATTAATCAGGATGAAATTAGCAATGACCAAGAGTTGAATGAAGATGAATCTTCAAATACCGAACCAAAAATGGGAGATATTCCAAAAGCACAGACTAACTCAAAAGATGAAATAATTTCAGCTGAACCATCAAGTCCAGAAGTCTCTTCGGATCTTCAAATTGGTGAGATGCAAGAACATGATAAAATCCCTTTTAGTTCCTTACATTAATTATAAATATATAAAATCTGTATTCCAGAAGAAACCATAACTGAGGAAAAAGATGATTCTGAGAAAAGCAAAAATGTTATGAAATCCAATAGTCAATCTATAGATGAACCTGATATTACAAGTATTGCAGATGCATCTGAATTGTCAAGTAAGTTTTTTATTTAAAAGTTTGATAACTAGTACTATACCAAGTTATAATTAACAGAAACTGAGATAAAAACTGAAACAGATAATAACCATGAATTAACTAAAAAAGGGGTTGAACTGAATCCCGAAATTAATCGTCTGAACAAAAGTCTTGAAAACATTTCAGAAGAATCTAACCCTGAAGTTGGTAAGTAAATTATTACCTTCTCATGTAATTAAACTAAACATTTGCCTTTCCCTATCAGAAGAAGTCCCAGCTGAGGCTGCATCAGAAGAAACACAAAATATACAGACATTGTCACAACAAGAAACCATTGCAATTGGATCTGAAAGTTTGGAGACTGAAGAAACAGGCTTATCTGAAGGCAACATTAAAAAAGATAAATCTGAAGAATCCAAGGATGATTTCCATAATTTTGATGTCTTTACTGAAGGTACTGATCTAAAAGACGAGGTCAAGCCCTTGATTAAAGATATAAATAACAGTATGGGAGAGAGTATAGAACAAGCAAGTAAGTTTTTCATTTAAAATACAATTTCCAAAGGAAACATTACCTTAAAAATTTTAGACCCTACATTAGAAGATCCAGTTACCACGGACTTGGAACCCCACGTTGAAAGTCCCAACAATGTTGTTTCTGGTATGTTAACAATAAAAAAACAATCCAACGAACACCAATATTCAAATTAATATTTCAAAATTTCTCAATTTTTAAGAACTTGATTCCCAAAGTGATGTGGAAGAGGTGAAAAACAGCGATAGTGAGGTTCAACAGAAAATTAAAACGAGTTTAGAAGACACTGTCATTGATGGTAAATAATAAATTTAACAACTTAGAAATAGTTTATATATTTTATCTTTATCCAGGTAAAAATGAAAAAACAGAAATTTCACAATTGGATGACAAAGAGGACAAGGTTCAAAAGGCAATCAACTCTTCATTAGATAATGTTGAAACTCATAAATTAGAGAACGATCACGTCGTACTGGATAGACTATTATCTGAAAAATCAGAAAGTGCACCTACTAATGAACAGCAATCTGGTGAAGAAATGTTAGCAGTCAACTCCGAACCATCGGAAGATGTCGAGTCCAAATTAGAAGACGAAACTACCGAGCTAGATAAAATATTAACTGAAGGATCAAAAAGTTCACAGGCTGAAGACCAACAATTCGAGTACGATCATTTAAAAATCAACTCAGAGGCTAAGCCTGTTGAAGACAGTAATCTGGAAGATGAATCTGCGGAATTAAAAATAAAAAACATATCATCAGGGGTTTCAGAAAATTCCCAAACTGATGCTAAACGATTGGATGAGGAAATTATCCCAGTCAAATCGGAATCTGTGCAAGCAGAAGATAGTAAATTAATAAACGAAATTACTGAATCAAATAGTATTCAACCTGACGGAACAGAAGGTATTTTCCATCACTAAATTATTCTTAGAGTTTGTTCCACTTCTTTTGTTTTTTCTTACTCTAAGCATTACCAACAGAACACAAAAATCTTAATTCGGTTGATGAAACTATTGAAAGCACTGGTGAGACTAGAATAATTACGTTTATCAGACTTATTTCATTATATTATTTCAACAAAAGTGTTGCCGTCTTCATTAGAAAACGGTTCATCGGCTGCCAAAGGAGATATCCCCAAAAGTGTAGACGGCGATCTAACATATGCAATAAATGGTAGTGATAAAGGAATACCCGGGGAAAACAAATCCCAAAATTCTGATGATCGAAGAACTGAAAGCACGGGTAAGAGATGTCTTATAAACTAAAATTTACAAAACTATTTGACAATTTCACCAGATAACAACTCATTGAGTGCAATAGAAGATGCCCCTAAAAGTGGAGATGATGTTGTTGAATTTCCAACACAGGATATAAGTAAGGAAATGTCCATGGCAGATACCGCCATTGCAGTTAGTAAGTAAACAAGTATTACTAAGTTACCATGAAATGATTTTCAAAAACTTTTGCCATTCAAGTGGAATTATCCTCTGAGAATAAAACTGAATCTATAATAGCCGAAGTAGACAAAAAAAAATCTGAGGACAAAGATGCTGAATATAATTCTGGAGAGGAATCTGGAGTAGCATCACTTGTTGCAGCTGATAAAGACAGTACAGAGATTGAAAGTGAAGAAAACATAGATCATAAAGGTAAAAAAGCAAAACTTTTGCCTTTTCTGTTTAATAAATAAAAATATATGCATAGAACTAGAGCCTGATGTGGAGATAGATAAAAATGGAGAAGGACCTGTAGCCGTCCTGGACAAAGATGAATCTTCAGACCATCCACGTGAAACCGAAACATCACCTTTAGGACAAAAAGAAATGAAAAGCACATCTGTCGTAGTTGAGGATAAAGACAGTAAGATCTGAACTTATAACATTGTCTGCTCATTATTATTTACGTATAATACAGGTGCGGAATCTCAAACCAAAAACGACTCACCTGTTCCTCAAAATCCCGAAGTAAATACTGGTAAGAAGTCAGAATCGAAATCTTTTTAAATTTGTTTTTAAATTAGCAGAAAAACTCTTCATTGCTTGTATCTAATCAATTAATTGGCACCCAAAATTTACCTACTAACCATATTGAGATTGAAAAGAACACCAAGAAGTTATCTAACCCTATTGCAAAAGATAAAGACATTGGCACCTTAGCGTCGGGGCGTCTGGTACCCACACCCATTGCTGAGTTGCAGCTTAAGTCATTCAAAAATCCCAACGACGATGGCGCCTGGTATGATATATATGTGGAGCCCAAGACGACTTCTGATAAGGATTTGGAAAAAATTCCCCCTTCAAACGTAACCAAACCATCTGAGGCGGGTCAACAAAAAGTCCCAGTTGTAGATGAGCCTATAATTGTCTCGGAAAGAACTCCGAGCTACTATACCCCCAAGGAAATCGTAGAAACCCCCGCACCAAGAGCTAAGAACTCGGTTTCATTTTTTGTCTCATTCGATTCGGATGATGGAAAACCGAAGTACAAAATACCCAAAAGGTTTAGAGATCAATCGAAAACAGACACTATTAAGGATGAGAAGAATTCCGAAGATATACCATCCGAATCTGATGCTGATTCCAATGAAGAGGAAATTGAAGTCATCGAGGTTTCGGAGGGCGATCCCGAGTACCAACAGACGGGTGGCAGTAAGTTACAAACCATATTGGAACTAGATAATGAAAGTGATCAGTCCACTGAATTGTGTAATCAAAGCTACGCTTTAGAATCAAAACAAATTAATGATACAGCGGAGGATAATGCGGATAAAACAAAGTCCCCAAAAAGTAATACCGTGCATTTTGAAGAAGCCTACAAAACTGACATGTTAAATATTACGCGATCTGTACGGATCATAGAAAGAGCCTACCAAAGATTTAAGATTAGAGACTCATTAAAGAGCTATGAATCGGATTTGGAAAAGCAAAATCGGGCTGCTAAAATAATACAAAAGTGGGTTAGGGACTCATTGAAGAAAAAATCATCGACATCCAAAACCTCTAAAGAAATTATTGCTGCGAAGAAAATTCAAAGAGCCTACCGAAGATATGCTGAAAAAAATAATAAAATGAAATCTGCTAGTCTTGTGTCTCCAGAAAGGACTAAAAATAAAGAAATTGCTGCACTTGTTATACAAAAAGCGTTTAGGCTATATTCTCAGAGAAAACATGATACACTTAACAAAAGTCAGTCTTTAGTTGATATAGAAATTAAGCAAAATAATGCAGCTAAAAAAATTCAAAGGACTTACAGAAGGTATCTTCAATTATCCGATAAATCAGATAAGACAAATTCATCAAAGTCTCAAGAACCTAAAGAAACTGAACATCCAGTGGAATCAAACACAAATCCAAATGATTCTTTAATACTATCTATGGAACCAGAAATAATTAGTGAATTTCAGTCTAAAGAACAAGAAGATATTGAGAAAACTATAGATGCTGGTTCGAAGTCAATTGATACATTTGAATCAAACGACAAAAAAGAAACTATAAATGAGTTTAAAACGGAAGAACTAAATGATAAGGAAAAGGTAGAAGAAACCATTTCCAATCCAATTCATATCTCAAGTTTAGCTGAGGAACCAAAACTAATAAAAGAAATAAAGAAGGATGACATTCAAGAGTTAGAAAGAGTTTCCAAGAGTTTAAGTCAAAGTAATTTGTTTAAATCGTCAAGTCAATCAGAAATTCTACCTGAATTGCCCCCTGAGCTACAGGAAATAAAGAGCCCTGAAAATGCTGGATCAAGCCCACTTCGAACTTTAAATTCAACTGATGAGCAAAAAATTATAAACAATGTACAGACAGAAGAACTCAAAGATATAGAAAAGTCTGACAAAGATAAGCCAGAATCCAAAAAAGATGAATTTCAAACTAGTCCCATTCATCCAGTAAAGGATGATGGAAAGTCCAGTGCAGCTCTAATAATACAAAGAGCATTCAGACAATATATGGAAAGAAGAAAGCTTGAAAATGTTGATGATAACTCCTTTGACTCGATTACCAGCTCACGAATAACGGCCATAGAAGCCTCCAACTATCCAACTGCAGGCACCACGCCATCAGAAAGTTTGGCCCAAGAAGTCACTGAAGAATCAGGCGAAGATGCTGCGGAGGTCCAACCGAAGTCCGAGTGGTTTGTGGGCTCAACTCGCATAGTACCAAGCCAGGGAGTCGTTGAAGAACCTCTTGGGTTAGAAACCGATCCAGAGCCAGCTGCAATCACAAGTAAAACCGAGCTCGACACCAGCACGCAAGTAGAATCAGTTGAAACAGTAGATAGAACGCATGGCTATGGCTTGCTTGAGTCCAAAATAAATACTGGTATTAGCAGTTCTGAAGTCGATGAGAGTCTGGGCGTTACGTCTGAAAAAGATAATGCAGTCTCTTCTGGTTTAGCAGGTTTAACAGAGGCTTCTGAAGCGGGTCTTGACTCAGTTGAGGATCCACATCTCCAATTACAATCCGACTATGGTGGTATCGTACAGTGTAAGTTCGGCATAAGGAGTTTCCCATATATCCTCTCCACATTAACGTTATATATTTTGCAGCTCTAGATACTGCTTCAACTCAAGAACTGGTTAATAGTTTTCTGGAGAATGAGATTGAGTACTCGTCCAGGCAAGGACCTTTCCCAAGTGCTAGTCTTCTTCAAGAGGTTGTAGAGGAACCCTGTATAAAGAAGTCTGCTTCACTGGTTAACCTTTCGGAAGGCGAATCAGAACCAGATGCGGCTAATCAAAAAGCGGAAACTACGGATTCTTCAATATCCGAAACCACTGGTTTGGATACGCTATCCGCAGATACCATCGACAAGGCAACTGTTAAGTTGTCCAAGCCAGAGGAAGTAATTGAAAAAATGGCGCTGCTACGAGACACCAAGTCCCACGACAGACTTTCCTCGGCAGATCCCAGCTTTGATGAGCCCGTAGTGCGACCCATGAGTTCCCTGCAGGAGCAATCCAGCGTGGACATCGAGGATGGAGATATCATTGTATACAATCGTCTGCAGAGGGACGAAACCAGGGAGAGCTCGGCCCAAAGTGATTCCGTGGTCTTCGGCGAGGCAGAATCCGCAAAAAACCAGGAAAAGGATTTGCTCAATGAGGAAGAATCCGGAAGAGTGCATTTAATGAGGCACTACACCATTGCTGGTGACGATCCGCGTGGTCTGTTCAGATCTGTGACCATTGATGATGCTCTAAATTACACCGAAAATGGAGATGGAATGGGCATCAATAGCACGAATAGTTTCTGCTTGGACGACGAAACCTCGGAGAACATTCGCAAGAAAATGATGGCCTACTCGCTTTCTGAAACGGACTCGGATTACTTTGATCCGAGGAAGGGCAGCAAGGAGGACTTCGATGTAGACACGGCCATGGCAGATGACATGGGCACATCCACTGAAACGGAATCCACCATTGTGTCAGCCGCCACAAAGATCCAGGCGGGGGCACGAGGATTCCTCACCAGGCGTAGATTGCGTCGGGCCAGTGCCGGGACAAAGTCCTCCACCTTGGACACCAAGGCGTCCTTCGGCAACGATGCAATCAGCGAGTCCCTGGAACGTTTCATCGAGGAGGAAGCGGCCAAGAAGATCCAGGCCGCCTATAGAATGCACACCCGGAAACGCAAGGGTCACAACCGGAAGATAGAGGGCATCAGCCTGGAGAGCAACCTGGCCGCCAGGCGCCAGAAGTTGCAGCGCGGGGATGCTCTTCGTAACGATTCCACCCCCGATGATGAAAACAGTGTGAATAGCAGTGGGGGTCAGGCTCAAAAAAGCTTAAAATCGGGCAAAAACAAAACAGTTGGTAAGTAAATATTTGTTAGACTACTACTAGTTATCAGATACAAATTTTGATTTCTCACTATTGGATGATGAATATATAAAAGTATGATAGTGATTGACAGATTTATAATATTCAATATTTTCCTTATAAACCTATGTTTAGTTTATTTCCTCTAAATGTTGTGTTTTTTTTATTTTAATCACAACACTAACTTATCATTAGAAATCAAAGATTAATTTATTTCTAGGTGAGACAAAGTCAAGAGCCGACATGGAATTGAGGTGGCTCAAGATGAGGCAGAACTCAATGCCCGTGCAAATTGATTGCGAAGTTTTCCGAGTAATACCCAAGCACATGCGAAAGCGTATAAAGAGCGCCGAGGCGAACAAAAGGAAATAAAATGCTATATCCATATTATAGACTCTATAAGTATCATCGCTGAACTATATCTAAATAAAATACATACTTAATCGGCGATGTTTTTGTTATCAAACAAGCGGAAAGTCTTCCGGGAGTAAATCATAACATTTATTTTCCCCAATTTAAATGTGTATAATTTAAACGGACTGTGGATGAGCGGATGGCTGCCACTTTTGTTTTGAACATTAAACGGATTTGACAGATTTATGAGTTGGGTGTGCACCTTGGGTCGTTGTACGGAATTTAATGAGTACTGTCGCTAGCCAGCAATTAACCAAGTTTTATTTCAAATGGTTTATATCAGTGCTCAAAAAAATCATTAATGTTTTTTCCAACTTGGAAAACTCCCATCCTGTGATGAAATGAAGTGTTTATTCAATGTTCTATGCTGTATGTATACACACAGCACTTTTAACCAGAAATAGGCCTACGGAAAACACAAACAAATTGATATCGTTAATGGATAATGTTGTCTTTCAAGAGTGCGGATTCTTGAGTAAGAGTATTTTATTCTTCTGGAAGCTATAAGTTAATATTAAACTATTTACACGACACGTATTGAACTAAGCGGTAGGTTTTTTGAATACACATATTTGTATGTACAGTAGAAATCAGAATTGTGGAACAACGCCCCAGAGGCATTACACAATGGGCTCGCATTGTTTCAGCTCCTTGCGTGTTTTGAATCCCCGGAAGCCAGCCTGAATTTTGACGGCCGCATCGGTGGCGATTTTCTGCTTCTTCCGCACCAGGAATCCCCGGAAGCCTGCCTGAATCTTGGTGGCACAGCGATCCTCCACGGATTTGCCTCCATTCTCCGCCTGCTGATCCTCAGCAGCGGGGCGGGGTTTACCCGTATTGGCCTGGTTTTCCATGAGTGCGTTGTTCTTGGGTCGCGGACGCTGGTTTCTCCTGGTGTGTGGATTCGTTTGGCGAGGATTGGCGGACTTGCTGGATCGGTGGATTTCTTTGCGCACGCGGTAGCCACGGAATCCGGCCTGGATCTTGATGGCCGCACTCTCTTCGGACTGCAAGGACGATGCTGATTCCGGGGAGCTCGGGTAAATGTACATGATCCTCTGCTGCACTGCGTCGAAAAAGTGGGTTTTCCTTGGGCAATCGGAGTGAGCGTTACTTCCCAGAAAATACGGCTTTCATCGGTTGTGTCGGTCAGTACGGTCAGTGTATTCCGGCCGAACTCGCTCGCTCGAGATCTAAAATTGTACTGACGTACTGCAGACGCGGGCTTGGCATATGTACGGCGAGAATTTTCATTTCATTTTCATTCACAAAACAAAGGCCCCACTCAGCGACGCGCTCTTCCGTCTCCCACCGCCCACCTCCGTGTATCTTACATGGGCCTTTTGTATCTACACCGCTAGCGGACATCCACTTCTCTCCCGCGAGCATGGGAAGGAATCCATCCACGGATGCTGATGACGTTCAAGAATTTTTGTTTCAGAAAATAATACACACGCGCGTTGGACACAATTATCTAATTTCCTCAGCGCTCTCAATTGTGTGCAACCCAATTAACAGACAAATAATAATGGTGATCGCTTGCGCAACACCCTGCTGATGTATCCTTTAGATATTTACAAAATATCTCAGAATCGTGCTCAGGTCGTGCTGGAAACCAAATCATCACGCAGGAATCTCTATTTTGGAACACATCACACGATTGTTTACGTTGGCTGGACCCATGGAGCGGGTGGCGGAATAAAATAGAGTCAATTGGTTTAGGTGAAAGGCGAACTTATAGATACACACAGATCCAGATCCGTAGCCATGTGTATGCATGGGCAGTGAAAAGAACATCGGGTGCATCGCTTTGTTAATGGCTACGATGGGCAGACACAGGCAGAGGTAATTGAAAAATATGAACACACATGTGCAGCAATATCGGCATATGAATTTCAATTAAACTCTTATTGTTTGATGTTTGAATTATCTTGACCCTGGGTCGAGGCAAAGTTCAAAGTACCACAATGTTATTGAGTTGAGCGCGCAGTATTCACACATTTGTGTTTAAATCGGTTTTAGAATTGAATGCGAATTCTCGTCACGAAGTAAATTATATTTATTTATGTGGCTGCTTGTTTTTCATCGATGATGGGTCTATGAAATTCTGGAATTTTTCGAAAGCGTCTAGAGAAACATGTTTCGCATTTTGGCTCTATAAATTTCAGCGCGACTTGACGTCATTCGGACCCTAAAGTGGCGTCATTGGACAACAATTTATCGGAAATAAATATTATTGTTGCGTCTCTTAAAATAATACAGCCATTTCGCAGATATGTATTTATTTGGTGGTAAACAAGATTGTAAAGATTTCCTTCCGGAAATTCATAAATTTCAAATGCTTATATTCGCCATTGTGTTTAAATGGCCAGAAGCGTACGTAACACGCTTACGTGTTTTTGAAAATTCGTGCACATATTGAGTACATTTCAGCTTTCGAATGCTTGAAATGTACGTACGTAAGTACATGGATGTGCATGCGCAAATATACTAATTGGGTTTTGTATAAAAGGAAGTAATAAACGTTCTCAAACAGAGGGAAAAATATTTTTAAAAAATTGGCAAACGGCCAAGGTAATATGATTGGTTTTTGTGATTTGTCCGAATGACGTAGGCAAACACAGCAGAAACTAGAGCGAAATTGTCGGTTTGCGCGAAAATTTGGAGGCCGACCAAAGGGTCTGTGTGTTGCTGTTCAAGCATCATCAACAAACAAAATTGAGATCTTGCTTACAATCCCATCTTTTAAATGTAAACAATCTTGGATATTTATGTAACAGTCTGCCGGCTCGACTGAATAGTGCACTAGAAATATGCTTCTGTGTGCTACAAACATAGAAATAAACTTATTGATACATAAGATACTTTTTTATGTATAAGAATAAATGTCTTAGAAGATTATTTTAAAAATTGTCCCTTTGTTAAGTTCAATTGTTAAAAATAATTATGAAAAACTAATTATCATGTTGCTTAGAACCTGCCAGAATCATCAAGGAACTTTCTGAAATTTTAGATTTTTTATTTGTCTCATGAGTGAAAAGAATGTATGGTTTTCTTAATAATATAAATGGAAATGCAGTAAAAATGACGTACGTTTGATGAAACATTCAACGATGGATTAATAATGATGTGAATAACAGTGTTTAGCAAATACGATAGAGCATCTTGCGTTGCATTCTGTGCTGAAGCTCTCCGCGACGAATCATAGTATGAATTACTTTCATTACAGTGCGTTCCTCATACTTTTGGCGCAAGAAGTCCTGAAAAAGCACATACAAAATTAGTATAAATAAGGCACCTCTAAATTAAAAACTTTAATAAATACCTGCAAAATATTCTGCTCCGAGACTTGAGATCCAATGGCAAAGCGGCGTTTCAGTTGCTTCTCGATGCGGTTCAGCGTCTCCTGGTCCTCCTCGGTGGTGAATCCCTCGGCGCCTGCCAAGCTGCCAGTCATAGCAGCGTCGAGAGTCGACACTTGGAAAAGACGAAGTGCCTCGTTCACGTGGTCATCGGAAACGAATGGCTGCAAGCGAATCTTCGCCAGCGATTCCGAAATGCGGATGACGGCCTCCAGCTGGCGCACGGTAATCGGAATGCTCAGTCGCTTGTCGGAGGCCTTTTCCTGCTGACCGGCTCCACTGCGCATAAGGACGTAGCGGCTCTTTAGCTTCTCCCCAGCAGCCTCGCTCAGACGTGGACCGCAGTGGGTGCGACAGTAATGAATGTACTTCTTGAACGTGGACAGTGATATCTCACCCTCGGCGGGCTCTGAAGGCGCCGACTTGTTTGAACTGAGATGCACATTGATGATGTGCTTGGCCAGCGTGATGTCCCGCGATTCATCGTGCACATCCTTCACTATGAAAATCATATCGAAACGGGAAAGGATGGTGGGCATAAAGTCGATGTTTTCCTCGCCCTTGGTGTCATCCCAACGGCCGAAAATGGAGTTGGCAGCAGCCAAAACCGAACAACGTGAATTCAGAGTGGTCGTAATGCCGGCCTTGGCAATAGAAATGGTCTGCTGTTCCATGGCCTCGTGAATGGCCACGCGATCATCTTCTCGCATCTTGTCGAACTCATCAATACAGACCACGCCGCCATCAGCCAAAACCATGGCACCTCCCTCCATGACGAAGTTTCGCTGGAGGATACATTATAAGTCAGTAAACAAGACAACGTTAACAAATATTTATCTCACCGTTGCAGGATCCTTCATAACTGAAGCCGTGAGACCAGCGGCACTGGAACCCTTGCCGGAGGTATAGACTGCAATGGGCGCCACCTTCTCCACAAACTTTAGCAGCTGCGACTTGGCTGTACCAGGATCGCCCAGCAACAACACGTTAATGTCGCCACGACGGCACAAGCCGTCCGGCAAACGCTTACGAGATCCACCAAACAGCATGCAGGTAATGGCCTTCTTGATGTCCCGCGAACCGAAAATGCTGGGAGCCAGCGAAGTTGCGAGACGATCGTAGATGTCGTTGGAGGCAGCCATGCGCCGGAAGTTCTCCTCCTCGTCGGTGGTAATGTTGCTGTACCGGGAAATAGCACCGGCACCCTCTGCGTCCACTGTGATGCCAACTACCCTCATGTACGGAGCACGAACTCCAACGACGGCCTTCTCGCGACCATCCTGGCGAGAGGGTTTGCCTACCTTGCGAATCGAGTAGATGCCCTGGATAAGCACTCGGTTGCCGGGCACCACACGTTCGCAGAGCGAGCGATCGCAGAAGAGCTGCAGGTGGCGGGGAATCTCTCCCTGGGGCACAAAGTCCGGCAGTTCCTGGAGCTTGAGGGTCTGGAAATCGACGCACTTGCACTTGTCCGGCATGATGAAGAAAGGATCCAGCGGGCACTTGGGTCTGCCCGCCTGCTCGGTGTTGCACTTCCTGGGAAGGGCATAGCCCTCCAGGCCAGGATTTACTTTGAGATTCGGGATTACCGTGCTGCAGGACTGGCACATAATAGACATCCGCGTGGCCTTGGCACTGATGCCCGAGGCTGCGACAATGATGCCGGCAATCTTGACCAGCTTGGACACGCAGTCGGACTTCAGCTGCCGGATGTTAGTGGGATTTGCATTGGAACTGAGCAGAATCTGGATGTCGTGCATTTGCTCCTCGTGCTCCGGCCGGGGAGCCGTGATCTCGTCAGCCACCTCCCGGGCGGCCTCCTCGAAGATCTGCAAGTGCTCCGTGGGCTGTTTGTTGAGCTTGTCCGCCAGAGCCTCGTCGAAGCCCACCAGATCCTCCATCTCGATCTCCAGGAAGTAGCGGCCATTCAGGTAATTCCTCTTCAGAGTGTCGCTGCAGAAAGAATACTTTTAAGGGGGTTCGAATGGGGGATTGTGGTCCACTCACCGGTATTTGTAGAAAAAGTTCTCCTCGTTGAAAGTGCGGATGAACTCCTTGTACTTCTTCTTCACCGCCTGCAAGTTAATTTGCGCATCCGACTGGTTCTCCCCGCCGAAATTATCCGAGAAGAACACGCCCGCATCATCAAAGCCTTCCATTTTGATTGGTAAACACAGTTAAGACGAGGAACTTGGTAAATAAATGCTACTTTCTGCCTCGCTTGTTTCTTCCTTCTGTTTAACAATGCGATGTGCCAATATTTGCCGCCAAAATTGCCGGTCAAGCGATAGCTATACATGGGATGTTGAACATGGAACTATCGATTGTTTTTTGTTAGCAACGATCGCTTTTTTACTTGTGCAATTCTAAGTTTTAGAAAAATTCAATGAACTATATTATATAAATATTTAAAAGTGTACGAGATATAAGTATTTTTCTTTAATATTTTTATTTTACGCTACAACCTTTTTATTTCTTTTAGTGTGGTAATTTTTTCTCAAATTATACCAAGGTTATGAGAGAAAATTAATTTAGAAAATAAAGTTACGGGTCAAAGTCAAATTAGACCATTTTTTTACATAAATGAAATGCAATTTTAGTTTTCTTTAGTTTTAGTTTAGAGAACGGTTTATAACACATTTATACATTGTATATAAAAATATATTTAACCAAAAAAATATTTTAGAATCAACTGGACTTTGTAGACGTGGCATACAGAAAAATAGAAACGTAAATAAACGTAAATCAATAATGCATTCTGAATATTAAAAAACAAACAAAACAGTGACTGTCACTACTTGCCCATATAAGTCCAGCACAAAAAATACCAAATTCAAAATTCGCACGCTGCCAAGACCGCGAAACATCGATACTATCGATAGCGCATAGTTTTTCGCACCGGCAGCAATCGGCGGCAGTGTTGAAAAGCGACTTTTCAAACTAGCGTGCTGTATAAATAGTCCCATCATTTAGTCGCTATTTTTTCGACGTGAAAAACCAAAGAGACGCCGAAAAACTAGAAAATGGTGAGTTTGGGGCGGACTTTGCTGCCATTCGAGGGCCCAATTGCTGACGGATCGCTTTCGCA
This sequence comes from Drosophila biarmipes, assembly GCF_025231255.1. NCBI lineage: Eukaryota > Metazoa > Arthropoda > Insecta > Diptera > Drosophilidae > Drosophila > Drosophila biarmipes. Next base: position 16,755,857 of record NC_066616.1, on the reverse strand, counting down.
GGCCAGCACAGACATCCCGATGGAGGCAGCTGTGGAATCGGCGACCGGCATCACGCCCAATTCAAATGCGAACTCAAACAATGTGGCGAAGAAGCTGCCCGCGGAGGGGAGCAGTGGGGACAATCCCAATGCCAATGCCGACGAGATGACGTCCCGCGACTATTACTTTGACTCGTATGCCCACTTTGGCATCCACGAGGAGATGCTCAAGGACGAGGTGCGCACCGTAACATACCGCAACGCCATGTACCACAACAAGCATCTGTTCCAGGGCAAGGTATGGTCCACTTCCGAGGTTTCCCCTTCGTTTGCAATAGCCCTGGGCTAGGAGGTACTAATCTCCGCTCTTTACAGACCGTTCTGGACGTGGGCTGCGGCACTGGCATCTTGTCCATGTTCGCCGCGAAAGCCGGCGCCGCCCAGGTGATCGCCGTCGACTGCTCCAACATCATCGAGTTTGCCCGCCAAGTGGTCATTGACAACAATCTGCAAGATGTGATCAAGGTGGTCAAGGGCAAGATTGAGGAGATTGAGCTTCCAAATGGTATTGAGGGCGTGGACATCATCATTTCCGAGTGGATGGGGTAGGTTTCCAGCTCCCCGAGCTGATATTTATAAGGAAACGTTATAAGAAGCCTTTCAAAGGGGTGACAATCCTATAGTCCCTTTATAAAGCATCCCCTCAATACCAACCCACTTACGTTCATTTCCTTGTGTAGCTACTGCCTCTTCTACGAGTCCATGCTGGACACAGTGCTGTACGCGCGGGACAAGTGGCTGAAGAAGGACGGCATGATGTTCCCCGACCGAGGTACACTGTACATCACGGCCATCGAGGACCGACAGTACAAGGACGAGAAGATCAACTGGTGGGACGATGTGTACGGCTTCGACATGAGCTGCATTCGCAAGGTGGCCGTGACTGAGCCGCTGGTCGACGTGGTCGATCCCAAGCAGGTGGTGTCCACATCCTGCATGGTCAAGGAGGTCGACCTGTACACCGTGAAGAAGGCAGATCTCAACTTCTCGTCCAAGTTCAGCCTGTGCATCAAGCGCAACGACTTTGTGCAGGCGTTAGTCACCTACTTTAACATAGAGTTTACCAAGTGCCACAAGCGTCTTGGGTTCAGCACGTCGCCCGATTCCACGTACACGCATTGGAAGCAGACGGTCTTCTACCTGGACGACCACATGACGGCCAAGAAGAACGAGGAGATCACCGGCACGTTCCAGATGAAGCCCAACGAGCGGAACAACCGCGACTTGGACTTTGTCATCGACATAAACTTCAAGGGAGAATTGTCGCAGATCCAGGAGTCGAACACATACCGCATGCGCTAGGGTGCGCCATAAACAATCCGAACTGCCATTGTGTACCGGGGCTCAGAGCCCAGCGGCGAGGATATAAACAATGACTAGACGTAAGGGTTTATTCCAGTGCGACATGTGCAACGAACTTGTGTTGCGTCTTCTCCTAAGTTTAAAGTGTACCTTTGTTAGTATACATAATATTTTTACACTCGTGCGCCTGTTTAAATTATTATCCGAACATACTTCTAAGAAAAGTTGTACAGTAGCACGTCAATTCTCACATAATAAACAGTGCATTTAGCACGTCCCCTTTGCTGGAAACAAATGCCTTTTGATGATATATGAAACCAATCAAAACTCGCTGATTGTGCGTCTTTATTTCTTAGTAAAAAAAAGGAAATTTTAAGAATGCATCGAAAGATTTATATATTGTCATCTGAAGAAAGTGTACTTACATCGCAATCAACTAAGGAAACCCTATCAAAAAGTCGGCCTTGACCACGCTTCTTGTTTGATTGCGACACTGCTTAAATGTTATCCTTTTGGGAAGTATTTTAATGCCGATCGCGGGAGTCCGAGCGACTTCGACGATCGCGCGAGAAGCTGCGGCTGCGGGGCGATCGGGAGCGGCGTGGCGAGCGGGACCTGAAATAGACGCGTTGGTAAAGATAAGATTACTTCCAAAATCAAACAAATCAATACAACTAACTGCTTAGTGTGGTAAGAAGTGTATGTACATACGCGCCTTACAAAATGCTGAAACAGTGAGGTTTTAAAACGTAAATGCTGGCTGGAGTGTATCTGGTTCACAATATACATAATACATAAACACAAATGAAAGCTGTGCAAGTTGCTCAAATGAATCAATCATAGCGTTAAGTAAGCTGGAACCCCATTACTGTAGCTGCTGTGATGTTTAACAACCCTAGTATCCTACGCTTAAAGCTTTCAACATTGTTGAAAGAACCGGATCGGACAAATCTATAATTGACTATACAACACAAGATCTAGGCTAGTTTTCTCATTATCGGGGAGGTATCTTGAGAAAACGGACCCTGAAAACTATACGTAAATCATTAGCGTAAAGAAATACTCCTAGTCTCTGGCAACTAAATTAAATAAAATAATTGTAGACAATTATTTAAGAGATACGCAGGATAACTTCATTAGTAGAACTCTTTTGGCGACTGCAATGCTTCTTCGAAGGTGAAATCATTTGGGTTGCTAATCAAAACTTCTGTGAGGCTGTGACGCTGAACATGGGTAATTTAGAGTTGCAAGTTGAAGGTTGCTGGCTGTGGGCTGTGAAGATGGTGGCTGTTGTAGATTGTTGATGTTGTAGAAGGAAGAAGAGTAGCAGTGGAAGTAGTTCTAGCCGAAGGAGTTATCCTGAAAAAGTGTCGATAACTCGTATTTAACAACCACTAAAGGCTTTTGATCGTAGATAATAATATACATATACAGTTTGTAGTTTGAGTCCGAGAAGTGTACTATCAATTTTCAATTGTCAAGGGTCAAGGGTCGATAGAATCTGGATAAGACAGCCTGCGAAGAGATCTCTTTTAAGTGGCGCCTATTCGCAAGCTATCTTATCACGTGTAGAGAAAAGGCGGGAAAATGTAAATGTTTGCAAATAGCAATCAATGTTTTTGCGATGATCCCAATGAAATTTCAAGTCGATAACAAATTGTATACTTTTGATAAGAATTTGATTAGTTCTGGTGCTCAGAGACAAGAATACCAGGGGAATAATACCATTTTTGGTGGGTCAAAAGATCCGTGTCTTCTGGGAGACACCACGGGAAGTACAGTTTTTGGTCATGGTCAATTACCTGTAGCGCCCGGAGCCAGAGCGTCCACTACTGCTGCCGCCCTCTCCACGCCGGCGATCGCGGGAGCGACCCGATGACATCTCCACGCGGATTCTCGTGCCGCAGCAGCGTGTTCCGTCCAGGGCACGCGTCGCGTCCTCCGCGTCCCGGCGATCCTCGAACTCCACGAAGGCGAAACCGGGCGGATTGCGGGCCACCCACACATTCCTCAGCGGTCCGTACTTCGCGAAGGCGCCCTCGATCTCGTGCTTGGAGGCCGAGGAGCCCAGGTTGCCCACATACACCTTGCAGGCCAGGTCCCACTCCCTGTATCGCGGCATTTTGTCGTGTGGTGTGGTGCGGCGCGGTGTCGTAAGTCGAGCGGGAGAAAGTGAGCGGCTGAAACACGAAAGTCGTGGTGATTACGATGCGCCGTGCACGGGGGATTGCTTGGGAATCACAATTTAACACTTACCTTCTAGAATTTAACCTAATTTTGTTAATTTTCTTAGCAGAATCTTCCGCCTTTTCTTTATTTATTGGCCAGAGTGTGACCAGACCCGAGAAATAGTGGTGGCTCGGCCAAGCGATCTATATCGCTATGTCACGAGGTACGCCTTATTAAATCTAAAAATTAAAAAAGTATTAAAAGTGTATGAAGTTAAAATAGTTAAGAAAATTAACAACTTTCAAATTAGTACTGTTTAAATTATACAAATAATAATAATTATTTTTTAAGTTATTCAGTTTATGTTTAGTTTAGCTAATTGTATATTTTTCGATCTGTCGCTTGTTTAAATGTGCTAAGATCAAAATAATTTTAAATTAAAATGTTCATATTTGATTAACAACTAAAGTCACTGTTTAACGAATATCGAACAACGATAGTAACTGTGACTGAGCACCTCCCATCCCTAATAGACATTTCATAACCAGTCCACCGGTCTTCATTTCTTTTAACGAAAACATTGCCAAAACCTAACTGAAATGAGGCTGACGAAGACCCTGTGTGCCCAGCACCTTGGCTGGCACTTCAAGAAGCACTGGTTGGTCCAGGGAAAGCGGGTCCCCAAGGAAACCGGAGCTGCCGCCGAGCTCCTGAAACTGGGCGTTAAGGTGAAGAACCCAGAGGATATACTGAACCCCAAAGTGGAGAAAAAACTGTGAGTATTTCACTGGAAAAAACCTAATGATTGTAATTAGTAACATACATAATCGATTCAACCTGCAGGGTGGACATCGTGGGCACCCGCGAGAAGACGATTCCCGAGGACAGCAGGCACCCCGACTGGCACTCCGCCGTTTGCCACTCCTACGTCGACAACAGCGTGCTGATTGGCGGATTGCCGCAGGCCCAGGTGTTGACCAACTGCATCGAGATCCCGACCTTTCCCAAGCAAATCGAGGATGCCCTCGCCAGCCAGCAGTTGCCCAAGTCCGTAGACAAGAGCATCCGACATGCCATACTGGCATCCCACGTGCTCGATGCGGAGCAGGTTAAGCTGCCCAAGGTGAGGGTGCCGGAGAGGCCGCGATTCAACCTGCCACGCTCCTACGGAATTTCCCACGAAAGGGTCAAGTAAGACCACATCAACATTCCCCAGTAAACCATTGTAACTTTGTAATCCTCCTCAGTCGCCTGCTGGTAAACAAACTCCTTCAGGAAACCGAAAAAATAGCGGGTCGTTCGGTCTCCGTACGTAAAAGGTTTATAGACAATGCCACCTTCAAGACCTCTTTGAGCAAAGACGGTGATCTGCTGGGTTTCTCTGTCAACGCCGAGAAAGTAGTTTTCGCTAATCGTGCTATCGAAGTTATCAAGGGAAAATTTGAAGGAAACCTGCCTGATCTCTACCCCATGAAGACCACGATATCGATTCCAAAACGCCACATTTACCAAAAAGAGAACTTTTACCGTGAGTGTCTAAATAAGATATATATATAATAATAGTCTAACGATGTCATCCCTTTAGCCCTGCGCACGGACATCAGCTGCTCCCATCCACACACAATCTTCACGGTCTTTAACAAACACCTGGTTAAAAATGCCCACGGATCCGAGGTCACAACTTCTCAGCTCCACGCAAGGACATTGGTCAAAGCTTTCGTTGTGGCTGCGGCTCGAGCCAGGCAGCTGCACGGGGAATCCCTGGAGGGTGTTCTGCCCAAGCCAATTGTCGTGCAGAGTGTCCAGACCGACGGAAGGACTTTCCACTTCGGAGTGCTGCAGCTGAACACACTCGATCTGGGCGCCAACAGCACTACGAAAAACTATTGGTTCCACAGGCAGAACTACGATCTGTTCTCTGAATGCTCCTACGAAGCGGGAAGAACGCATTTGGAAAACTACAATGGCGATGTGTTCCGCATATTCAATGCCTTTTATAACAACTCCTAGATATTAATGCCGCTGAATAATAAAATATGTTTTTTGTTATGTCTGTATAAGGCTCAAGAACCTTTTAAATATTTTACTATTATAATATCCCTTGGTAGCGATATAGCTAGAGTGCCAGCACTGTATCCATGTGAAAGGTGCGAATTGCTGAATTATTTGGCGCCTTGTTATTCCTTTTCATCCTTAGGTCGATATCCGAGTCCCCCAACCCCAACCATTTCAGTGGACACCATGGCAACGCGGATGCACTAAATTGTTTATGCATCGATGTATTGACTGCTAATAGAGACGTTTCGCAAAGTTCTTCCACCCACACACGTTTAAAGTTTAAAAAGGCAAACAAATCGCTACCATGAATAGGCCAAAGCAGGGTACCAGCTCCAACAACAGTGGCACATCCTCGGAAACCAGCGAGACGCAAAGTGTGGATGACCAGCAAAGTGCTCCGCAATCGAACATTCGTGCAGGTAGCAGTGCATCATTGAGCAGGTGGGTAGTAGAATTATTTTTTTTTTACTGTTTTAAAGTTTTTAAATAATTTTTGATAGAGCCAAAAACAGTTGGAGACGCATGAAAGAGCTGGCGGCGGAGAAGGAAAAGGAGAATGAGGCCAAGCGACCTCCTTGGCGGGCAGTTAGCGTCTCCACGCTCACCAAACCCGACAAGAGCGCCTTGCTGCGGGCCAAGTTACTGGATGCCTCCAGGTTATTAAATATAATTCTTAAATTTAAATAAATCTAAATATTTTCTTCTATAGACGTTTAAGAGCTGGCAAGGCAAATGTCGCCCTGCAAACGGACTTTGTGCCCACGAAGCTCATGAAAGAGGCCAGCTTTGGCGTGCAGAAGGATCTTATATTGCACAAGGACATCGGAATTCTCACCGATGGACAGTACTCCAAGAAGAAGGATGGCTATGAGAAGTGTAAGCTTGGTTCTTAAATTACCTACCCTACGAAATATCAACCATATATTTTTAGATGTGCTCACCTATTCCATGTCCCAGATGACCGACAGTGTGCCTACCGTTTCGCGCCAAACTCAAACGCTACTGCCCAAGGCCTACAACAAGGATCTGGTCAACTCGTATCTGCCCGAAACCGATGAGGATGGCACTGAACTTATCTCCGATGTGGAAAAGAGGCTGGGCGATCAGATTGCCAAGATACGGGGGCTCAACTTTGATGAATCGCAGCAGACAAGGGCAAGTGGCAATAATACGAACTTGGCTCCCACCCTGGCATCCTGGCAATTCGACGATGACGCAGTGGAAATGGAGTCGGAACGCCACTTTATACCCTACACCATAGAGTCCTTTAGGCCCTGGCGCAGCTTTGTGCCCTTTCCCTTTCGGTTGAGGGGAAATTCCCTGATTGGCGCCCAAAAAATTGATTGGTACGCCCTGCTGCAGTCCATCGATGACCTGATCAAGGAGTCCAACAATCTGGTGGACAAGCTGGAGCACATTATGCTGGAGAACCGAGCTCATCGCAAGTCGGTCCTAGGAAATCTGGGTAAAATACCCAAGTTTGAGTCTACAAGATTCTCAGCCCCTTCGGAGCAGTGGCTGCCGCTAATTGAACAGCAGGAGAAGCAGTTGCAAATTATTTTAACAGGCAGTGAGGCTCACAAAGAGTCCTCCATTAGTAGTCCCAAAAATGGTTAGACTTTACTATAAGGATATGATTAGGGAAAAATACATATGTTTTATGGCCCTTGGCTTATTCATTGGTTTAGAAATGCTTGTCTAACAATGCACAATATGATTTTGGAATAAAGATAACACAATGGAGTTTATTTAAATGTTGAGAAAATATTTGGTTTTAAGTATGGAATGTGTGGAAAACAATCTTTATGATTTTGAAATGATTCTAAGCCTTCTTTTCTCGAGATATTCCAGATGATTTTCCCTTTCCTTGGGAGCTCTTCTTGGGCATCAGCTTCATCAGAATATCCGTGGCTGATTTACTATCCAGGGGGCAATTGGAATACACCTCCTCACACGCCCTATCGTTGGAACGCTTTCCGTGCTCCAAAGCCTCTTTTATAGCCGTTCCATCCAGCAGGTAATCCACCAGGGCATTTCTTAAAGTAATTAAGGATATTGGTAAGATAATTATAAATATTATGAAAGATACAAGTTTTTACTTACTCCGATAGCATGTGAATGAATTCATCCATCTGGTCAGAGGACCCGATCTTCATATTATACTCCGTGGAACGAACATAGCCACACACAGCACGCTGCATGCAGCTCGTGGAATCAATGTTGTTCTGACCCAGGACATCGTCGATTTTATTGATCATGCTGCTGAGGGGCGTCAGATCGCTATCCTCACCTTAAAGAAAGTGCAAATTAAACTAATTGTACTAATCTCTTTCTAAAAACTCACTTCGACCATATCCCCCGTAGCCGCCATGGAAGGCTGATAGAATTTTGGGGATTAGTATGATGGCGCCAATGCCCACGAGAGTTCCCAGAACTACTCCGCCCAAGTCCAGTTTTATGGGATTGTAGGCGGACAGTCCAGTACCACCAGGATAACCCTAAACGGTTCAAGGGAAAGATGAGTTTTTAAGTTGGTGGTTCTTAAATCTTTCACTCACATTTAGGGACCCATAGCCGGTGGTATATCCCAGACGTTCCAGCCTATCCTTTGTGGAAGCTGCCTGCGGTTCACTGGGCTGGGTTTTGTTTTCGTTGTAGTACGATCTATCCCGCTGTCCCTTGTCCGCATAGAACCTTATAATCAGAACCAAAATGAGTCCTAATTTTCCCAATCAAAATCCACTTACTTATGACTCTCTTCATATTTTGGTATGGCATTAGCATAGGTTAGCAACACCATAACTGCCAGCAGCTGCAATACGACAAAGTAATTGAGGTTCATCCTGGTTTATATATCCTTTTGGGTGCTATTTTGCAGTAGTAGTCCTCTGAAGTTCCTATCGCGGATCCAACGCGTCGTTCGCTCTGCTCCAAACTAATATTTCGAGTGGCAGCAACTCCACTATTTATAAGAGCTGGCCAAAAATGCTAGCAATTTGTTCAAATTACAAAATGTCAAGCAATGTGCGGATTTGAATGCCGTTTATGCGAGTATTTTGGAAAAAGTGAGGAAAGAAACCCATTCTAGCAAGACGAATGAACAGGTGTTTGTAACCATACAGGCACTTACGCCCGTGTCCCCACACACGCACAGTGGGCCCTCGCAGGGAGAGACGACCAGCCATTGTATTTACGTCGCTGTAATGCGCAATTTTCATTGCATACTCAATTATTTAACAAAATTATCGCAGCCACGAAAACGGCGAAGACGCCGACAAACAACCACGCTGGCTGGGCGGAAAAATTGGGGGCCCGTGCATCTGAAACCAAGAGTCGTGGATCTATGTACTGCCGTGGATCGAAATCGCGACTTGGAAGCGGAGACACATGGAAGTGTTTGCACCTGCGCGACTTGCATCATTATGAGGGGCACTCGACCAGAGATTTCTGGTATTAAGTCACTGACTTTTTGCCGCTCGTTTTTTGTAAACACCCAAAAGGCCTAAGATATATGGGCTTTTACATTGATATTTACAAATGGTTTGAAGTAACTCAAAGAAACGTTACCGCCTAAATAATGTGCTAACTCGAAGGATCTGATAAAGTATAAGTGATCTAAGCATTACAAAACCCCATGTTTGAAATAGACATATTTTTAAAAGTCGTATATATTTCTATAGTTTAGTGGTCGGGGTCGCAGACGCTGGCCTCCAAAAAATCATAACGGATTTAAATAAATAAATAGAAACATCTTATGTGCTTTTGAGTTCAGCAAACTTTTTGAAGTAGAACATTTGAACATTATATTAAGTTATATGTGGATTTATCAAAGTTTTTAGTATTCATTAGGGATTTGAAATAATTTACAAGTAAAAGTATGAGTAAAAAAAATGTTTCTCGAATGTCTTATAATTTCTTAAGAAAAATATATGATTATATAGGATTATCCCTAAAGACCCATTCCGTAGAACTTGTTTATATCGCGTCCTGTAGGCCGCTTTATTTGCTGTTAACTTGTCAATGTCCATTTACACTTAATTGGTGCGAGGCAAATAAGAAATTCCAAGTCAACGCTCAATGACATATTTGTTCTGCGATTAGTGTGACTTTGGCAGCCTTGAAATTACGAGCCATTCATTGCCTCTCGTTAAGGTTAATGTCATAAAGAATTTGCTTTTTTGAATTTCTGCCACGGTTTTGTTTATATACAACCAGACACCTACACAGCCGATTTAATAGGTGGGTATGCGATGATGTGCAGTTTATTTATATGTTCACGAATACATGTTTCCGATCTTCTATTGTAAGAATGTATGAGTAATCTGGCCTCAAATTGTTGGAAAACAAAATTTATTTTTATCTTATTTTCATTTTTGTGTTTTTTAATAATTTATATTGTATGTGTGTGGCAAGCTCTGGGTCCGGTCCACAGGTGATACCCACCGACCATAAATTGCTCTCAGGATTCTCATTTCATGCCTTATTTGATTTATTCTTAAAATACCCACTCGTAATTGGACGTTCTATGTTTGTCTGTCAATCAATCTTTGGACGAAATTAACAAATGACATGACGAATAGTGCGATGATGTTTTGAATGATGCGAGAATGGTCCTAAGACCTTGCAAGTCATTCGGGAAAACTCAATGTACATGTAGTTTTCCTCCATTAAAGTTTACATTCAATGCTTATAATTAAATTTCAAATTCAAATGTATTCGATTTTCAATAATTGCTAATGAGCAATATTCAAACATCTAGTACTGCATTTAAAAATAAACGATTCTCAAAACATTGGTGTACATATCGACCCACTTATCACCTTTGCAGAAAGGGCCCCTACATCATATCATAATATCACAACACTTCGCCGAGATAACAAATATTCTGTGAGTGTGCGATCTAAAAATACCAAGTTTCTGGAAAACATCCGTGACGTTTGTTTTCGAAAGGGCGCCCATATCCTGTGGGCACTGGGCGATGTGCGCTTGTACATAGGCTTTTCCGAACGCAACTGTATGAAAAGTGCTGGCTTTATGTAAACAGAATTCGCTCGCTCTTTCGCGACGAGAGATGTCAATGTTTCTTAATTCCAAAAATAAGTTTATTTGGGAGATGGACAGAGAAAGAGGTATGGCCGGAGCGTGAGCGCGAGAGGGATCGAAGGCTGTGAAAATTTTGAAAATCAAAAAATTATAAGCAAGTGCTCCGCGCCATTCTCAGGCAGATCAACTCGAACGGGCGTCTAGTGAACAACACGCAACGACGATATATCCGAACCAAATCCAACGAACAATTCAATTTGAAACATCTCACAAAAGCATCTGAGCTCTAAAATCGCAAAATGGTTTACGAAAGTGGATTTACGACTCGCAGAACCTACTCCTCGAGGCCGGTGACGACTTCTTACGCCGTTACGGTAAGCCCCACGACTTGAAACTATTTACTTGACATACGGTAGTGTGGTTTTCCTTGATTTAAATCTGTGAAATATATCTGTGCGTACAGTTGCCAAGTTTCAAATTCAAAATTCCAAATTCCAAAACTATGAAAACCTGTGAATGCAAACGCTGCGGATAAATTTGACAGCATTTGAAGGCAGTTAGCTAATTGCTAATCGAATCTGTAGTCACAAGATTTCAGTTTTAAGCGCTTGTGTCCCACTTGCTGTACTCAATGGTTCTCTACTCATTTTGACAAGCGAGCAGATTACTTAAGAAATTGAAACACGTTTGAATGCAAAGTGTCTACCGCAAATGAATATCGTATCGAACTTACAGTATATAACTAGCTGGTTCTCCCACAACCGAATGTCCTTGTGCTCAAAAGTATCTGATGGTCACCTGGATGTTCTGTAAATGTATTTTCAGGTTCAGTGTGGGCATTTGTGTAGCGAATCATACATAAACCTATTTCTAACAATTTAATAACTGTCATGGTGGTTGTATGTACTTGTACTATACTATATATGTGATTTATGTGCGTTCCCAGTCTAACAAAAATACTATATAGAGCCAGACCGAAATCATAAAGATGTGACAAAATTATTTTGACAAAATTATGCGAGTGCGAAAACATTGCAGTTTTCCGCGAGCTCGTGGGCATTGAGTTTTCCCAAATTTATTGCTGCGCGATGATCTTCATATCTCTTTCGGATATACATGTTTACTCATCTCCCAAATATAACACGCGAATACATTTTAGGAATTCAGCGGAGGCCGAACATTTTCTTCTCTATCGCTATCTATTTTATTATTATTTACAAAAAGCTGAGGTCCGGGTCCGTCTGGTGCCCAAAAATGCTTGGCAAATACATGGGCGAGTGGAATTCCAAACACATGCGAATTCTCGATGAAACTCGCACGGAGGCAACTCTCTCGATAATTTGTTTCTGTACGGGCCGTGGTTTTGCTTTTTGTATGTGTAATACTATATGCGCGCGCATTTCGCTCTTCGCTGGTCCTAAAAATATCTTTCCGATTTCCATAATATATTCAAATAAACCAAAGCCATGGCGAGAGCCAACAACAAAATAACGCAAAATTTTCGAAAATCAGAAGATAAATGCTGAGAAAAGATCTCAAAGGACCCATTTTTCAGACAGTTTAATGTGATGATAATCCAAAGCAAGGCTGTATATGTAAATCGTAACCCCCAGAAGTCCATCTTGTCTGGAGACTTTCTGTTTTACCTGTATATATTCGCATTTGACCGCTATCAGAATCCCAACCTAATATCGTATAATAATGATTTGATGAATGAAAAAGAGATGCCACGTCTGATGTCATTGATGTGTATCTCTTAAATATGTCTACCTATCTTATAGAGATGTGTTGCTTGGCATTTAGGGATAGGTTGCAGAAGAAATGGCTTGATCGAATATTAACTTGATGTATATATTGCTGTGCATAAATAAATGTTTGCTGATTGTGTCCCACCTTAATGCTGCGAGTGACTCCATAATGCTCCCATTGCACATTACTTACAACCACACTACGTCGTATCAATATGCATATATACCTGTGTGTATTTAGACTAGGGTGGACCTTTTGGACTTGTCAATATTGAAATCGAAATGCTTAAATTGCCTTGGGTTCAAGTTCACTCTTATGTTAACCGAAGAAAGAGGTCCACTCCAGTCTTCAGATACATGTGTAGATATGCAGCTTGTGTCATACTGTAAGGATGTTCGAATACCGGATCTAGCTTGACTCGACCCCCACCACTGCCCCTGACGAAGCTGTATATAAATGCCCCGCCCTTGCACCGTGTACATATGATAGACCCGCCGCCCCAGTTGAGCCCCCAGCACCGCCAGCAGCTCCCAGCTGCACCACCTAACCACTGAGCCAGCGCCACAGCTTATTACCCGGCTGAGCCAGAAATTAAAAACAAACTTGTGGACTTTTGGGCATTGCAGAGAACGAAGAGAACACCAATTGACTGGGAGAAAGTTCCGTTCGTGCCGCGGCCGTCGCTCATCTCGGATCCGGTGACCGCCTTCGGAGTGCGGCGACCCGATCTCGAGCGGCGCCAGCGGTCGATCCTCGATCCCATCAATCGGGCGGCCATCAAGCCGGACTACAAGCTGGCCTACGAGCCCATCGAGCCGTACGTCTCGACACGGGACAAGAACCGGACGCGCATCCTGGGCCTGGTGCGCCAGCACATCGACACCGTGGAGGCGGGCGGCAACACCGCCGCTCGCACCTTCCGCGACAGTCTGGACGCCCAGCTGCCGCGTCTCCATCGCGCTGCCTCCGAGTCCCTGCCCGTCCGCCGGGAGACCTACCGCAACGAGAGGTCGGGCGCGATGGTCACCAAGTACTCCTACTAGGGATCATGCCCGGTGACCGACCCAACCGATAAACCGAACCCCTTCGAAAGCTAGTCGAACGAATCTAGTCTTAGCTAAGAACACATAACATTATCAAAACAGAAAAAAAACTGAAAAATCATAAAAATAACGATAGGCCTAGCCATAGTCCATTAAACCCTGTGTTAACCCACTAAACATTTGTACAAGTTTCTACTCTACACAGAGAATAAGAGTCCTTGTTGGCTTGTGGTTGAGGAAGAGATACCATTCGGTGCTTACTTCAAAGAACGCATTTTCAAGGATTTCCTTCTTGATATAGTATATAGTACCAAAACGATGGTAGATCACTTCCATTTTCCAACCTACAATGACCCTTTCTCTGTGTACCCATGTGTCTAACGCCTCATCCATAGAGTCATAGCATTTTGTGTGCCTACATAGATGGTTGCATTAAACTCGAAACTCCAAAGTTAAACCGTTCGAACATGTTTCAATTTCCCCCGAATGAGTCGCCTTGCGTTACTTGGCCATTTGCATACAGCAGTTCGTGGAGCAGTCTTGCCTTAACTTAAACTGAAAGCTTGCGTTGCCACAATGCCGAAACCAAACCAAACCTTTTCTATATATCACTATCAAATCGGAATTATAGACTCCACGCTTAGACCTGTGCACGGACAGACCGGGCTCGCACCGCAGCAGGGCCTCCTCGGACTACTCGTACACCTCGAAGTCGTCCGTGGAGAAGAGCAGCTACGACTCGAGCAACCCGCACTCGTACCGCCCGGAGCGCTCCACCTACACCTCGACGGTGGAGAAGACCTCGCGCAGCGGGCCCGGCGGCTCGTACAACTACAGCACCGAGCGGACGAGCACCACTGGCGCCGGACCCGGCGGCTACAGCTATTCCTCGACCACCTCCGGCAGCCTGCCCGGCGGCACCAAGTACCGCCACTTCTCCTACCACGTGTAGGTTGCCGGATGCACTGCATCGGCGGATCGGATGAGGCGGCGCCGGCAGCGGCGGCGTCGGTTGCCCACGGCTTTGAATGTTATGGTGCCCACTAATACGTCATTGTTTTGAATATATAATATACACACATATTTATATTTCAAATAATCCACCTAACACGCTAACCTTGAGTGCCCATGTATATGTATACGATGTTTCCGATGATGATGATGTATTTGTTTTGACTTGGACTAATCCCCACTAATGACCAAATAGTTTCGCATATAGACTAGATTAACTGAAACAAAAAACGAATTTCTCTGTGTATTTGCAACCTTCAAGCAGTCATGTTAAAACATATTTGTGATACAATAAAATAAACACGGTCTAATCTCAAATAAACAAGCGTTATTTTTGTTGAGCCCAGAGAGTAGAAGGTCGATACGATATTCATGCAGGAGACACAGAGTAGGAAACCGAAAGCCCCCCCGTTTTTGTCAAGGACTAGGCGAACTGTCATACTTTGAGACCCTAAACCTCCAATGCCGTATTTTGTATTACTTTCAGTACCCCTCGGTCGAGAAAGTAACTCGTGTAAGTATTTGGCTTTCATCCTGCTCGCCTACATCGCTTGTCATCCATCTTTCTATGGTTTACTATTCTTTTCTATTGACTATTATCACACTGTTCAATCACATCCATCACATCATCGTCACTGGAAAAGCCGACTCGGTTAGTAGTAAGCCCTCCTACTTAGTTTGTAGAGCCAGAAGAACCCAAGATATAAGAACTATAGTGTTGCGTTTTGTTGAAATATTGAAAATGTTGGTGCACATTTTTCATGTTAATACATAAAAACTTAAATATTTTTAATATCAATATACATAAAACTGTAGTAACAACATTGGAGAATCAACGCAGAACCTAAGATAGTAAAGGTAGAGCTTTCCAAGTTCGTACTTTCTTTGATTTAAGATCTAAGATTTCCCACTATCTGCAAAAGAATAATCCAAGGAAAAGAATCAACCCGATTTAAGTTTAAAATAAAACAGTCTATCTTCCCATATATCGACTCATTCCGACATGGAACTAACTTATATCATATCATATCATCAAGAGCAACTCTCCGACTGGAGAGCTCATGGTTTCAGTTTCCGTTTCCGTTTCTAGTTATGTTCTGACTTCAACTCTCCGCTTTCTCATTCCGCTAATCGAATCAGATCAGTATCACCCAGCTTCGCACATACGATGTTGTGTTAATTTTGAAACCGTTGCCAAATAGGTGTACAAGTCGAGTTACCCCATCTACTCGAGCTACTCGGTGCCCCGCCGCGTGTACGGCGCAACCCGGGTGGTGACCTCGCCCATCCGCGTGGTGACCTCGCCCGCCCGCGTGGTCTCCCGCGTCATACACTCCCCATCGCCTGTTCGCGTTGTCCGCACGACGACCCGAGTGATTTCATCGCCGGAGCGCACCACCTACTCCTACACCACGCCATCGACCTACTACAGCCCCACCTACTTGCCATCGACCTACACTTCGACCTACATCCCGACATCGTACACCACGTACACGCCGTCCTACGTCTACAACCCGACCACGGTCACCCGGGTGTACGCGCCCCGTAGCTCGCTTTCGCCGCTGAGGATCACCTCCTCGCCGGTGAGGGTCGTTACCAGCCCGGTTCGCTCCGTGCCCGCCTACCTGAAGAGGCTGCCGCCTGGATACGGTGCCCGGGCGCTGACCAATTACCTCAATACCGAGCCCTTCACCGTAAGTTGGTCCACCGTTTCTTAGCACGCAGCTTGCCCACTTAGCCACACAGAGAGCCTGGAGTAGTGCTTCCGTTTGATGCCGATATTACTGCTTTGGAACGTGCCCCTAACATTCCATCCAATTTGCAGACCTTCTCCGAGGAAACAAGCCGGATTCGCAACCGGGCGCAATCTCTGATTCGTGACTTGCATACTCCCGTGGTGCGCCGTGCACGCAGCTGCACTCCCTTCCCAGTCACTGGGTAAGTAGATCTACTCATAAGAAAAATGTGGAACCACTGGGGCGACCTTAAACGCTTTAGTGGCCCTTAGAAACCCGAAAATAGCTTATAAAGCTCTTATACGCCTTGAAATATATATGTTTCTATGCATTTATTAGGCCATCTTGGCGCAGTTTTTTAGAATTCACAAGCCCTTGGCATAGAACATAATTGCATTCGTTCCACTTATCGTATACGCAATTTTTGCGTTCACATCACGCATACGACGTGTGCAAAAATAAAATTCCTAGCTCAAATTGGTTGGAAAGAAATGACAATTTATGAAATTTAATTAGCTAAAAATACTAATTGGGTACCTATTTCTATGGTTTAGAAATATTAATCGGTGCTTTTCACATTATAAATAAATAAGAATACCTTCTTTTTGGGTTGGAAATGAAAAATTTATCACAGATTATTATTATATTATTATATTAATATTATTTTTATTGAAAACTTAATAACTATTTTATATATTTCTAGCTACACCTATGAGCCGACTTCCCAACTGGCCCTCGACGCCTATGTGGCCCGCGTCACAAATCCTGTGCGTCACATCGCCAAGGAGGTTCACAATATCTCGCACTACCCCAGGCCAGCTGTAAAATATGTTGGTAAGTTGCCTTCCGCACTGGTGCCGCTCTACTGCACTATGTATTCAGTTCACAACTGTGGTTAGACATCTTAATTGCATAGTAAATGGCTATTAAATTCCATTTTTTAAATAATCGAATAACAAAAGGTAAAAGTCATCTTGCATCAGTAAGGATTTGCGGTGACAAGGCCTATAATGTTAGAAGTCCATTGTACGATTCGGACAAAGTTCGAAATGATATTAACCTCTTGTCCTGGTACCTTAGACACCCGACTTGGAAGAGTGATAAGAAATCCCAAGATCCTGTAAAGGAAGGTAAGTACTGTTCGTGTTGTTACATTTCGCTTGAATACGACACCTGTATATATCACTCAAGCATACGTGTAATTGATGTTGCGCCAAACGATTGACATTCATAAGAAGTTGCCTACTCAAGGACAAGGGTTCTCGGTTTTTTTGTTACAAATTAATAAGAAAAACATTAAGAAATTAAAAAAATTCTAGTTGATAAAATAAACACTTTCATAAATCAAAAATCAAGCAAGGAATAATTTACATTCTTCATTACATGCCAGACAAATAAAAGCAATAAAAGGCACCTATGGCTTGGTTAAAAATGATATTATATCTGTTCGTATTAAATAAATTGGCTTGTATCAGTTCTCCGTTTTTGCGTTCTCCACTTGTTTTCCGAAATTGTACTTCCTTCGAATATTCACTTTCTACAAAGTTCAGATAGCTTGTAATACGGTGCTACAGAATCTAAATTAGTTTATTCATTTGTAACTAACTTACATATTTGGTTGCTGCATCCTGAATTGTTCGGTTCATTGTATTTCACTAACGTTATACGTTTTATGATTGATTGATTCTTTCCAGTTGAAGCTGTTGAAGTTGAGGCCTAAATGATAACATGCCTGATTTTTGTATGGACATACACTTCTCTTTCTTAAATAAACCAATCTAAAAGACTTTCTTTTGCGTGGTAGACAATTAGCCGATATCTACAAGATGAACACTTGATATCGACACCCTCTGGCGCTTTCACTACTCAGACTAATACCCACACAAGTCAGATCAGAACAGCTTAAAAGATCGAATACAAAATAAATAAACTCAGCGCATCACTTGTGATACTAACATTTTTCATGTGACTCACCGAAATGTAGATACTTATTCATTATCTTTCGACTTGTTGTAACTTAAGTAAAAGCTGACGATTAAATTATATACTTTCATGATCACCGACTACGAATTAATAAACACTTCATGTGCATAATTTTTGGCATTTAAGATATGGACGTCAGCGCGAATTTTGTTAACCAATGTTATGTTCATGCCTATGTAAACACATTTTAGGGATATTTACTCACAAATATGTATCAATATATTAATTTGTAAATACGGAGCGCAAATCTTTCTTTATGGGCTCGAAAGCTAGTCATCAGTGGGTGATTGAAAACTCCTTTAAAAGGACAAAGTATAGCAGCGTTTGCCCTGCTAACAGGATAACCAACTATTTTTTATAAAATACAACACTTGACAACAATCTTGTAAATAAATGATGCAGAAATACGAAATCAAAGACACAAGTACACACGATCCAACACCTCGAGACCTCTGCTTACTTTATGTACTCTTTTGCTTTTTGAGATGTATATATGTATGTATGCTTAACCCATTAACCACATTTTGGTTCAATTCTTCACACCCAGAACTTTTTAAAGAAAATTCCCATTAATGCCACACAATACTCTAAACCATTGGCGTCTACTGTATCTGCAATTTTCCTTGCTATAAGCAAACCACCAACCGTCGACCCACGTAGTAAGTATTAGTCGTACAAGATAATGTAATTGATAAAACTGAGTGAACGACCAAAGTAAAGGATACTTAATGTGAAATGAGAATAAAATAGAGAAGCATACGCACTGTGGCGAGGGTTCTTCTGACAAGCTCTACATTTCAGATGCCGAGTTGGATCCTAACCGTCCATCTAGAAAATTTTCTGCCCCTAGGCCCCTGGAGGACCCACTCGACGTGGAGGCCAAGGAGAAGCAGCGTCTTCGCCAGGAGCGCCTGCTGACGGTCAACGAGGAAGCCCTAGATGAAATCGATTTGGAGAAGAAGAAAGCCCAGAAAGCCGATGAGGCCAAGCGTCGGGAAGAGAAGTGGGTGTTCCTAAAACACATTTTTGTAATTTAACTAATGTTTTGATAATCTTTAAGGGCCCTGAAGGAGGAGAGGGACCGCCTAACAGCTGAGGCCGAGAAACAGGCTGCTGCCAAGGCGAAGAAGGCCGCCGAAGAGGCCGCCAAGATTGCCGCCGAAGAGGCTCTTCTGGCGCAAAAGGCTGCAGAAGAGTCTGCCGCCAAGGCTGCCGAAGAAGCCGCTCTCAAAGCTGCCGAAGAAGCCCGTCTAGCCGAAGAAGCTGCCGCCAAGGCTGCCGAAGAGACTGCCCAGAAAGCGGCCGCAGAGGCTGCCCAGAAAGCCGCCGAGGAAGCTCGTCTAGCGGAAGAGGCTGCTGCCCAGAAGGCCGCCGAGGAAGCTGCCGCAAAGGCCGCCGAAGAAGCCGCTCTCAAGGCTGCCGAAGAGGCTCGTTTGGCCGAAGAAGCCGCCCAAAAGGCTGCTGAAGAGGCCGCGCTGAAGGCTGTGGAGGAAGCCGCCCAGAAGGCCGCCGAAGAGGCCCGCGCCGCTGAGGAAGCCCGTCTGGAGGAGGAGCAGCGCCTTCGGGAGCAGGAGCTGGAGCGCCTGGCGGAGATCGAGAAGGAGAGTGAGGGCGAACTCGCTCGCCAGGCCGCCGAGCTGGCCGAGATCGCCCGCCAGGAATCTGAGATCGCCGCCCAGGAGCTGCAGGCCATCCAGAAGAACGACACCGAGGCCGAGGCCACCGAGCCCCTGGTCGAGGAGCCCGACACGCCCGTCGAGGAGCAGGAACCGGTCATCGAGCTAGGCTCCAATGTTACCCCCACAGGAGGCAACAACTTCGAAGAGGATCTCGATGACGAGGAAGAGGAGGAGGACGAGGAGGAGGAATAGATTCTACATAATCACCATGCTGTCAACCTAATTTAAAAGAAACAATAAAAATAATATAAAAACCATTGGAAAGGGGTCGTGGGGATAAAATTAAATATTAGACTTGGAAAAGCCGACGAAATTAAAATATGCTGAAAAAGTTTTAGAACAATGTAAAATTAATAAGATCAAAAATAACGAAACTCAATTATATATTCAATTATTTAACCAGTAACTATCCAAGCTTTTGTAAAAGGCTAGTTCGCGATTGAGAACATATGTATAGTTTAAGAACATATGTATAGACTTAATGTGGTCGGAAAAATCTCCTTCACTGCGTTGCAAACTTCTGACTAAAATCAATATAGCCTCTACAAGGGCATAAAAACTGAAGTTGATCGATCTAGCACTTATCAGAATGTCACGTAGATGGCGATGGAACTATATCTGGCGCCATCTATGTTTGAACTTGGTAACCGAGTGAAACTATCGATAGTCGATTTTTTCAGCGTGACCGCTTTAAATAATTGTTGGTATATTTTGAATAAATAAAAATGGTATTAATAAGTGTATTTCCTTGAGGCTGATAGTTTGGTTAACTTAATTTCACCTTTTATTTTAATTCAAACAAAATGTCGAAGGACGAGAAGGACAAAACTCAGATCATTGACAAGGACCTGGACCTGTCCAACGCCGGACGCGGCGTGTGGCTGGTCAAGGTGCCCAAGTACATAGCCCAGAAGTGGGAGAAGGCCCCCACGAACATGGACGTGGGCAAGCTGCGGATCAACAAGACGCCGGGCCAGAAGGCACAGGTGTCGCTCTCTCTCACGCCCGCGGTACTGGCCCTCGATCCCGACGAGAAGATACCCACGGAGCACGTCCTGGACGTGTCGCAGGTCACCAAGCAGACGCTCGGCGTATTCTCGCACATGGCTCCGTCCGATGGCAAGGAGAACTCCACAACTCCGGCCGCGCAACCGGACAACGAGAAGCTGTACATGGAGGGCAGAATAGTGCAGAAGCTGGAGTGCCGGCCCATAGCAGACAATTGCTACATGAAGCTCAAGCTGGAGTCCATTCGCAAGGCATCGGAGCCTCAGCGCCGGGTGCAGCCCATCGACAAGATCGTCCAGAACTTCAAGCCCGTCAAGGATCATGCACACAATGTAAGTTCAAGAGTAAACCATTTGCTAGCTCCTTTTACCCACCTTTCTATGCCCGCAGATTGAGTACCGGGAGCGCAAGAAGGCGGAGGGCAAGAAGGCGCGAGACGACAAGAATGCCGTGATGGACATGCTCTTCCACGCCTTCGAGAAGCACCAGTACTATAACATCAAGGACCTGGTCAAGATCACCAACCAGCCCATCAGCTACCTGAAGGAGATTCTCAAGGATGTCTGCGATTACAACATGAAGAATCCGCACAAGAACATGTGGGAGCTCAAGAAGGAGTATCGGCACTACAAGACTGAGGAGAAAAAGGAGGAGGAGCACAAATCGGGCAGCAGCGATTCGGAATAGCACTAGCATTAGCACACTCTTCGGATTACCCTCATTAAAACATATTTAAGTGATTTGCATGATTTCGTTTTATTCCTTAAGAACTACTCGTACAACTATGAAAAAACATTATTTCTTACACTGATTGTAAATAGACATTTGTTTGTCCTCTGGAAATACATACATATATACACTATATTTAGGCGACATCCTGCACATCTATTATCCGACTTTTCCTTACGTCCGAAGAAACTAATAATATACTTTTGTACAGTAAGAGATCAGGTACTTGTTGATAGTACTATCTGCTCATGTAGATTTCCAAAACACTTACTGCGTCAAAAGGCCATTTTTCAAAATGCAATCAAACGGTGGATGAAAATTAAATTTGTAAGAATTCATTAAAGAAGTAAAACTATAATTAAAAAAATCAAAGATAAAGAAATTGAAATAAAAAGAAATATAAATGAATAAAAATGTTTGGATTTCAAAAGAAAAAAGTATTAAACCGAAAAAATGATAAAAGAAACTAAAAAGCGGCATCAACTCATTTGTGCTTGGAGAAATCGAGCTTAGATAATACTGGCTTACTATTCTACGAAAATATTGCGTAAGTTGGGCTTAAAGCAAAGTGAACTGTCTATTGCAAGTCTGCCTAGGAAGCTAAAACTAAATTTTGTACAAATATTATTCCCTACTCTAAACACATATTGCGTCAAGATCTTAAATCAAAGGATACTATTGCAAGCCCGTTAAAAGCAGGCAGCCGAAACCTACACTTCAACGTAATTAATGAATAATAATCCTATATCTGGCAAGGTCTTAGATTAAGCGCAGCCTCTTGATCTTGTTGTACTGCTGCGTAAAGTGCATTGTTCGCTGGGCCTGAAAATAATATAATATAAAGATTTACATACATAATTCGAATAGGGGGGCACACAAACTAAATACTAAAACTGGACGCGATGAATCTACACAGAAGCTTGGATATCTAACTAATCAATACATTTAGGACGGGCACAAGACTACTACTAATTCAACCGGGGTGCCGATGCCAATGAAGAGCCCATCGAAGATATCCCCGAGTCGGCATCGGAGGGAGTCGGCCTCATCTTTGGGATGGGCTGGATCAAACGCACAGTTTTTGCAAACACCTCGGGGGAAGCCATGTCCGTGGACTTCCGTTTGGTTTTCACAGGCACCGGTTTGCTCGGCCCGGCCTTCATACTGCTATTCACCGTCTTTTGCGCCGATTTACTCTTGGCTGCACTCATGTTGCCCACGTCATCCTCGGGATGGATTTCCATTCGCAGCGTACTCTTCAGCTTCATGTGAAACTGAGACATTTCGATGGGCTTACTTTTATCGCGACTTCCAAAATGCAAGGACACGTTCCCGTGGTTCGTCTGGAAAAAGGTGTGTTATTATTATTGAAAATGTTTATTTTCGCTTCAATCCATTTACTAACCAGTACTAGTGAGGCCAGCATGTAGCGACACATGGTACTAGGATCCTTGTCAGCCATGACGTCAGCTAACGTGGCTGTTCCATTGCCCGCCTTGCAAACCTCCAAGATCTCAGTGCCCAGGTCTTTGATGTTAAAATTCTGCCGTTCATGAGCTGCCTCCAACGCGGGGGCCAATCTTCTATGCCAGTCTCGAATCTACAAGGTTAATGTTAGTATTTTCTTTGATTATTTTGTACCCAGAATACTTACCATAGAGCTGGAATCAGGGATATAGGAGTTATCATTTTCCAAGGGCGATTCGGATCTTATTGAATCATCGCAGTCCTCGATACCCGCATCCTGTACCCCATCATCATCTTGAGCTGGGATATTAGCAGGCAAGTCCTTCGGTGTTGCTGTGTCATCTAAGGTTGTTTCGTCTAGCTGCGTGGCGATCTCCAATGTTGAATTTTCAAGTTGACCGGTATCTAAAACTCCGCTGTCCATTGCATTTGGCTCAGCGGTGGTGTCCAGCTCAGAACTTATATCAGCTCCGAATCCACTTTCCATTCCCGAGTTCGCTGTAGTCTCTAATCCGCTCTCCATTCCCGAGTTAGCTGTAGCCTCCAATGCGCTTTCCGTTCCGGAGTTTTCAGTCACATCCAGTTTCGAGGAATCCGCACTTGGGTTCACCGTTGTGGGTTCAGTAGTGCCGTTTAGCTCAGAGAATATTGACTCTCCCAAATCGCTCTCCATTCTAATGTTTACGGTCCCATCTAGTGCTTCGGCCATAGTTTCGTTGATTGCCTTATTCGCCTGGTTTTCAGTGGGGTCTTCCACCTCAACTTTAACTTCTCCGATGGTAGAGACAGCGCCTGAACCAGCTCGCATGTCCTCAACATCCAGACCGGAGTCAAATGTGGGTCGACGTTGACGAAAGCCCAGGAAATCTATAATATATATATATGACAATTAATAATACCAAGTGAAATGGAAGCGCCAGGCCAGTGACTTACTAAACTCCTCGTCAAACTCTAAGCTATCGGGAGACTCGGGCGTTCTTTCCTTTGTTTGGAGAGTTCCTTTTTCTGTCCGCAAATTCAGAGCTCTGCTAGCGGTTGGAGGCTTTGGTTGGGCTTCTCGCCTGGCAGGAAGACGCTGCAAATATTTCGTATTTATTAGCTTTGCTCTGATACAAAATAAGTTATATTTGACACTCACCGCCTGCTTGAACAAGTCAAACTCTGACGGAAGTTTAAAGAAGCATTTGCGGCGCAGGGCCTTGTGAGAAAGCCTCATAAAATTCAACTGAATGGGGTAGCAGACCTCCCTGGGAACATTCACTGCCACATCTTCACCCATCTCCATAATGTCAACTGTCTTGGCTTCCACGTCTTCCGATCGGATTACTAGCTCCGTCAGATGGCGGTGATCTTCTACATCTGAAAGAACAACACCTTCATCGTCAAAAGACTGGCCTGCCGTGACAAATGCAATGAACGAATGCAAGTGCGGGATCAAGTGCCAAAATAGGAAAACAAAAAGAAACAATAACGTGAGTATTTTCAAAACAAAAACGTAAGATTAAAAAAACACTTATCCTTAGTACGCTTGGCAGGCATTGTTTTGCCATTGGTTTACCTGTATGCACGTGGGAGGAAACGGAAACCTCTTCCATACCGATCCCGGAATCGATTTGCGACATCAACAGCTCCTCGAGAGATTCGTCCTTAGGCGGTGGCAGGTCCAGTCCCGTGGTGTCGAAGACACTAGACTCGTTGGTGGCCAACGTGCTGCTCAGCGGTGGATCCTCCACTTTGCTAACACTTAAGGAGTTATCCACCTGGCTGACACTTAGCGAAGAGTCCTGCACTTGACTTTCGCTTAGAGCGGAGTCAACTTGGCTAGCGCCTAACGTGGAATTCTCCACCTGGCTGGTGTCCATCGTGGCATTGATGGTGCTGTCCTCCTGACTGGTGTTCATTGATTCTCCCAGTCCCGAATCCACTGATATCTGGTTCTGCAATCCATCGCCTGTGGTCAGATTGTTCTCCTCCGTCATCGGTAAATCGATGTCCATTTCTTCAGCAGGTGCAATATCCTCGGTATCCATGGGCTCACATTCCTCCAGTCGCACTTTTTTCGCCTGCTCCGTTTCCGAAGTGCCAGGCAGTGATCGTTTCCCCGATTCGTCCATTCTTCTTCTCGTCCTCACGGTGGCTCCATAGCGTGCGGCCAGCATTTGATTTTCCAGCGCAATGTACTCGTCCAGGTAGTCCTTCGTGGTCATGTGCTCGTTCAGTATCTCAGCGGTGTTGACTTGATTCGTATGCACATATTCCTTGATCAGATTTAACCGCTCGAAGGGAATGTCCGGCAGCAGCGTGTTATATCGATGCTCCACATGATACGTAAACATTTTGTACTGCTTCTTCTCGTCCTGGTCGTAGGGATTGTGGGGATCCACAATGGGCGCGTGTCTCCACAGGTTGGGCGGCGTGTGATCCTGATAAAGGTACTCTATCGTCCGATTCCGCGTGCACTTCACAAAGCCCATCTGGTTGAATCGCTTCTCGTCTGACATCGTCTTGAACTTCCGCGGTTCCACGGTGAGCAAATAGGGATCCACTTCCTTCTTGGTCAGCTTCTTGGCGCGGCGTTTGCGTGGCTCCTCCGGCTTGGGGGAATTGTTTTCCGCTCTGTAAATGTAAAAAGAACAAAAATCAGTATGCCTCCAAAAGCAGATTAGAAAGAATTTAATCCTCCTTAAGTATAAATGTGGTCTAAACATATTTTTATAATTTTCAATGTTTCACTTTATTTTCATCAAATAAATCGAATTACTTATAAAGCCAAATATGATAGGATTTCGATTATTTGGGTCAAGTGAGCTCCTTATATTTTGTGTTGTGCTGATAATTAAAAATGCCTTTTAGAGGCTGATTACTTTGCATGATGTCAACTTTATTATTATAATGCGTATGATCAAAACTTTGTAAAACTGTTTGCTGGTAGTGGTGGCTGAAGTTTAATTTTATGAATGATCTAATGCCCATTTTCGCCTCTCTCTTCGGTTGGCTCACTCCCCAATTTTTTGCACACTCCCTTGTTTGTTTAAGAGATCCCAAAAACGTGTTTGGGCATTCATTGACATGTGGTCAAACGGGAAGTGGAGCCGGCTTCACTGAACTGATATTAACGTAAACAAAGCCGAAGATGGGGGCGGAGCGGAAAGCTCGATAAGCGGTATTCGGTGCTCGGGAGTGATAAGAGACCGCGCCTGGACAGACATGATGGCGACCATCGCGGAGCACATGGCCTTATCTTCCTTTTTGTCACATTTCTCCTCTTCTGACTCCAACTCACCCGTCGCTGCCGCTGGGCGGCTCCTTCTGCGGCTCCGAGGTGAGCAGGGCCTCGATCTGGTGCTCCACCACCTGGTACATGTACTCCACGCGGTCCCCGTAGATCTTGCCGCAGAATTGGAGGGCGCTTCCCGCCGCCACAATGGCCGATCGCCGGGAGACATGGTTGCTTCCTAGGCAGTGGCGCAGTAGCTCCTCAATGTACTGGAAAAGATGATTGAATGTGAATTTATTACAAAAATAACACTATTCTTTTACATTTTATGGGGCATGTTAATATTATGGTTTTATTTAAGATGTACCTCAGTAGATCTGTGTTAAATATATATAATTTTGATCAAGCTCCACTGTACTAGAAAGCGGTTTCACTACTTTTTCCCAGATAGGCAACCCAACTTTTTGGACATAATACTCACATATGCCAGTGATATCCGCAGGTCCGTGGAGTAGTCCGTGTTCTTGGAGAGCTCCTCGAGCAGGAGGATCAGCGAGCCGAGGTCCAGCTGCTCGTCGTAGGCGAGGATGCACTTGGCCACCTGGGTGCCAGGTCGGTTCCGGGCGATGTCCAAGATCTGTTTCCGTGCTTCGCTGAAGGAGGCTTCACACATGGCGGGCGGGGGGTATGGAAAACAGAGTTTGGTTAGGCAAAAACAACACACCCAACCGCGGTTTCGCTTTTTTGTTTATTTCGGCCTGCCCCACACTCGCAGAGGCACTCGCACACAGAGGCACCAGCACGAGGCACACCGATACACTGAAAATAGCGCTGACTTAATCGATCGCAGATCGACGCCCGGGGCTCCGCAGACTCCGCTGGCGTTACTCAACCCCCGGGTGCTTACCCGCCGCTTCCGGGGATGGCCGCTCCATGGTTCACTGGTCGAAGCTACGAAAAGTGTCTCTCGGGATGGGGTTCGCACATTTTACAGGCATTCTGGGAGCACTCTGCCTGGCACAAACACTGCAGACACGCACACGAACAAAAAGTGCACACGAGGTGTGGGGGAAAACAAAATGGTGGAGCGGAGGCACGCCGCCGTGTCCTCAACGGTCCGACTGTGTGGTCTGTCCCCAACTTGGTCCTAGTCTCGCGTTTTCGGTTTCATTTCCTGGCGCGGATTTGGCGCGAATGGGTGCAGGAACAATTTCCTATTCACCCCAAAATATATGTATTTCTTATTTTGTTTTGCTCTCCCGACGAGTGGCGAATGAGAGAAGAGGCGCACGGAAAATGTTAAGGGGCAATGCTGTTAGCTTGTTAGCTGGCGTGGTCACCCTAATTATCGATAGCTTTGTCGATATATATCGGTCGGTATTTTCTGCACGGTGAACACAGAGTATTTTGTTAATTAAAGTAACTGCTATTTCAGTTGGATTATTTAATTAATTAGTTTTATTATTTGATCACTGTGTTATGTCACGATTCTCTTTATATCCAGGACATTTTCAGTTATGAGTTTTAAAGTTTATTTAATTCAATTTTTAATTCATATTTTATTAAATCCATCTGCCTACAAAATAATTCAACTGTTTTCCAATACTATGATCAATCACAGAATGGAATACCGGGCTCGCGACAGGAGCTTTATTTATATATTAAATAAATCTCTCATGAATTCGATTTTAAATATATTAATTACAGTTAATCATCAACAAGTAATTTTTTCGTGTTTTTTTTTTTTTTGTATACTTTTTAATGATATTTGATGTGAAGACCCAATGATAAATCATTTTTAATACTAATAGAGTGCATCACAAAAAAATTTCAGAGTTGTTGTTTGCTTTCCCTCAAGTTTATAGCAATTTTATAAAAGTCACTGTTTTTCTGATCGTGATTTTCGGTATTAAGGTTTTTAGTGGAGTTCCGAACCATCACCGGATTTTTTTCATCGATAGTGTCATCACCGTCGTGAGTGTTTGGCCAGCCTTAGAAGTTCCATCACTGCTTCAAAACAAATATTATTTTGCATTGCTTTGCCTTGTTTACATGGATATGTCGAACCAGGAGACCCAGGTGTCCAGCCTGCCGATGCCGCCGGAGCGGTACATCGCCAACTACACGGAGGAGAACATCCGCCGCAACCGGGCGCCCCGCCCACCGCCGCCGCCCTCGCAGCACGAAGTCTACAGCATGTTTGGCATCCAGTACAACAACGACGAGATGATCCGGAGTCTGGAGTCGCAGAACATCAAGCGCCTGATCCCCATCCACTTCGACCGGCGTAAGGAGCTCAAGAAGCTCAACCACTCGCTGCTGGTCAACTTCCTGGACCTCATCGACTTCCTCATCCTGAATCCCGACAGCCCGCGGCGCACGGAGAAGGTGAGGATTTATCCTATCAGAAGAAAGCGGGAATCCAATCAAGATAATCGTTTAATGAGTCGGAAACTCCTTGAAGGATCTACCTATTCCCATGCCTTATAAATGAATATATTTGTAACTATATGAAACAGAGTTGATGTGTGGTTAATGATCATATATCATTTTGTAACTTGGATTACACTCCTGCACAGTCAATTTTAAGAACTTTAAAAATGATTATATAAAATAGTTCGATTTAATGTAAGATTCGCCATGCTATCATGTTGTACAGTGTTCTACTATTCAAGGAACCCATTTGTGGCATTATAATATCTTAACTGATTAACAACAGAAATCCCTCACCATTTCAGATTGACGATCTGAGCCTGCTGTTCGTTAACATGCATCACCTCCTCAATGAGTTCCGACCCCATCAGGCGAGGGAAACCTTACGCGTCATGATGGAGATGCAGAAGCGACAGCGCGTGGAGACAGCCACACGTTTTCAAAAGCACCTGGAGCGGGTTCGCGAGATCGTGAACACAGCCTTCTCAGCCTTGCCAGTTCTGGGGGATGATGACGAGAGCGGCGGGGCAAAGATTAAGACGGAGGTGGATCCCCTGGAGGCGAATGCGGCGGCCAAGAACGATCCCAGCTATCAACACGATCGCATGCTGTGCAAGCTGGTGGACGCCATTGAGTAAGCCGCCATGGACTGGACATCGGCACTGGAGATTGTGTCAATCACTGTGAACGGCTTTGGAAAGAAGAGCTCCTCATATTTATAACTGCTTTTAGTGTAAGGAAATAAACCCAATTTGTGTAATGAGAATATTCCACCACTTATGAGTAATTCATTCACTTGGCTTAAATGTGTTTAGTCATCTTAGAGATAATTTTAACACAGATAAGATCATCCCTCTGACGTGTGGCTGAGATAAAAGAGACGTTTAAGCATCCAAAAATTTCACCATTGAAATGACGTAGTCAATTTGAAGTAATATATAATTGTAAACTCATAAAACAAATTGTAATTTCATAGAAAGACTTTTGATTAAAAGAAGGATGTTAGGTGGGAAAAATATTTTGTAGTATGCAGTGATGTTAGTCCTTTTTAGTGAAAAACGTGAACATCACACGTTTACTGACTTATAGTGGTTGGTACCTCATGGTATAATCGTGACTTCCAAAAATGTGTGCTCGTACAGTAGTACCTCCATTAATAGTTAAGCATATCATCATGTATAAACTCACTGATCGAAAAAAGTCTACCATATAAAAATACAAACATTTATGAAAATGGATTTTAAAGTTTCGCTTTAGAGGTCTTCTCCTCTAACTATTACATCTTATGTAATAAAATAATTTTTTTGTGACAAAAGGCTTTAAACTAAATTGACAATTGCATTTTTTTATATTTTTAATAGATATTTTGGATTATTTAAAATGTAAAACTCACTGTCTCCAGAGCAACGTGTTTTTTTCTGAATAAACATGGTTTTATAACTTTATTAGCTTCCTTAGATTGTAACGCACGCGATAAGACAGCTGAATCTTGAATCTTGACTTTTATTGAGGCAAACTCCGATAAAAGCAGGTGCCATCCTCTCTAGGAGATCACTTCTCGTGCAGCGTTGCAAGTGTCAGCTATTCTCGATGGAATTAAAATATACTGGAGACCCTTAACTCGGTGACTGTGAACTAAAATCTTCAAAGCATTGTGGTTGCGCTTTTTAATCAACAACTGCAGGCGCATCAATTGAACTGAACAATTAATTTCAAGAGCAAGCCAATTGTAAAAAGATATAGTGAGAAACAGTAATCGCTGAGATGTCGGAAAAGCCTGTTGAAAAAGTAGATCCTGAGAAAAGCAAAGGTAAAAGATACATGAAAAGCTAATAAAAAGTGGTTTCTAGTTTCAAAAATAAATACTTTTATAACGAAAACAAGTGCATAATCTAGAAATTTTTTAAAGACAAGCCATAAAAACTTAAAAAAAATTTTCAAATCAAATTGTTACATAATTTTGATAGCCAAATGTGTGCAATATATTTGGTTTTTTATTTCCATCTTTATAGTGTGGTGATTCTGTGTAATCTGTGTTTTTGTTAAACTGTATGCTAATAAATGACGTAATGGGTGTGGAAAAGTTTTGATAGGTGGTTTAAGTCGGACAACACGGTTATTTCGTAATAATATTATTCGTATTATACTCTTATAAAAGAAAACTTAAGTAAACTTTGGAAAAGATTAGAAACGGTGGTCCATAAAAAGTGATATATGTACTTAAATTTATAAAAACGTAACTATCTTTTTGTTTAAAGGGCTGGAAAATGAAAATGACGCGGATGGAAATTCAGATAGCACGGCGGAGGCGGCAGCCACGCCCACCGAGGAAGGTCCTGCCACCTTCGACAAGGCTATCGATGGCGCAGGCTTTGGCATCTTCAACCTGATGCTGCTCATCGTCTCCATTCCCGCCCAGAGTGCTGCCATCTTCGAGTCCAGCTCCATGTCCTACATCCTGCCCATTGCCGAGTGCGATCTGCACCTGACTCTTGAGAACAAGGGTGTACTTAATGCAGTGGCCTATGCGGGCATGACCATTTCGGCCGTAGCCTGGGGCTACCTGGCGGATACCAAGGGTCGCAAGAAGATCCTCTACTGGGGCTATCTCATAGATGCGGTGTGTGTTTTCGGCAGTGCACTGAGTCAGAACTTCATGATGCTGGTCGTTTTCAAGTTCATGGGAGGATTGGTGTAAGTAAATGCTTTTTTACGGATTATCAACTATTTTATTGTTAATTTATTTATATTTAAAGGGTAAATGGACCAGCTGCTGTGCTGTTTACTTATCTGACAGAAATGCATGGTCCTAAACACAGGTCCTCTATTCTGATGATCATTGGTATGGTGACTTCTACCGCCACGGTATCCCTGCCCCTCCTGGCCTGGGGTATTTTCCCCCGAGATTGGGACTTTGAGTTCTGGGGCTTGCAAAGTAAGTTTACAACCTTTCTTTAAACATACTTAATCTCTAAGGAAATGCTAATTTAGTCCACAGCTGGCAAATTTATCTGTTCGTACTGGGCATCCCGAGTTTGGTCAGTGGAATAATTTTCTGCTTCATGCCGGAGAGTCCCCGATTCTTGATGGCCCAGGGAAGGAACGAGGAAGCTCTGCAGGCTTTCAAGCAGATCTACCATGTCAACAGCCGCAAGCCCAAGGATAGCTACCCAGTAAGTAACTAGATCAAAGCTTACAATGGTTTTATAATTTATTAAGATGTAAATTATTATAATTATAATTTTTGCAGATTAAAGTCCTCATTCAGGAGGTACCCGATCGTAGAGCCGGTAATAACGAGGTCATCTACACCATCGAGGAGAAGGCCAAGGAGGTTCCCACAAAGAGACCATCGCGCACGCTGGCGGAGAGCCTTCGCTCTGGACTGGAGCAGATGAAGCCGCTGGTCAGGAAGCCCCTGCTGGGACTGTCCATCTGCTGCTACGTGATGCAGTTCGGCATCTTCCTGGGCATGAACACCATCCGGCTGTGGCTGCCCCAGCTCTTCGCCTCCATGGCGGAGTTCGAGGCCCTCCACGAGGGCGATGGTGTGGACGCCAGCATGTGCACCATCCTCGAGTTCAGCGTGAATCGCACGGCGGAGACCGTTCTGAATTACGCCGACGCGTGCTCCGTGGTAGGTATCAAATTAAACCTAGCTACGAGATTTAGATAAGCGATCTGAATCTGTAGGTTGGGCTTATCTACCAGCTCTCGTAATGCCTCGTCATCGTGATCGTGACGTGGCTATCTATGCACACAAAATAAAAGATTAGCCGAATCGGTCATAATTTAAAGGGCTGTATACCCTAACAGAGAGTTTTATAGTTTGATTTAACCTTTATTTATTAATAATAATGATCCAACTTGTTAACTATTTATTAATAATACTGATAACATTTTTCCTTAAAGCCCAAGGTAATATCAATGGACATGTACCTGAATAATATAATTGTGTCGGCCACTGGATTTGTGGGCTACTTCTTTGCCGGAGGAATAATCCGAGCTCTGGGTCCCAAGCGCATGATGAGTAAGTTTCTCATAAATTGTTATATTCTCCAAGATTTAACCCTCTTTTATTTTGCAGCCTATGGACTCTTTTTGTCGGGAACCTTTGGCCTACTGCTTTACTTCTCTGTGAGCAGTCTGATGACCCTCATCGTGTCGGCCACCTTCCTGACAATTACTGGAATCGCTGTCTCCTCTCTTCTGGGAGCTGTGGTGGCCCTCTTTCCCACCCAGTTAAGGTGAGTTATATGATCCTCCAAACTTATCTGAACTTAATCCAATACTTTTTGTAACCCAGAACCGTTGTGGTGGCCATTGCCATGATGTGCGGGCGATTTGGAGCTCTGACCGGAAACCTACTCTTCCCCGTGTTTGTTCAGATCGGCTGCTTGCCTCCATTTATAATGGTCTCCTCAGTGCTGATATGTGAGTTAGAGTCATCACCACCAATAAACAGCGCTTTGCTAATATTTACCTATATTCAAATTACAGTGGCAGGCGTTCTCTCAATACTTATACCCAATCCCGCAAAGGCAACGTTTTCTTAGAGGACTTATCCCTTTTCGTAATCCTGGCCTAAAGGTTTCCAGTGTGAGAATGAACCTTAAACGACTTTGGTTTCTTCCAAACCAGTTATCCACTAATTAAAACCAGATCTTGCGACATTAGCTTAGCTTTTGTTTAGTTGTACAAATTAGAGATAACGAATTATCTGGAGATAGACGCTGAACAACTATTTATATTTACCTTAAGTAATCAAATAAAATATACCTTTACTGCTGTACGAATTATATTGTTTCGAGAGCTCAGAACAAAGGGCGTGTATCCCAAAGGATTTTGTCTGGTGAGCAAGGACAAAAGTCGTCGGAAGACATGCAAATCTCATTAACACCAATTAACTGTAACCGGCTCAGGTGGGTGAGTGGGTGGTTCGATGGGTGGGCAGGCGGATTGGTTGGCTGGTTGGTGGGTGGGTGGTTCACTTGGCACTTGAGTGATCTGTTACGGATAACATCAACCATGATTTTCATCAGCCGCTGAGGGGTAAAGTGGGAATTAGTGCTGCCCGAATTGACTTATCTGGCAGCCTTTAATGGATGCGATTTATTAGATTGAGCGCTTGAGTGATTCCCGAACAAGGTGAGCTTTCACCCAAAGACCAATAAAGTCGAGTCACTTGAGAGCACGCAGATAATTTCAAAATGCGGTTGAAATGCCAGGAATTACTAATTAGAAGTGCCTCTTTTGTGTTGCTTGTTCAATGGAAAAAACCAGTTTTGTTAACCAATTTTCCTGGGAAAAGTGTATAAGCAATGATAATAATATGCTTAGCAGTATATTAAATAATTAAAAATTAAAAATGATTTAATAGAGGAATTTGCAAACCTCACATGTCAAAACATATAAAATTAAAATTAATCATACAGGAGTCTTTTAATCAACTTTCAAAATTTCCATTGCCACCTCAGACATTAAATATCGGTTTTGTGATGGGCGATAATGCAGATGTGGCTGCCGATTTCGAGACGGCGATCGCGGAGTGCGGATTTGGGCTGTTCAACGTGTTCATCCTGTGCAGCGCGGTCCCCTGCCTCACGGCGATGGTCTTCTCGGCCTCCGCCCTCTCCTACGTGATGCCCTCCGCCGAGTGTGACCTTGACCTCAGCATCGTGGACAAGGGCGCGCTGCATGCGGTGACCTATGCGGGAATGATCATCTCAGCGGTGCCCTGGGGATTCATAGCGGACACCATCGGCCGCAGACCAGTTCTCATTTCCGGCGGCTGGCTCGACGGCTTCTTCGTCCTGTGCGCCTCTCTCAGCCAGGATACCGCCCAGCTTATGGCCTTCAAGTTCTTTGACGGCTTTATGTAACTATATAACTATATATGTATATGATAACTATGGTAATGAGCTTCTGTTCCAGTATATGCGGTCCATTTGCCGTGGTGGTCAGCTACCTGGCCGAGTTCCATGGCAAGAAGCACCGGCCCTATATCATGTTGTTCGTGGGTCTGTGCGTCTCCGTTGGATCGATGATTCTGCCCCTGCTGGCCTACGTTCTGCTGCCGGTGCCCATCTTCTTCAAAGTGGCCACTTTGAAGTGTAGGTGAGAGTCATGCAAAGGGTGACCCCAAAGATAACACCATTACCCCCCGCAGTTCGCACGTGGCAGGTGTTCTTGGCGATCTCCTCGGTGCCCAGTCTACTTTGCGGCTTCCTGCACATTTTTCTGCCCGAGAGCCCCAAGTTCCTCATGTCCCAAGGCAATTATAAGAAAGCACTAGACTCCTTTCAACGCATCTACAAGCTGAACAAGCGCAAGAGCAAGGAGAGCTATCCGGTGGGTGTCCTTTTTAGATAAGGAAATATAAATGCAGTTTACCATGTTAATCTTATATTTTATATAGGTTAAACGCCTAACGGATCCTACGCCTGATCGCTCGGCCGATCTTAATGGAACTCGGCGGTCATTAACCATCAAGGAAAGATTTATTCGGACTAAAAACAAATTCCTTGAAGGGGTCTTTCAGCTGAAGCCAATGTTTTCAAAACCCTATTTGGCCATTTCACTGCAGGTATACTGCCTCCACTTTTGCCAGATTATGTGGTGAGTAAAATTACTTACTATAATTCTTATCAATTTTCTATAAATATATATATAAAATATGTAGTACTTAAAAAAATTATTAAAATTTAAATGATCTTCCTAATTTAATTCCTTTTTATTCCTTTTATTTATGTGCCGAAAAGTATGCAATAAAAATGATAAAAATACATTGTTATAGGCTGTTTAACACCGTAATAAATTCATTTAAGTCCCTAGTTTTTCTTGCGCTTAGCAGTTTTTCGGCATTCATGTTTTTTCATCATACATTTTTTTTTGCAGTGTAAATTCAGTGCGTCTGTGGCTGCCGCAGATCTTTGCAACGATGAACGCAATGGAGTCCCTGGGGGCGAACGACACCAGCATGTGCGCCGTTTTGGAACACAATGCGATGGCGGTGTCCATGAACGAGGACGACAAGAGGGTGGAGTGCGCTCTAGTGGGTAGGCGATCGCTTGTCATTGGTTTCGGGGTCTAAAGTAACGAACTCCAACGTACAGCACCACGACCCGAGGAGCTACTTGGATAACATAACGGTGGCGGGAATTGGCCTGGTCGGTTTCCTGATCATCTTCCCGCTGATGCGCATCCGGTGGGTCGCGAATCACATACTGAGTGAGTACAATTTGTTTCAGGGATGCAAAATAAAAGTTAAACTTATTTAATCCATTGTAAAAGAACGACAATAAAATCATTACGCTTTTAACATCATATAAAAATGCGTCTAAAAGTATGCAGTAAAATTAAACTTATGAAATAAAATATTATTGTTGCATACTTTTACACACTTTCATAAACGGGCTTAGGATTCCTTAGCGAAGATAGCCCCTTTAAAATATTAATTTATGTGAGATCCCGTCAGAGGTGTTCCTATTCATCTGCGTTTTTCTGGTGGGCAGCCTGTACTTCGTGAAGACCTCGCTGATGACGATGATCCTTTCTGCGCTCTACCTGACCCTGATGGGCATTTGTGCCACCACGATTATCGGGATGTCGGTGGTGATATTCCCCACCCTGATGAGGTTTAATAACGCACCTTGTAAACCGCCTATATATATTTATGTAGATTTTAACCATCAGGACAATGGTGCTGCTGCTGATCATGACTTTTGGGAGACTCGGCTCTGTGAGTGGCAACCTGCTTCTACCTATTTTCATGCAACTTAGCTGCCTGGCTCCATTTCTCTGGCTCTGTTCCCTGATGTGCAGTGAGTTGTGAAAACATTGATCAAATCCCAAGTAATCCCTCTTATATTCCACAGTTGCCTTCCTGTTTTCGGTGTTTTTGAAGGTGGACGATCAGCAATCGCTGAGCTAACGCCTCAGATATTATTTCCTGATAGGTCACCCTTGTTGTTTTAATCGTCGCGCCATCGATGGCCTCTGGGCGCAATTAATAATCAACGCAGTTGACTGTGCGGTTAATTCAACTTAATTACACCTTAATCACTTGCACACACGAAAGCCAACTGGTTTTGATTAATTTCTTTATGCTTTTTGATTGGGGTGGAAAAAAGCATACATATCTGCTGGTAATTATGTTTTTGCGGTAACCAATTAATTTGCACATGGGAAACTGAGTCGCAGTTCGCGCTTCGCTGACTCTCAAAGTGATTTTTCCCAGCAGATGTCTTTTGTCTGGCTAAAAGTTTCCCCCCTTCCCCCCCATATATGTATATTTTTCTAACCACACCGCAACCATAAATCAGCACTAAAGTTTGTTGCCATCGACTGGCGGCGGAATCAATGGAATTCCGTCCCGCGATGCACACACGGCGTATGCTCGATTTTGCCCGGAGAACTGGAAACGAGAGTATCCTATTTCTTGGCACTTTCCTCGTCGACCCGGGAAACTAACCTATTTCCCAGACTGTCAAAACAAAGTCAAGCGGTAATTGACACATGTTGACTTGGGGCGTTTCCCTCGCCGGTTGTTAGTGGTTTTGCCCCCACTTCGGATATACATATGTCTGCACAGAGTCCTCAGTTTGGGCTGCACTTATTCCGGCTCAATTTATTGGTGGTGCCGGAACAACCCACTCGGGACTTTGTTGGAGTAATCGAGTGCTGTGAGTCAGCTCTGTTATTTTAGTGGGCACCAGAAGGTTAAAGGGTATTTAAAATCATGGAGAATTAGATATCTACAGAACCCTAAATTAACATTAATTTTAGCCCTTAAAAGTATGCTACAAAAACATGCACAATATGTTTTGTAACCAATTATTCCTTATTAAGTATAGAGTATTTTAACTAAGACCAGAATAATTTCCTCACCCCATCTGTTGTATAAAAATTTGACTAAAAGCCTGTTTAATGCATAAATGTATTTGCTGAGCTGCCGGATCTGTTATTTTAGAGCTCTATATTCTGGTAGAAGAACAACCCACCAGCCCTATAACTAGCGCGCACTCTATAAAAACGCCGGAACAACAAATGCGCATAAATTTATCATAATAAACATGTATAAATCGCCGCGAATATAAGCAGGGAAACCCCCGAAATAGATGTGCGGAAATATGCTTGGGGCGGCCTAATGGGTGGCTGAGTTTTCTGGGGGCGGGGCCAAATGTAAGCTATAAACTAAACGAAACAAGATCGTAAAAAAAGCCAAACATGAAAATGCATATGCGTGTAAGTGTGTGCGTGCCCAGGGCAGAAATGAGGTACATAGTGCCATGTTTGGGTGGGTGTGTATCTGTGTACTGGGGGGAGTGTATCTGTGAGGAGGAGGATGGCAGGATGGCAGGATCCGCCTGAATGGGCAGTCATAATCACATGGGGCCGAAAGACGGGGGCAGATAGAGCGGCAGACATAAACATTTCCAGACATTAGCAAACACAAAATGCGACAAACATACACGCACACATACAATCACAATAGGTCATTTGAACGGTCCTTGAAATGGTCTTTATTCGGGTGAGTGTGTGGGTGTGCCCCAATCTCGGTGGGTGTGAGTGTGGGTAGGAGGGTGTTGTGTGAACCGTGTCCTCTGCCATCATTTACAGGTCATTCATCATAGCACCACGGTGTCGAAAGTAGAAGTGAAAACGAACAAACACCGCAAAACACTGAATGTACATAGTATATTCAGGTGAACTGAGCAAGAAGCAGTTGCAGGGGGATTAAGAAGTACAATAAAGTTTGCACATCTAAAATGGCAATGTGGGGTAAAGTTTTTGCGCTTTATTAATAGCCAGTCATCATGCATTCTGCTTATATTGTTTTTATTTTCAGAGGAAAAGCGATTTTTAGGAATGAACATTTTTGCTTAAAATTCAAATTTCAAGGAAGTTCACGATGTAAATGTTTTATTATAATTGGTTTTCTGTACAAATGGCTTACAATTTATTATTGAAAAGGGTTTTCAATATGATGTTATGAAATGATTAATTGAATTAGTTAATTAAAATAATTAAAGTTTTAAACTTTATAAATCAGACGTTTGATTTTAAGATAATAATAATTAACTAATTTAGGAACTTTTTTTGTGAGAGCTTTGACATTTTAAAAATGATTTTACAATAAATACTTTAAGTTTGACTAATTTTCAGAATTCCCATTAGAAATCCCTATTCCTATTCTAATGCTTTTTGTTAATCGTATATAATAATAGAGATGTAGCCAAAAAAAAAACTACGAGAACTGGTTAATGTTTTTTCTAAACCATGCTTATCTCACTAATGCAGAATCCTACTACTTTTCTCCCGCTTAGAAATAACTTCAGACTTGCTATAAAGATGGTTTCCGCAACATGTTGCCAGCCGAGTAACAGGTTTGTTGCCTGCTTTTAGGCGAGTGTCCTGCGTTCGTGCGTTCGTGTGGGTGTTGACTTGCTCGTGGCGCCGACAGCGGCAACGACGTCGACGTCGGCAGAAGGAGCCTGCAGACCTAGCATTTCCTTTCATTTTCATGCAAAGCATTCAGTCGGCGGCGGCACTTGCAGCGCTAAAGACCGCGCGGAAAAATCGGGCGCCATTTTTAAAAAAAGGTCCTTTCAACTAACGGCTTTCTGAGTGTGTGTGTGCTCGCTTGTTGCCCCTGTGTGGGTGTTGTGTTTGCTTTAAGCCTGCGAAAAGCACAATAACCAATAGTCGGCACGAAATGTGGAAAAAATCACAAATGTAAACAAAAGCTGAAGGCATAAAAAGTATTCGGAAATGTGATTTTTAAAATTCAATTTAAGTGCTAGTCCGGCGACATTTTAAATATCAACTGATACTTAAATGGAAATAAATGGAATATGAATATAAATGGTTTCTGAAAAAACAGCCAACTGGTAAATAAAGCCTCAATTAAAAGTGTCAAGTTGATGAGGGTTTTATTAGTCTGTAATCGAGTGGATAAATGGAAATTAAATCAACTACGTGAATAAATAAAGTGAAACTGTTTTGATTTTAAATCATAAATAATTAGCAACATATTCCTAATTAAAATTTGTTTAACGAATTATTATGGTAAATTGTTAAAAACCATTACCCCTAAAGGATTGGAAATTAAACAGCAGAATATAAAGTTATTTTTAAGGTTTCGCGACCAAAGGGTGCCATATGGCCACATGCAGTGTTGAGTTAAGTGCAACTTGTCCTTGACCGCCCTCCAAAATTAAAAAGAGTATTGCATGTGGCTGGCAGTTGAAAGAACATAAAAAGAAACACCCCTCGAAAGGACGTGAAACCACCGGAGAGGATCAAGTGAAAGCCCGGCTATTAAGAGTCGGCAGGCGGCAGCTTCCTTTAAATCCGACGACCTCAACGGTTTCTATGGCGCTGCGCTATTAAATGTGGCGCAAGTGCGGCGGGATCATTACGCAACGCTCCCTCATCCCGATTAAAGGCTGCAGAATGTCGGAAATTGTGGACACCGAGCTGCTGGTCAACTGCACCATCCTGGCGGTGCGGCGCTTCGAGCTGAACAGCATTGTCAACACCACGCTCCTCGGCAGCCTCAACAGAACCGAGGTGGTCAGCCTCCTGTCGAGCATCATCGACAACCGGGACAATCTCGAGAGCATCAACGAGGCCAAGTGAGTGCACCTATTCATTTGCCCTTCTGGGAACCCCGCCTTCCCGGTAATAGTACGTTCTTCAGTCCGTTCCCCTGAAATTCTCTAGTGCCGCTGCACAAAGTTATGCAAATTACACGGTGGAGTTAGAGCGATTCGCGGAACCCGTTGACTGGCCGGTGATGAGGGCCAACTGATTATACGCGGCGCGGCCTTAAATTGAATAAAGTTTCCGAAGCTGACGGCTGATAAACGTGTTTGCGCTCGTCCGGCTTTGTTAAGTCTCTACACTTGACGTAAAAAAGTTATCTTTAAATTTTATACAATTTAAAAAAATTATTAAAAAATATGCATTTTTGGGTATTACTATCATCAAACTACACACATACCATTAAAATAGCAATATATCTATTTTATTTCAAACGTAAGGGTTACTAGAACCATTTGGGAATTATAAGCCAAAAATGGTGAAAAAATAATCAAATTAATTGTTGCATACTTTCGTGTTGAAGATTTTATCACCGGATAACTGTATTTTATAGTTATTTAACTATTTAGTATTACAATAACAAAATACACAATTCATAGTTCTAAAATTTAATTTAAAAGAGTTTAAAATATTTAAATATTAACGTTTTCTGCATTTTGCTATTGCCGAACTTTTTGTCCAGTGTACTTGGAAATCAAATCTGCAGGACCCTAATTTATAAAGCTAAAGAGAAAGTAAATTTGTTTAGGTATAATCTGATTATTTTTGAAAAAATGTATACTCATAGCCCCTGGTCACGCAGGCATTTTAAAGGCTTAAATCACGCCGAATTTTAAATATTTTAAAGAATGCAGCCTTTCAACACCTATACTCGTAGCTGAGGTCCTTATTGTTGTTTATTAATTATGTGCTTGTAACAGCATGAATGAAAACTGTTCATTTTGTAATTAAATTGCACATGCTGCGCAGTGTTTAAATTGACAAATTAAATCACTTTTGTGAGAAAAAGGGCGACAAACAATATTGTGCAAATGTGTAAAAAGAACACATGCTGTTTATTCTTTTTATAAATGGATAAAGGATTTTATTGGTTTTGCAAATTATGCAGGTACCAACTTCTTTCCTTACTTTAATGAGTTAAAAATTATGTGGTTATATAATAATCTAAATGTGACCTTTTTACTTTACTTATTTAGCTTCTACATTTTTGGGAGTGTTTTATGAACCAACTTAATTAACGCCATGCATTTATGCTTTCACTCAATGGATTCGATCAAACAGGATAATTAATTGTGTGGAAACCCCCTGAAGGAGTTGATAAAGCCGCGTATAATTCGCTGATAATATGTCTTAATCACGCCAATTATTTTCCGCTGGTCAAGAAGTTAAACCGCTTCTGCTATTAATACTCGTAATTTCACTCGGACCAAAGCTAACCACAAAGTGAAATTAATGAGTTTCCCGCAAATACGACTATTGCGTAATAATTCAAAAGTTTTCAGCATTACTGAAATAATAAAAACCAAAGAAAGGGGCAATCGCTCGCAATAGCAGTCGGTGGATGATTCATTCACTTGGCGTTGCCTGAATTTTATCAATAATGGATCTGTTTTGGTCTCGGTTAGTCCTGGTTAATTAAACTCTTAAATTGTTTTTCAGTCTCATTCCATCGGCACTTGTTTATGTCGAATGTCCCGGTTTTGTTTACCGATGGAAAATTTCGAGATAAAATTGGGTTGTTTGTGCTTTATTTTTCCCTTGATGACTCATTGTTCGAAATGCATACTAATTAAATAAAAGTACAAAAACGTAACCATTATTGACTGGAAAAGCAGGATAGCCCTTAAAAAATATTTAATATTGCTCTATAAAAAGTACTTGTAACCATTTAACAAATATGTACTTTAAACATCGAATTCAAAAACAAGTTTCTACTTCTTCTTTGCAAATTAAATTATTTTATTGTGGAGTATCTTTAAATATAATATTATTTGCTTTGGTTTTGCTTTCAATTAAACTTGACAACAGTACTCACCATAAATATTTAAAATTAAGCCACAAAGCGGTCAAGGTTTCCCACCCAAATTAAAAGGTTCGACGTTCAACGCTCCCATAGCACTCTGCAGCGAAAAAACTTTCATTGTAATTATTCCTTTTCAATCTAGAATGGCCAAGTGCCACAATAAGCTGAAGGGACTTTTTCCCACCCATCCCCACACAAGTTCACTAATTGTTTCCTGTGTTAGGTGACAAACTACGCAAAAGGGGAAAAGAAGTGAAACGAATAATTAAATTCCGACAAATGCAAAGCTCTCGGCCCGAACTAAATCCTCGAAAAACTTTGACACAAACAAAACGACGTTGCAATTGTTGTTCGATGTTCTATATTTGGGTCCTAAGCCTCGGGCTCTAATGCTCTTTGTGAAAGAGAAAGTAAGTGAAAGTGGAATGGTGCACAGTACGAAAAGCAAGGCCATGTTTAACTCCATTAACTCACTAATTGCAAAGGCCAAAACTTTTGGAAGATTCTTTTACAAAGGTCAATAAACAAAGCTTAAGCTTGAGAAGGGCATTTAATTATATATTTGTGTTTAGACTTATAGTTAATTAGGATAAATAAATTTATTAATGTCTTGTTTTTTTGTACTCAATTTTTGTAGATATTTTTATAGCTATTCTAAACCGTTATTTGAGCCATTTATAAGGATTTCTAAAAAGAATAATAAATAAAAAAATAAAATTCAAAATTATTGGTTAATTTCCTATGGTACAATTTTTTTTGTTAATTATCTTAATAAACTGGAAGTGCTTTCTATTTTTCCCTCTGTATAACCTTTGTTTATGTAGGGGCATTTGCTCAGGTGAATTGCCTGGCGCTTGTCTCGAGTTAAGCTCATTATGTTT
Source organism: Drosophila biarmipes (assembly GCF_025231255.1). Taxonomy (NCBI): domain Eukaryota; kingdom Metazoa; phylum Arthropoda; class Insecta; order Diptera; family Drosophilidae; genus Drosophila; species Drosophila biarmipes. The sequence continues at coordinate 16,712,680 of NC_066616.1, read as the reverse complement.
GCTTCAATCAGAGCAAATGTCTCGGACATTTCCCATGGATTATTGATGGAAGCAACTTGACAGTTTCACCTTCGCCTCGCGTTTGGACTTTGGCCGCACACTCGAGTGCGTGTGAGCAGCCCACGCGGCGGATACGCAATGTCAAAGTTTATTACAAAACGATGGAATGGTTAGCCTCAGTCGATTTAAAGACGGAGAGCCATCCTTTCGAATTTGATGTTTATGGCGCTGCGTACGCTTATTGATTTTGATACTTGGCCAATGATAACAGCTCAGCACGACAAAGGACACACGACATTAGTCCACATCCTGGCAACTGACGGCTGTAGCTGTAGCTGTAGCTGCTGTTGGTGTCCATCGGGCTTTGGCATTTTTATGGCCAGACTCAAATCCAATCAGAATGGATGGCCCACATAAAAATAAGAAGTGTTCATCGATGTGGACGAGCACCGAATGGGGATTGCCCTCGTTAAGAGAAAAATATGAGAGTTCGAAAATGTATATTGGAACTGCTAAGAAATGGAACAGTAATAATCTTTAAAATAAAGAGTTTTATTTTTAATTTTTACTGAAAGAAATTTAACAAGAAAAATAAAAATGTTGCTTACTTAATGTCACTTTATAAAAGTTTACTAAAAACACATTTATTAGGATTTCAAAATTTAAATTATATATTTTTTTTATATTTTACGATTTTTGTGTGTGAGCTACCTGTACTTTTTACAACCCTACGGCAGTGCAAATCGATCCCATAACAAAATCCCCTTAAAGAGTGTAATCTATCTGGCCACGTCTAAAACAAGCTAAACCAGCTGAGGAACCCCTTCGAGGCGCCTCGAACTGTAACATTCCGGATGAAAATCGAAAGAAATTGTTTGGATTAGGTCCGGAAAGCAGGCGGAAGGAGTCCGCAAGGAAGACTCCTTTGTGCCGCAACCGGGAACAGTTTGTTTATGTCTATTCATCGATGGCTAAGCCCCGGCTCAGAGGAAATGACTATGGGCCTAGGATGGATTTCGCAAGAATAATGCTGGCCCTTTCGGAGGGAACTGGCCGAGCAGCATGGTACACTCTCTGCACAAGTTGAGTAATTTGCATATGACAAATTTTTCAATTAACTTTTTCTCGCCAAACATAAAACAAGTCCCCAGTGCGTGGGCGGCATTTTACAGCCAGTGCTGGGTGGCTGGTAGGTTGATTCAGCAACAATAATATAGTGGCAAGGCTGCCGATGAAACAGATACTCGGACAGGGGCATGAAAATTTAATGGCCACTCCGTGGCAAACATCATGGAAAGCTTCATTTACGCATTGTCCTGCTGCTGCCACATCGTCATCAACACTCTCGATTGCTCTGTCAAGTGCATGTGTGTGCAGGCTGCAGGATGCGGGGGCAAGGACTCAGGATTCCGGTAGTCGGAGGGCCCGCAATCGAGGCACCATGACCACCTCCGTACATAAATTCTGAAATTGAAAATGGCCTCATTTGCGGAGCGTGTCGAAAATTCGAGTGGTTGCCCAAAGTTAAGGTCGCATTGTTTGTGCCCTGTCAACGATGATGATTCTGTGCGGAGGCTTGTGAATGTAGGTTGAAGGAGGTTGAGAAAGGTGCCTGTGACAGCCACCATTTGTCAGGCATCGATGAACATCAGACCTAACGTATCTACACTGGGGGAAAACTTAAGATTTCGATTCATTAAAGCATTTCCCAGTCCCTTATGGCTAGATTTATAAAAACATTCATCTTAACAACTTACATAATATATACTTTTTTGAAATTTTAATAGTGAGCTTTGCATTGTACGCTTAAAAAGTCCAATGGAATATCTTTTAAATCAGTTTTACTGCAGTCATAAGTATATAAATAAAAAAATGCAAATATAAATAATAAATAAAATAAAATAAAAAGCAGAAAACTAATTGAAGTGAGAGCTAAGCAAAGTTGGTTTGATTACGGCCATCATATTTCTAACTTTAAATGTTGGACTCCATTAAGAAAAATAAAAGACTGCACTTTCCCAGTTAAACAAGCTTCGAGGGGATTACAAAATATGAATTGCGAAATATTTACTCAGAAGAAATCCAATTACCAAGCACTTAGGCCCCCCAAATCCCCCACTTCATCGCCACCCCGGCAAATTAGTATCTGAGGAACTTTATGCAGGCGAAGCCTTTAAGTTACGTGACACTTGCAGCTCCGAAAGTTTTGCGACTTTGCCGAAGTGCCGGTGGCAGCAGAAGTTGCCGGCTGAACCATAAACACACGGCGGACCAACTTGCAACCTGCGTGCGGCATGCTCAATGCGGTGCCTGCAGAAGCCCGGGGAGCTGAGGACCTTGATCTACCCTGGCTTCGACCTCTCAACTGTGCAGTAACCGGAAAAGAAAGCCAAAGCAACCTGAGAGCCAGGCAACCGGAGAACTCGACAACCAGAAAAGGTACATACTATATAGAGTGAGGAAAGTAAAGTAGCCGCAAGACCGCCAATTTGGATTGCATCGCCGGTTCGTCATGCATAAAATATTCACTGAAATATAATGAAGAGCGAGTTGCGAATGCGAAACTTGTTAACTGAGGCGGCTCCAAGGCAATAGCGCGCAATTTGCAAGAGCCTCAAAAGGGGGCAAAATACCCCCCAGGATGTCTAAAGGGGGTTCGTCGACTATTAGCCAAGTTAATGTGGGTAACTCACCTCTTTGAGTGCGGCGATAAACTCGTCTGCCTGCCACCTAATGACGGGCAATTCGTTTGCTCCCCCCGGCTGTGGGAAATTACCGAAGGGCAAACTATAATCGATGATAATTTCTTTAATGCTTCTAATTGACTGGGAACACTCGATTGATAATTCACTTGCTTCGGCTGGTAAATGGCAGGTTTCGAGCTATTACGATGTCTTGGTTATGATTTGAAAGGGTTTAGACGTTAAAATATTACATTAGATCTTTAAACGGTTTGCAATCTATCCGTTAAATAAAATCGTTGTGTTTCACCTGAAATAATACATTTTAGTCATTATATAATATACTTTGTTACTGCGATTTAAGTGGTTTTAACATAAATGCGAAAACCCCTTATAAATTATGATTTTAATCGCTTCATTTGTGTTAAATACGCTGATTAACATAACGCTCATTGATTTAAAATAATCACAGCAATTTGTATATTTTTCCCCTGCCCCCAAAGTTCATAATTTAAACATAAGGCCAAATCGTTTGAGCGGAAGTTGGTGTGCACTTGCATATAGTAAAAGCAGGCAGCCATAAATCAGTTCAATCAGGGGGAAATCGGAAAAGCGAAAAATATATTGATTCCGGTGACATCCGCAGAAAAGCCATTCGACGTTCTTTCACTTAACGAATCAAAGCAGCTGACACTTTTGGGGCTTGCGGGAAAATAAAAAAGCAATTCCCTTGGCTGCCAAATTTTTGGGTCTTTTCAGAACTCTTTCCAAGGAAAATTTGCATAGCCAGCGCCAAATATATTACAAAGGCCAAAAGTGCCAGGAAATTTCCCCAGTTATTACTGCCAAATTCGGTGGGCAAAGGTCCCCACTGTCATTAGGGTAAATTGTAGTAAATGCCAGGAAAATTATAAGTACAATGTACAAATGGTCAAACGCTTACAAACGGAAGTAATTAGTTCTCTGCCGACGGCCCGGCACTTCCGTTTATGAGCGATGATTATTATAATAACAGGAACAAACGGGAGTTTAGCACGGATTTATAATGGCATCAAACTTAATTAGGCGGCCATAAAGGAAGTGGGGCGCAGAAGAAAAAGTACAAATTACGTTAATCAAGTTAAATTTGCTTAAATTAGGCTGAAAACGTACACCACCCCGAAGGCGGGTCCCACTCGCCGCCTTTGTCCTTCGCCATGAGGGTGCTCTTAAAGTCAGCTGCAATTTTGCAGGAGGCCATAAATCTGCCGGCAACTTTTGCCCCTATTTGTTATGAGTGAAAAGTTGCTCAGACAACAGCAATTATCATAATAGGAAAAGAGCCAAAAGTTCGGGAAGCTCACAAAATTTAGGCAGCCCAAAAGTTTGCAAGGTGCTCAATTTTGCCTTAAAAGGAATTTCGGCAAATATGCAAATGCATTTGAAAATATTTGCAAATATTCGGGCTGTTTTTGGCGTGCATTGAGCCAATTAAAATGCGTGCATAAATTCCCGCAATGAAATGAAAATGCTAATTATAGTCCATTTAAATTCGCAATATTAATAATATGCGAAACATGGACCTGGCAGCTCAATTAGCACACACTTTATGTAAACATTTTTATCCCCCAAATTCAATAACAAATTTTATATTTCGGGTACTACATTGGAGCCTATTTAATGCTGATTACAGACCATTGTTACCCAGTCTTCCTGCCTGCCTAATTAATTGAGTTCTTGTTGGCCCCAGCAGCACGTTAAATATCTAATTAAATGTGAAATCGATAGTCCAATCGCAGAAAAATAAATGGAATGTAATGCGATATATCAGAGGCCAGTCTGCAAAAAAACAAATATAGCCGAGTTTTAGTAAATTTATGGCCACCTAGCGAAAAATAATAGTTAACCCCACAATTATGGAAACAGCTTTTCGGTTTTCAGCAAACACAGACCAGATGATAGTTAAATGATGGAATTAAATTTGGGTTTAATTATTCAAGTTTGCAGAAAAACAAAGAGTAGCTTTTACTATTTTAAATTCAAGTAAAGGTTATCAGACTGTATTACTTTCCTTCAGTTCCTGAATATTAACAAAATTTCAATACGAATTGGATTTCCTTTACTTTTCTGATGAATTTGATTTCAAGTTTATTGATTGGAAATATGAGAGCAGCCATGTGGCCATGTGGTCAAAATCAACCAACCAACAACATTTGAAAGTGAAATGTACAAAACAAGAGACATGAATATGTGCAACAGTTTTTTTTGAAAATTCCGGTCTAAGCAAATTTGAAAAATTCAGAACTTAAATGGTTGCCAATTTAATCCGCTCGTCCCTGTGGGGATTTAATTGGGACCACACAGAACCCAATTAATTTCAAAGTAATGTGGGCTAGTCGAATATTCTGTGGCCCGAACAATACCAATCAATCAGGGCATCAGTCATGGTTAGACGTAAAAGGAAAGTGGAAATTTGATGCCTGAGAGACAACTGGCTGTGGCAATGAAAATGGATGAATGTGAACAATTCGCTTATTGAATTTTCGTTGGAATTGTGTCTGCTGCATTTTGAACAGGCCTCAGCAAAATACAAATAGAAAAGTCGTGGCGGAGTGGGAGGACGAGACACGGCTCATTGATATTGCTCATACGCACTGTGGCACTCAGACAAAGGCGGATCGGCAATCGGGGGAACACGGTCTGCGGATAAGTCACTGACAATCACCGAACAAGGTTCCTCTAATTAATAGGATTTACCATTCATGCCAGCCGGGGGCTAATCAAGGGGAAGCCCAGCGCAGCAAATCAGGAACCCAAAGACAAAAGACACCCCTCGAAATAATTAGCGACATGTTCTGCGCATCAGCGAGTCCTGCTGCCGTGATTAGCATAATCCTTGATATGATAATCGGATGCCCAGGTCCAGAGATCACGAGCCACCCCAGGATCCGCCCTCCATTTCCGCTGGCCAACGGATGTCAGTCCAATGAAATTACCGCTCAATTTTCTGCTAGTTCTGACTGCTCCTGCCGCTCCTGTCCTGCTCCAATATCGATAAGGATGCTTCTTTTGTGGCCAGTTTCCTTTGAGGATTTCTCGCTCAGCTCGTGCTTCATTGATTCCCCATTGTTATTGTTAGGGCGAGGACGCACACGCAGCTCTGAAAAGGTTTGCCAAATCGCAAAGTTTCAGCCATTCTCTGATTGAATTTGCCAAATATTGTTTGCCCTGAAGGCTGGCCAAAGAAGAGTGAAAAACTTGGATTAAAGACAGCCATTCTTCAAAGGGATTCCCTCCGTGAAATATGCGTTTAATTTGAGTACATTTATGAAAGGGCCTTGGAGACTTAGAATTTAAATAACCCTCCTTGGAGAGATATATGTTTGAAGGACTTGATAAGGGTTCTGCATAATAAATAGCTCAAAATATTCGGGACAGATTTAAACTGATGTTTAAAAGGAAATATTTTTAAGTCTTAAATACTGAGTAACTTATGAATTAAGAACTTTCACTGCATTTATTTTAATATTAATATTAAAATTGCATAAATTTTCTAATTATTATTTTTACTTACCTTTTGCATTAGATTCCTTTACCTTTTATATGCCTTACACTTGTAATCTCGTAGGCAAACATTCAGTAGGGCTAAGAAATTAAAGGCTCCCAAAAATGCCTGAAATTCGCTTTTATTTATTTGATTGAAGCACCCTTAGGTATTTGCAATTTTACACCATCTACAATGTTTCCCAACGATGTTCAACCAATATTTTCCCCCCCGACCCACCTCCCTGACATTGCATTTTCGAAAATTTTGCAATAAAATTGCGCCTGTTCTCGATTCGCCCACAGAGACTTTCTAACCGAGTGCCTGTTTCCATCGCCGACACGGCCGTACGAGTTGCCATGGGAGCAGAAAACGATTTGGGCCATCATTTTTGGCCTGATGATGTTTGTGGCCATCGCCGGGAATGGTATTGTTCTCTGGATTGTAACAGGTAAGCTTTAAAGCAGTTGCTATATAGCATAGTAGGAGAAAAAGAACGGAAAAAACACGTATACGCCGCAGTGGTCATAGCTTGTTCCCCTCCACCACTCTAATATCCAACGATCTCTGTCTTGGCCATCACGTCTCTACCCTGGCCATTTTTCTCGTTTTTCACCTTGTTTTTCCACTAATTCCGTGTGTTCTCCTCCGCCAAATGCCGCTGCAGGACATCGCAGCATGAGGACGGTCACAAATTACTTCCTGCTGAACCTGAGCATCGCCGACCTGCTGATGTCGTCGCTCAACTGCGTCTTCAACTTTATATTCATGCTGAATTCGGATTGGCCGTTCGGATCGATTTATTGCACAATCAACAATTTCGTGGCCAACGTGACGGTCTCCACCTCGGTCTTCACCCTCGTGGCCATAAGTTTCGATAGGTAAGTCCCCCCGAATCGTTCTCCCCCGCCGATTCCCCTCCAGCGTCATCTAATCTGTGTGTCGGCACATCCGCTTCCTGCCATCCTGCAGATACATCGCCATTGTGCATCCGCTGAAGCGCCGCACGTCGCGTCGGAAGGTGCGCATCATCCTGGTCCTGATCTGGGCCCTCAGCTGTGTGCTGTCGGCGCCCTGTCTGCTCTACTCCAGCATCATGACCAAGCAGTAAGTGGGCAAGTGGGCAATTGGGCCAGGGAATGTGAGATTTTTTATGACTATGATTAGCAGTTTAAAAAATAGGGAAGAATAAACTTTTAGAAGTTAGAATTTTCATCTTTAAGTGGAAATTTAATTGATTTTAATTTGAGACTACTCTGTATAAGGTGTTTTTTAGCCAAAATATAAAAAAAAAATCTGCAAACCTATAAAAACATAGTATTTTAGTGATTTTTTTCCTTTGGTTCCGTTAAATAATATATTTCGTTACCTGAAAAAGGAATTATTAAATTATTCTTCAAGTAGCTATTTAATATATAAAGTATCTTTCAGCCTGTTGGTTTCTCATTGTCCTGTTAAATTATAGTTTTTAGTTTTTGTTAAATTAACGATAAGTTAAATTCATCGTAAAAAGTATTTTATTATATAAATCTGAGTTAATGTTTTGAGAACCTTGAATCATTAAATGTTTTGACCTTCAAATTTAGTATAGAACATATCCCCCAGTTAGCAACTGTCAGTCAGATAAAATACAACCAGATATTGAGACATGAGATGAGAATAATAAATAAGCTATATAACAAATAACTAATAATATTACAAAGGTCTTAAAAGAGGGTAATATGAACAACTTCCACAAAATGTGATAAATAAACTATTATTAAGCCCAGACGAATGATGGGATTTCAAGGGTGTTCAGGGGTCGACACCGAAGGCCCACTCTCCCTTTTGTTTCTATTTAATCCTAACGCGAAACACGAAAGCGTAAAAAGTTTGTAAGCCAGAGCTTAGGAGCTGGCCAGGCTCCCCGCGGAGATGGTAGTGGTGTAGCGCCTCCCGTGGCTCCCGTATCGATTTGAGAGGCCAAACAAATATAAATGAAATTCCGCGCACCTTCCAGAAATACTTTCATATTTTTTCGTGTTTTTTGTCGGCTGTCTTCGGTGTTGATATAAGCATCCACATCCATCTAAATCACCTCGTCGCCTCTGCTCCGACGCCTTCATTTGAATTTTACGCAAATTCGCAACATTTGGGCGGTGAATTTCTGGCGAACCCGGGCAGCCTGGTGTCCTGTTTAATAGAATTGAAGCATTTTTTATTTAGACTCTCAACAGAGTGCTAGTAGGGATAAAAGGTCTCCCAGGGTAACAGACTTCCAGGCATAATAAAGATGGCAAGTTCATATATCAAAATGTGATAAAGAATAGCCAGGGCTCAGCACAAGGAGAGTCAAACGATGGCAAATTCTGACAAGGACATATGGAAGGGAGTGGAAATGGGGTATATATGGCCGAGTGGGACGATTTAGAGGAGAGTAAAAAAGGCCAAATTGGATGAACATTTTGAAGAAACCCCAAAGGAGGGAGACTGTTAGAGAGCTTCAGGTTGTAGTAACGATGTAAAACAAACCAGGAAGGCAGAGATTAGCCCTGAAGTAAAAATACATTTTACAAGGCAGAGGGGTTTCTCCTCTCTTAGTAAGTTAATAATAAAGTATTAAATTCTTGGGAACTTCAAAATGTTTTACTTGCGTTCTTAATATAGCACACTCTCCCGTGCAAAACATTTTTAATAGCTTTTCATAAATCTCGTCATGTTAAAGTTAATATTCGAGCGTGTCAAATCAAATTATGCGGGGCTTAAATCAATTGGTGGCCGTATTTCAGTGGAAAAACAACCATTTTCCATTTCAATCTTTCGGTTTTGGTGTGAAATGCACCCTTTTGCCAGACCAACGCCGGCGGGCCACCTCATCAGCATGGTTGGTCAAATTATGACCTGTCTGCCAGTTGCCATAGCCGTGTTATTAATGGCCGGAAAAGCGCCGGTAAACAGGTGGATGAGGGGTCTTTGTGAAACGGGGACAACCGAGCAGCCCTTTTAAGTGCTCGACAACGTTGGGGCGTGAAATACTTCATAATTTGGCAAATTAAGTTTTCAATTTGATGACGGGCCAAACGTGAAATTCGTCATGCCTGTAAAAGGCAAGGAGGTGGTGCTTAGACCTGCCGAAGCGTGAAACTTGACAGCTTTTTATGTTCGCGGGAACTCTGGTGTGTAATTAAATGATGAAATTTTGATTTATCAGTTTCCGGAATTTAAATATTTAATTGAATACCCATGTTGGCACCGTAGTAACCTATTAAAATGGACCATTTGCAGCTACTACAACGGCAAGTCGCGGACTGTTTGCTTTATGATGTGGCCTGATGGACGGTATCCCACTTCGATGGCGGATTATGCGTAAGTTTATAGACAACTTAAGTTCCTAAAACGTCTTTTAATATTAAAAACTTTTTTAGGATATATTATATTATGACTATGTAACTTAATCATCATATATTTTTAAAGAAAATATTATTATTATTATTTACATTATACCCCCTTTATAGATACAATCTGATCATCCTGGTACTGACATACGGCATTCCCATGATAGTAATGCTTATCTGCTACTCCCTGATGGGTCGAGTCCTCTGGGGCAGTCGGTCGATTGGCGAGAACACGGATCGCCAGATGGAGTCCATGAAGTCCAAGCGGAAGGTGGTGCGCATGTTCATCGCCATCGTGTCCATCTTCGCCATCTGCTGGCTGCCGTACCACCTGTTCTTCATCTACGCCTACCACAACAACCAGGTGGCCTCCACGAAGTACGTGCAGCACATGTATCTCGGCTTCTACTGGCTGGCCATGTCCAACGCCATGGTCAACCCGCTCATCTACTACTGGATGAATAAGAGGTAAATGAAGTGCACTTTGCAGATAAAATGAGAGAGATGAAATGTGACTGCACAGAAAAATATTTGATATAAATGTCTAGATCTATTTTGATCCCAAAACCGAAGTAAGAAATATAGTTTCTACGAATTTTAAACACTTTTGAGTGTCGAGGGGTCTAAAAGTATGCAACATATTTTTTTAATGCCAGATGTACTATGGATTTGTCGAAAAGATAATGAGTACTTTCTCACTCTATTATTTCAATTATTTAAACGAGACTTTTCTGTGTATCAGTGCATATTGATACTAATAAACACCCTTGTAATATATGAATTCTTTCAGGTTCCGGATGTACTTCCAGCGCATCATCTGCTGCTGCTGCGTGGGCCTCACCCGCCATCGCTTCGACTCGCCCAAGAGCCGGCTGACGAACAAGAACAGCTCGCACCGGCACACTAGAGGTGGGTACACCGTCGCCCACTCTCTCCCCAACTCCTCCCCCCCGACCACCCAGACTCTAGTGGCCGTCCAGGCCCAGGCCCAAACCCAGACTCAGACACAGACCCTCTTGCCTCACCACCACTCACCACTCCCCCCGCAACCTTCCGCAGCGGAGACCAAGAGTCAGTGGAAGCGCAGCACGATGGAGACGCAGATCCAGCAGGCGCCGGTCTCCAATTCTGGCCGGGATCAGCGGATGCGGGATGGCTATCCCTCCCAGGCGCAGGCGGGCGTCGCAGGCGGACCCAATCGGGCGGCCGTCGAGTGCATCATGGAGCGACCGCTGGACGGGAACAGCTCGCCCCTTTGCCTGTCGATCAACAACAGCCTCGGCGAGCGGCAGCGCTTGAAAATCAAATACATCTCCTGTGACGAGGACAATAATCCCGTGGAGCTCAGTCCCAATCAGCTGTGATGTTGCCCGGATTTGTCCTGTCACTGGAACGGAACGTGAATCTCGGCCATCGCCTCGTTTCGCCGCGGGGAAATGCAATTTGCCGCTGCTTACTCTACTCTGTACATACACCCGCTCCCAGAGAAATAAGAAACATGTTTGCTTAGCAGGGTGGGTCGATCTGGAGACCGGGAAAATACACTTTTCGCTTACCTTTAGTATTTAGTAGTACCAATAAGATGTCTAGAGATTTAGTATATAACTTTTAACGTAAAAGAAATATTTTTATAAGTACATCAATAACTAGAAAATAAATTTATTTTTTTATAGGTTCAAATTAATTTTACTCTTTTTTATTCTATCAATCTCTTCTATTTTGGACTTAATCCCAGAAAAAAAAATTGTTTAGCCTCGAAAAGTATAATATAATCTTTATATTATTCATTTAAATTTTTCATTTTACGACTTTGTTTTTAAATCGTAGCCCCATATATCTTTCACCTGTGGTGTTTAATTTTATACTTCATCCCTCGAATCGACCCACCCTAATGCAAAATTGAATTTCCGGTTGTCAAAAGAAAATACTTCAGCAAGAAGAAAAACCTTAACAATAAATTGAATTTGTATGTATTTGTATAGGAGAATCTATCGACACTTTAACCATCGAAGAGCTGTAAGTTTTAACTGTTGTAAACATCTAGGCTAAGCCAAGTTGTAAATACATTCCGGGTATATCTGATAGAACTGTATCTGCGTATATGTTTGTGCTATTCGCTGGAGTAAATCATTAAACGAGCCATGGAATTTCTCACTCTAAGCTGTTTAATGCTCGTTTCGTTAATAGAAAAACGATTGGTGTTATTGGTTTTGGTTTTTGTCAACGCCATCTGTAAATATATGTGTAACAAATCTTTATAAAATCTCTGTGGCAAGAATGTCGTTGGTTGATTTGAATAAACTTAATCGGGCAACACTTTTGTGTGACAAATTATGTGGTTGAGCTTGTGGTCAGTAAACAGAATTAATATTCAAAATTGTCCCGAAGGGGTTATGAAAATATTTAAACAGAAGATGAGAAGTGAGCATTAAGCTGGGATTAATTTGCTTGAATAAATACTAATTTGCCTGCGAAAATTTGCTGCTAATATCATTAGAGCAATCCCAAAGGGGAATTTGCATTCCATTATGTTGGCAGTCGCATTATTTATGCACAGCTCAGAGTCCAGGTCCAAGTCCATGCCCGATTCCATTCAGCCAAGTCTGGCCATGCACGAATTCAGACTAATGTGGGTGTAGTTATTACTCAAATAGGGCCAAAGGCTGGGTGGCGATGGATGAGGACGAAAGGTCCCTTAATGCAAATGCGCAAAAACCGAATCCTTTCAAAGCCCCCCAAATCATATCTCCTTCGGTCTTCCACCCGCGTCGTCCCACCATTCAGAAGATTCTTTTCAATAGTTCAATTTTAAAGGATTTCGCCTTTATTCAAGCCAAAGGCAAACAGGCGACGAGCAGATACTCGCATAATGGTAAGCGATTACAGACTGTAATTGAAATGCGAACCGAAACCGAAACCAAAAACGAAACCTAACCCCATCGAAACCCACTTGGGAAACATTCAACTATCTAATTGAATCACAAACAGTTTCAGTATGGAGTATTCGGGATAGAACCGCAACCAAAACCCAAAACAAAACCAGAGCACCGAACTCAAGCCCCGAAACCAAAAGAACCATCATACAAAGCGCTACATTTTTATTGCCCCGAATGTATGCTTTTTTTGGCAGTTGGAGGCGAAAGTCGCGCTAATGCGTTAAATTGCTTGTTGCACAGAATGCTCACAATGAAATCGATGGACGGCGTTTTTTATTCGGCGTAATAGGATTTGATGGGATCGGAGAGCCCCATTCGCTGAATAACAATTTGCATAATAAGTCGATGTTTGTTACGCAGTTGCCCCACTTGGCAGCCTCCTTTTTCATTGGCATGGCAGCCGCAGAAAGCCTTTAAGGAATGAAAAGGCAAACCGAAAGTCAGTTGAAAAGATTCTATTACCATCCATCTAACCATGTGTATTCTGTACATATGGTGCTGCGTAGCCCTGGCAACAGACTGAGGTTAAATCCTGGGGTCACACCGCAAATTGCCTCAGCACAGGGCCTAGCTGGAGTGGTCTGGCATCGAATTAGGCCCTCGATTGGTAAGTATCGCATCGAATTAAATGGCTTATCAACTTTCCTGCATATGTGAGCTGAAGAGCCTACTATTATTGCCCTAATAAAGTGGTATGGGCGGGCCCCGAAAAGGTAAGAGGTCAATTGCATTACCGAAATTAAGCCAGCGTCCCGTGTATCCAACTGTCACGGTCATGTTTCTGTCAGAGCACTCGCTTTTCTCCCGTTCCCCACGCCTTTTCATTTATTTATTTTCTCATATGAAAATGCTTTTATTTTATTTGCAACTTTCTAGGGGGAAATTATACGCGAAGGCAAGTCAGTGGCTGCCAGTGGTCCAGTTAATTCACTGAATAGTATAGTATTTTAAAAGGTTGGTACTATATATATAACAGTGGCTTTTAAACTTCGTACAATACTTGTTTGGTATATGAAATAGAGATAGCATCCTAATTCAGCAACTTAACAGGGGTATCTTAAACTAACAATGATTCAAAATGATATTAACTTAATGGATAATGAATAACAATTAATATAAATTTAGAGATAGAATTGGGTAGAGTGCACGCTATTTTATAGGGGCTCTAACATTTATACACATTCAAATTAATGACAATCACTCACTATACACGGCATTTTATTTTAAATTTGATAAATTAATGGGCACATTAAATAAATAACATTACCCTTGATGGGATGTTGTTTGTTTTAATTTCTATGGCTAGCCTTTTCAAATCCCCCACAAGTCAGGGTAGTCAAGGGCTATCTATCAGTTCACTTTCAAACTTCTCAGAGGGAGCAAACACTTTTGAGCATTCGAAGGGGACAGACTGGTTGTCCAAACGACACATAAGAAATTTTCTCAGACTAAAAATCGTAAGGCCCAGAAAACAAAATTTCGAAAAATGATTGGAGTCCCGGGAACTTTAAAGGTTTTGGCGGCCTTATCGGGAATGCTGTTCATGGGCTATTGTGTGTATTTCGACAAGAAGCGTCGAGGAGATCCGGAGTTCAAGAGGAAGCTGCACGAGAGGCGCCACCGGCGCACCTTCCGACCCATCAAATCGAGATCGGCAACCCACATGAGCAACAAGGAGATCGAGCTGTACTTCATGAACGAGATCCAGAAGGGCGAGGGCCTCATCACCAACGGCGACATCGAGGGCGGCGTGGACCACCTCATCAACGCGATCCTGGTCTGCAGCCAGCCGGGCAAGCTGCTGCAGGTGCTCCAGAACACCCTGCCCGTGGAGGTCTTCACCATGATGCTGATCAAGATGCATGCCTACGAGTCTGCCGAGCGCAGTTCTCCCGCTTCGATGGACGAGGAGGGGGTCAGTGCCCTCGAATAGGTATATTATTGTTCCAAAATTAAGGGTCCCTGGTTTTTTTTGGCCGAGCAAATGGAAAACTTTCCTCTCGCGTAGCGGAGTACATTCTTTGGTTCATGTATCTCGGTGAAATACATACAATGTATACTGGTATTGCGTTTTTATTCTTGGCCAACAAATTTGGGGAACTTTTCGCAGCCATCAGCCAAGTTAACAAATTAATGACTTCGATTATAAGGTCGGGAGTAAAATTTTCCATCGCCAAGTTATCTGCTTTTCATTCGGTGGAAGGAGAGAAAGCTTAGCCCGACTAAGCTATTTTAAAGAAGCAGTCAAGGTTGTTTTTCGTTTAAGAACCTTGTAGCTATGTCAACAGTAGGTATATCATCAAGTAAACAAAGTGCTAAGATCTAAAACAAATTGGCCAGTGGGTTGAAAATATCCCTAGAAATATTTTTCACTTAAAACAAAAATCAACTAATTGCCTTATTATTGTTTGCCTTTTGAGCTTACTTTTCCTCATTCTGCTAGTCATAAGCTACCAATTTTCTCGCCCATCCTAGCCTGAAAAATCATCTGGCTTAACAATTAAATTCTCAGCACGGATTTCAACCGACTGTCGAGACTACCATGACAATTGAGTTGTACGAGTACGAGTATCTGCATATCTGTTTTCGATTGGACAGGGTTGACTAAACACAGTTCTCTAACAAAATGTCCGACATCCCATTTCCGTCTATGCAAGGGTGTGTGTGTGTGTTCGTGTCTGTGTTGGCCAACAATGACAGGCAAATAAACTGGACTCCGGGGAATGTGCTTCGTTGCTCTGCGGCCTGTGTGCATAATTTGCCAGGAACCCATTCAGCTCCTCTGAGCTCGACCACGGGAATTCGTCATCCGGATGCGTTTGATTGATGGTCTCGTGGTCGCGTCAATTGGCCAAGCGACCGAGAAACTCCACGCCCAATTCAGTTTTCTTTAAGCTGTCCTCTTGGCCATTAGAGACATCTTGTTTGGGGCATTAAACCCCAGAGAAATCAGGGTGGCGAAAGTTCAACAAAGGAGACCAGCGCAGTCACTCATCTGCATATCAATTTGGGTTCTGGCATATCTTCTCTTGTACACAGTGAGTTCTTTGTTAAGAAGAGTTTTCTGTAAAGTGTGTAAATAATATTCACTAAATATTCCTTAAAGTTTTACCCTTGTCTGATGACCACATGACTGCAAGCTGAACAAAGTTCATTCGTCTGCATAGAAATTCTGGTGCCCAGAAACCCTTCTCTAACCGTTTTATTGTGTGTTTAATACTCAAATGGACACTGGACCAGCTGAAAAGGAAAACAATCTTTTAACGCCCCTTTGTCGGCAATTAATGAGTGGAAAGTTCAACTGATTCCCATCCGATTCGAGTTCCCCGCGAATGTAATTACGCAAAGACCTTTTGCGGTGCTCCCCCCGCCTGCCTTTTAACCATTGTCCAGTAATTACCAGATAGAACAGACAGTCGGACGGGCGGACGGGGCATTGCAGCTTTGTTGCTCGGCACTAATTTCCAGGCTAAGCATCGGCTATAATGATTTTCCTTTGAAGCAGTCTGGCATCAAAGATTTCGCCCAAGCAGCCTCGGGTAATTTAATGAAATATCCTGGAAGAATACCGAGCACAAATGTCTGGGCCGAGCACAGAGCCATGCTCAATTATTCCATCTCATTTGGAATATTGGCAAATTAAAAGAAGGTAATTGACCTTTGGCTACTGGCACTCGAAAAATTCCGCTAAAAGAGATCGATATTAGGCTTTCTCACAATCAATTAATCTAATTGATTTGCGTTTTTCTTTAGGCTTGCCAATACATTTGACATACATATTTGTTGTTAGACACATGTGTTTACGGCTGCTTTCGTTGACAGCTGTTTGCCTTTAGAATTCGATGAGATGCCCATTACCATAAAGATATTAATTAAGCCCACAATCAGCAGAACGCAGACTAACACAGAAAGAAATTTTAACCAAACATCTTGTAGCCTCAAAAGTAATATATATTTTATTAAAGGTAATTGAAAATATGTTGTATTTATTTTAATACAATTTCAAAAATACTATTTAGTCACTAAAAATAGGTTTATAATTATAGATTTGTAATTTGATAAGGGTATAATTTTCATGGCTTGACAGATATTTTTTCCAGTATTCCTCGGTTGCTGAGCAGAAGTAGTTAGTTCTAAATGGAAATCGAGACAGCCATGGGAACGGAGCGGGCCTCGATGTGCGAGTAGTGTTCGTCTGGGATGTGGGCCACATCAAACAGACTAATTGGTCGGAGGAGGACACAGGAGCCGGGAGTTGTGGCCCTGGAGATTAATGCCGGCGAAGTGTCATTACGGCCGATGCCTAATTATGCCATGGCGTGCAAATGTCATTAATATCTCTCCAGAATGGCGGACATACCCCTGGTATGACATAGGTTCGGCAAATGTCACGCATACGCCCTGGCAAGCCAGCAATCTCAGCAATTCAATTTCCCAAATGCCTGCTACATAGTTTGTGCCCCTTTTTTTTATTGGTATTTGCTCATACCTTACGCTTGACTAAACAGAAATGCGCCATAAGCCGTATCAGGCTGAAAAGACAATAGAAGGGAGTAAAAAACCGAACACCCACTTCATAAACCATTTGGCAACACACGTAAGTTACACAAACCCACATTGGCACTCACACAGATAGCCGAGCAAACACCAACACCCCTACTGGCTCACACGCACGGAGACTTTCATTTCCTGTCAGCGGAAGTGGTTGTTGCGTCTGCCCCTGTCCATGTGTGTGTGTCAAGTTTTATATATCTCATCTCTTGGCACTTTTTTCGCACGCTTCACAATTTTTACCCTCAGCTGTTTTGAATTTCATTTTTATGTTTGTTTTCTTTCCGAGCATGGCGACAAAAATATGCGACCAGGCGTTTGCATACATGGATGTAGTAAATAAGTGTAGGTTCAGTACACCGAATGCATTACGTATACGCCGTGTGTAACGTCGTTGCTTGCGAGCGGGTTTTGGGCAAATAATGGGAACATGAGCTACTCCAACACGTTTTCGAAGCGATGCGAACAGCCGGTATGTGCATATTGATAGTTTCACAGCTTTCCCCTGGCGAAGGAGATTATTGCGAGCTTTCCCAGCTGAAACTACATGTAAAGATCTACTTCGCAAAAGGGATGGAAAGCCAAGTATTTTCCCTGCAGCAGCAAGCCAAGTACTGCGCTGCATTGCTTTCAGATGACTGGAATTTCTTAGATCAGAATTCGATTGCCTATACACAGAGAGATAAGATTCTTGAGTACAAAATATAAAGCCCTGTAAAGTTATATCCTGCAAAAAATACATCCGCAATATAAGCTAACATAACAGTGGTAATTGTTAGAGGCTTATCCCACTTAAAGACCTCCAAAGTCGACACAAGAGCAATAGGATGTGGTTTTATGTCCTCCCTTACCTGGCTAACAAACTGCATATGGATGGCTTCCAGGCATCTCAACTGGGTCCTTGCGGAGTCGAAACTCGTCCTTTACAGGCTCACATCATTGTTAAGTGGAATTAGAGGAAGGACTATTTTATTGCAGCAATTTCCTTTAAGCCATGCAGCCAACAGCAGGAACACATATAAATCCTGCCGGCAGCAGGCAGCACCGCAGCAGATATATTGTTTGGGGCACAGTCTGCAAAGTTTCCGAAAAGCAAAATGCACTGGCTGGCTTTACTTCCTTCATTTTGTAACTTTTATAAGTATGTTTATGGCGTGGGCGGGGTGGATTGGTTTATTTTTTCATTGGTCCTAGAGCAGACCCAGATGGCGAGACACTAGTGGTCGTGCTCGCTAGTGCTGCCATCACATTGCATTCTGTTTGCACAGCCGCCCAGGAACCACTTTCCATGAAAGTTCTTTCCGCACCCGTGAGCTCCGCACACTTTTCGACCCCTTCGACATCCTGGGAATGTCGTCAAAGGATTTGCGTCACACACGCACACAGAGCAACAGCTGGAAAAGCAATTTTTGCTTTGTATTGGACACCCCCATCCCCGTCCTTCGATTCCCAGAAGCCAAAAAGTAATTCGCAGGCTACCGAGAGGCAGATTCGGCCAGCGGAACTCCCTAATTGAGGCCGGCCAATCTAAATAGGTCCTTTGACTGGACGCGGCTTCCTGGCCAGTTGCGCTGCCACTCTCCCTTCCTCTACCAAATTTGCAGACGATGCGCCGGGAAATGATGGTGCACCTGAGGCCGGATACCACAACGACAGTTGGAGTGGCACGAAGATTAATGACGGTCATCCCCTAGCACCCATGCACATCAACAAAAACATATAAAGATTAAGGTATATTATACGCATTGAAACACCTGTTAAATAGTTCTGATAAGTGTTTATTATAGAATAGAATTTTATCTATTAATCACAGATAAACAATATCGCTCCTGTTGCCTTCTTAAAAATATTATATTGGACCTAGAATTAAAGTGGGAAAACATTTTGTTTTTTAGTTTATAATCCATTGATCCAAAATTGACTTAGTTTTTAGGAGTAAAGTAAGATGAAGGATTTCTTTACCAAATTTTGTAGACTTCTATAACAGCAAACCCGGAACACTCTGGGAAGGCAATGAAGAAAATCCTAAATATCTGAAATCTATATAATAGTTTCATTGGTATTCCCATTATTTCCGAGTGTATCCATCGCCAGAGGACTTTTTGTACGCCTGCCTCTGACAATGTGGCAGCTTGGTTTCGCCCGCAGTGTTCAGAAGTGGTCCTGGCACTCGGGGAGCCCCGGAGTCCTGAAAAATGTGGCCGCATGTTTGCGGTGGCTAACAGCAACTTCAGGGACTCGGCAAGTTGGATGAGGAATGGCAAAAAGGCCATTCAACTTGCAGGGCTTGTGTAGCCAGAAGCCAGCGGGGGGCCTTCTTGGCAAGCACTGAGTGTCTGTGTCACAACCACTTTTCTTTAAACTTGTGGGCTACCACAGGGTAATTTTTACTTAACTGCAGAAATGTTCGATATTAAGTTAGTATAATGGTCTTAAATATAAAAAAAGAAAAACCTAGTAAACTTTGGGTTTAAACTGTCCAAAAAAGAAGAAATACCATACACTCCTTTATAAAATTGTATTTCTCTCCATCTAGCAAGCAACTCTTCCTTTTTGTTACAATGTTTTTGCTGCCGAAACAAATGTTGACTTTAAAAGAAAATCACAGTGAAAATCCTGCCCCATCATCATTTAAGACCACACAAAGTCTGGCGCTGTGTGAGAAGTTTAATCAAAATAATAAACTCAGTTTGTTTTCTAATTTGCCATGCAAAAAAGTTTCAAGGACTCGTTGCTGTTGTGTCTAAGACCATTATCTCGGTCTTTGGCCCACCCCCTGAATTACAGGGTCCCCCTAGAAACCGGGCTCCCTACACCTCTGCAGATGTCTAAACAATATAAGTCGCCTACTGTTACAGTTCATTTGAATGGAAGAAATTTCATAGGAAATGAAGGCGGCACGGCATATTAGATTTCTTGACGCTGGGGCTGGGGTTTGGAAAATTTTGAAATGCAAATGAACAGGGAGACGGGAATGATTCCGAATATTTATTCATAATAAACAAGATAACAATAACAATAATGTCACATGATAAGCCCAGTCAAATGTTATCTCCCCGTCGGTCTGTAATTCGAATTGCGATCCATAAATATTTATGAATCCTGCGAGCACAGACGGCGTAAACAAATGTGTGTGGAAATCTTTCAAACTTTTCCAGGCGCCAACAAGTCCTTGTCCCATTAAAACGTATTAAAATGTATTATTTCGTTTTACGACTAAGTGACAGCCGAAATCTGTTGTGGGGCTATTAAAATGTCATTTCGCAGCTTTTTATACTACATATGTTATACATACATATGTATATATAGCAAATGGCTGGTCAATGGGATTAGCCTAGGTGAGCATTAAACATTTGCCAGGCTGCTCGGGGGAATTTTAATTGCGACTTGTTTCATTTGCATACGTAACTACTTTGCCAACTCTGCAGTTTGATTAAACCAGTGCACTCTGAAAGGGATTTCCTGCGACTTAACTAATTTCGCTAATGTGTACCTGGCAGCAGCTCGTAATATGTTCAAGTTTGAAATTACATCACCGTGGAGCGATACATTCATTAGCTAAATAAGCACTGCCGGTGACAGAGCTAATTCCGTGGGGGTTGTTGTCTTATTAAATATTTACCGGGGTGTTTTGCATTTGCATATGCTTTAGATTGGGCTGGGAAATTAAAAGAATGTTCTTTTTAACTTGAAGAGTCTTGGAAGGAACTCATTTTTGGCATGTGATGAAGGCAAGTTGTCACATTTTAGCTCATCCAAGATAAAGAGCAATAAATGGTTATCAGCTGTTACCTCAATTTTAAATTTAAATTGAGTGTAAAAAAAATTATATTGAGACATAAATATATTAAACATTTATATATTTTGACAGTTTATTTATATATTTGTTTTACTATTATTTTTATTTATATATTAAATTATATTTGAGATATTATGATTAGTAACAACGACGTTTAAGGACCCATTAGCGCATTTGATTGCCAACTAAAACTTAAAGTCTTAAAGCCAAAGTGAAGTGGAACCTGCGCAGCTAGTTATAGCACCCTTGAATATTCAGAGTCTTTTCAGGGAAATCCTCTTACGGATTTATATAAGCAGCTCCAGCTTCAGCCGGGGGAGCAGCGCGCTGGCCAGACAGTTCACGTTCAATGTCCATTTTCGAGGGGTCAACGTAAGCCATATGGCAGTTTGCGAAGACAAAGCCTGTCTCTTATGCAAGCACCTATCGCTCCCAGAATGCTGCAATTCCAGAGCTTTAAACCCTGGCAATTAAGTGCATTCTAGCACACACTGCGGCTCTTTTTGCAGCCCCTGCAGTTGGCATTTATATTTATTAAATTCTGGGTGTGGATATTGTTTTAATATGGCGCATGCCACCAGGAGGCGAGAAAAATAAAGTCAAAGTGTGCCGTTTGGCAAATTAAAAGTGACCCAATGTCTGAATTCTTAAAGGAAAAAAAGCAATATAAAAAGTAAAATAAACAAGGAGACTGGAGGGCAGTCGAGCTGGCGATTCACGTGGCGTATACGTCATGTTGGCTGCCAAATAAATCTGCGCAAGACGGACATGCGGTTGATTTTATTTCTCTTAACTTTTTTATTATTCCCTCCGTTTGTGGAATTTATGGGCCGCGCATAATGTTGATTTAATATTTATAACAACAATTGCCATTTGCCAGAAAGCGCGAGCCGTCAAGTTTTTAATGCCCCTTGCTTCGAATGTACGTATTTGCCAAATTAAGTTTACTTATTTAGTGAATTCTCTCATCCACGCCTCCCGGTTTAATGCCTTTCTTTGGGATTTACTTGGGGCCACAACTGAAATTTTTATTCTCGGCTTACGGGCTTTTATGGCTCATGTTGATCATAAAGTTGCTAAAATAATTGAAATGACATGGCTTAAGTGAGTGCGGAAGTTTTCGGGCGTTTGTTGTTCCTCTGTCATTGTGCTGGACAAATTCGAGGTTGTTTATGATGCCGGCTAATAGCCATCACAATGCGATTGGGGTAAGGAGAGTATGAGTACGCCGGACCAAGTTGGCAAAACTTTTTAAATGGCACAGGGCTTCCACACATGCGACTGGAGAACATGCGTGGCAGTTGCGATAAACTCGGTGTGGTAAAAAGTTTTTCGACGCAGTTCCACAATTAAGAGAAAATATCAAACAATGGGCTCTGATTTAACAAAACAAATGCGCTTCAAAGATAATGGGTTTGGCGCTTCAATTTGTTTGTGATTTATTGATAGCATTCTGGGTAGTGGTAGTGAGTTTAAATAACATTTTATTTAATTTTACTTACGATTAAACGGAAAACATATAATTTTAAAATATTTAATTTAAAAATTACGTTGGTAAAAGTTTTTTCTAAAAGGAAAAAAATTGGATTTTGCCACATATAATATATCAGTTTTATTATTTTCTTGACTTTCTCTACATTTTTAGGTGACAATTAATTAAACTAAATTGGCTAAATTAGGTTACAGTTAAAATTGATTATTGCAATTAAATATAACATTTAAGTTTTATTAGCTGCGTTGTATTAAAAATCTACCAGGGCATAATTAGTTCTATAAAAAGCGATAAAAAAGCAAGTTTTTATTTATAAATTTAATTCGATTTAATATTTTTCGAAATTCCATAGAAAATCCCATCATAAACTAATAGTTTAAGTAATTGGAATTTAATTTCTGGTTTATGAAAAGCCTTGTGTTAAAACTCTCCTAGGTGTCAATTTATTCCACGAAATGTGACAAGCAATGATAAAATTATACCGAAATTTAATTTAATATGACGTTTGCAAAAGTCTACCGAGAATTACTGCAGCATTTTTGTGGCTCTCACTTTTGCGCTTGCAAAGTACTGTGATACTTCGACCTGTCCATCTGTCCTGGGGATTCAGATGAATGTGAAAAATAATTTGAACAAAATCGAAACTAGAAATGCAATATTCAGCATTCCGGCTTCGCTTGACGGTTGATTGATGATTGCTGGCACAGAACTTTGCATATTTCAACTATGACTGCGGTGAGCTGGGACTAAGCTGGAATATTTGCCAACCAGGAGGAATTGTGTGCAGTTAGGACATCATGTTTTACATTTTATTTAAATAGGCAGCCGCAGGGCGACCATTTTCCACCGGGGACCCGACATGTTTTACAGCTTTTTGCGGCGGAGACCGGGAGTTTGGCAACTTTTGCGCAACTTTGTCGTTAATGTTCGGAGCCCATTTAAGTTGCCGGCAAAGGGGAGTATTTATACGCGGCGTCTTTCCCATTAACGATGCTCTTTCCCCGGCGAGAGAACCCCCATCTGCGTCATCATCAACAACTTTGGCCTAAGCCATTTGGCCAAAAAGGCAATTAGTTCACCTTGGGAATCGGAGTGTGCGAAGGCGACATTGGGACGGGATTAGTTGTATTCCAACCAGATGGGACGACCCAGATTCGTTTACATGGCGCATATGCAAATTTACGCCCCAAACGTGACAAACCAAAAACAAGCCGAGACCTTCTTGGCCAGCAAAATAATTGACAAAGCACCTGAGATTGCCTCACGTTCGAGCAGTGTTTGCCCAAGTTTAATAGAGCGTTTTGTAGGAGGGCTTTCAACAAGTGTTGCATCAATTCTGCCCAAGGCCATGGGCAATTGCCTTTATTGAAAGTCTTCCCAGCTGACATTTACCAATTTTTTTTCATTTACCTGATTTTTCTCCCCTGTTGCCAAATTTTAATAAACGCTAGATACTTTGCCAACTTTGGCGACGGAATATTTTTCCAGTCCCAACCAGGCTCTGACCTCAACAAAGCAAACCCCAACCTGGCCAACAAAAAGGACAGGAGCAGCCTTGAAAAATATGAAGAGGAAGCCGTTGAGCTGTGAGACCAAGCCGGGCAAAGGAAGGAGCAATTTTTTCCATTAACACACAGAAAAAAAACAGTCCTCAAAAAATGGTGTGTAAAGTATTTTTAAATGGGGCTGTTTTTATGAAAAAACACGAGAAGGGGATTAAATCCATGAAAGTTTACAATCAACAGTTAAATTGACTCGTTTGGTCATATTTTTTTTTATATGAAAGAGGATTATACTTTATTTATATTTTACAATTGTAAAACCAACCAACAGCTCAATTATTTATATATGTTTTAAAGCCTTTAAATTTTTTTCGCTAAAGGGTGGTTTTTACTACTATAAAAACCGAACAACTTCAAGCTAGTTATTGGTTTACAAATTTAATGCTAAAAAAGATATTATTTTTGAACATGATACAATTTTTTCCGGCGCAGCATCCCTACCAATTTTTCCAGCCTTCTCAGCCAGACGACACCGTCAAATCTTTGGCAAGTCGACATAATTCAATTTGTTCGGCCTGCTGAAAGATGGCTAAAATTTAACGAGGCCCCGCAAAATGGTAGCATTTGAACCCCGACGAACATAAATTAAGCGTTTTAACTGCTTTCCCGGTTTCTTATACACAGGGCCAAAACGACGGGAAAGAGTTTAAGTGTTGAGCCCAGTCTCGTTTGTTCGACACGCAATTTGCGTTTTTGTGTGATTGAAATGGAATGCTTTGTGCCGCGACAGAGTCGTAAACTTAATTTGACAAATTGCGAGCTTAGCAGGGGGAGAAGAGTCACCCACTTTCCACTTTTCACTGGGGAAATTCATACATATGTAGGCCTGGTTTGGGAAGAAACCCCCTATTTGTTTTTCCTCTTCTCCTTTATTTTTAGAGGCTGCCACATAAGCGGCTTAATTGCGCGCCTTTTGATGGGCTCATAAAAAGGGCAAACGATCCGAATCGGAATCGTATACTATACGTTTGGCCCAGATGTGGGTGCAGTTTTCAGCTCCGGAAATGTGTCGCCAGCCTGCGAAATATCATAAAGGGCATTAATTAAATGGAATAATTCCGGCACATGACAAGTGAAATCGCCAACCGAGCAATTCCCTCAAAATGCGTAACAAAGCGGTTAATAATAAAGGAGTGAAAAATCCTTTTAGAATTTGAAATTATGGCGATAAAAAAGTGTCACGTTCCGCGAATATTTTCCCTCGGGATGATAACGCAAATTGATTATGATCTAAAATGGCGAATTTATGCAGTCGTGCCTGGTGAACTTTTAAGGACTCAACTGGGCATTCGCCCAGCATAATTTAAGGCAGTTTTCATAAGCGCACTCTCCTTTCCACTGGGACTTACGAAACAAGGCCAAGAAGAGTAGTTGAAAAGGAGAAGTGTGAAGCTATAAAATGGCCAGAAGGATCCTTCCTTTTATACCAACCAAAAGTCTGGGTGGAATATCTCAGGTTGGCAAGGCACTTGTTGCACTGGCGGACGTAAAAAGCAAATAAATTCCCCCTAAGACCCTCCTAAATACATGTATAAACTGGGGTCAGCTGGCTGAGCAGCTTAAAATAACAAGAATTTCCTAGACTAATTAGTAGAGCGGCCAAGAGGTCATTCAGTGCCAGCCATGGCTCTAAAAACTAAAAGGATACTGTTGTCCGGGCAAAAGCTTTGCAAATTTAATTAGCCAAAAAAGAGGCGAAATTTTAAGCACTACTAGCAGGAGAAAGTTGCAAAAATAATTTGTAAAAAAAGTTAGGTAAAAAACTCTCTCCTCAAACATGATAATTGAACTTTCCTAGACAAACTCTTTAATTGAATTTGCCGGGCAATTCTTTCCCGTTCGCTTCCAGGCCATTGGAGGCGAATGGATCCCAAGTTGGCCAAAACCGAGAGGAACCCGTGTTACGTGCTGATGTCCTGGCCATAACACTTCAAATGTAATGGCCAGATCGATGGGCCAAACGGAGATAAACTGACATGGCCAAATGGACTGGTCAATGTCTAGCTGAATGGGCCCAAATGAGCCCTTTTTCTTTCCTTTTTCGGCCAACTTGGGGCAGTGCCTTTGATGCGGATGTCGGTCTGTCAGTCTGTCAGAGGAGCCAGAGAAAAATCTAGCGAAGATAAATGACCACTGGGCAAGAACAACAACATCAAACCGGGATACTTTGACCAACTTTTAGTGGCGAGAAACAAAACTTGGTCAAAGTCACAGGCCATAAAACCCAAATCGTCAGTTAATTAAGGCTTCAGTTGTCCCAAAAGCACTTCTCACATGGCCAAAACTTTGGCCCGAAGTTTGCATTTTAATTAGTCCGAGGCAGTTGACGACGACACTTGAACTATGGCATTCGGCAAGACCACGTCTGTGACCAAAAACAGGGCCATAATCAGATTTGTGGTTGAAGGGAATTCAATCCCTGAACTAAAAATAAAGGCTGGGATTGTTTTAGATTTCAACAGGATACGCCGAGAGTGGGTTTGTGTTTATATTTGGCTCGCCAGGATAACAGCAAACATTTATGGCTTGCCGCCCGCCAAGTGTCTTCTTGCAAACAAAGGAAACAATTTGTATCAAGTAATAACAAAAGTGAACCAAAAATATAAACTGCCATTGACGTCAACGTTGTGCCGACATTTAAATGCAAAATACAAGAGAGGGGAGCAGCTCAAAAATAAAAACAAAACCAGAGAATGCTTTGATTTCTTTGATGTATACATTTTCCAGAGCTTGTTAATGAAGACTAAATTGTGAGTGTATATTTGCTTATGAAATTGAGAAATGCCAACGCAACCAAGAGGCCCAGAGAAGAGGAAAGGGAGTCTGAGTGGCAGAAGGTTAAAAATGTGTCTATTTAGGCCGAAAAAAGAACTTGATACGCTGGCTTAGCCCGGGGGATGTGCAAATGAAACCGAATTGATTTCATAAAATCCAAGAAATCGTGGTGTTCTTCAATTGCTCTTCTGAGAATAATTTTACAGATTCATGATAGGAAAAAACCAGTCATATAGGCGAATCCCTTTACAGATTACCAATACGATAATACTCTTAAAGAAGGGCCTGTTAAAGCTTCAAATATCCGCTATATAATATTTCTGCCCCACTGAATCTCAGGAAAAACATTTTTGCCCTTGTGGAATTTTCTGCTTAAGGGTTTAAACTTCAATTCAATTTTTCCAGTCACCCCTTTTGCTCGAGCTCACTTGCTGGTTAATTCGCTTTTGCATAAATTCCATATCATTCGGCTGCTGTTGAGCTTAATATTTGCATAAATAGATAGAGATCTTGCTGTGAAATTTGCATAAGTTGACGAGCAAACAAAACAAAATTGAAAGAATAACCCAGAAAGTATGAAAAAATTATGATTTTCCTTTCATGCACTTAAAGGCAACATGAGTTTTGAAGGGCAGTGGAAATGTTTGAGGAAAATCTTGCTACAGCGACACTTCCTAATTGAGATTCCATAACGGCTGCCGTCGTTTGCACAGTTAGTTAAACAAGGGGGCGAGCAAATTTTCCTATTTGCTTAATGCCCTGCGTCGATTTGACAGCATCTCTGGGCCACCCTTTCCCCTGAAAATTCCCTTCAATCCAGCAAAATCCGGGGAAACTGCCCCTGTCCACCCGTTACCGATTCCCAGTCACGATTCTTTGGAAACGGGGATCACGTCGGAATGGCAAATAGAAAAGGAATTCCCACGCATTTCTCCTTCAATCTGCATTATGCTGGCTTTTCACCGGAGTGGCGCATGTTTGTAATTGCTGGGCGGTTCGGCGTTTAAGCGCTTTTGGCCCAAATCAAAGCGGGTTTTCGGCCTGACCTCTGACCTCCGAGGAACTTATCTCTGGCTAATTGAAAAATCAGAATAAATAAGCTGAATTATGCAAATTAGGATTACCCTTAGAGGTAATTATTTACACTTGCCTCTGCGTTTTAAAGCATTTTGCTTGTAGAATACTTTTACGCAGCTGCGGTTGGGCGGCGGACTCTGCGTATACTTGATTTGCAGACCGTAAATCAAACGTGGCATGATGCATGGATATCCTGGATGGCAGCAGAAATACTTTCCAACTCTCCCCGGGCGAGTGGCGAAAAAATCGAGACTCAGACGAGGTCTTATCTGTTTCATTTTTCCACACTCGCCACAAACAAAGATTAATTGGAATAATGGAGGAATATATTTCAAGGCTAAAATCAATATGAAGGGTTTATTTTGTTTTATATTAAATACAGATACTACATAATTGGTAACTTAAGCATGGTTACAGAATAACTTAACTAAAAAAGGCATAAAACGTAACACTATTGAAATGATTTAAAATATAGTTTGAGGTCCCTAAAAGTAAGCAATGAATTAAGAAAAGTTGCCTTTCTTAACCAAAAATATATTGTTGCCTACTTTTGGACACTCACAAAAAACGTTTTAAAATTAATTTAAAACTCCAGAAATTTTGGTTGTTAAATTTATGGATTTCTTTAGTGTAGTAAGCACTTTAAAATGAAAGTGTTTTATCGGCAGTCAGCACTAAGGACTTGCTGTTTATCAGGCTGTGCAACGCCTCTTTGCCAATATCCCCTTGACATTTGGGCCTCAAGCCGCCTCGGCACCCACTTTCCCATATAAATAAATAATGAGAAGTGAAACCGCTGTTCAAAAGGCAATTGACTGGAAAAAAGGTGGCCATGTCCGATGTCCCAAGTCAAGTGAGTGTGCAAATGTTTGGACATCGGTCAGGTGGCCTTCGACTCGGCCCGTCTGCCGATGCGGTTTGTTTGCTCCCCTCGATTTGTGTAATATTTTTCATGCCCGCAGGTCGACAGCCAATTTCCTTGCCCTTTGCGGCTAATCAGGGACACGTGCTTGCTTGTATATACATAGGTATAGACGGGGTTATTCCGAACCTTTTTAAATTTAAAAGGAAGTCATTTTTAATAGCCTTAAATGGACAGCCATCTTACAGGGGGAGTAATCTTTAAATATATGCCTTTCATTTGTCTAAAATAGTCTAAATCGCTTTAAAAATTTTAAATGATTAAAAAATCGTATTATTTTGAATGTAAAATTCCCTTTGTTTTGAAATTAGTTGAAAACAAAATTTTCAAATACTTCATTTACTAAGCTCACTAAACAAACTCAAATTGCCAAATATTTCTGGACTTCACCCACTCGAAAATAAAACTTTTGTTGGTTTTGGTTTAGCCAGTAATTCTGTTAGAGAATGGCAGACGAGTTTTGGAGCGCGTTGGAAAACAAGTTGGTGAAATTTAGATTTTATTTCATTAATATTTACACACGATTTTCCGCTCCGGTGGACATGCCCTTCTCCCTCTGGAGATCCTTTGGTGTCCTGTGTCCTGTGTCCGGTGCAGTCAAAAGCGAAAGGATGAGCAAACACCGACTGCAGCTAGCAGTTTTTCATTTCCAGTTTTCCCTGACACAAGTTGGCACGTCATCAACACGGACACACGCTCCTGATGCATTGCATCCCATCAGGATCTGTAATCTCGAGGGAAAAGTTGCGGATGCAGCATCAAAACCAGTTCTCGCAATTGCCAAATTCTGCACGTTTTGTTTACACTTTATTATTCTGTATGGCTTGGCCTTAAGGGTTGACTTACTTTCTTACTAAGGTATTTATGAAGAAGTCGACAGATGGTGTGGCTTTAAGGTCTAATGGTTTTCGAAACTCTGACAGGCGACTTGCGTGGGCGAATCGGAATTCAGCAATTAATCATAATGCGGCGGAGGTTGGTACAAATAACGCTAATACCAACTAAGAAAACGGCAAAACCATAATAACAATTGCGGGAAAACTTGGTCTAAGACAGACTCATCACTGGGAAAAAAATATTTAAGGAAGAACCTTTTTCAGCTAAATTTGAAGGCAATGTTTTGGTATTTAAGAACTTCATTTTTCATTTTATTTTTTAACTACATTTGGCGGATAATAGATAAAATATAAATATTTTTAAATTTCAGAGTTTTGTATTATTTTTCTTTCTTTTACAACAACTATATTACATTACATTACATACAAAATGTTTTCATAGATAATGGACTCCATACAACTTATGACATTTATTAAAGTATTAATTTATTAGGAGTACTGAGTCAAGGAACCTAAAATCATTTTTGAATTAAGTGTAATATTTAATATTTTTTTCTGTACATTTTATCGTTCATAATTTGATTGCTAACTTAATTTTAATTCCCAAGTTGCAGCAAACAATTCAACAATTCATTCATCATTTCTGACTCTATTTTTCCCCCAGTTATGGCCAGTGGAAATGTATGCACTGTTTCCTTATCCCGGCCCCTTATCAAGTCGGTTTCACTGTAGGGGCCTTAGTGGGCGGTGCGTGGGAGTGGGCGTGGCAGTACAGGCGGACATTGCATTGTTGCCGACAGTTGCAGCCAAGCGAGTAAAATGTTTAACAAGCGCGAAATTCGCGCAAGGCAAAGCAAAGCGAAGTGAAGACGACAAAGACCAAAAGATAAAATGTTCAGAGTTTGGGTCCTTTTTTTCTCATTTGGTCCTTTTTTTGGTCCTCGGTGATTTATTTTAGGCATTCCTATTCTATTTGGTTACCCAGTAGTTTGTGTTGGTGGAAGGTTGCAGGGCTTAGGGGAAGGCTGCATTTTATAGGGCTATAAAAATATATCAACTTAAGATTTTACTGTGCTAAAATGGGGTTTTATAGATATTTATTACGATTACGATTACGAAAAATGTTTGACGATTTGTTTTTTTTTTTTGTAATAAATTGTTGGTAATATTACTGAAGCCACAGAAATAATGTTAATCACTTTTGAATGCAGAACATGATTTTTTAATGTATCACTTAGCAAAATTCCCATGTAATGGGTACCCCTGCTGTCCAATCCCCTGTAATTATTTCGTGCTCTTCTCTTTGGGTCGCAGACGCTGGAGAGTATAATTAAATTTTTGGTCCTAGTTGTTTACAACAGCCGACGTCTCGGTTAATCTTTTGATTAACTCGCAGTCAGACAATGAGAATGCATGTCCCTGGCTCTGACAACTTGATAATCTTTGCATCACAGAGGAAAGTAAAAGTGAAAGTGGGAGCGAGAGTGGAGGAGCAGGAGCTGGCTGAAAAGCTGGGAAGCCCTCATCCAAAAGCGCCATGTGGCAGCATTTGATGAAATATAAAACTTCAAAACGAGTCTGACAGCTGCTGACATTGCTATTTCCTCTTACCAGTGTCTTTGTGTGTGTGTGCTTTCCACAGGATCTGTATCTGTGTGTGCGTGTCAGGATTAAGCCAGCGCATCATTAAACAGACGGCTGCACATTGCGCATACGTCACGTGGCACGCAAGGAAAATGTGTAACGACTTTTGATACATTTCGCTCATGTTCATAGTGCAGCCTCTTATGAGATTTGTCATCGGCGAATCAACTGCCAACTTAGAGGCATTCAAATGCTCAACAATTAATCAGCTTATCCCCGACTGACATGAAATGTGATTGCCAAAGGAGCCCCCAAAATCGTCGAAAAATCATTTCACTTCTTTGGAATTCTCTCAACTGCAGTCAATACACTTTGCCATTGCCATTGCCATTGCCATTGCCACCGCCTTGACGAAGAAAATCAGCTTGAGACTTACAAGTCATTGTGGAATTCCTCAGAAAAAAATATTTTTATCGCACATTCCCAGGCGTCGAGCATTTTTGGTCGTGTTCCAGACGACATCTTGACTTTGCCCATTGAAACCGGTGAAGTAGTTTTTGATTTTCGATATTGCTTCACGCTTTAAATGACACATTGCAAGTGGGTCTGTTAAGAAGTTTTATTAGTTAAAGGTGTATTTAATTACATTTTAGTTGAAGACATAAAAATACTTTTTTCTATATTATAAAGTATGGAGCTGAAGCCTATTCAAGCATGTCTATACAAAATAGGCTACAATATTCACTTTTACAAACCACTTTTTAATTTAATTAACGATATTGGGGAAAATTAATACTGAGAACGCCCGCGAGCTGTCTGAAGAAATATCGGATCCTTAGGAAAAACACAAGAAAAAATCCTTTGTGGGACTCGTCCGTTATGGCCATAAAGGGGGGCAATTACCAACACTTGCAACGGTATTTAGCCGACCCGTCCGGCCCGAAATTGAAGTAAAATAAACAAAATTAATATGCTGCCACCCGTCGGCAGGCCCCAAGGCACGTCTAAACACAATGGACCGCCCGCCAGAGAATCCCGCACATGTTTGTGGCCTGAGTGGGCCAGTTTCGACCAGGTCGTTCATTCATGTGGAAATGTATATCGTTCATGTATGAGGGGTGGTGAGGTTACAACGTTATATACTCGCCGCTTATTATTTTGCAATTGGTGCTTGGACACCAGCAATGCGCACTCACTTAATTGTTATGCATGCGTTTGCAGACAACGAGCAAACAATTCTGATATTAAAACCTGCCCTTAAAGATGCGTCCTTCGACAGACGTTCCGGGAGATGGAAACAACCCTAAGAAGTGCCTTATATAAGGTATTATCACTGTGGACGCCAGCGCGTCTTTTAGGTTTGGACCACTTTTGGAGAAAAAAATATTGATTTTTAGCCAAAAAAAATTTTAATTTTAACCCAAAAACAATCAGCATTTTTGGTGAAACAAGAAAAATATTGGTCCAAATGTGGAATGTAATACCTTGTTAAACTCGTAATAAAATTTCCAATCCATTGGCATTCCCAGCTAAAAATTTTATTTTTGGTAAATTTTTGGAAAAAATTACGGTGCTACCCTTTATAAAAAAATCAAAATTTTCGAAATTTTTTCATTTTCAGAATCAGCCAGAAAATTACTGCAATTAATTATTTGGCTTTTTAGCTGGCCAAAACAGCGTGTCTTTTAGACTTTCGACGAATTTTGACCAAGATACACAAAAAAAGGTAAACAAAAATATCAGTTTTTGGCAAAAAACAAAAGTTGAAATTTTTCACCCAAAAACAATCAGCATTTTTGGTGAAACAAGAAAAATATTGGTCCAAATGTGGAATGTAATACCTTGTTAAACTCGTAATAAAATTTCCAATCCATTGGCATTCCCACCTAAACATTTTATTTTTGGTAAATTTTTGGAAAAAATTACGGTGCTACCCCTTATAAAAATTTCAAAATTTTCGAAATTTTTTCATTTTCAGAATCAGCCAGAAAATTACTGCAATTAATTATTTGGCTTTTTAGCTGGCCAAAACAGTGTGTCTTTTAGACTTTCGACGATTTTTGACCAAGTTACACAAAAAAACGTAAACAAAAATATCAGTTTTTGGCAAAAAACAAAAGTTGAAATTTTTCACCCAAAAACAATCAGCATTTTTGGTGAAACAAGAAAAATATTGGTCCAAATGTGGAATGTAATACCTTGTTAAACTCGTAATAAAATTTCCAATCCATTGGCATTCCCAGCTAAAAATTTTATTTTTGGTAAATTTTTGGAAAAAATTACGGTGCTACCCCTTATAAAAAAATCAAAATTTTCGAAATTTTTTCATTTTCAGAATCAGCCAGAAAATTACTGCAATTAATTATTTGGCTTTTTAGCTGGCCAAAACAGTGTGTCTTTTAGCCTTCCAACGATTTTTGACCAAGTTACACAAAAAAAGGTAAACAAAAATATCAGTTTTTGGCAAAAAACAAAAGTTGTAATTTTTCACCCAAAAACAATCAGCATTTTTGGTGAAACAAGAAAAATATTCGTCCAAATGTGGAATGTAATACCTTGTTAAACTCGTAATAAAATTTCCAATCCATTGGCATTCCCAGCTAAAAATTTTATTTTTGGAAATTTTTTGGAAAAAATTACGGTGCTACCCCTTATAAAAAAAATCAAAATTTTCGAAATTTTTTAATTTTCGGAATCAGCCAGAAAATACTGCAATTAATTATTTGGCTTTTTAGCTGGCCAAAACAGTGTGTCTTTTAGACTTTCGACGATTTTTGACCAAGTTACACAAAAAAAGGTAAACAAAAATATCAGTTTTTGGCAAAAAACAAAAGTTGTAATTTTTCACCCAAAACTCGTAATAAAATTTCCAATCCATTGGCATTCCCACCTAAAAATTTTATTTTTGGTACATTTTTGGAAAAAACTTACGGTGCTACCACTTATAAAAAACTCAAAATTTTTGAAATTTTTTAATTTTCAGAATCAGCCAGAAAATTACTGCAATTAATTATTTGGCTTTTTAGCTGGCCAAAACAGTGTGTCTTTTAGACTTTCGACGATTTTTGACCAAGTTACACAAAAAAAAAGTTCAGTTTTTGGCAAAAAACAAAAGTTGTAATTTTTCACCCAAAAACAATCAGCATTTTTGGTGAAACAAGAAAAATATTGGTCCAAATGTGGAATGTAATACCTTGTTAAACTCGTAATAAAATTTCCAATCCATTGGCATTCCACTAAAAATTTTATTTTTGGTACATTTTTGGAAAAAACTTACGGTGCTACCCCTTATAAAAAAGTCAAAATACGAGTTTAACAAGGTATAACATTCCACATTTGGACCACTACTT
Organism: Drosophila biarmipes; assembly: GCF_025231255.1. Lineage (NCBI taxonomy): Eukaryota > Metazoa > Arthropoda > Insecta > Diptera > Drosophilidae > Drosophila > Drosophila biarmipes. The sequence continues at coordinate 16,678,218 of NC_066616.1, read as the reverse complement.
TTCTTGTTTCGCCCAAAATGTTGATTTATTGGCATTTCCACCTAAAAATTTTAATTTTGCTCAATTTTTGGAAATAAATGTAGACCTTATGAAAAAGTAAAAATTTTCAAAAATTTTTAGTTGTAAGATTCAGCCAAAAAATTACTGCGATCAACTATGTGGCTTGTTATACACTTTTTGTCGCTGAAATTACCGCTCGGACGTTATTGAGCTAATAAAATTTGATGATTACTGCAATCGTCACAGGAGTTTTTGTTTATTAAAAGAAACTGATATTGCTAATATTATCGAAAGCTTAAAAAAAACTGCAAAATAAAAATGATATCTCACGAATCCAGCACATATAAAGCTGTTAAAGCATAGATTGCCAGCTGTGAGTGGCCAAAGCAGTGGCACTTGTCTGCCCATTCATTAGGCCTGGCCAACATGGCGTATCAAAAGCATAAAACTAAATATTGCAGGGCATTTCATCTCTCCAAATGTCAACAAGGTCGCTGGCAATGAGCCCTTTGCAAAGGGATCAGGGTTTAGGGATCCGGATGGGGCCACATATCGGCGCACCGCAATCCCGTACAAAAACACCGAATCTCGGTCCGCCAGTGCTTAATTAAATCTCGTCGGACAAGTTTATTTCACTTTCTCCCTCCCCGGCGGGCTGTCAAATTAGGGCCAACTCCCCAAAAAGGCGGCGGCAGTTGCACCAACTTTGTGGGTTTCGCCCTCACTGAAACTAATTTCAGCAACTAGATGATGTCAAGTCATTAAGTTATATTTGGCCAGCTGGGAGAAGTGGCGAACGATCCAGAAATAGTTCAGTTGAGCTGGCCATGATAGTGGCCGTATTGCCCGCCGAGGGTCAAAGTCAAAGGAACAAAGTTCACTGAGCCCGTTCGCAGGACTTGTTGCATACTTTCGTGGCCCGCCTGTTAAAATGATAAAACGGAATTGCTCGTAAAAGGGGCGAAAGGCATGGAGAATTACAAGGATTCTTGAAAATAAAGTTGGCTAATTGGACTTCATGCGGGGCTTACAGTAAATTTAATATAAGAACTTTTAACTGCGTTTGGCAGGGGGTGAATCTATTAAACTTAAACAGGAATTATAATTAAAGGGTGACTCATTACACCCATGTGGCGCATAAATGCCGTTTAAGCTATGGGAAGCATGCGTTTAATTAAACTTAATGAGCAACCTAATTTATTATAAACCTAATATATGACCTGTTAGGTTTGCAAGCGATGAATTTAATGAAGTCTGATGTATGAAATAAAATTTAATCAGATACGTAATTTAATAAAAACCTAATAAATGAAATTCTGAATCTGTGCAGAATTAAATACATATGTTTCAAAATTCCAGCTTATCGGGTATTATATGATAATAACATAAATATGTTTCCAGGGGTTTCTATCACACTCTTCGCAATAAATATTTTAGTTCTAGTTGCTAAAAATTAAGCTGCATTAACAAGGACATTAAATACAATCCCTCAACCCAGTAGTTCCGCCGGTCTGACGTCAATGATGAGCATACTTATTTGCCACTGGCAATATCTGAGTTTTTCATTTGACTTTACCGCCCGATGGCAAGCAAGTGAAATGGCAAATGGTCCTGTAGCTTAAGGCAGTCCCTGTGGGAGGAGTGCTTTAAATTGTCAGCCCCTGTTTCGGGACTTGACGCCAATCCTCAGCAAATCTCACCTGCCAGGTGGGAGGACCAGCTGAGGGCCTGCCTACAGCTGATTAAGCTCATTTATCAAAAGTGAAGCCGACAGCCAGCTGGAGGATGCTCCAAGTGCTTCAGTCGGCTTAGGGTTCACGCAATTAAATGGCGCCCAAACAGAGAGACCGAGAAATCGCCTACGGCTCTCGCCAAGTTGAAGTCAATATTGATATTAGCGCTGGGAATCCGAAATTCGCCTACAAATTCCCCAGGAGTAACGAACGGGGGAACAACGCAGGCTTGCAGGCCAAGGAATTTTGGTATTCGAAAAGTTTCCAGGCGCGCATCAATTTGGCAAGACAAACATATAATCGTTAAAGTTTTAATTGTACTGTGTAAATGTGTTGTGCTGCCATCTTAATTTGGATTGAACAAAGTTTAGATATATATTAACAAAGTTGGCGCTGCTAAAGAGGGCAGAATTTAATTCGAACTGATAAAATTTTCCCAAATCCAATACAATTATAAATTAAGGGAAAATTAGGTGCGAGAATAACTCTAGGGCTTAATAGATACATTTTTCTTTAATGTGAGAAAAACCAATTTATGTATTCTTTCAGGTTGAAAAAACATAAAGAACTATGCAAATCCCTTTAAAGGTAGACTGGTATATGTTTAACAAAGTACACGTAAGCCCTTTGAAGCTGTTTCCCTGCAGTCCCCCGAGGGGAAAGTGATGTTCAACTTTTATCTACATAGCTACTGCGCCGGTCGCAGGAATTCTGTTGTGGCATTTGTCAAATAGTTGGCAACTTTCTTCAATTCACCCAGTCCCATAACCTGGCAAAAAATGGCGACACCCTTCCTCGTAGTCCTGCCATCGCCAGACTTCTCGAAACTATTGACGTGTTTCACTTTTTATGGCATGCGCCTCCTGGGACGCCAGTTGTAGCCTCTTCCTCAACTTTTCTGCCCTTGGCTTATTACATCGCAAAGTTGATTTCATGGCATTCTTGTGGCGAAGCCTCAGCGTTGACAGAGGGCAAAAGAATTGGGCTCGAGAAGCTCAGACAACTTGACACGACACCAGTGATGAGCTGTCTTTAAGGGAACGTTCTTTAAAGGATAAATTTTTTATTAATATAAAAAAGTTCAAAATTAAAAACAAATATATATCTGTTTAATTTTTATATTTAATCCTATCTTATATTTAATCCTAACTACCAGCCAACAAAGGGATTACGGCATGAAAAAAACCTAAAAGGGATATATACATTTTTTAAATATAGGCTTTAGTAATAAAAGCCTTTAAAAAATATCCAATCAATGGGTAAATTATATTTTTTAATCTTTTTAGTTAACACCAAATAACTCCTAGAAAAAACGTATTTTCACATCCCATTTAAATCAAATCGAGGAGAAAAACATTTATTTATTGCCCATTTCCTGTTTCCTGTTCCCTTTTTAATTTAATTTTTTATCAGATTTCGCCTGTTTTTGTTAAAAACAGTGCCTGGCAGCACTGCCTGCCACCGCCTGAATGATTGAGTCCGGCATTTGTGAAACAAATTGCCGGAGATTTCCCCCAAATCCTTCTTTGGCCAGCGCATTTCGTCCAGGACATGCTGAACAAATGAACAATTTCGTGAATTAATTTGATGTCTCGGCTGATTCGCTTCTCGTTATTCAGACAGAGGCAAAGATACATCTGTCTGCCACCCAACCACAAAAAACTTTGCATAATGTAAATGGCCTTGTGTCCCCCGAAAAGAAACGTACGACATTCCACAGATGTCACATGTGCAGGACAAAGGCTCGAAACAAAGGATACATTGCAGCCGAATGATTAATTTCCACTCATGGAGCATGTGGCTTTGATGATGATAACGACTGCGATGATGTCAAGTTTATCATTGACCAAAGTTTATCGGTCCAAATTGGTCCATCTATCCTGACTTTGAATAATAGAGCTAGATTATAGCAAGGTGTTGGCTTTACAAATTGGAGAACATTAGGCGAACATTATAAAAAAAAAATACATTTCATTAATTTTCTTAAATGGGTTATTTGCAACATTGTGACAGGCCTATTAGCATGTCAGCGAGTTTTTTCATATATTTGTTTTGTTACTTTGTATGTTGTTAGTAGCATGTCAATTGAATGGGGCTTAAATCAAATAAATACATAAAGTCCCTTATAATAATAACACGCTTTGCTGAAAAGCTCTTTAAATCATTTTTTATTAGGTTAAACTTTAACGTTCTATTTTATAACCTAGAAACCCTTTGATAAAAATACTACGCATATTTTGGACTCACAGGATCCCTCACAGATGTACAAGGTACATACACCCACAACTGGCTGGCAAACAATGCCCTTGCACTGCATTTTAACATGCAACTTGTGGTTGGGTGAATAACCAGCTCTCTCGTCATGAAAAATCCCCCCTCGGGGCCATTATCCTGCCGGACTTGCTGGTGGCAAACTATTTTTAAAGAGTTAAAAGCGTTGCAACGAAAAGGGAATTTATGAAATTAGCATAAGTTGAACCCAAACACAATTTCCAACTCTGAGTGGCCCACAGAGGGGTTATGGATGGTTTCGGATTCATTAAAGTGGACAAACGAAGGCAAATCCAAAAATACCTCTACAGGGGGATAAGGAAACGATGAAATACCGAAAAATATGGCTGGGCCTGGGAATTATTTATTTTACTTTTATTTCGGCCGCGGGTCCTTTCCGTTTCCGTTTTCACTTCCCTTTGTCCGACTGTCTGTGTAATCGGCCAGAAGGGCTTAGATAAAACACGAAATGGCCACAAAAAGGAACTTGTCGCTAAGAGCATCTACACCCAAACACAAGCATACGTATCTGCATACATATGCAAACAACCTATGGGATTCGGGTTCGATAGCCGGAATCTGGACACAAAATAAGGGCCTAAAGGCTTGCCATTGTTGTCTAACAAATCTGCACACGTCAGCAAATAAAAAAATGTAAATAATAAGAAATATATATCATTGCCTCATTAAAACATTGGCAAGTAAGATGAGTTATTTTTAAATAAATGCTAAATTTCAAAATACTTAAATGTTTAAATTTGTAAACTAATGTCAATTGCGAAGAATACTAAGATTCATATAAATAATGATAAAACAAGTATAATATAACCAAAGTATAAATCAATTTAAAAAATAGTTTAAATATAACATTCTTTATACTATACGACATTTTATTAAATTCACAATAGACTTTGAATTTCAAAGATACAGTTTAAATATGCTCAACTAGATGCTGACTGAATCGCACAATCGTGGAGATCACGTCGATCATGTAGACGAAGAGCATGGCCAGCACTGAGGCCTGCAGGACATTATCCGATCTATCCATGTACTCGTACCTCCGTTGATGAACCACGGTGATGGTGAAGAGGATGAGGGTGGCCGCGTACAGTAGACTGACCATCGACGCATAACGCAAAACATAGCGATTGCCATTCAGATACACAATGACGTATATCGAAATGATAATCACTAGACAGCATAATGTGACGATGATCATGAAGACGTGACCGGGCAGCAGCTTCAGCGGCATATAGATGCCCATCATGTAGAGCACGATGTTCAGGATCAGGACGATGACCAGGACACCAGCCACCCAGGGCAGCGAGACTCGCGGCCACTGTTCGCAGTTGACGAAGATCACCACCATCTCCACGATCACAATGGCCAGCAGGCAGTTGCAGGGGCAATGGTTGGCCAGGTAGACGAAGGCCAGGATCAGGACACATGCCATGGCCATGACGAGCCACAGGAAACTGGGAACCGTGGGGCTTATCGACTTTCCAAAGTCCTGTTTCAGGATCCTAAGGGTCAGCAGCTGCATTACCGCGGAGGTTGTGAGAGCCGCATGGAGGGCGTAGACCCAAATGAGGTGTCTCTTCTTCAGGCTCATGTTCGAGCGCTGGCTCCTGGAGGCCAAAGACGCCACCGGGCTCAATACCGAAGTTTCGCTTTGTGGCTGAGGTGGTTTTGGTGGTGGAGGAGGCGGAGGAGGTTGCCTTGGAGGAGGTGGAGGAGGAGCAGGAGCTGTCTTCGGAGGTGGTGGTGGTGCCGGAGGAGGTGGCTTCGGCGGCGGCGGCGGCATAGTCGTCCTTTGGGCACTCGGCTTGCGCTGACCCGTCGACGGACGGGGTGGAGGATTTCGATTACTCATCTTCCCCCGCAATAATGATACCCCCTTCTAGGAACCCAATGTGTGTTATAAGCATGTATATTAGACGTGTTTGTATGTTCTTGACTAATAAATCGGTGTGTATGCTGTGAGGGATAAAACACGTCATAGTAAAACATAGGACTTTTATATTATGTCGAACTTCCATTAAAAATACTCTACATTTTCTTTGTGAAAAATTAAAGTTACAGAGACTTTGAGAAATACAAAAATATTTGTTTTCTCTCCACCATCCATTTGCAACAACAGAATATAAGACGAATTTTTAGAAACATCAGCATTTTTAATATTGATCCTGTGTACCTCGAATTGTTTTAGTGCGCAAATACAATTTTTCTCTGGAAAACTTCACCAAAAATAGTGGTGCGGAACCAACATTTAAGTTAAAGAGAAATTTGAGCTCTGGTTTGCATTTGGTATATCACATTTTTGGTACATTTTTAAATAAAAATTTTCTTTTGACTCCTTTAAATCACTGTTTTTAAATAATTTATTGACGTGCCAAGAAGTATGCAGCAAAAAGAGAAAATCGTTTGTCGAAAACAAATGTTCATTTTGCCGGCTATATTGTAGCATACTTTTATGCACCTTTTAGATGGGATTTTGAAACACTATTGACTTTTTCATTGATCGGCTTAAAGCAGCATAGTTGAAATGAAAAGCACTCGGCAACCGCCGAGTGGAAAAACCACTCTCCCGATTTTGCCGTGCTGACCGGAAAACTCCGCGTCCGCTCGGCTCATGCATATTAAATGGGAATTAGAATAGCGCTGGCCAGCACTCGAGTGCTAATCAATGACACATGCTCCGCTGTCACCGGACTCATTAAGATTTCCCACCTTGCACCTGATGATGTGTTTACATATGTATTTAGCTCAGTCGCTTTGCGCGCCCCTGTGGGCCAAGTTTTTGGGCCATTTTGTGGCCGAGGCTTTTACTGAATTTTAATTAGACCTTGCCGCTGAAAAGCCAGCACGTGCAAAAACATTGGCAAACACGGCCAAAAGACGGGAATTAAATAAACATGAGTCGGCCAAAAATCTTCAGGATTCCCCTGGGGGTGACTGCACAAGGTGTATGTATATAAATCTCCTTTAGAATATGGTATTGTGTCAGAGATTACCCTGCTTTGTTCGCATTCTATCTAATCCCCAGCAATCGATTACAATATATATTCAAGACCTCGCTTACACAATCGCCAGCTTCAGGAAGTTTGGCCATATTTGATATTATTTGCCCCCCGGATTACTGTCGTAATAAGCTTTGACATTGAAAGCCATACAAATGCCTATCAATCAATGGCCTGCCATCCACAACGATAATAAGTTTGAAGAGATTAAAACGGACAGTACCAATTGCCACAAGAACCACAGCACGAACAGAATAGCAAATTCGGATGGAAAGTGGTCCTCCAGGAAGTCATGGCAAATATGTACAATTAGAGTGACACTGGGATTTTATTGCCGCTTTAATGAGTTGACTTGGCTGTGAATTGAACAACAGATCTTTTGATGTGCAAGGATTTGCATAAGATGTAAGATATCCTTAATACTATTGCTTTTGAATAAAAAAATATATATTTTAGGGAATTTAAGAGGATTGTAAAAGAACTATGTCTTGCATATTTTCCCTTATTTTATTTTTGGTTAAATGGAAATGTGAAAAAATGTAATGAATTTAAGTGTAGGTATTACAGCAGGAGAACCTTTTTCCTAAGGTCAAAGTTCGTTAACAATGCCTTTAACCGAACTTTACTCAAAATGTAATTAAATTTTAATGTCTGCTATTAGGTAATTTTGGCTGGTCGAAATGTCGATAATTATTAAACCAATTAAAACGTCTGGCTTACATTGCCATGGCAAAGACTTGAAATTATTAAGAGCTGTCAGTAATGTTTGAATGAATGATTGAATGCTTTTGGCAATACTTAAAACATTTTAGATCTAAAGGAAAATAACTATGCTACTTATAGTTGACACTTGAACTTTTCAAGCGCTTCTTTTAATTATAACAAAGCCTTTTTTAGCCTGAAAGGTGAGAGTGTTCCACATGCCACGGAATTAATCTACCCTCTTTATCCAAGGCGTGAGCTTATGTCAACCCCCTGGACTGACCTAGAGGGTTAATAATAGGGTTCCCATATCAATTATGCATGTAGCAGTCATTTTTAAGCACATGCGAGCTAGGCAGGTGTGCCTTAATTACTACCTACACCTTGGAAAATTAATCGGGTTAATTACTTATAGGGCTATTTTTGAATTTGGGCCTTTGTGAGTGGTCTTTATGGGTAAATATGCTTGAGCTTTACTTACCCCAAAAAAAAGCTAAATTTAAAACTCCCTTCAATGCTTTGAAACGCTTTTCTGTGCCTTGGCAAGATATTAAAAATGCCTTTGCGGCACGTACCCACATCAAAATCATACCGTGACTCTCCGACCGTGCGACATGCAATTGAACAAATAAATCAGCGGGCTAATAAATTTTTAGCAACGCCAGTGGGGGCTGCCCCGAAAATCGAGGGTGAAATCCGGGCCTCGATAAATGCTGCCATAAATGCTGCCAACTGCTGGATACCGAATGCCGACTACCGACTGAGCCATTAAGGAAGCCCCGGTGAACGGAGCGAAGGACAAAGCCAGATTTCAGGCGACAAGGCAGGGAGTCACACTTGGCTGACTTACTGTAGCTGTTGCTCCTAACGCTTTTCCAGCTTTTTCAGCTTTTTCAGCTTTTCCTGCCTTTCCTGCTTTTCCTCTGACTTACCATCTCCCATGTACCACACTGCGTATACGTGTTGTACCGCACCACGGGCTTCCCATCCCCCCACAAAAGCCGAACAATATGATTAAAGGCCATTTTTAGCACCTGTTCTGCCTGTTTATTTCGTATCGAATCGCGTATTAATTGCAATTTATTTTTTATGCCAACACTGGAGCCTCGCATGCAATTAAATTATTTATGCATGAGGGCATAAGCTATTTGAATGCTTATTTACATGTAACCGAGCGTGTGTACTTTGAGCACATTTAACAGGGAGCGAATGTCACTCGCAGGAGGCATCCACTTATGGGGAAATTGTAGCCAGTAAAAGTGGGATAAATATTTGCAGAAATTCTTTACATGTTCCATTAAATAACTATTGAAAGGAATGCAATTGAGAATTTCTTACTACAATGCTGGTGATATAAATAAATCGATATAAGTTTAAAGGGAAGCACGGAGTCGATTCATTTCTTTTATCACACCTTTATTGTTTTAAATTCGATTGATAAGGTAAAAATCAATAGTTACTGCTGAAAATGTTCGAGTTAATTCCGGCAATGTCAAAGGTGCAAACTACTTGTATTTAATCTGTTGAAAACCTGGCAAGTAATTAAAAAGAAGCCCATTTTGTATTTAACCTGTATTTATTTAATTTAATTTAACTTAATTTATTTATTTATTTAAATAAATGGAAAGCACGTTGAATGTTATATTGTATTACAGGAAAAATGTTGTTCAAAATATCATATTACATTATTATAAATGCAATTTAATTGAACTCTGCCGTAAGAAACTCATCTAAACCTATCGTAGTTAAGAAATTCCTTAATATCCGTAATAACTTCGGATTTTTCCTTTCATTTTTTCAGGTATTCTTTAATTATGTCCCATATTTCTTTCATTTTATCCCTTCTTTGTCCTTTTCACACAACAAGAAGCAGAAAAGAATTGTCCCTGTGCTTTTCCAAGAAATTTCAAGGCTGCTCTGCATGCAAAACAAATCCCTAACAATGAGAATAAAAGTACATGTACTAAAAACTGTGCGACCGCAGGGTAAAGAGAACTACTAAAAATTAAAACCATAGATTATGATTCCAGAACGGGGTTGGTCCAGCACTTTTTATGGGATATCAAGCGTTATGTGCCCGGCGGAGTTATAAAAACACAGCTTGTTGACTGCATGTCAAAGTAAACAATGCCGCCGGGAACTGACATCAGTTTTCCCTTCTTTTTCCGGTTCAGCCACCCCTTTTTCACTGCTGTTCAACGAGTTAAGTGCATTTAATTGAAAGAACTACAAATTAGTTTCTGAGCTGTTTTGCAGTTGCTCTGAAAGGCTATTTGTGTGCGACAGAATAATAGCCTTAAGGGGGCGTATACTTGATTTTACCCTGCTACAATAACAGAGCTTCTAGGAACTATTAATAAAAACCCGGAGTCAAAGGATTGTTCTATAAATATATAAATGGAAAAGTACTTTCTATGGAAAAGGCAATTTGATTGACATTGGTTATAACTTCTAGCGTTAAACATAAACTTTAAAATTTACTTCAATGTTTTAAAATTTAACCTTTGTTATGGTTAAAATAAATCCAAATCTCTATTTATTTGTCTAGAGACAATTACTGTAGTATTATAACAAAACACTTTTAAGATTCATCTGTTGCCTTGGTGCATTAAACAATTAAACAGGTATGACAATTAATTGGAACAAGAGCAAATTCATCAATTGGGAATAGGTACCAAACACTTATAACAATGACGTCAATAGAAAATGAAATGAAAACACCCACATACATTCTGAATTGAATGGTGTGAAAGGAATTGTATGGATGCCCTGCAAGAGGCTTCACTGTACCGCCATCGTTTGCCTGAGTGACTAAGATTTAGGGCCAGAGGCGTTTTTCAGTCTGTGTGGGTAAGAAGATTCCCTCGTTCTTTTGTTGATTGTTGGTAGGTTCCCACATCAATTTCCCGCAAGATGCTCATAAATTCTGCCTATTTGGCGTTATGAGTGCCCTAGAAATACAAGGGATGGGGACAGATATGACAACAATATCCTGGCACCATCTTAATTTGCCTCACAGCTAAAATAAGATTAGGCTGTTAAAAAACTCGACGTGGAGTTTTTTTCTAGTGGGTGGTGCATGAGCAGCTCTGCCAAAAGTATATTACCAACTACATATTTAACGCAAATAAAGTGGGTTGTAAAGTCAAATAATTTATATGAACGAATGGCCACAGATAAACCAGAGTCCTTAAAGCATCCATAAAAACAAGAAAGCTTTTGTGATGTTGCTACACATTTGTTGACCATAAAAAGCTCAAGGGCTCGCGACTCTCTCCAAGAAAACAAGTTAAACAGCAACAAATAACCTATTTGCAATATATTCTTACTTATTTAGGTAAATACAGCAAAAAATTGTTTGAGGAAATATATTAAAATCTTTTAAATCCTTTCTCAACAGGATTTAATATTTTAGAAAATTACTTTAGTTAAGTTTATAGTATCCTTGTTTTTTTGGTGTACACTTTCCACTTATCTAAAAACTTTTATGTGGACAACTAGCTGTTACAAAGTTTCTGCCCCTTTCAGGAAAATACAACTAAAATTGGATTAATCTGTACAACAACTGCTAAACTGGCTACGAACTTTTCGTTGTTCAAAAGAAAAGTGTTTTGGGTAATGGACCAAAGTTTGAAAAACATATCAGTGGCTAATTGGATATATTGTTTTCCCAATCCACTTAAAAAGATATTGCTTTCTAAATACTTGTTGTGGTTTTAATATTGCTGGGAAGTTCATTCAATCACTTTATTTTTGATTTTGTACACTTTACATACATAACTGTCACATTCCACAACAAGTAACTACTAACTAACTACTAACTGAATACAAAAAAAAAGAAAATAGATTAAACATAAAAAAGGAAACACAGTAACACCGAGTCATGAAGAGGGTCCATGTGGACAACTACACTCCGAAGTACTACAGTGGCAAGTGGTCGTGGAATGCGGAGAAGGACTGCCTGGAATTCGAGCCCCACAACGATCTCGAGGACGCCCGAGAGCGCTACATCACCACCAATGGCTACAAGTTCCTGCGCACCATCGACCAGGAGGAGGAGCTCATCTTCCGGCAAGCCTATGTCCGCGATTCGGGCACCTATGACTCCGATACGGTAGTAATCAACGACATCCGTGACCTGGTCCTCTTCCTGATGCCCAGCGAGTTCCTGACCTACCGGTTCGTGGAGTTCATGCACCGCCCGGCGGTCCATCGGCTCATCCATGCCCTGATCATCTACTTCGAGTACTTCCTGCGAATGGTGGAGTTCGTGCTGATTCGACGCGACGAGCTGGCCGATCAGATCCAGAGCGATCAGACCATCGAGATGAAGAAGATCTTCTCCATCTACCTCAGCCAGTACCGCCTCCTGGTGGCCCGCAACTACAGTTCGATCCTGAAGGGCGAGGGCGACATGGCCAACTACTATCACCTGAAGGAGATTGTCAACATTTCGGACACGAGTCGCGACAGGGTCTTCCACGAGCAGTTCCTGGCGGTGACAACCCAGATCGTTTGGATCTGCATGCATAGGCGGGCCTATAATGTGATTGAAATGGAGATGAATCGGCTGTTTCGATCCGATCACTTCGTGATGACCCGTCCGGAGTATCTCAGCTTTACGCCGGCGGAGCGGAGTTTGTTGTATGGCAGGAACAACAAGATCGTCAACTATCGCACCCAGGTATCGCCACTCATCCAGGAGCTGATGCACGTGGCGGAGGAGGATATGCCCATCCTGTGGATTGGGGAGCGAAAGTACCGAGGCACCGATAAGCGCATCGCCGAAATGGAACTGGAGTACATTGTGCCCGGCCCACAGCTGCATATGATCGATGTGGCCCACGGCATCTTGGGCCATCCCAAGGACCTGTACAACACCATCCTGGACCTGGACTGGCCCACCGTTCGCTACTCGAACTTCTCGCTGAGCTACGATCCCTACCATATTATACGCCAGCCCCACCTGGACATTCCCAGGATCGATGCCCTGAAGGAGCGCAAGATGAGCGAGCACTACGAGCACTTCTACAAGGTGTATCGCATCTACGAACCGCATAGCCTGCAGATCCTGAACAAGTGGCTCAAGCGGGACAAGCTCGTCCAGTTCTACCGCTCCGGGGGACTGCTGCTCACCAACGTGGTCTCCCGGTGCGAGAAGGAACTGGCCGAAATAGTCCCGCCCACCAAGGTCGACCAGGTCATCAGAGACTACTTCAAGGTCAAGTCCAGGCTGCGCAAGGGATCTCCCTACGAGGCGGACAACATCAGCATCACGTCCTCGCGGATCGGAGGCTTCAACTCGCCGCGCCAGAAGAAAATCACTTCCCAAGAATACTATTTCGATTGATTCCTTAGGCTATTGCCTTCTTCGGATTCTAGAAGATTTAAAGTACTTCAAAATTACAATTTCGTGAATAAAATCATTATGGTTTTTTAAATTTTGCTGTGGTGCTCATTTATATTTATAAAAGTATAACAGATTGTTAATGTAATATTATTATTGTAATATTATTATGTAATATTACTATTTCACTTGTTGGGTATAATAAAAGTAACGCGTCTTGAATAGCATACGTTTACAAACAATTAGAATATAGTGGGTAAAAGGGAAGTGGGTCGTGGACTTATTCTTCCCACTGTTTCCAATGCCTGATCAGCTGATCCAAAGATAAGGTTATCGCACGGAAATCTTCCCAACTCGGCAATCCCATCCAGCAGTGGCTTCATAGACTTTGTTCAGTTAGGACTGCATCTTTCGCCCGAAAACATGTCAGTTCCGCCATATCGCCACTTCACCCAAATTGGGGACCCTGTTCTGCGCCAAAAGGCCGAGGAAGTTTCCCCGGAGGAAATCGACAGCCTGGAAATAGACCAAATTATTGACCGCATGGTAAAGGTGTTACGTCACTACGACTGCGTGGGCGTGGCAGCGCCCCAAATCGGAATCCCTAAGCGTATTATCGTCATGGAGTTCCGAGACGGCAAGCAAGAGCAATTTAAGCCGGAAATCTACGAGGAGCGAAAAATGTCCACGCTGCCTTTAGCCGTAAGTCAATATAACCCCTTAAAATAAAATAATTTATAAGTTAATTAAAATAATATTATATATTAAGAAAGGTATTAAAGATTCAGACTTAAAGATGCATTCATAAAAAGTGTTATTTTGAAGTGCAATCTTTTTAATCATAAAGTGCAGTGGCAATCCCGTGACTTCACACCATAAATCATATGCTTGCAGGTCTTCGTTAATCCGGAGCTGGAGATAATCAGCAGCCAGGTGAACAAACATCCCGAGGGCTGTATGAGTGTGAGGGGCTATTCCGGTCAGGTGGAGCGGTACGACAAGGTCCGAGTCCGGGGAATCGGCAAGCTGGGCACTCCGTCAGAAATGGAACTGGAGGGCTGGAGCGCACGGATCGCCCAGCATGAGGTGGATCACCTAAACGGAATCATCTACGTGGATCGAATGGATATCTCGACCTTCAACTGCAACACCTGGGACCAAATCAACGCAGCCGAAGGTCGCTCTGCCATTTGGTTCCATAAATAGTAATCCTAGTGTACACAATATTACTACATTTACTGAATTTAACAAACAATTGTTTTATACTAAAGTAACGCCTTTTTAATGTTTTTCCGTGGTTTATATGGTGCTGATTAAAATTATTTGGTGGGTTGATTATTATACCGAGTGAAGTAAAAATTCACACAATGTATACAATTGCGAGTCTGTACTACTAATACTACTATACTTCCTTATTTATTTGAAATACCCAATTTGAAATGCGCGCCAAGTTCAAAAATTATTACCATCGATAGTCGATAGACTATTACCAATCGCTAGCCGGTCAGCTGTTCAAAATAAAAGAGGTTAAACAACCGGGATTTGATAATACAACACAAAATGCAGCTAAAACAACGGATAAAACTATGCCAGACTGTTCTTAAACACCACCGGAACCTGGGAACAAGTCCTCCTGCCAGCCAATCCTTCAGGAAGTGGTACCAGCAACTGTGGACCACGGAGCGCACCAACCTGCCGCCCTACAACCACTTCACCCAGATTGGAGACCCTGTCCTAAGGCAACAGGCGGCTGTGGTGCCCAAGGAACACATAGGCAGTCCCGAGATCGAGGCCATCGTGCAGCAGATGGTCAAGGTGCTGCGAAAGTTTGACTGTGTGGGCATTGCGGCGCCCCAGATCGGCGTTTCCCTCAGGATCATAGCCATGGAGTTTAAGGGACGAATCCGAAAGGAGCTGCCCGAGGCGGTTTACCAATCCAGACAAATGACGGAACTGCCATTGACTGTGAGATGGTGATCCCACCAATCCAATAGTTCCAACCCTTCTAACCACTCAATTTCAATAGGTTTTCATTAATCCCGTACTGACTGTGACCAATTACACCAAACTGAAACATCCCGAGGGCTGCATGAGTGTGCGGGGATATTCCGCCGAGGTGGAGCGCTTCGAAGGAGTGAAGCTTACGGGCCTTAACCAAGTGGGAACCCAAAACGAACTGGCACTGAGCGGGTGGAACGCTAGGATTGCACAACACGAAATGGATCACCTGGAGGGAAAGCTGTACACCGACCACATGGACCGCTCCACCTTTGCGTGCACCTGCTGGGAGGCGGTCAACACGAAATCCGGACGGGTGGAGATACCTTTCTACAAGTAGTTAAGTCGCTCTAGGATCGTTTGGCTTTGTATGTATGTATATTCTGTTTGAATGGATGACTTTATATCGTTGGAAATTGTCCCTCACGGGCATGGTCTTAATCCATGGGTTTAAGGGATCCACATGCCCGCAGTCTGTGATTGGCCGCTTCCAGGGCCGCCTTCGCCTTGAAGTACTCCGGACTATCCCACAGTTCGCTCTTGTCCATCATGTAGGTAAAGAGATCGTTGTACTCCCGTTTGAGCAGACGATGCGAAGCGGCCATCTTCGACCGTTGCACCTCAAGTAGCTGGGAGAGAACCTGCTGCACCTCGTCCTCCTGATCCTCACCAGTCACCTGACTGCTCTTGGAGAAATGTGCCTTTAATTGGCAGAACTCATCATACTGCTGCCGCAGATCCTTTCCCAGATAGTTGAGCACTGCGGTGCGCAGGATGAACTGCCGTATGACCGGATGGGCATTGTTGCGCCGGAACATGCTGGGACACACGCCGGAAAACGTTGCCGGTATCCTAGTTCGGTCTGTAATCTGAAATAAAACTGATGGCTTGCCATGCAAACAAGGCTGTTTAAAATAATATGAGTCGCAGCAGCATCCGCAAGAAGATTCAGATGTGGCCTTCGGAAATTTTCACTCATTCACCACAACTCAAACTAAAGACGTCACATCCACACCGACTTCTCACAGCACCTAAATAAATACTCTCATACATTAATACAACTTTATTACCCAGACATAATGAAACGCATACATGTCGATAACTACGCCCCAAAGTACTACAGTGGCAAGTGGTCATGGGACTCGGAGAAGGACTGCCTCCACTTTCAGGCCCACAATGATCTGGAGAACGCTCGGGAGCGCTTCATAATCACCAATGGCTACAAGTTCCTGCGCACCATCGACCAGGAGGAGGAGCTCATTTTCCGGCAGGAATACGTGCGACCCAAATGCAACAACAGTGACACTGTGGTGATATCAGATATAAGAAATTTGGTGCTCTTCCTGATGCCTCGAGAATTTCTGTCCTACAGATTCGTACAGTTCATGCACGAGCAGGAAGTGCTCATGGTAATCCACGCCTTGATAATTTACTTTGAGTACTATTTACGCCTGGTGGAGTTCGTGCTCATTCGCCGTGATGAACTTTCCGGACAGATGGCCCAAATCCAGAGCGAGCAGACCAATGACATGAAGCGAACATTCTCTGTTTACCTAAGCCAGTACCGTATGCTCGTGGCCCGCAACTACTGCCTCATCATCGGGGGCGAGGCCAACATGGCCAAGTTCTACCACATGAAGCCCATTTCCAACATTTCAGCAACGATCCACGACAAGTACTTCCATGAGCAGTTTCTGGCTGTGGCCATCCAAATGGTCTGGATCTGTATGCACCGCAGGGCGTACTTTGTCATCGAAATGGAGATGAATCGCCTCTTCCGCTCGGAGCACTTCGTTTCTGCCCGCCCTGAGTACCTGAACTTCACGGAGGCTGAGCGCAGTCTTCTCTACGGCAGAAACAAGAAGAACTGTAACTATCGAGTGCAGGAATCGCCACTGATCCAGGAGCTGAAACTGGTGCCAGTCGAGGATCTACCCATCCTGTGGATAGGAAAGCGCAAGTACAGGGGTTCCGATGTCCGCATTGCCGAGATGGAGCTGGAATACATTGTGCCTGGCTCGCAGCTCTCCCTGATTGATGTATCCCATGGCATCCTCGGCCATCCGAAGGCACTGTACAACACGCTCCTGAATCTCGACTGGCCGTCTGTACGGTATTCAAACTTCTCCGAACAATACGATCCGTACCAGATTATCAGGCGACCTTACCTGAAAATTCCCAAGTTAAATGAACTTCAGATGCGCAAGATGAGCGAGAACTATGAGCACTTCTACGAGCTTAGTCGAGTTTTTGAGCGGACCACGCATAATCAAATCACCAAGTGGGTCAAACGAGACGCCACCATTAAGTTCTATCGCTCGGGTGGTCTACTCACAAATGTGGTGTCGCGCTGTGAAAAGGAGTTGGCGAGCACATCTACGGGGCCAAGGGTCGAGATGATCATATCCAACTACTTCAAGGTTATATCCAAAATACGCAAGGGTGAAAGAGACTCGGACAAAGAAAAAGATAGCTTTTCAAACGCTCGTTCTGGCAGCACGGCATCGCGCTTTAGTGTAGGTAAAGTGACAAAGAAAGGTTCGGTATTGGGGGCGTCTCAGAGGTCTCCTTCAACCAGATTCAGTTCAAAATAGTATTCAAATGCGTATGAACTGGTTTGAAAGAGGGTTCGATGGCGCCCCCATTTCAATGTTTCGAAACTGAAATTTTGTATCCAATTGTAATATTTCCATGCCTATGTGCAAATATATATATATGAAACCATTAAGTGTTAAGCTTTAAGTTATTTTTGCTCTTTATAAATAAAATAATAAAAGCGCTACTTATAGTAGTGGGTGAAGTATGCTTCACTTTTTAGGAATTCTGAAAATGGTCACAACTCATCCATACTTCGTCGCGAACACTACAATACAAGTACTCTATAAAAATAAAACCAAAACAATACACTAACCCATCATTACCCACCCCCATCATACGATGAAGCGCATCCATGTGGATAACTACGCCCCCAAGTACTACAGTGGCAAGTGGTCATGGGATACGGAGGACTGCCTCCACTTTCAGGCCCATAACGATCTGGAGAACGCTCGGGAGCGCTTCATAATCACCAATGGCTACAAGTTCCTGCGCACCATCGACCAGGAGGAGGAGCTCATCTTCCGGCAGGAATATGTGCGACCCAAGAGCAACAACAGTGACACCGTGGTAATGCGAGACATTCGAGATTTGGTGCTCTACCTCATGCCCCGAGAGTTCCTGACGTAAAAGTTCGTAGAGTTCATGCACGAGCCACCGGTGCACTCCGTCCTCTATGCCCTGGTATTGTACTTCGAGTACTACCTACGCCTTGTGGAGTTTGTGCTGATTCGCCGCGATGAGCTTTCGGGGCAAATGGCCCAGGTCCAGAGCGAACAGACTATTGAGATGAAAAATAACTTTTCCGTGTACCTCAGCCATTACAGCATGCTGGAGGCCAGGAACTACTGTGAGATCATCAAGGGCCAGGTACTTATGGCCAAGTACTATCACATGAAGGAGATCTCCAATATTTCGGCAACTATCCGCGACAAGTACTTCCATGAGCAGTTTGTGACCGTGGCCATTCAAATAATCTGGATCTGCATGCACCGCAGGGCGTACTTCGTCATCGAAATGGAGATGAATCGCCTCTTCCGCTCGGAGCACTTCGTGTCCGCCCGTCCTAAGTACCTCAACTTTACGAAAGCGGAGCGCAGTCTTCTCTACGGCCGTAATAAAAAGAACCTTAACTATCGCGTTCAGATATCTCCGCTCGTCCAAGAGTTGGAGAAAGTTTCTGCCGAGGATCTACCCATTCTGTGGATAGGTAGGCGCAAGTACAGAGGGACCGATATTCGCATTGCCCAGCTCGAGCTGGAGTACATTGTGCCCGGATCACAGCTCCACTTGATTGACGTATCCCATGGCATCCTCGGACACCCGAAAAAGCTCTATAATACTATTCTGAATCTCGACTGGCCGTCTGTAAGGTATTCCAACTTTTCTGAACAGTACGACCCGTACCACATTATCAGGCGACCTCACCTGGTGATTCCCAAGCTAGGGGAACTCGAGATGCGAAAGATGTGCGAGAACTATGAGCACTTCTACAAGTTGACCATGGTCTTTGAGCCTTGCACCCATAATCAAATATGCAAGTGGGTCAAGCGAGACATTAACATTGCGTTCTATCGCTCAGAAGGTCTGCTCACGAATGTGGTATCGCGATGTGAAAAGGAGCTGGCCAGCACATCTGAGGGTCCGAAATGAAACGCTCCCATCAGTGACGTTAGCACTGACAAACGGGTGTCAAAAAAAGGATCTTCTGAGAAATTTCCTCAAAGGTTGAGTAAAAAGTAGTATTCAAATATTACTTCCTGGTGCTTACGATGATTCACTTTGAGTAGTGATGACTTTAAAAACTTATCTCTATATCAATTTATATACAATTTAAATCGCAAAATTTGTTAGTATTTTGGAATTTTGATTGTCAAATTTTGAAATTAGCGGGAATCTACTCCTCGTGACCTTGGCTCTGAGTGCGTCTAAAAAAGACCCTCGATTTGTCCGGTTTCAGTGTTCAGGTCGATGTCATAAATAGCCGGGCGAGTGGGAAGACCCGGCATTTTAGTGACCTCACCGCACATGGCAACCACGAAGCCGGCTCCAGCAGAAACATACACATCCTCCACGTCCAGAGTGAAGTCCTTGGGGGCGCCCTTGATCTTGGCATCGCCAGTGAAAGATCCGGAGACCTTCGACATGCAGACGGGAAGGTTGCCAAAGCCCTTGAACCGGAGAAAATAACTATATAATAAAAAAGTTATTATGAAAAGATAGCTGGTCTTACCGCCTTCGTCAGCCGCTTGACTTTCTCCTCGGCCGCTGGCGAGAGCACCACCTTTCCAGCTCCGTACATCGTCGTAGCGATCTTGTTCATCTTGTCCACCAGAGGCAGTTCTAGATCGTACAGCAGTCGGAACTGGTTGCCCTGCTCGCAGGCCTTGATCACGGCTTCGGCCAGCTCCACGGCTCCTGCTCCTCCGTCCGCCCAGTGGGTGGCAACCACGGCGGCAAAGGCACCAGCCTCCAGAGCAGCCTTCTTGACCAACTCGTGCTCCGCCGGAGTGTCCGCCGAATGGGCATTCAGGCTCACCACCACAGGCATGCCGAAGGCCTTGCCGTTGGCGATGTGCTGCAGCAAATTAGGAAGACCCTTTTGGACGAGCTCCAGGTTCTCCTCGGTGTACTGCTTATTTAAGGGGGCTCCCGGGGTGACAGGTGCTCCACCACCGTGCATCTTGATGGCCCTAACAGTGGCCACCAGTACCATGGCGTTGGGTTTGCGTCCGGATGTGCGGCACTTGATGTTGCAGAACTTTTCCATGCCAATATCCGAACCGAATCCTGCCTCTGTGCAGACGAATCCATCCTTGCCCACCAGCTTCAGGCCAATTTCATCGGCGATAATGGAGTTGCAACCGTGGGCAATGTTGGCAAAGGGACCAGCGTGCACCAGCACAGGGTTTCCCTCGAGTGACTGCATCAGGTTGGGTTCCAGGGCATCCTTGAGTAGAACAGCTAGGGCACCAGTTACACCCAAATCGTCGGCGGTTACGGGTTTGCCCTGTTTGTCAAAGGCCACCACCATATCAGCCAGGCGCTGCTTCATGTCCTCCAGGCTACGGGATAGCGCCAGCACAGCCATGATCTCACTGGCCACCGAAATGGAGAACCGGGTCTCCCTCGTAATTCCCTTCTCGGTAGGCGATTGTCCAACGGTAATGGTTCGCAGGTACCGATCGTTGATGTCCACAACACGCTCCCACATTATGGTCTCGGGATCGATGTCCAGTCGAGCAAAGGATCCGTACTCCTCTTCAGTCAGGGTGTCAGGATCAGTCTTGGTAATTCCCAGTTTCTTAAGGCGGCGCAGCTGAATAGGGCTGAAAGTTCGCTGACCCTTGACCTTAGGCACCAACCTATCGTACAACGCCTTATCCTTTTGGGTGTTCTCATGGAAGATGCGGGTGTCTAGCTGGGCGGCCAGCAAGTTATTCGCTGCAGACACCGCGTGGATGTCGCCTGTCAGATGGAGATTGAATTCCTCCATGGGAATCACCTGTGAGTAGCCGCCGCCAGCAGCTCCTCCCTTGATGCCAAAGGTTGGACCCTGAGAGGGCTGCCTGAGAGCAGCAATGGTGTTCCTCAGCTTGTGAGATCCCAGAGCCTGGACCAAGCCCATCAGCGTGGTTGTCTTGCCCTCTCCCAAGGGAGTGGGTGTCATGCCGGCTACCACAACATAATGACCTGTCTCCTTGTCCGCCAAGCGCTCCAGCACCGACAGCGATATCTTGGCCTTTTTATTACCGTACAGGGAAACCTCTCGAGCCTGCAGACCGATTTCCTTGGCCAGCACGGCAATGTCCTTCGGCCTTTGGGCTCGAGCAATCACAATGTCGCTGGGCACCGGACGCAGCGGATTCAGGGGCAGCGGTTGCAGAGCCCACTCATCCTTGATCAGGCGCTCCAGGGATCGCGCTGCCGATCGCACGGTGTTCTTCATCAACATGGCCACCGTCATGGGTCCAACGCCACCGGGCACGGGCGTCAGATGTCCCGCCACCTGGAGAGCCTCCGCGTAGTCCACGTCACCCACCAGCCGAGTTCCACTGGCCTTGGTGGCGTCTGAAAAGGATCGAGGAGAGGGTTAGCCAGTCTAAGTTCTGAGATCGGTTCATCCCGATCGGGAGCTGTTCCCTAACTAATTCTAGAGAGCATTGTTTTTGAAAGCAAAATCATTTCTTATCTCCGGGGGTTGGGAGACCCACCAGGGGGTCAAATTGTGTTGATAAGCGATTGAGGGAAAATCGGTAAACAAGTGGAAACTTTTAGAATGCGTTTTTTAGATTAGGGAAAATATGAAGACAAGTCTCTTAATCCAATAAATTATAAATTCCTCTCAGCCCATCTTAAAAACAACAATTTGAAGCGGATACTTATAAATCGATTCAAAAGGTTAAAACCTATTTTTAAAAAAGATTACCACGACTCACCTGGCTTTACATTGATGCCGCAATCGATGACGACGGCTCCTGGCTTTATCCACGAGCCCTTGACCATTTCAGCAACGCCGATTCCAACCACCAGGATGTCGGCAGTTCGGGTAATCTCCTCCAGGTTGCGGGTCTTCGAGTGGCAAACCGTGACCGTGGCATTGGCCCACTTAAGCAGCTCAGCGGCGGGAGTGCCCACGATCTTGCTGCGACCCAGCACCACAGCCCTAGCTCCGGCAATCTCCACTCCAGAGCGGCGGATGAGCTCCAGGCAGCCCCACGGAGTGCAGGGCAGGAACCCTCCAAGATCACCGATGGCCAGGCGACCCTCGTTCACCGTGTGCAGTCCATCAACATCCTTTTCCGGAGAAACGGCGTCCGTAATAAGATGGGAGTCGATGGGAGTGTCGCAGTCCAAAGGCATTTGCACTATGATACCATGTACCTTTGGATCCTCATTCAGGTCGTTAATCTGCAAACAGATTATACTTTATTTATTGTGTGGTACATTTTTGTTTAAAGTGGAATAGGTTAAATACTAAATTTTATTCACACCAATTCTTTATTACACAATTTAAATATTTCATCAGATTTGAAATGTTATCGTCATTTTTCAACCATTTTTTATACATTTTATGCACCATTGCATAACCCTCTTCAGTGGGGTACTCACCTTATCGAGCAGTTCCCCCTCGGTGATGGATCGGGGCAGCTGGACGTGGACGGCATCGATGCCGATCTCAGTAGCAGCCTTGATCTTCATGCGGATGTAGACGTTGGAGTCCTCACGTCCGCCCACCTGAACAATCCTCAAGCCGGGCGCAAAGTTCGGCAACTTTTTGGTGAAACCCGCCACATCGTTGCGCAGCTCCTCGCGAATAGATCTGGGGATGGGGTGGTGTAAAGCAGGTATCTCTAAGCCGAAAGTCAAGCCCACTCACTTGGCCACCGCCGTGCCCGATATAATCTTGGCCCCGCTCATCTTGATCGCCGGCTCTGCGTTCCACTCTCCGCTGAAAAAACGTAAGCCCGTAAAATACTTTACTCCGGAAGCCCGAAAATTCCGCCTCACTAGCCACGCCAACTCGGCTCGCGCAATCCAACTGAGCGGAGTGTGCCGCGGACACCCCTATCTATAGCCTACATAGGTGCTCTGCCCCGCACTTCTCTATTTTTTTAATCCCACTCCCTTATCAGGCGCCATTTAGATTATCGGTTTCGGGTTTCTCGCGGGTCACATCTTGCGATTGGCAAGCGGCTGACGTATGTACTCCAGGGGCTCTGAGAGGCACAACCTGATCCATCTCTGTGAGAAAAATAACCGCAGTGGGATTGGTAAACATATATCACGGCTACGATCGTGGAAAAGTGCTGGCAAAAGTAATTTCCATATCAATTTCATATGCCTCTGATATGAAGCACTCAAAAGTTCAACGAGCCCTTAAAAAGTATGTACTATGTAAGAAATTGTTAATCAATACATTTTAAAAACAACCCCAAACTCATAAAAATGTATCCTAATAACAGATTATAATTATCAAAATATTTAGAACATAAACCCAAAAAGAGTCCACAGTATGAAAATATCTCTCTACCTGGCAATTAACAACAATTTCCTAATCTAACTAAACAAAACCATTCTGCACGAGAACCACAAAAATTCTGGTAAATAGATAAACCAGACCTTATCATCAGGTGCCAATTGGTTGGACAGATAAGCGAAGCAGTCCAAACATCCAGAGCATAAAGTGAGATAGAGAGAAACATAGACTTTGAGAGGGAGAAATTTTTGGGCTAGACCGAGGGATTTATTGACATTGCGTTCAGTTTGTTTTGACGGCTGCTCTCAGCTTGGCGGATCGACTGCGTGTATTCCTGGCCACTTCCTCGGCATCTGGCACGATGACATGGCGGTGAAGCTGCTTCCAGTTCTTCTTGGTCAGTGATTCTAACATTTCCGGTTCGTCTATGGCATAGTAACTGGAGTACTTCAGGGGCAACGCATTGGCGGCTCCGGCCAAAACGTTTCCATTAATGTGGCGCTTCACGATGGTGTCCTCCAGCGAGTGAAAGGTGATGGTCACTAAGCGACCATCCCGACGGAGGACTTCATTGGCCAAAACCATGCCGTAGTTGATCTCGTTCAGCTCATTGTTTACAAAAATACGGATTGCTTGAAAGGTCTTGGTGGCCGAGTGGGCGTGTCTCCGCAGCTTGTCCTTCCTGGCGTTTCCGTCCATGATGTTTTCTATTATATCCGCCAGCTGCCTGGTTGTCTCAATTTTAAAGAGTGCATTGCGTGCGTCTATCAGTCCTCTGGCTATTTTTTTGGCTGCTTTCTCCTCTCCGTACGTGCGCAGAATTTTCACCAGATCGCCCTCCTCCACGTGGGCCAACACCTCGGCAGCTGTAACTCCTCCGCTTTGGCCACCATCCATTCTCATGTCTAGCGGTCCATCCCTGGAGATGGAAAAGCCCCTAACCGCCTCATCAAACTGCATAGAACTGCAGCCGAAATCGAAAAGCATTCCGTCCACCGAGTTCTTGGTCAAGCCATGTTCCTTAAAAAGTTTTGGCAAATCAGAGAACTTCCCAAGGAGGGGAATCAACCTGCCCTTGTACTCCTTCGACTCGCTCAACTCGTGGGCCAGTTGGTGGGCCACTGGATCCCGATCTAAGGCGTAGACCTTTGCCTCAGGACACTTCTCTAGAAGACGACGCGTGTGGCCACCAGCTCCAAAGGTCATGTCGAAATAGGTGCCTCCGGGAACGGGTCGCAGGTAGTCGATGGCTGTGTCGCACAGAACGGGAACATGGGGAGGAGGAGCTGCAGTCGTCTTTGCTTCAACAGAGTTAAGCCTCAATAAATCCAGTCTCAGTCTAGTGGGGATTAGAAGTCGCTTCATCATGGTGCTACTTATTTTTGGAGCCCGCTCCGTCGTTGAGATATTGCAGGAACTCAGAGCTCAAGACTTGGCTGCACTGGGCGGCTGTTAGTCCGGTGGCCGTGGATTCGTACGTCCGCGGATACTTCTTGGCGTAGACGTTGTTGCAAAGCCTCTCCAAAGCTTCAATCTGGCGGTCCAGTCCCTTTTCTGTCGCTCCGTCCTCCAGACTGGTGAGCTTGGTCACCTGCTTGCGAATCTGCTCGCCGAGATCCCTTTTTTGGGTTAGAGGAGAGATCGTTAAATTGCATTGACTTTGTGAGGTGGATGTGTGTGTTTTCTGTGGCGGATGTTCGTTCCATGCGGCGCAGCTGGTCAAGAGGTTCGTTCACTTTTCTCGGAAGTGCGGGTTTTGCTTGGAAAACCACTAAGGTGTCGGGGTAATTGGACACCATAAAGAGAGTTAGATGACAAGCTAGCAATGTACCCATAAATCTGCCTTGATGAAACTACTTTTCTTGTATTAAAACTTATACAAATTTCGTAAAGTGAAAAATGAAAAATGTTCGCCACCGTTTTTGGGTTCCCAAGTAATAATATCCAGAGTACCAAAAATAAATAAAATTCGTATTTCTAAAACATTGCTATTAGGCGTGTAAACTTAAAAGTTCCATGTGCCCATATATAATTGTCGATAGATCATTATCAGCACGATTTTTTTCTACCAATCAAGCCTCATAACAATAAAATAAATATACATACTATATTTAATAAATATTGTAAATGCAAGATCAAAAGGAGTAACAAACTTACTGAAGGCCATGGCCCAAAAGAATTTCCTCCGGCTCCAACTGATATGCGAATTTTGAAGCCATTTTTTTCAGGAAAACAACTAAGTTTACAAGATCTGTGTACGATGGAGAGAACTGGTAAGACAATGCAAGCCCTGTTTTAGCCAAGTAAATCAGGTAACTGAAGTCCGGATCGCCAATTGACCAGGCCAGAATTGGCGAAATAAGGCCCACACAATCCACAAATCTTTGAGTCAGCTGGTGTGGAACCTAACTTGCTTGGCGCGCCGGCAGAAGAAAAACTTTGCGAGCAAAATCCTCCCATATTTGAACATTTCCCAACTTATGCGATACTTTATATTGTTAGCAAACATTGCAAAGAACTAGAGATTGCATTAAATTACATATAATATGAAATCTGAACAATATTTACTTATTAGATAATCCTAAGTGTTGCGCCGCCAGAACGAACATTCTTGATTTGAGAGTATTTCGATGCCAATTTATTGCTTACCTGCCGACTTTTGATTTCTCCGCTGGCCACTTTTCAAGTACTTTCAGGAATCTCTGGTACTGCGCCGACATAATTGTTTAAACTTTAAACATAAAATAAAACAAATGGCAGCAGCGCAACCAAAACACACGTTCTTGCTAGAGGTGGAAGCAAATTCGATATTATATCGATTCTGTCCCGGAACGAGTATGGGAAAATACTGAAAAATACCAAATTGAATCGATATGTCAATAGATTTGGCGCACTTTTTAAAAATAGTTTTTATTTATTACTTTGCCCTTATACATACAAGAATTTGAAGTTCATCTTATTTATTTTAACTCCAACAAACAAACACTATTCAGATTAATTCTTGATTTTATTTCACAACGACTAAAATGCGGCTTAAACACAATCGGTTAGCTTAGCTAATAAAATTCATGCGTTCGTTTAAAATTAAGAGCATCATAATTGTTAAAAGAAAACTACTTGCTAATACAGGTTTACGAGTAAATGTAACGTGGTTATGAGAGTACACCCCAAAACGGTTAAATGCTAGTTCTTGCTTATAATTTCGCTACTGCTGATCGATCCTACGCTCTTCGGCCCTCGGGCTTTAGGAGCTGCAGCTTGGTGGAGATGGGTCTCAGCGATGATGAGGACAATGGCGATGAGGACGATGACGATGACAATGTCGATAGGGATGTGGATGTTCTCGGCGACGAGGAGTAGGGATATATGGTGCTGCCACTGCTGCTGCTGCTGCTGGAAAATCCGGGAGTGGTGCTGGTTCGACTAAATGGAGCTGGGTGGGAGTACTCCGAAACGGGTTGGGGCTCTGTACCCCGGAACTCCTGTGGCAGCTCTCCCCTGAAGATGCCAAATTGCGGTGTGGTTCGGACCAGCTGCTCCAAGGGAGTTAGACCGTACTGGGCATGTCGCTGGTGGCCACCACCTAGGTCCGCGGCATCCAATTTGGGTGGTAACACCAGGCTGCTGTCCACCACCGACTTGCCGTCGAAGGTGTAGAGCGCTCCACTCGGCAGGCTGGAATGGGGAACCTTCCGGTTGTCCGGTGGCAGGTAGTAGGTGTCAATCCGCTCCGCAGCAGCCGCCACTCGGTCATCCATTTCGAGTTCCATTTCATCCGCATAAATGTCGTCTTCTTCGGGCCCAAAGAGATCCTCAAGCAATTCGGATTCAGGTCTCTTGGTAGTCGAACTTGGCATCTCTTTTGTGGTGGCCATGGCTGCCTTCTTGGTTGTCTCTTCGAGAAGCTCCTCAACATCATCCCTAACCGGCATTGGCTCTAGATCCAGCTCCTCCTCGTCTATCTCCTCTCCAAAAAGTTCATCCAAGGTAGGCTTTCTCAACTCCGAAGCGGAGGGCAGGGCGTGCTCCAAGGCAGCCGAGGGTAATCTCAGAGCCGAAGCCGTGGGACTAACCTCCTTCACATTAACCCTTAAAACCTTAGTAGCGTTGGTACTGTCCAAGGGAGATGGTATAAACATGGGCTCAAAGCTTTGGGTCTCACTGCCACCCTGTTGAGCGGTCAGGAACAGCGTATCCGTTTCCATCACCTCATCGATTTCGGTGCCAGGATCCTCGCGACGGTTGGCCACCTGTTCGATGATCTCCTTGGGCAACTGCACCCCAGTGCCATCGGTTCTCATGATGGGTCGGAATCCGCTCTCCACGATCACAGTGTCGGGCTTGAAGCCCTGATTTACCGCAGGACGCATGCTGGCGATCTCCTCCAGAGAGGGTTCCTTCACCGGCGGCCGTTTCACCAGCGGAGTCGTAGTTGTGGTTGAGCTGGTTACGGAGCTGGATGTGGGGGAAATGGGCTTCGGATCACCCTTTCCACCTGGCTGATTAAAGAAGGCTGTGTTTTGCAGAGAGCTCTGCGGTTCTAGGTCGACATAGGGCACTGGAATTTTGGGTTTACCCTTGACCTTGAGTCGTTCTCCCTTGGCGCCTAGTCCGCCCAGTCCCCCGCCCAGTTCCGTGGGTTGTCCCAGGAGCAGAACAGAAGCAGCCAGCGGTTGCAGAGGAAAGGGTTTCTCTTTGACGAAAGGCTTGAGCAGACCCGGCACCGGCTTCCTGTAGTGGCTCACAATCAAGGAGGGCTGCTGTTGCAGCATGACAGGATGCTGCGGATGCGGATGCAGGTGCGGATGTTGCTGCGGAAGCACGGGCCTCGAGGCCGGAACCTTCTTGATGGGTGCTGGGAAGGGTCGACGGCCGGGCAGCTTCACCGGATGGAAGAGCGGTGCATTCTGCGGCGGACGCAGGAACTCAGAGAGTCCAATGGTTTTCTGGGCCAGCGCTGGAAGATTAGCGGTTAGATTGTGATGATGCAAATGGAGATGCGGAGCTGAGTGGGGGGCATGCTGCGGATGGTGGTGCAGGCGATGCAGGGAGTGTGGGGGGTGGTGGATGAGATGGGGACCACTGGCGAAGATGGGTAGCTTCAGTGTGGCTGGGGATGGCGATGCAGATGGGGATGGGAATGCGGATGGTGGTGCGGATGCGGTTGGAGATGCATTCGGCTTGTGGGCTTGGGTCTCGCCCAGCAGAATCTCGGGGCGCGAGTTGATCTCGGTTGGGGTCACGTTCGGTTTCTGGTGCGGATTCGGAATCGGGTACTGGTTGGGGTGGTTGTTGGGATGGTTCAGGTTCTGGTTCCTCAGTAGGCTCTCCTCGAGAGCCTCAGCAGCGCGGATGCCATCTGAAATCAGTTTGGTTATTTCCGAAGATTTCGTTATTTCAAAACTCAGTTTGGGCGGTGTTCCGTTCATATTGTGGTTCTTAATCAAATCGGTTTGGTGCTTCAATAAAAAATTATCGTTGGCGCTGACCTTGGTTTCGTGCCGGACGGACGCCTCTCCGGCGTAGTCCTCGTGCACGGGAGCCGCTTCCGCGGGGTTGGCCTCCGCCGGCAGCCGGATTTCGTGGCGCTCCGACGCGGATCCCTTGAGTCCACCGGCTTCCGTGTCGCAGGCATCATGCACGTGGATTTTCCATCCCAGATAGCGGTGGGTGAAGCAGTGGTAGTACACCGTGTCCGGCGTATTTCTATCCGGCTTCCAGCTAATGACGCCGGGCTCTCCGGCGTCGCACTTGAGGGTCAAAGTGCGCTGATAGGCTCCAAAGGATTGGTAGTCGTCCGCAGGAGGACCTTCCACATCTGGCGTCCAGTTGCAGAGGCGGCCCACGCCGGTGGGTGTGACCTGGCCGGAACGGGAGCGATGCACTCCGGCGTAGATGCGAACGGCCTAAGAAAGGAGTTTTGTGTTTATATGAAAATCGAAAATCATCTTCAAGATGGGGCATCTCACCTTCTTCTCCTCCTCGCGCTTGTGCTCGTATCCTCCCACAGGATCGTCACTGATGTAGAACGGATGGTACTTGGCCGGAATGTCCGGGTTGTTGCCGCCCTCCACCACAAAGGTGTACGTCCTGCCGCGAACTACATGGATCTCGGGAATCAGGAGTCCGTTGATGTACCACGAAATTCCCCAGCCAACGTGTCCTAAAAAATATAATTATTTTAAATGTATTAAATATAATATAATTTATGGAAAAATATACAGTTTTTATAAAGACCCACCTGTGATAGCTGGATAGCCGTGCTTTCCTCCCGTGGGACCCATTTGGGCGTAGAAGACTCCGTCCTCTGGCTCGTGGCACTGGATAGCAGGGATGTCCCATGCACCATTGCTATTCACTGGCTTTGGGGTGGGCACTGGACGCCTCTGGGTGATGATGGCCGTTTCCTGTCGCCTCTGCGGCGGCTGGCGATGCAGTGCCTCCGCCCGATTCTCATAGAATTCCTCTTCGGGCTCCACATTGGGCCTTCCCGCCGGTGGGTAACCAGCTCCGCCAGTTGAACTCTGAGCAGCAGGAGCAGAGTCCTCCTGCTCGGAGGAGTTGCTGCCAGGACGAGCGCCCTCTGGCAAGGGACAATTCCACTTGGGCTGGCGGCCGAACTCGATCTGATGGACGTGCTTGTTGTAGAACGTGTGGAAGGAGACCTCGTGGTAATCGTTCAGTGGTCCAATTGCCCAGACCACCGATTCTGGCTCCGTAATTGAGATAGGCAGATCCAGACGATCCGTGGCAGCCAGAGATCTCTGGTAGGTCACAATCGAGTAGCCGTTCACCATGGCGGCATTCAGCAGCCGGATGGAGTTGGTCTTCTCGGAGATCTTGGTGTCCGGACAGGCGCCGCGCCCACCGGAGCACTGCGCCTTGCCCTCCAGGTAGTAGTCAATGGCGAATCCGTTTCCGGTTTGAGGGTCCACCCAGGACACGACTGCATCTGCGCCGATCATCTGGGACATGTTCTTGCTCGGCGAGATTCCAAAGGACATATAGTTATTCGGTTCTGGGGGTGGATATAAAAATGGTAAGAGGTTTGTTTGCTTGTTATAAATCTAAGAAACCTGATTAAAATCATTCAAAGTATTTTAAAAATCAACTGGAATATAAGCTGTACCCGTGTACATTAAAAATATAATTAACCTATCTATAATATTTAATGCGTTTAAGTTTAAATTTATTTAAAAGCTGACCATCCATTCAATTCCTTTCTCGAGTGTAGTAAAATTCTACGGGAAGTGCTGGGTGCTGGCTGCCCCGCAATCAACGAAAGTTGATCGCCCCAATTCTGGCCTGGCCAACCGGTCGGCAGGCATTTTCCCGGTGAAAATTCCTGGCGGCATTCTTAGCGGTTGCAAATTGCCCAGCTTGGAGTAAGACCAGTGGCGGATGGAATGGATATGGATATGGCCGAAGTATGCCCATGGAGTGCGCGTGATTGCAGACGCAGCCAGCAAATCGCTGCCATCCATTTGTCCACCCCAGCCCCAACACCATCTCATCCCATCCCAGCCAGCATTCGAGTTGCGCAATAAAACCAGTCGTCATAATTCGCAACTTGTTATTCTGCCAACGATGCTGATGCTGCTGCCGTGGATATGTGGATATGTGGCTGTGGACGCTGCTGATCGGTCAATTTGGCTGCTAACTGAATTTTATTGTTGCCTCCCTGCTAACTGTACTCGATAAAATGTCAAAGCATCATAAATCAGCAGCAGCATCGGCAGAAGATGCAGCAGCCAGCATGCTTTTGGCCTTATGCCGAGGGCTTGTCAGCGAGTGGGATAGGTCGGGCCAAGGGACTTGGCTCATTACGAAGACTTTGCAGATTTCCAAAAAAAATGAATGCCTTTTCAATGGAATTGTTTACACTCCCTCTCATCCCCACTTATCTATAAAAGCAAATTATAATATATCCATTTTATATGTAGTCATTTTTAAAAGGAGTTAATCGTTAAAAGCAAACAAACAAACGAACAAAATATGCCTTATTATCAGAAAAAACAGTTCATGAGAATATATTTAATTTAGAATCTTGATTATTTAAAGTCAAATACTATTTTATTTTTATAACTCAGACTTATAACCGCTTAGATCAGTTAGCTCCCAGAATCCCGCACCCTGACTTACCCAACTTGGCCACCAACTGGACCACGATGCTCTCGCCGGCCACCGCCCAGCGCACCTCGAAAGCCAGATCGTCGTAAAGCACCTCGCAGTTGAGCTTCGACTGGAAGAGATCGGTTTAAGGGAAGGTTCGATTGGATCGGAAACGGAAGCGGAAATGGAATTGGAATTGGACTGTATTTGTATTTGAGTTCAAGTTGGGGAATGTGCGGTGCGGGTGTGTGTGCGCGTGTGGATGAGGATTTTTGGGTGGTTCGGAGGGGGAGGAGAAAGCTTTGCCAAAGTCAAAATTTTGAGCATACCCGAAATGTTTGCATTTTTGTTTTGCTGTATTCGAAATATTTTTGCCTTTTGAATGGTTTTTATTATACAAAATGAAAAATGTTTTTGATTTCGCTGGGTGGTTAGTAGATCACAGGAACATGTATTGTTTTTCGTTGGGAATTGTGTGCTTTGTTTTTGTGTGTGAGCGGTATGCGTGTGTAGTTGTTTGTGTGCTGTGGGTTTTCGAGGTGGAGGAGCAATTAGGATTCGGTCCCACACAGATTTCATTTTGTATAAGACGTGGAGCTCCCGGAGCTCAAGCAAAAGCTGATCAAGACAACAAAACACAAATAACAAGCAGGTGAGTATTACATAGACACATATATTATAGAATGTGTTGCACATATGTATGTATTTAAGTATTTAAATATATATAGACATATTTTGGATCTCTCCTCCGCCGTCCGTCCAGCTTACAGTCTAGGAATTTCCGGTCACGACTCTCGTAGTGCCGTAATGCCGGATCCGATTCGAATCGATTGATAAATATTTTGCATATAGACAACAATAAATACGATTGCATAAATAGAGTTACACACAGTTACACCCAGTGGTAGTAGTAATCAGCGCTGCAGCTCGCTTAAGATCTGGCTGGGATTCTTCTTTACCTGTGGACTGATGCCGAGCATCTTCAGCGAGGGCGGCACATTCAGGCCCTCCGGCAGGCGGACATGGCCGAAGTCGACGGTGAAGGCCTCGCACCAAACGCCAAAGTGGCCGATATCGAAGATGGTCAGGTCCTCGGGCAGGGTCAGCACAATGGTCTTGCGCTCGTAGCGACGCAGCGGGTTCTCCTTGCCGTTCTCGTCCGGAATCCTCAGGCCCTCGGAAGTGGGCCGCTGGCCACGACCCACCCAGAATTTGGCATCTGCAAATAATGTTTGGATAAATCTTTAGCACGAGCTTAATAAAGGAGTAGCTGCAAATGAAATGATAAGATATTAATCAATAACAATTAATATTAAATTTATGCAATCCCATCTCTTTCTTCTTTCCGGTTTTAATAACCATTTTTAAGCCCACAGCATGACAAAGGCACTTTGCTGATCCAGTATAAATTGTTTTCAGTATTGTTTACCCAAATTCAGTGTGAATTCCCCTAAATGAAATACATTTTCTTATAAATAATGCATATCATTATTATTGTTTAGGTTTTTAGTATTCCATGGAATTATAATAAATAATGCAAATAATCTGTTAATGGCCTTGTTTGTTGATTTTAGGAAATACTTTGAAGTGTGTAATTATTTTTTTAATAAGCTTTAATCGAAAAGCTTATGTAATGTTTGCTTATTGATTTTTGTGTTTATTTTGGAGTGGATAATTGATGAGATAATAAGCTTTACACAAAAAGTGTAAGCGAGTCTTAAATATGATTGCAGCCTTAACTAAATTTACATTTATATATATTTAGGATTAGATATTGTTGTTATTTAAAATTAAGTTTGAAACCAGATAGAACAGTTTGATTATATAGCTTTGACTGTGTAATTAAATACAGCTTTAGCTAAGCTTCCTAAATAAAAATTATTAGTTTGGATGTGGTACCCACCTGGAGCCTCCCCGTCGTAGCTGAAGTTGGGCACCAGCAGCGTCTGGGCGTCCACGATGACAATGTTGTCGGAGGACACTCCATGGACGCCCCTCAGGGCGTTGATCTTCTGCGGCCTCGGGAAGTCCAGGTTGGCCGGAATGGAGACGTCGCCGAAGTTCACGGCGAACTCATCGCACCACACCGAGAACCACTTGATGTCGCGCAGCGTTTTGCCCTCGGGCAGCGACAGGGTGACGTCCTTGTTGCGGTAGCGGCGGGTCAGGGAGGCGGTTCCGCCCCTCTCGTCCCTCAGCCGGGCGGCACCCTCGTTGCTGGGCTTCGCCGTGTTGCCCACATAGAAGTAGGCCGCCGGCGCCTCGCCGTCGTAGTTGAACTTCTTGATGAAGATGGTGCGCGAGTCCACGGCGTACACGTCGCCGGAGACGCCGTGGTGCAGGCGGGTCAGGGCTCCGATCTTGGTGCCATAATACGGGTAGGCAGCGTCTCCAAAGCTGGCCAAACCTGCAAGCACACAAAAAGCAATCCAAAGAATCGGTCAGGCAGGCGGCCAAAACAAAAGACTTAGGCAACAAACTTGGCGCTAGCTGAGTCAGTGGGCAATGAATACACACACGAAATCTCCGCAGCCACTTAGCGACCACTTAATTAGTCGTACACTGACGGAAAAGCCACTAATTTATTCCGCTTAATATGCATATTACACAGAAAAGTGATATAATTGAGTTTTCATTGGTATAGTTCCTATTAAATAGTATAAATAAGTTAGTTGCAGCTTCTTCATGATACTCCACAGCATATGCAAATTTAAAGGGCCCAAGCCAAAATGATCTTGTATTTACCATTTTATAAATGCTATGCCTTAACGAACTTATATTTAAGTTCCTCAACTGATTATCTAAAAAATTGGTTCCTATTATATTTGACCGTTTATTTTTATATGAAATATTGAAACCAAGATCATTTTCAGTGTTTTTAATTTCCATACTGACGGGTTCTAGGCAAACAAATAAACCAAA
Organism: Drosophila biarmipes; assembly: GCF_025231255.1. Classification (NCBI taxonomy): domain Eukaryota; kingdom Metazoa; phylum Arthropoda; class Insecta; order Diptera; family Drosophilidae; genus Drosophila; species Drosophila biarmipes. Next base: position 16,643,538 of record NC_066616.1, on the reverse strand, counting down.
ACAATCGAATCAAACACAAATCTACGAAAGCGGTGTGTCACAGCCAAAACTCGATCGCCGTCTTTGTTCTTGGAGCACAGGAAGTTTCGGATTTACGGATTTACGGCAAATAAACTCTGAATACAATCCGAAAATTCGTGAGGCGTGTAACACCAAAACAAAAATCAAGAACCAAAAAAAAACCATCAAAAACCTTTTCCTAATGGGAACTAATTCTCATTAGGAGATGAATGGTTCTAAGCCGACTTTAATGGGCCAACTTTGTTTGCTTTTGTGGGCTGGCGAATTTCGTTTTAAAAAATTCCCACTTCACCTTCACAAACTTGGCTTTGGCTCTTGTGGTCGCTGTTGTTGTTGGTAAAATTCAATTTATCTGTGTTTTATTACAATCTTTTTGTTGGTATTGTTGGTGCTTTGTTTTTTGCACGGGCCATAAACACGTTTGGTTTTTTTAACTGCCATCAAATGGTTTGTCGGGGCGACATGGTCGCCATGGCCTGCAGTTATTTTTTATTTTTGACACAACCCGATTGGTTTTTTACCCGCTGGCCGGTTCACTTTTCCGTGGCCATGGCTTCGGCTGCTCCAAATTTTGCGCAGACGCGGACGAGTCTTTCTCGTTTCTGGCCAGAATCTGGCCAGTTTTTGTCGGCCACGGTTCTGATCTGATCCAAACTGATCTGCCCAGCCGATTTCCGCCTAGCTGGCCCAGAATCCACACCCCATCCATTGATTCAACGCTCTGTGGGGGCAATTGCGAGATCGTATGCAAAATGCCAAAGGTGTAATTAAAAGCAGCCGCGGTCTTATTAATGATGATCGGGCCGGAGTCAGACGGAGCCATTAGGCAAACACAGGCACTCAACACTCAACTGTTGGCCAAGCTAACCCAACGAACTGGTTGGGGGCGATTGCCAATCATCTGAAGCGACTCGTATTGCAAAATCAATAGATTCCAAAAGCATAAAATCGCACACGAAAAGAAATAATTCAATTCGAAGTATTTGCAAGCCCATGTATCAAAATGTTCGAAATCGGGAGTGATAAAACGAATTTTATCGCCCATAATAATTTTTTTAATGGAATAATAAATTAATCAATTTGTTTTGGCATTGATTTCATACTTGTAAAAATCAAACTGGATATTTAAAGATCAATTTTGTTGTCGCCTCGATTTATTACTCGTAAAAAGTTTAATTGGGATAACATTTTTATTATTTCAATGTTCAGATAAATATCATTGATAAGCAAAAGAAATACAATTTTAAGCATATAAATTGTAAATATTTTATTTATTTGCTTAATTTCACTTTCTTTAATGAATTTTTAAACTTTAAAGAAATATTTGATTTTTGAAATACACTAAGCCCACTATTTATAAGTTAACGAAATCTAATATTATTATTATTTTTAATTCCCTAAAAAATCCTCTCGAGCAAACCCTCTTTATTATTCGCACCGACTAACCAACCCAAAGACCTACTTTCCCAGCGGATTTTCCAGTCGCTAGGAGGTCTCCATAATGGTATCAAGGAAACATGTTGGCAATTTATGCAAATCTCCGGTGAAAATGCTAATGCAGTCCGTCAGTGGGACAATTGTGGAGTTGGTCGGCGGTTCAACGGTCAGCGTGATCATAAAAGCTGATGAATATTCAACTGGCTGGCCTGCCACTGGCACCGCACTCACAAAAGATGATGTGTATATACAGGGGATTCGGAATCGGATTCGGATTCGGATTGAGATTCGTATTCGGCATGTCATTGAGACGTGTGTGGGCTCATTGTCTGGGCCATAAATACAGGCCACTAATCTAGTTTCAGTATCTCAGCATCTGTATCTACATCTGTATCTTTATCTGCAGCTGTGTCTGCATCGCTATCCGTTCAATTTGCATCACAATGGCACTTATAAATCATTGCCCGGGGTACTTACAGCTTAATGCGGCCAATAGGCCAAATGGCAGCAGCCAAGGTTTATCCTTCATTGCCAACATGGCTAACGGTGGCTAATGTGTGTGTGTTTCTGGGGCTTCTTTTTATTTAATATTTGTATCTTTTCTGTGGTTTTTTTGGCCTGGGGCCCTAACTTTGCTTGGATTTATTCGGACAGGATGTGCTTATCCTGACAATAACACACGCACACTTCCTGGTTAACCTCTGGTTAAGCGTTGGAGTTGGGCACTCGCGGATCGAATTCGAATTGGGATCGATCCAGGGATCTTTTATTTTTCGCTGGGGGTTCCACTGAGACTGCGATCTCGCGACCGGACGCAACGAACTCCAAAACCGCACTGATCGCCAACGACGCTGCGTCTGCGCTGTCAGCGAAGAGTTGAAAAACTTTCGGACCCGCTGCCGCTGCGGCCTCTGCCTCTGTTGCTGCTGCCTCCTCTCCGCTCCCGCTCTCTCTGCCGACGCCGGCAGAACTGTTGGGTGTCTGGTTTTGGTACCAATGTTGCTGCTGCTGCTGTTTAAGCTCTGGATGTTGCTGTTAACCCGTTGATATTGCAGTATCTACAGCTGATGTTGCTCTTGTATCTTTGAAATTGTTGCTCCTAAGGTGTATCTTAGGCGTTGCTGCTGTATCTTTTCTCACTTTACAACCCAAAATATATGTTAATGTTGCTGTTGTAACTATAGATGTTGGTGTTATAAATGCAGCTGTCGCTGTCGTACCATTGCTATTGCTATTTAAGCGGATAGTGAAGTTCTTGCTTCTAAGTCTTCTGTTTACTTTATCTTTAACTTAATTTGCTGTTTTTTATATAACTATTGATTTTGCCATTGCAATACCTACTTGAGATGCTGATGTTGCTGCTGCATCTTCCGTATTGAAATCAGGCAAAGTTGTGCATGTGTTTACTTCTCAGTTTTTATTAACTTTTTCATATTATTGTACTTTTTAATTAAAAATACCATTAATGTAGCTTATGTTTCAGCTGTTACTGTCGATGTTGCTGCTGCTTAAGCTTGCTTATACTGAATGTTTCTGCGGTGTCATTTCAGTTGCTGCTGTTGCTGTTGTCTGCACTCTTGGTGTTGCTCTGGTGACTGCTGCTACTTCTGCCACTCTCTATGTTGCTGCTGTAGTTATCTTCCCTCTGAGTGTTGCTGCTGCTGCCTTTTTGTTGTGATCGCCTGGCTCACTAGTGACCCACTGTTGCTGCGGTGTTGTTGCTGCTCACCCGTCAGCAATAATTATTGCGATGGTTGTTGCTGGCGCACAGTCCCCTTATAAAAAGAAAGAAAAATAAAAAACTGACAAACTTCAAACGCCTTTCTGCCGCGTCGCCTTTTCGGCCAAGTCAAATACATTTTTTGCACACCTTCTGTCATTTTTCAAGTCTTCTCTTATGTTTTTGCAGCTTTGTTCGTCGCCCATTTCGCTGTTTGCTGCTGGTGAATTTAAATGTTATTCTGCGTGTTGAACTTGTTTCACTACTAATGCAATTTATTTTAGTCAAATTATGGCCAAAAGTGATTCGAAAATATCGAATGCTCGATACCCACTTTTGTCTGGCATTACAGGCAGTTTTTACTTCCTGCACGTTTAATTTGTTTATTCCCTTTTGCCGCTGTTTCCGCGATGGTTGAATTTTACATTATTTTGGATATGCAACCACCATACGTATAAAGTATCTTATGGGGTAGAAAATTGGTTACCAAATGGCTTAAGAAAATGTATTTAATTTAATTTAATTGTTTAACTTTAATCACTTCCTTCAACAAATTCATGTTTCTAGCGATTTACTTTTGATTTTTCAACATTATTTCCTTGTGTGACTGCTTGTCTCGGCACCTTTTCGATTAAATAATACCCAAAACAATTTGTTTATCCAGTTTTAAGTTCCCTTTTATTGCACTTTCGATTGTTCCCCCTGTTATTGGATTACCAGATTAGATAATCAGCCGCAGCTGTTAATTTAACGTGATGGATTAATTCGCCGGTTCGAAGGTGAAAGAAAGCAGATTGGCAATTCGTGAGCCGTGGCCAAGTTCACAATTTTTTGGGATCGCTCGTGGTTGCCGGAGGCTCCAAAAAACGTGAAAAATCACAAAAGGTCAGATTGTAAGTGTGCGGTTACCGCCGCTTGTTAGCCGTTTGCTTCCCGCTTACATAATTCAATTAGGGCCCCCTCTATAATAAAGATAATTTCTGGGAGCCCAACAAAGACGACGACATTGGCCGAAGTCAAGGCGAAAACTAAGTCTAAATGTGGGCATCCTTTTGTTCTTGGCCAAGGCCCTGAATCTTTTGTTGGCTTTGTGCCTGCATTCGGGCTTTTTGTTCACCAAATATCGCTTGGCTTATAATCTCTCTTTTGTGGTAACAACAAAAGCCAACGGCGAATCAATAACCTCTGGCCGCTGACGGTGATTATGATTTTTATCTTCCAAAAACGGCGTTATGAATTTTGCCAATTCAAATTAGGTTTCAACAGATTTGCCTAAGTGGTGCCAAAAACTAAATGAAAACTGTATTTTATTTTTGCCACCTGGTGTTTTGGAGTAACAACTGCCGACGTGATTGGCGATTATACATGAGGAGCGTGTAATTATAAGGGAAATGCTGGAAATACTGAAATACTAAAATGAAGCAAAAACGCACATTTCGTATAAATTACCAACAGTCATCATGTTTCAGGTCGCTTTTAATGCTTCTTTCACTTTGGAGACCGGCAGACGAACAAAAAGTCATATTGCTGTTGTAAAACGCTTTCATAATCAACTCGCTGCGAAGGTGGAGCCATCGGGGAACCTCTTTTTCCACTCCCCCACTACCCTTCTCTTGATCAGAAAATAAAAAAATTCGGAGCCCGCCCGGGAGTGCACTGCAAAAAATGCTAGGTTTATTAAAAAATATTTCAAGGAATTCTATCAGACGTCCTTTAAAAACTACATAAAATATTTCGTTAGGTTTGTAGGAGTTCATGTTTTAAGCTATATTGATGAACTCCATAAATTTTTAAGAATATTTTACTCTTGATATTTTTTGCCGTACCCTATCATTATAATGATTTTTTAGAAAAATAAAACAGGATTATAACATCGCAGGCAATTTGTATTTTAAGTACATTTATTATAAAAACGTTCTTTTAATTTTTTTAGTAATACATTTAAGAGTATTTTGCTCTTGATAATGTTTGCAAATACTCTTTATTATAATAATAAATAGGGAATTCATAAAAAGGATTATAATATTCAAGCTTCATGTATTATTTTTTTTATACGAATTTAAGGTAATTTTAATGTAATTTTATTTTTTATGTGTAGAGAGAAAACACCATATCTAGGCCAATTTTTTGCCAAGTGTGGGACTGCCTCAATGTGCGTAATTTGAATTGCCGTCAAATTAGTTTTTAATTTCCCAACTGACATTGGGAAAACGGCGCAGTCGAAGCAACACCAGCCACACGAAAGCCCAGGCAAACATTATTAATTTGGCTACCACTTTTGGCTGCCCAGCTGGTCTTCTTCTGGCCACTTTCGCATTTGCATGGCCAACTCGGTGGGGGCCCATTAGATTTATGGCTCTAAGCCGCCCGTTGTCTCGCTCTTTCGGCCAGTTGATTGATCCGAAAATTATGCACGAACACGATAAGACCAGGAGATCCCAAACAAATCCGACCATCCATATCCATATGGTACGATGATGATGATGAAGTCCGAGCGTGTCGCGTAATTAGCCTTTGTTATGCGAATTTCTTTGGCTGGATTTTATCGTTGATTTATGGCCAGCAGTTGGGGGAGGTGGTGGAGATATCGCCTTGAAGATCTGTGTGCCTCAATATAACCGAATAGTTCATCATCTTTCGGGTGCGGAGAAATTCGTTCGGTTCTGGGATCCGCATCTAGTGCATACAAATAATATCATTTCCCTTTCCTGACTCGCCGTCAGCACTTCCTCTCACTTGCATCATGCATTTTAAGTATCGTCGAGTATCAAGGTGCATGCTTTCAATATTGCTGCCAAACAACTCGGGCTAAGGTCAAGCTCAAATCGTTTAGATCAGCATGGGGGCCTGTCCCAAATAAATAATGCTAATCTATTACGTTTAAGTACATCCTATTTGAAATAATAATCACGAAAAGAAAGCAAGACTTGAGGGATCGAAGGGGGGAGTACCCTTAGATTTGGAAATGGGAAAAACCTTGCCCTAAAAAAGGTTTCCCCAGTTTAAAATGTTAATTTATGCAATATGAATTTTCATTTTCAAAAACTGCAACCTTTTGAAACCCGCTGCTTTTTTATATAAATTGCTAAATATATTTTTAATAGCCATGGCAAATAAATTTGCTAACAGGCTATTGAATTCTTTTCTAGTCAGTTATAAAAAATCAAGTGTCATGAGGCCTTAATATCACAATCTTTATAAAGCGGTGAACGTTTTTTGGTAAATTAACATTTTTATAAATGAAGAAATAAGTGGTTAGATACTAAGCAGATCCACCGCTGACCACTTAATTACAGGGTATGCAAATTGGAAAGGCAGCTTAGCTTAATTTATGGCCCGCTGACAAGGCACATTCTAATCAGCCCCGCGAGTCGTCAGCAGGGGCGAAAATAACATTCACCTTCTATGGCCAAAAAGTAAAAAAAACTCAAGATTGGGAGGAAAAAAGTGTAATAAAAAGGCAAAACAAAGCTGAATTTGTTATCAGTTTGTTTTTTGTTTGCCTGGCCAGGCCAATCGCGTGCCTCGCATGCTAATTAATTTAATTAGACTCGGTCTCGCCAAGAAGAACCAAGAGATGACCTTGGGCGGTGGATGATGGAGTGGGAGCCACTTGGCTGCACATTGTTTATGACTCGATTGTTCACCTGCGAACACCTCGCCGGCCTCTTCTTCTTCGGCGAGTCAAGGTCACCGGCGGTAGATCGCAGCACGATGGCTTCTAATTTGAATTTTACAACATGCACTTACTTATATGCTTTGCAATGCGAATAATGCCGTTTGTGTAGTATTTGCCTGCCTTATTTATGGCCGCAGCCCGTGTAATTAATCCTCTGTGGAGCCGCAATAAAGGCGAATCGCGGATCGCGAAATGCGAAATCCGAATTGCGATTTGCAGCATCAGCCACTCATGGCATAAATCTCCTGCCTGCTTGTTTATCATCTTGCCATTTC